>NC_134688.1:420882897-422082897 GCF_050947455.1 Rhinoderma darwinii
GACCCAGGAAAGGGAAGTATAATAATTGTTTTGCTATTTTATGTGTTACTGATTTTTTTTTTGTGTGTTTTTTGACAGGTTTGACTCGAGGACTACTTCGATGACAGCATTTTTTTTATTCCTAATAATATGGTTAACGAGGGTTGTGTGGGTGTTTTTTTATTTCAATAAAATATTTTTTTTATGTCTCCGTGTTTTTTTTAATGATATAACTACTGCCTTAGTAATGGCCACTGTCTCATTGACAACGTTCATTACTATGGAGGAGCTTAGTGTTAGCTGGTGAAAAGGCTAACACTAACCCCCCATTATTACCCCGGTACCCACCGCCACCAGGGGTACCGAGAAGAGCCGGGTACGATCCAGTACCCGACCATCTGTAGTGATGGTTGGGCACTGGGGTGGCCGCAAGCTGATATTATTAGGCTGGGAAAGCCCAAAACCATGGCCTTTCTCATCCTGGTAATGCTAGGCTGCTGCTGCTATGTTGTATCTGGCTGGTTATGAAAAATAGGGGGGACCCCACGTCATTAAAAAAAAAAAAAAATTAAAATCTAAAAGAAAACGACATGGGGTCCCCCACCATTTTTCATAACCAGTCAGATATAACATAGCAGCAGCAGCTTAGCATTACCAGGGTGGGAAGGGCCACGGTTTTTGGGCTTTCCCAGCCTAATAATACCAGCCTGCTGCCGTCCCAGTACCCGACCGTCACTACAGATGGTCGGGTACTGGATCATACCCGGCTCTTCCTGGTACCCCTGGTCGGTATTGGGAAACCCTGCCTTAGTAATGGACGCTGTCAATCAATCAGTGGCCATTACTAAGGCAGTAATAATAAAGTAAAAAAAAACACATTAAAAAAAATATTTTATTGAAATCAAAAACACTCATACAACCCTCATTAACCATTTTATTGAAAATGAAAAAAACGCCGTAATCGAAGTAGACCTCGAATCCGAAGTAGTCCAACATCCGAACCTGTAAAAAAACACAAAAAATAAATAATTAGTAACACATAAAAAAGCAAAGCAATTATTATACTTACCTTTCCTGGGTCCAACACTGGAGTCGCAATGTCAGCGAGCTACGCTGTTTCCGTAACTTCAGGAGTTATAGGGGGCGTTAACACTAAAAGTACCTAGGGCAGCATCAACTCTAAATACGGCCCTGCTTACACCTTCAATCTCCCCTCTGCCCCCCCACTTAACCACTGCCTCCTCCTATGCCCCTCTCCCTCTCCTCCCACAGTGCCTCTGCCACCATCTCTGTCCCACACCACAAATAAAAGTTCAAAATGCTCTTCAGTGTCCCCTGCACCCTATGAGACCCCCCCCCGCCACTTTCTGTTCCCCATAGTACCCCTACCACGTTCTGACCGGCATTTTACCGGACATTAAAGTTATAATGGACATTATAGGATATTATAGCTGCACTATTTTGTTCACTATGTTTTTTACCTGCAGTAGAAGCTTCTAAGGCTTCATTCACACCGTGGTATTTCTATCAGTTTACTGTATGTGGCAGGAAAGCTTCTGACGCCTATGATAAATGGATCCATGCACCCCATACACCCAACGGAGGCTAAAAAAGATTATTTTTGCTGGGTGGAATAGCTTTGAAGGCTGTGCTATGCCAATGCATACAAATGTCCTTTTTTTTTAACATGGGCGTCTATGTAGGATGGTTAGCAGAGACATCCGTTTTTTTAAACCGTTTAATGCATCTCCTGGGAGCTTTATCAGCACATACATTATATTGTTAGAAATTCTGTGGTGTGGAAGCCGCCTAAGAGCGTCCAATGCAGATGTGAACACAGCCCAATGCTGACAATAATAATAAGGCTGCATTATTAGATCTATCACCAATGTGGCTACAGCTAACGGTTTTGCTGACTCCGCCTACTTGTGCTGGCCCCACCCACAACATGGGGCTACGTTTAGATTTCTTTCCAGGGCCACTTTAAGTTCCCAATCCGCCCCTGCCCGTGGCACATGCCCCCCCCCCCCTAGCTACGCCCATGACTATTGTATTCAACTGTTCCTGCGTTCTGAGCATGCAGATACAGTTGAAATCGGGACATGCCACAAACCGAGCCATCCTGGAATCCGGGACTCTCCCGCTGGATCCGTGATGTTTGAGAGGCTGGAAGTGACATTATTCTTAAAGAGAACTTGTCACATTTGGGGTTGTGAGAATTGCTTCAATGCAGTGATATGTTATTTTCTGCATTGAAGAAATTCTCACATCCCCGAATGTGACAAGTTCTCTTTAAGAATAATGTCACTTGCTGATGAACCTTTGAACTATAATAGTTCTTAAAATAAAAATAAGCTTGCTCACATTGTTGGCTGGCTTTGAAGGAATTCAGCTTAGTGGACGTTAAAACTTCCCCCAAATGCACCATTATATTGTTGCAATAAAAGTAATTGTTTTGGCTCTAATATATTATGACTCAATTACAAATAGTAAGACATGGCTATAAATGTTCAAGATATATTTGCATTCAAACTACTTTTCTTAAAATGTTTACTACACTAGAATTGCCTGTAAGTGGAAGGTGCAGTGGTTCATGTGCACAATATGACTTTTCTCCAGACTGTGCGCCTTGTTTCATCTGTTTTACTGAGTCCTGTAGAAACCATCAGTCTAGTGGCAAATATACACAGCAGCAGACTACAATCTCAGCTACGGACTACAATCCCAGCTACGGACTACAATCCCAGCTACGGACTACAATCCCAGCTATGGACTACAATCCCAGCTATGGACTACAATCCCAGCTCTGACAGCTACAGGCTCACAAAATAGAAAACAAGCAGGAATGAATCAAAAGGGTTTACAGAATAAAACTGAAAAATACCTGTACAAAACGACGGAACCCTTGCACAACTGAGACAAACGGAAACCATTGGCACTGGATCCGTCACCATTGAAATCAATGGTGATGGAAACGGAAACTTTTGGTTTCTGTTTGTGTCAGTCAGGGTCCCGTTCTGACAGGAAGCTCCGACGGAACGTCGGAGCGGGACCCTAGCGCAGATGTGAACGAAGCCTAAGTGAAGGTGAACTGAAAGGATTTGAGATGGTTATGAACACTAATCTCAGAATAATTTATGTTTAAAACAATGGAAGTCAGAAACAAGAAATTATAATATCAGCTAACGTTTAAAAGAACATCTTCATCTGGTCTACAGATGTATGACATAGAACTTATCATCATCATCATCATTGTTTATAGTCATCTTGGAAGATATAGCTTCATATAATGATAAAATCCCAAATCCCACTTGCTCCAGCCCAATATAAACAATTTTGGTAAAATCTTTTTATTGATTTTTAAATGTTAAAGATAATAAAGAAATATATGTAATATTGTATGTTGACGAAAGTAGTTATCATTAGAGACATTTTTATACAAATTATACTTCACATATAGAATTTACAGATATATCACGTGACGTGTATCAACTATACATGCCATTGTAGCAAATATTTCGAAAAATCGGGATACATACAGTACATAGTACAATTTACAAACAAATCACAACTGTAAACTGAAATTCCCTCCCCCTCCCACCCTTGCAAATGAATCTCAGGCGTATATCGAAAGGAAAAAATTTAACGGGAACCTGTCACCAGCATTTCACCTATTGAACTCTACTCAACCCTCACTGGCCGCTGCTGTCAAAAGTTCATTGGCGTTATCCCCTCTCCTAAACTCTTCCTCCGACTGTAAATAACGGGTTTTGCGCCTTTTATGGTAATAATCTGTCTCGTTTGTTCCTCCTCTTATGCCCGCCTACCGCTTACCGGTAGACTTTAGCAGATCAAAAACACTGGGCAAATTACTGAGAGGGTTAGACAGAAACAACAACACATTGTCAGCAAAATACATTGCCTTCCTAACCCCCAGATGCTACTGTTATATCTTCGATGCAGTGATCTCTGTCTATCGCTCTAATGAAGGGTTCTAAAGCTATATTGAATAGCAGGGGTGAAAAAGGACACCCCTGGCACGTTCCCTTAAACAATGTAAAGGGGGAGGGAAAGAAAACCTGGGGTATATATCCTGGCTTTAGGGGTTGTGTACAGGTATTGGATATATGTTCAGGAGGGTCCCTTCACCTGCATTTAATCCAATCTCTTACTCAGCCATCCCCAGTCCACCATATCAAATGCTTTTTCTGCATCAATAGTTAGGAGTGCTGGGACTGGGTGTGCAGAAGTGCAAAGTTTAACGTCATCCAGAACAGTTAGGATTTTGTGTATATTAGAAACCGCTGAGCGACCCTTCACAAAACCAACCTGGTTGGAGGAGATCGAACCAGGAAGTACATTAACTAACCTGTCAGCCATAATCTTAGACAATATTCTTAAGACCGAGTTTATCAGTGAGATAGGTTGGTAGGCAGACGCCATTTCTGGATCTCTTGCCCTGTTTCGGAGGGACTTTAATATGAGCAATGAGTCTGGAATAAGTTGTCCAGTCAAGTAGCCATTGTGCAACTGGAGTAAATATGGGGTAATTTGGTCTTTCAGTATTTGAATGCATTCTCCTGTATACTGGGGCCTTTTGGTTTTTAAGGTTTAATATAGTTCTTTTAATTTAGTCTTCTGTGATGGCGGAGTTCAACAAAGTGTTTTTTTCCTCTGTAAGGGTAGGAAGTTGAAGTGAGTTGTGGGTAAAGGTATTAAGAGAAGGCGTATTTTGGGGACTTGCATATAGATTGTCATAAAAGTCATGAAGTATGGAGTTTATCCGCTGTGGCTGAATGTGGGATTGTCCCATGGAATCTCTCAGCTTTGCTATATAGATGTGGGACCATATGCCTTTAACCAATCGAGCTAGCAGTCTCCCGGACTTGCTTCCAAATCGAAATAATTTGGCCTCCATATATGATCATTTTAGTTTTTCGCCTCTGTGCATCCACAGTTCATAATCGTGTTTGGCTTTTAGCCACAAATCTTTGTTATGTGAGTTAGGGTGAGTTTGGAAGTGTGTATATGTTTGTCTAAGATTATGGCTAAAGTCTTGTGTTTTCTTTTTAGTAGTTTTTTAAAGGTTGGAAGTATAAGCTATCAGGTATCCCCCTCAAAACTGCTTTTGCAGTGTCCCAGTACAATCGGGGGTTTCCAGCTCCATTGATAAGATCATATTCCTGCTACCATCCACGGAGTCTTTGCTGGAAAGCCTCATCAGGGGCAAGGTTAGGAGGGAAGCACCATAATAAATCTGTACCCCGAGGAATGCAGTCGTGAATTTCTAGTACAACTGGGGAATGATCAGATATGACCATGGGTTCAATTTTACAACGTTTAACTCGTGGCAGGAAGGATTGGGACACCAATGTAGAGTCAATTCTTGACCATGATTGATCAGTATGTGAGTAATTAGAGTATTCCCTGCTTTCTGTATTAAGGAGTCTCCAAGGATCATCCAGTTTCAGTAAGGAAGTTGCTTAGAGTAGTATCTTTTGTGAATCCCAAGCCAAATTTTGTTCTGCGTGCCTTAGTTCTATCTTCATCAGGATGTAAGGCTATATTAAGTCTCCTCCCAGGACTTTATTCTGGCTGAAGTAAGCACCAATGATTTTACTGACATCTTAGTAAAAGGATGGTTGTTTTATACTTAGATGGTAAACATTGTAAATACTTAGATGGTCAGCCGGACCAGAAAGCAGAATACACATCCAACAACCCTCTGTGTCTGTCGCGACCGGTAAATTTTTATGTAGTAGAACTAATACTCCTGCCCTCAAGTCTTTTGCTTGGGAACCATACACTTGTCCTACTATTAGTTTCTTCATAAGTATGTAATCAGCTTCAAGCAAACCCTATACATTTTGAATGCTGGAAATCATGTGTATTCATGCTTCATTTGACAGATACTATACATGATATCTCTATTTTATAGATAGAGATTTAGGTATACTTTTGGAAGCTCCAGTCAACATGAAAAAGATCCAGGTGTTGTTGCTATATTACACTCCTCAACATTGACATTGCAGCACCAAGAAAGGCAAACCGTAAGGTTATGCAAATCGAGGAAGTCGCAGGTGTTGCTAAGATCTGCAAATGATCAAATGTTCACGCAGCCAGCTCCAATCTGTGGTATGTGGGAGGCATAAAAGCCAGATTGAAGCAAAGTTTTTTAGCCACATGAAACCTCAAAAATCAGATCAAGAGATGTGAGATGATTGTGCGATGCCTTCTGTTCTTCGACGTGCCAGTTTTCGCCACTCTTCACATATTGAGAGGGACAGAATCCTTGAACTGAGAGACCTTGATTTATTACTACGGCAGATCGCTACACGACTAGGCCGAGATATCAGCACTGTTCAACATTGTGTGTCCCGGAGGTTGGCAGAACAACTACAAACGGCAATGACAGTAAGTGGTGTGCGGAGGCGAACCCCTGCATGGATGGATCGTCTGATTGGAAGAATGGCGCGTAGTGATCCATTCTGTACTGCAAGTGGAATTGGACATCATATCCCACTCATGGGGCGGCATCCAGTAGCTACAAGTGTTCCATTGACCACACGCCACCACTCTCAAAGGCCATCATGGTGCACAGAAAGACAGCAATGGAGGCTGGAATGGAGGTCTATCCTCTTTAGCGATGAGTCCTGCTTTTGTTACGGACACAATGATAGCCGGAGATTGGTCTGGAGACCACACGGGCGACACCATGAAGAGACCTTCACAAGGGAACGTCACACCGGTCCAACTCCTGGGATTATGGGGTGGCATAATGTACGGTAGCCGGACCCCTTAAGTCTTCATTTCAGGTACACTAACAGCTCGGCGTTACATTGATTTAGTCTTGTAACCAGTCGTACGGCTATTTCTCCAAAGTTTCCCAGGAGACGTTTTTCAACAGGACAACAGCAGGCCGCATGCTCGTGCTACCGTGAGCAGCCTGCGTGGCCTAAACATGCTACTATGGTCTGTAGCTTCTCCGGACTTGTCTCCAACCGAGCACATCTGGGACGTCATTGGTCGGCGATTGCAAAGGGAGCTGCCAGCAGCCAATCTTGATGATCTGCATGCCCAAGTGCATTCAGCATGGCATAACATTCCTCAGACAACCATTAGCCAAGGCGTGTAAGTGTGTGTATTTCTGCGTGTGGCAATCATACTCAATACGGAATAAATCAAGATATTTGGACAATATAATTTCCATAATTCCAAAACTTTTCCTACTTGTTGTTGCAATTTGAATTTTGAGAAGTGTATATAACACATTGGTTATTAATCTGAGAAAGAATATGTTAGTAATGCATCATTTTCAGTTCATTCCTTAAGAGGATTGTAGAAACCCCTTAAAACAAACTCTTAACGAGGAGCTGATTGTGGGGTCTTGATCCTTACTGGTTTCTTATGAGGAGGTATCATTTGCATTAATTTGTTGTTTTGTTTTTACTTTTTATGCAGGAGGCAAGCTGTGGCTATGTGATCATTATAATGGCTCTATTCTGGTGCACAGAAGCTCTCCCACTGGCTGTTACAGCCCTCTTCCCAGTGGTGCTCTTTCCAATGATGGGCATCATGGACTCAACAGCGGTAATTTACCTTCTCTTATGAAATAAGTTTTATATAACATGGTTACACAACACCAACCAGTTTATTACAACCTAATTGTAAAGATTGTGACATAGGCAAAGAAAGTATAAAATCTGACATACAGTAAATCAGACCTGATCATTGAATTTAACATGGTAGTCATTCAGTTTGTAAGAGCTATTATCTGACAACTTTACCCACTGAACCTTTTCTTTCTTTCTAGTTTTCATTTTGCTCCATCAATTTCAAGTTTTCAGTTTTTACTGCTTTTTATTTATCATAGTGCCTTACAGGGGAGCACAGGGATGCACCTAGGGGTGAGCCAAAGGGACATGTGCTCCAGAAACTGGGTGTCAGGAGGTTGCCAACAAACCTCTCTACCTTGCCCAGGGTATTTAGATACAGGGCTAGGGTAGCACACTGAATCGTTGCCCCAAAGGAAAGAAAGCCTAGCTATACTTCGGGTGTCTTAGTTATTCATTCAGCCAGCCAAAAAGCCTAGTATATAGATGTTTGTCATTATTACCATGGGACCATCTTGAAATTAAGCAGGTAAATAGTGTCTTATCATACATGATTTAGCCATGGTTTTGCCCCAGATGGGTTTGGTTTGTCCTTATGGGAAGTGGTTTGGATGCTTCAGGGTTTACGGATAAGTATAAGCATAATCATTTTATGGTCCAAGTAAATACAAAATTCAGCAGGTCACTATTAGCATTAAATTATATCCTGTCTAAGAAAACCCATACAGTTAAAACAACCAATTTATTTCACTGCTTCTTTTTTTTTCAGGTGTGCAGTCAATATTTGAAGGACACTAACATGCTGTTCATTGGAGGGTTACTAGTGGCAATCTCAGTTGAAAAATGGAATTTGCACAAGCGGATAGCATTGAGGGTGTTGCTGATTGTTGGAGTCAAACCTGCCCTGTGAGTTTATGCCCTATGCGATTTTTGTCTTTACCTGGCACTTGGGAGGTGGTTGCCACTTTTGAGTTACATTAGAGATATTCTTTGGGAGTTATATAATTTAAGTGATTTTAAAACACCTGTACAACCTGTAGGGGGAAAGTTGAATTGAACTGGGAACTTAAAAATACCCTCCCATATGTTTTAAGGGTTTGTATGGTTTAGGAAACCCATATGCGCATACCCTATTAGAGAATTCTGAGTTAATAGAGCCACCTTCCCATTCAGGAACGTCATCTATAAACCAGCTAGAGCAGACAGCGGCTACATAGAATGTCTTTTTGCTTTGAGGGACCTGGTATATCCTGCATTACATGGACAGCCCGTTAATTTCAATGGAGACTGTGTAATGCTTAAATTCCCCTGTGGTGGGGCTTGCGGGAAAATTGAACACTTGTTTCCAGGTTTATAGATGATCAATGGGGGTCCAAGCAGTGGGACCCCCTGTAATCTTCTTATCAACCAGTTTGTTTTCTAGCAAGGTTCTTTATTTCTGCAGTAGACAGTACATTTACGCAGAATAACAGGTGGAGTATACCTACAGAACGGGATCTTACTTCAGAGTAATGATGGATTCCACCTATTATCATCAACTTTATGCATGAAGACAACTACTTTAACATTACAATAGCTGTTGGCTGCTGAAGAACTTAATGGATAAACTTTGTATTGTTCATTGATTATTTTTTTCTAGGTTGCTTCTGGGATTTATGATTGTAACGGCTTTCTTATCTATGTGGATCAGTAATACTGCTACAACCGCCATGATGATACCAATAGCACAGGCTGTGCTTGAGCAACTTTATAGCTCTGAGAAAAAATTAGATGAGCGCGCATTTGTTGTTGATCAAACAGAGAAAAGTGAAGACCAACAGAATGGGAATGTCACTCAGCTAAATGGGGATGTCAAAGTGGCCCCTAATAATGAGCAAAATGGGAATATAAATCATGCATTTGAAATGAAGGAAAAACAGTTAACAAATGTAGAACCCACGAAACTGGAAAAATGTAAGTTTTGAAAAAATACAAATTCTGTTTTACTTAGGTTATATATATCAATATTGAATAATGCTACTGTTCCATAATATAAAATAATAAATAGAGCTCCATTGTCTTCTCATAGATTAGGATTATTATTATAATTTTTTTATTTGTAACGCACTAACATTGTGCAACATTTCAGGAAATTCAAAAATGAATTCAGGGAATACAAAGTACATACAGAATGGCAGATATTTTTCTTGGTTTCCCGGCTTCCTTTAAAGGGGTTTTCCCATAAGGGACATTTATGACATATCCACAAGATGTGTCATAAATGTCAGATAGATGCGGGTCCCTGACTATATGGTCAGAAGTTACAAAAAGAGTGTAGCTTGCTGAGCTACGCTGTTTCCGTAAGTCCTATAGAAGTGAATGGTAGTTACGGAAATAGCGTAACTCGCATGCTACGCTGCTTCTGTAACTGCAACTCACTACTCAGCGAGCTACACTCTTTTTGTAACTTCCAACCATATAGTCAGGAGGTGGCCGGGAGGCAGTGAGAACAGACAACGGTAGAACAGGGTTCAGGGGGCCACGTTCTAGAGATAGGTGTATCCTGTGGATATGTCATAAATGTCCTTCATGGGAATATCCCATTAAGTCCTACTCACTCCCACCCTAACTTGTGAGTATACTTATCAAGCCCTTCACTATGTTAAGCCAGGATTTTCTAATCTCGCACTGAAGATGGCTAACAAGCCTGAAACAGCTGTTCAAATAAATAGATCTATATTTATGCATTATCTGTGATGTAAACCGGATGGGCACAAAGGAAAGTAAAGAGAATTACCACTTAAAATGTAAAATTTACCATATAGTAGTAAATCAGAAGTGAGAGTACAACCTACAAAAGCAATGAGTGCCAATAGCCAAAAATACTGTAAAACTAAACAAATACATGATTTTAAAAATATATCACTTTGACAATGTAAGGCCCTGTTCACACAGAGGATTTGTCAGGCAGAAAAAAAATCTACCAATCTTTCCAGGCAGATTTTCAACCGCCTGCACTTTCTTGCCGCGGTTCTTGCAACTTTTTTCGCTGAATTTTTCACCTATGGCCATTGAGTACCGCCTCTGACCTAATCCTTACCCATCTCAGCAGTCAAATGGACCTGCATAATATAGTGGTATATACTGGTTATGCAGGACCATTTGACTGCTGAGATGGGTAAGGCTGTCTTTTGATTTTGATATTAATATATAATTTTGCAATGGCACTTTTTCTTATCCCAATGATATAAACTCCTGAATAGGAATAGTGTTTATAGGATCATTTGGGGTTATACTAGAAATTCACTTATTTATATACAGCCGTCCATATACTATGCTAGATAATTGTACTACAGTGATCGAAGACAGTTTTTTGATTCAGCGTCTTTGGTCTTTTTCTGCTATACCATGTCTTTTGCCTTGTTTTGTTAATTTTTAATATTGTTATATATGGCTATATACTCCTTTCTCTTTGTATGTCATAAATAACATTATATTGTAATATTTCAGACTTTTACGGACACGGTGAATCCAGTTATGTTATGTTTTATTTTTTTTAACACTTTAGGGAAACAATGGGAAACATTTTGGTTTTTACTTTTAATATTTAATTTTTTTGTACATTGAAAGAAACGTTATCAACTGTTTTTATATATTTTTTTATAAGTCCCCCTAGGAGACTTGAACCATCGATCATTGGATCGCTTACTATATACTGCAATACTAATGTATTGCAGTATATTGTGATTTTGACAGGCTCCAATTAAGCCTTGCCTCTAGCAGGGCCTTATATGAGCAGAAAGATGGCAGACCTGGGGGCCTCATTAGGTCCCAGGCTGCCATGATAACCATCGGCACTCTGCAATCACATCCCGGGGGGCCTAATGGGCTGTCAGAGGGGGCCGCGCCTCTCTTTTTAACCGCTTAGATGGCGCGGTCACTATTGACTGTGGCATCTAAGAGGTTAAACAAGTGGAATCAAAGTGATCTTTGATTCTGCACGTTGCAGCGAGGTGTCAGCTGTAATATACAGCCGACACCCTCTCAGTATGGAGCGACTCAACCCCTGGGGCTGCTCCCTACAACCCCTTAACACCTGTCACATACAGTTACTGATAATGCGTTAAGGGGTTAAAGTCCTGCTATGCTTTTTTTTATGGAGTAACTTTTACATTTTTCCAAACTTTTTGAATTAACATGTAATTGTAAACTTTGCATTTCAGGTGCCACATCAATTGATATTGATCCAGTAGATGACAAACTGAAAGAGGAGAAGCAAGCGCTAAGGCTACAGAAGCACCTAAAACTCAGCAAAGGAATGAGTCTCTGTGTCTGCTATTCCGCTAGCATTGGTGGCATTGCAACACTAACTGGCACCACACCCAACCTTGTCATGAAAGGACAGATGGACGAGTAGGTACTTGTATTTTTCAAGACGAGTTAAAATGCATGTCTCAAAAGAGCTGTCATAATTTATAAATAATACCATCTAATGGAGAAATTCCTGCTAGACCTGCCTTTCATGAATATTGGATTTTATTCCTATATTGTTAAGGTAACATACTGATTGAATAGGAGTACATTGGTTGAATTTCATATTATTTTTCTAAGATACATGTGCAATACCACAAACATTAAAGTCAAAGACACACAGTACATACCACAGAGGTGGACCATACAGCGCTTATGGGGCCCTTACAGAGAAGGGCCCAGCACTCGTTGGTCCCATCCCCTTTGTTACTAAGAGAAGGAGATTTCTACCTTTTGATTAGCAAGAATTTGTGCAGGATTCCCCTTGTTTCTAGAGTACTAAAGAAAAAACATTAGTTCCTGGGGAAATAGTAGGGGAGGCCAAATCTAGTGTGTGGAGAGAACCCTGAATCAGTGCAGAATCATGCAAAGGCTCCAGAACATACCAAGGTAGGTAGGCTGTGTAAAGTACCCTCTACCCGGCCACTTGAAGAAACTTAAAGGCATGTAGTGCTGTGGCCATTACCTATCGGCACCAAGCAAGAACTAACGGGGGCCACTGTCTTAGTGGAGACGGTGCTGCAACGAGAAGGAGTGGCTGTGGCCCTGACTCTGTGCAAGCCAGATCGGTGCTGTTCCGGATGTTGAACGTCACTAAGCAGATGGTTGTCCTGATGACCAGAGAATTAGTGGCGGAGGTGTTTCTGATACTTAAGGAACAAGTAGTACAAGAGGCAAGATGATGGATAGAGCCCATCAAAAGGGTGCACAGATACCATTAAGTTGTGCTAGGTCACCACTGGGCATCATGGAACCACAGGAGAACAGTTGCTAAAATATATACAGTTAGAGGGGACTGATTTGTCGCCAGGAGAGTTGGGAGAGGTGGCTGATATGTTGGTGCAACATCTGAACACCTTTCTCTGCACAGAAAATGACTTCGGATTGATACAGACCCTAGAGCATGAGATCCCAACTGGCGATGCCAGGCTGATCCGAGAGTATTACCAACACATTTCCCCCAGTGGTTCATCAAAGACCTTGCTCAGATTGCTGCACTCTGGTATGCCTTACTAAATGGGGGAAGCCTGAAGTGGCCAAGAAGAAAGCTTTGAAATGAGGCTCAGAGGAAGAGCAAACCTTCCAGGAAGTTAAGATGCTGTTGACTAATGCAGACTTCACCAAGCCATTTGTACTGTATATTGATGGAAGCCTGAAAGGACTGGGGGCGGTTCTGGCCCAGGTCCAGGATGGAAAAGAATGAGTCATCGCCTATGCCAACAGGACATTGAGGGATGGGGTGAAGGACCCGGAGAGTTACAGCTTGTTCAACCATGTACAGCTGGGTTGTCACTGTTGTCTGGGTGGTCACAGAAAAATTTGCAAACAATCCCAAAGGGGCAGTTTCAAGCTGTGGACTGTTAATAATCATCTGATTCGCATGGATACTGCCGGGCTGGGCTCACTGGAGCAGAGATAGTTGGTAAGCTTGGTGAAATATCAAGTACAAGGTTTGGTACCAACCTAGTTGCAGTAATGGTAATGCGGAGACCCTGTCGCGTAATCTGGTAGAACCGGCAAGTGGGCCCACTGATGATATGCTAGAGGAGACAGAAACTGTCAACTTTATGCTGATTGAGGGGAAAGTACTACAGGCATACCTCAGGATGGGGTTAAGGCCTTCCAGAATGAACTGTCCTCCGAAGGTCCAGAGATTGAGAAATCGGCTGAACAATGGCGGAATGAGCAAAAGAGGGACAGGCATATTGAGGCAGTTAAACGGGGGCTCATAAATGGGCTCCAGCCAAATCGGGAAAGAGAGACGCTGCCACCAATAGGGAAACAGCTGCTTTAGCAATAGGACTGGCTGGCTATCTGTGCAGTTGTGCGGTATAGTCGGGTAAAATGACCAACTGAGAAAGGACCCATCTGGCAGATTGTGTTACCGGAAAGAGATATTAGGGTAGTGGTAACATTGATCCATGAGAAAGGGCATTTTGAGCCTGCGAAAACGTTTGACTGACTGCAGAGATTCTTCTTCCACCCAGAAATGCAGATAGTGGCCCGTGACAACTGTACGAGGTGCAGGAACTGCAATTTAGGTAAGGCTGTAGAACAGCAGGCCCCAGTGAGTACCATATGCAACTCCTATCCCTTGCAGATGGTGCTGATGGACTGTCCAGTAGAAAAAGCGCTGCAAGGATACAAGTACCTATTGGTTATCATTGATCATTTTACTAAGTTCACAGTGGCAATCCCCACCCGAGACCAGACAGCGGAGTCTGCTGCCCAGGCTCTATGGAAAAATTTCATACTGCTGAATGGATGTCCAGCGCAATTCCACTCAGACCAGGGGCCTGCTTTAAAAGGTAGAATGATTGAAGAATTGTGTAAGCTCTTTGAGATAAGGACGTTTTACACCACCCCGTATCACCTTTCAAAGAAATGGTGCCTATGAATACATGAATTGCATGCTACTACAGTTGGTATGAACTCTGGAAATCCAAATAAAAGAAAACTGGCCGATCTATGTTGCAAAACTGGTGTGAGTATACAACAACACAGTATACTCCACCTTGGGTTATTCTCCATTCCGGTTGAAATGTGTGGGGAAATGGCGCTGCCCCTTAAATTTGATGATGCCAACCTGTACCGAGGATGTTTTCACCTCAAATCTGTAATTTCCCTGCAACCTGTTGATTTGCTGTTTATGACCAAAACACTAAAGTAAATTAGAAACAGTTCATTAAACCAGTCTGTTCTTTGAGCGGTCATCCTGCTTTTTCACCCTTCCCCAGAGAAATTGCATTGTTGGCAAACAAGGGGGTTGGTGAATTTGCCCAAGGGTGGCAAAACCCAGCCCTTTTTGACATTTGCTATAATGCCCCCTTTCTTCTATGTCCATTTCCAATAGAGATATATGAGAATCTATTCTACACAAATCGAATGCGGTCCAAATTTCCCAAAAGTGATGGATTCCTGTGAAATCCAAAACCTTAGGGGTTTGTGCCACACGAATCGCTGCAAAATATCGCGTGAGCATGTTTTAACATCATTAAGCAGACAATCTAAATGTAGTAAAACCTAGGTCCATGAGGACATAACAAAAGTTAACACAGAAATTATTTGCAGGTGTTTTCAGATTATACTTATTTTATAAATATCCAAATTCCAGTTTCTCACTTTTAGGGTATGTTCACACGGCCTATTTACGGACGTAAATCGGGCGTTTTTGCCCCGAATTACGCCCGAAAATAGCGCCTCAATAGCGCTGACAAACATCTGCCCATTGAAAGCAATGGGCAGACGTTTGTCTGTTCACACGAGGCGTATATTTACGCGCCGCTGTCAAAAGACGGCGCGTAAATAGACGCCCGCGTCAAAGAAGTGACCTGTCACTTCTTTGGCCGTAATTAGAGCCGTTATTCATTGACTCCAATGAATAGCAGCGCTAATTACGCCCGTAATTGACGCGGCGTTCAAGCGCCTGCACATGCCGGTACGGCTGAAATTACGGGGATGTTTTCAGGCTGAAACATCCCCGTAATTTCAGCCGTAACGGACGCCCTCGTGTGAACATACCCATAAAGTGATCGCAATTTTGATTTTGTTGTACAGGTTGATGCTAATTTAACTAAACATCTCAGTAGTAGTATTGATAATATATAATGTCCATGGGTGAGCTGTATACAGAGGTTTTACGGGATCAACACATAAGCCTAAAATACACTGCAGCAAAGTGTAAACAAAGCCTTACTTGTAGATAAAAGTGAACCTCAAAGGGGTTGTCTCATCAAGACATTCCTTTTTCTAAAAACAGCCCCCAAAGTATCAGCTGGAACCTTAAATAATGGATCTTGAACATACTGTATTCTTTTTCTACAGACTGTTCCCTGGAAATAACAATATAATCAATTTTGCTTCATGGTTTGGATTTGCCTTCCCAACGATGATTGTTCTACTTGCTCTTTCCTGGATATGGCTGCAGCTCTTGTTCCTGGGAACGAAGTAAGTTTGTGCTGTTATTTTTATCAGTGAATGAAAGACCCAAAAATAATGGTAAATTGACCCTATCAGAGTAAAGATTAAACTGGACCATATGTTTTCTCACTGCTTGTTCAGAAGAGACTATAAACACATGTAGCATACAAATATATGCAAACACATTTTTGTCTCTAATGTACGTCGTGCCCACTGTACACTAACCCTATAAAACCCTGTCGAGAAGGAATAGCAAGAGGCTTTCAGTATTAAGCAGTCACTTCCACATTTGGCAAAGCTGTTTTTTTAGGGGCTATAGCCCCTCTTTCCACAGTGTACACCCCACCCTGGGACTATACTTATTATAAGGCCTCATGCATACGGTCCGCAATTACGGACCCACCCGGTTCTATTGGCCGCAGACACCTTTCTGTATTGCTACGGAAAGGTGTCCGTGCCGTAGAACCGTGGCAGAAATTATGGAGCATGTCCGACTTTTAATTTTTTACTGGCCGTGCTCTCATACTTTGTATGGGAGCACGGCACGAAAATGCGGCCGTCAACGGCCAGCCGTGCCCGCATTCACGGGCCGTGATTACGGGCATGGCCGTGTGCATGAGGCCTAAGAGAGTCATACAAATACTGTTAATACTTGATAGCTATTCTTCGAAAGCAGACGGTAACAAGTAGCACGGGTACTAGGGACAGCTGGATACTAGACAAATAAAAGTTTACATTTTAAATGGCGTTACCATTACAGAAAATCTTCAGTCTATTTTTTATCTATATACTGTGCTGAAGAATGTTATTTATTAGTTTCTAGGAAGAGCTATTTGGGCTGGGGAAAGGCTGACTGTAATGTTCCCCAGTAATGGAGTTAGTGACCAGAAGAAGTCTAAAACTTTTCTGCCCCCATTATCACTACTTTTAGTCACATATTTTGTTCTGAAAAACTCCTGAAAAATATATACATATCTGTATGTGACAGTAACTGCTATGTCTATTGGCTTCACTTATACTGTTGACTTTACGTTTAGTGTTCCTTTAAGGCCAGGAACCTGAAATGGTCCCTAGGAAGGAATGATAATTTGTGTAAAATATTATTTTAGCTCAACTCGGGTAATCTGTTCTCTTCCTAGATTTAGGAAAAACTTTGGCTGTGGTGGAAATCCTGAACAAAAGGAAAAAGAGAAGAGAGCATATAAAGTTATCTCTACTGAGCACAAGAAGCTCGGGCCGATGACCTTTGCAGAAATCTGTGTTCTGGTTCTGTTTATCTTGCTGGTTCTTCTGTGGTTTTCAAGAGAACCGGGTTTCATGCCAGGCTGGGCAACTATCAGTTTTAACAAAGGTGCAAAAGAGTAAGTATGTGTGAAAGGCAAATGGTGCACATTACGGCTCTACCCTCCTCCCCTCCGTGCATTTGTTCTTCATTTTCCCCTACATACAGTATATATTTATTTTTTTCAAAAAACAAATCTTATCTAGGTATGGTCACTATTACCTAGGTATTCCCGTACCTGTATCTTCAGTATAAGTTTAATATCAAATTATATTTATGTTACGTTTTATGGCCCAAAATATTATCTTGTCCCACAAAATATTTTTTCGAGATAGAAAATGGTTTTGTAATATTTTTGAGTAACAGCAAATATTTTTCTTACGGCCGAGCTGGAATGTCTTATAAAAATGATGTCCCATAAATAAGAACATAATAAAATTAGAGATGATGTGTGTTAGGGATCTGCCAGGTACTACGTCTAGGTATACTCCTGGGATTAATCAATCCACACCTGAGGCCAGACCTCTTAGACTGACACCGGCTCCCACCAACCAGGGTGGCAGGCTCAGGAGTGGGAGAGCCTATCGCGGCCTGGTCAGTTGGAGTTAGCTCCGCCCCCTGTCCATTATTACCTGCCGTGTTCTCTTCCTCAGTGCTTGTAATTCTTCTGGATTCCTGGCCCCACTGCTGCTTGCTCCAGCCTGCTTCTGCCGTGCTTCTGCCTTGCTGCAGTTCCGCTTAACCTGCTTCGCTTTGCCCCTGGCTTGCTTCCTTCTCCGTGCTCACGTTGGTATACTCCACTTCATCCTGGTCCTGACTACTCATTCACCGCTCCGTTTCCTCGCGGCGTTCCGTGGGCTACTGCCCCTTCCCTTGCGTGTTCCCTGTTTGTTCTCCCGTGCACTTAGACAGCGTAGGGACCGCCGCCCAGTTGTACCCCGTCGCCTAGGGCGGGTCGTTGCAAGTAGGCAGGGACAGGGCGGTGGGTAGATTAGGGCTCACTTTCCCTTCACCTCCTTCCTGCTATTACATAATTACAAGCCCATACCTAGTCTACCATTTCTCCTACGCTGACGCTATCATGGACCCCCTTGAGACCCTGACCCAGCAGTTGCAGGGCCTCTCCCTACAGGTCCAGGCCCTGGCCCAGAGGGTCAACCAGGGTGACGCTGCCTTAGTAGTACCCCTCACCTCACCTCTAGAACCCGACCTCAAGTTACCTGACCGGTTCTCAGGGGACCGTAAGATGTTTCTCTCCTTCCGGGAGAGTTGCAGACTGTATTTCCGCCTAAAACCCCACTCCTCAGGTTCCGAGAACCAGCGGGTGGGTATCATCATATCCCGACTCCAGGAAGGGCCCCAAGAGTGGGCCTTCTCCTTGGCTCCCGACGCCCCTGAACTTTCCTCTGTTGATCGTTTTTTCTCTGCCCTCGGACTCATTTACGACGAGACTGACAGGACTGCTTTAGCCGAGAGTCAGCTGGTGACCTTATGTCAGGGTAGGAGACCGGTTGAGGAATACTGTTCTGATTTTAGAAAGTGGTGCGTAGCTTCTCGGTGGAACGACCCGGCCCTAAGGTGCCAGTTTAGGTTAGGATTATCTGACGCCCTGAAGGATCTGCTGGTTAGCTACCCCTCTTCTGACTCCCTTGACCAGGTTATGGCCCAAGCAGTACGACTTGACCGACGTCTCAGGGAACGTCAGCTTGAACGTTTCAATGTGCTCCCCTCTGACTTTTCTGCGATCCCCCCCGAGGTCCCGTCTCCTCGCCCCTCCACGGAGGACTCGGAGGTACCTATGCAACTCGGGGCCTCCATGTCCCCTCGACAACGTAGGGAGTTTCGCAGAATGAATGGTCTCTGCTTCTACTGTTGGGACGACAAGCATCTACTGAACACCTGTCCCAGGCGCAAGAATAAAAAGCCGGAAAACTTCCGCGCCTAAGTGATCATCGGGGAGGTCACTTGGGCGCACAGATATTTCCCGTTAATGTGAAACGCAATAAAATTTTGCTTCCCTTTCAGGTCTCGTTTGCTGGCCGGTCTGCCACGGGCAGTGCTTTCGTGGATTCTGGCTCATCTGCTAATATCATGTCTGTGGAATTTGCTATGTCTCTAAAAATGCCTTTTATTGATTTACCTTATCCTATCCCTGTAGTAGGTATCGACTCCACTCCTCTTACTAATGGTTATTTTACTCAGCATACTCCTGTTTTTGAACTCCTGGTTGGCTCCATGCATTTGGAGCAGTGCTCTGTACTGGTGATGCAGGGATTATCGTCTGATCTGGTATTAGGTCTTCCCTGGTTGCAGTTGCATAATCCCATGTTTGATTGGAATACTGGGGATCTCACCAAATGGGGTAGTGAATGTCTGATGTCATGTCTTTCTGTTAACTCTATTTCTCCCCGGGAGGAGGTAAACACGCTCCCTGAGTTTGTTCAGGACTTCGCCGATGTGTTTTCTAAGGAGGCCTCCGAGGTGTTGCCCCCCCCATAGAGATTACGATTGCACCATCGATTTGGTGCCTGGTGCCAAGCTTCCTAAGGGTAGGATATTTAATCTTTCATGTCCTGAACGTGAAGCTATGAGGGTGTATATCCAAGAATGCCTGGCCAAGGGTTTCATTCGCCCCTCGACTTCTCCTGTAGGTGCTGGCTTCTTCTTCGTGGGGAAGAAGGATGGTGGTCTTAGGCCGTGCATTGATTATCGTAACCTGAATAAGGTCACCGTAAGGAACCAGTACCCACTTCCTTTGATTCCGGATCTTTTTAATAAGGTTCAGGGAGCCCAATGGTTTTCTAAGTTCGATCTACGGGGGGCATATAACCTTATCCGCATCAAAGAGGGGGATGAGTGGAAAACTGCGTTCAACACACACGAGGGTCATTTCGAATACCTCGTCATGCCCTTTGGGTTGTGTAATGTCCCTGCTGTCTTCCAGAATTTTATTAATGAAATCCTGAGAGATTACCTGGGTAATTTTCTTGTTGTGTACCTTGATGACATACTGGTGTTTTCCAAGGACTGGTCCTCCCACGTGGGGCATGTCAGGAAGGTGCTCCAGGTCCCTCGGGAGAATAATCTGTTTGCTAAGACTGAAAAATGTGTCTTTGGGGTACAGGAGATACCATTTTTGGGTCAAATCCTCACTCCTCATGAATTCCGCATGGACCCTGCCAAGGTTCAGGCTATGGCGGAATGGGTCCAACCTGCCTCCCTTAAGGCGTTACAGTGTTTTTTAGGGTTCGCCAACTATTACAGGAGATTTATTGCCAACTTCTCGGTCGTCGCTAAGCCTCTTACGGACCTTACTCGCAAGGGTGCTGATGTCCTCCATTGGCCCCCTGAGGCCGGCCAGGCCTTTGAGACCCTCAAGAAGTGCTTTATCTCGGCCCCCATGCTGATTCAGCCCAACCAAGAGGAGCCATTTATTGTGGAGGTTGACGCATCCGAGGTGGGAGTGGGGGCCGTCTTGTCCCAGGGTACCAGCTCCCTCACCCATCTCCGCCCCTGTGCTTACTTCTCTAGGAAGTTTTCGCCCACGGAGAGTAACTATGATATTGGCAACCGCGAACTTCTAGCCATTAAATGGGCTTTTGAAGAGTGGCGGCACTTCCTGGAGGGGGCCAGACACCAGGTAACGGTCCTTACTGATCACAAGAATCTGGTTTTCCTAGAATCGGCCCGGAGGCTTAATCCTAGACAAGCTCGGTGGGCACTATTCTTTACCAGATTTAATTTCTTGGTTACCTATAGGGCTGGGTCCAAGAATATTAAGGCTGATGCTCTGTCACGTAGTTTCATGGCCAATCCTCCTTCCGAGAAGGATCCTGCTTGTATTTTACCCCCTGGTATAATCGTTTCTGCCACGGATTCTGATTTAGCTTCTGATATCGCGGCTGATCAGGGTTCTGCTCCCGGGAACGTCCCTGGGGACAAACTGTTTGTTCCCCTGCAATACCGGCTAAGGGTACTCAGGGAAAACCATGACTCCGCTCTATCTGGTCATCCTGGCATCTTGGGCACCAAACACCTCATTACCAGAAACTATTGGTGGCCTGGGTTGCCTAAAGACGTTAGGGCTTACGTCGCCGCTTGTGAGGTTTGCGCTAGGTCCAAAACCCCTAGGTCCCGACCTGCGGGCCTACTACGTTCCTTGCCCATTCCCCAGAGACCTTGGACCCATATCTCCATGGATTTTATCACCGATTTGCCCCCATCTCAGGGCAAGTCGGTGGTGTGGGTGGTAGTAGACCGCTTCAGCAAGATGTGCCACTTTGTGCCCCTTAAGAAGCTACCTAACGCCAAGACGTTAGCTTCTTTGTTTGTGAAACACATCCTGCGTCTCCATGGGGCCCCTGTCAATATCGTTTCTGACAGAGGGGTACAATTTGTTTCCTTATTTTGGAGAGCTTTTTGTAAAAAGTTGGAGATTGATCTGTCCTTCTCCTCCGCCTTCCATCCCGAAACTAATGGCCAAACGTAAAGGACTAACCAATCCCTGGAACAATATTTAAGGTGTTTCATCTCTGACTGTCAATTCGATTGGGTCTCATTCCTTCCCCTTGCTGAATTTTCCCTGAATAACCGGGTCAGTAACTCGTCAGGGGTCTCCCCGTTTTTCTGTAATTTCGGGTTTAACCCAAGGTTCTCCTCCGTTTCCCCTGGTTGTTCCAATAATCCTGAGGTAGAGGATGTTCATCGGGAACTGTGCACAGTCTGGGCCCAGGTTCAGAAGAACCTAGAGGCGTCCCAGAGCGCACAAAAGATTCAGGCTGATAGTAGACGTTCTGCTAACCCCCGGTTTGTCGTCGGGGATTTGGTCTGGTTGTCGTCCAGGAACTTGCGCCTTAAGGTCCCGTCCAGGAAGTTTGCTCCCCGATTTATTGGACCTTTATAAGATCATTGAAGTCCTCAACCCTGTATCCTTCCGTCTGGAGCTGCCCCCATCCTTTCGCATACATGACGTCTTCCATGCCTCCCTCCTTAAACGCTGCTCCCCGACCTGGTCCCCCTCAAGGAAACCTCCTGTTCCCGTTCTCACCCCTGAGGGGGTGGAATTCGAGGTGGCCAAGATTATGGACAGTAGGATGGTCCAGGGCTCCCTCCAGTACCTGGTCCATTGGAGAGGATACGGGCCTGAGGAGAGGACTTGGGTACCTGCTCGTGATGTTCACGCTGGGGTATTGATCAGGAGGTTCCACCTTCTCTTCCCTACTAAACCGGGTCCTCTTAGTAAGGGTCCGGTGGCCCCTCATAAAAGGGGGAGTACTGTTAGGGATCTGCCAGGTACTACGTCTCGGTATACTCCTGGGATTAATCAATCCACACCTGAGGCCAGACCTCTTAGACTGACACCGGCTCCCACCAACCAGGGTGGCAGGCTCAGGAGTGGGAGAGCCTATCGCGGCCTGGTCAGTTGGAGTTAGCTCCGCCCCCTGTCCATTATTACCTGCCGTGTTCTCTTCCTCAGTGCTTGTAATTCTTCTGGATTCCTGGCCCCACTGCTGCTTGCTCCAGCCTGCTTCTGCCGTGCTTCTGCCTTGCTGCAGTTCTGCTTAACCTGCTTCGCTTTGCCCCTGGCTTGCTTCCTTCTCCGTGCTCACGTTGGTATACTCCACTTCATCCTGGTCCTGACTACTCATTCACCGCTCCGTTTCCTCGCGGCGTTCCGTGGGCTACTGCCCCTTCCCTTGCGTGTTCCCTGTTTGTTCTCCCGTGCACTTAGACAGCGTAGGGACCGCCGCCCAGTTGTACCCCGTCGCCTAGGGTGGGTCGTTGCAAGTAGGCAGGGACAGGGCGCTGGGTAGATTAGGGCTCACTTTCCCTTCACCTCCTTCCTGCCATTACAATGTGGCTGTCTGCTGGAAATATTTCTCTAGTAGGGCTAAGAATAATATTTACTGTGTATATGAACATCTTTATCTCAAAAGAAAAAGATAAAATACCTCATCAGACTATGCAACCTAATATATATATATCGAAGAAATCATGTGTCATTTCATTATATAATATTTCAAATTTATAAATACTTATTGACAAATTTAAAAGATGACTTTTTGTTTTCAGGTATGTCACGGATGCAACCGTTGCTGTATTTGTATCTCTTATGATGTTTCTATTTCCATCTGAGTTACCCTCATGTAAGCGCCGGGAACCCCAGCAGGCAGGTAAATTTTATTATATCATCTTTATCAATAGTGATAGATAACAAATGACCTAGCTCCAGATTGTTGATGTAGATTAATGTTTTAATGGACTGGATGGTCCATAATCTATAATATTGTGATCTAACAAGTCTTCCGATATATGTCATACATGCCACAGTATTTACAATGATGCGACCATTTTCGATTAGGAAAATATATTCTCATCATTGCAGAAATTGTTTGTGCGTATTGCCCGTATACAGCTGCACGTGATGCACAGCCATTATGTTCGCCTATGAATTAGTCATTTATTTTACATTAACAGTTACATATTGTTCTAAAATATCCGGTTCTTATTTATAGAAAATTTCACTTTCCTGAAATATTCATTAAAGATTGGAATAAAAGAAAAATATTCAGAACTTATAAATTCTCTAGTCATAACCTGTCAAATATAAGCCAAAAGGACACTGTTTTGGCATTTGTTTGTCCCACAGAAACTGTATGCTTTGGTACACATCAGATATATATAAATCTTGCATGAACAGAGTCCTATTGGTGCAGCAGTGGATCTTCAGGTATCATGGCCAGTCTGCGCCGCTTTCGCTCCAATATACTTACCGCTACTCAGCATCCTGCTATGTCCTAGCCAATGAGCCTCTGTACTCCTGGGCTGCTCTGCTCATGGCCTCTCACACTGCCGGCGCTCTCCTCTTTGCTGTCCTGCTGCTGCTAGTGTGCGCGCTAACTCTTCCTCTCTTAAAGAGCCAGTGTGCTCCAATCCACACAAGTTACTCTGTACTAAAGGTTATTTGTAGCTTGTTCTCCTGCTGGATTACCTTTTGGATTACTGTTACTGACTCTGCCCGACCTTTGACCACGTCTCGTCTGCCGCCTTCCCTAACCTTCTGCCCATCTCTAAATACGACATAACTCTGCCTGCCTTGATGTCTGACTAGCCTTACCGTATGCGACTGTCTGCCGTCTGCCCTTACTTCTGCTAGTTTTGACTGTGCACTTGCCCTCTGTTGTTACAGGCAGGCAGCTAATGGGAGTGATTATAAAACCTTGCACATGTACATTGCGCCTTTCCCGCTAATTCCCCTCCAACATATGTTCTCTACTCAAAAGATTTTGAAAAATGAAAAACAAAATGAAAATGTGCTCTTCTTTAGAATTTTTCTCTCCAGTGTGCCGGCGGCACAGAAAACACTCAAACAAATAAATAAATAAAAAATGTTGTTGCAATGCACACCCAAACTTATTTG
The DNA here is from genome assembly GCF_050947455.1 of Rhinoderma darwinii. Lineage (NCBI taxonomy): Eukaryota > Metazoa > Chordata > Amphibia > Anura > Rhinodermatidae > Rhinoderma > Rhinoderma darwinii. The sequence continues at coordinate 420,907,622 of NC_134688.1, forward strand.
GGTGTTACCTAGAAATGATGTTACTTGCTGAAATTATTCATTAGAGCATCGGGAAACTCAGTTTTTCCCTGAAGTTTCCCTTTCAGGCCTAATGCTCATGACTAGAGATGAGCGAACCGGGACAACCGAACCCGGTTTCGGTCCGAACTTCAGGAAAAGTTCGGTTCGCAGCGAATCCGAACTTTACCGGGTTCGGCCGAACCCGTTTTGACCGAACCCGGCTACATTTTGGCGCCTGCCACATGTTACATCTAAAATGGAGGATTACAGAAGATCACCTGACATCAGGCTACCCCATAATGCCTTGCAAACGGCTCTCCCAGCCTATCGGGAGGCAGCATAGGGGCGGGCTCAAGCCTGCAATAAAAGTCTATGCACGGAGCTCAGCGGCCATTTTACAGACAGGAGCTGTAGGAATAGCATCTCTGTGCAGTAAGGGAAAGCTTTAGGAATCTAAAAGGCAGGAATTCAGAAATCGAAGGGGCTCATCCACTACTCACTACTCAGCCAGTGTGTGAATACGCTTTTATAAGGGGCTCATCCCCGTTGCATCCAACTTGCAATACAGGCAGCCTAGTAGTACTATAAGGCCCAGCATTCCCTGAGTGCACTGCAGCGAGGCTGATTGAAATTCTCATTCATTGCCATTTGCCAAGCCAGTGTCCGTGTGTGAATACGCTTTTAAAAGGGGCTCATCCCTGGAATAACAATCCAACTTGCCATACAGGCAGCCTAGAAGTACTACAACGCCCAGCATTCCCTGAGTGCACTGCAGCGAGGCTGATTGAAATTCTCATTCATTGCCATTTGCCAAGCCAGTGTCCGTGTGTGAATACGCTTTTAGAAGGGGCTCATCCCCATTGCATCCAACTTGCAATACAGGCAGCCTTTGTAGTAGTGGTAGTAGTAGTACTACAAGGCCCAGCATTCCCTGAGTGCACTGCAGCGAGGCTGATTGAAATTCTCATTCATTGCCATTTGCCAAGCCAGTGTCCGTGTGTGAATACGCTTTTAAAAGGGGCTCATCCCTGGCCGTTATTAACAGGATAACAATCCAACTTGCCATACAGGCAGCCTAGAAGTACTACAACGCCCAGCATTCCCTGAGTGCACTGCAGCGAGGCTGATTGAAATTCTCATTCATTGCCATTTGCCAAGCCAGTGTCCGTGTGTGAATACGCTTTTAAAAGGGGCTCATCCCTGGAATAACAATCCAACTTGCCATACAGGCAGCCTAGAAGTACTACAACGCCCAGCATTCCCTGAGTGCACTGCAGCGAGGCTGATTGAAATTCTCATTCATTGCCATTTGCCAAGCCAGTGTCCGTGTGTGAATACGCTTTTAAAAGGGGCTCATCCCTGGAATAACAATCCAACTTGCCATACAGGCAGCCTAGTAGTACTACAAGGCCCAGCATTCCCTGAGTGCACTGCAGCGAGGCTGATTGAAATTCTCATTCATTGCCATTTGCCAAGCCAGTGTCCGTGTGTGAATACGCTTTTAGAAGGGGCTCATCCCCATTGCATCCAACTTGCAATACAGGCAGCCTTTGTAGTAGTGGTAGTAGTAGTACTACAAGGCCCAGCATTCCCTGAGTGCACTGCAGCGAGGCTGATTGAAATTCTCATTCATTGCCATTTGCCAAGCCAGTGTCCGTGTGTGAATACGCTTTTAAAAGGGGCTCATCCCTGGAATAACAATCCAACTTGCCATACAGGCAGCCTAGTAGTACTACAAGGCCCAGCATTCCCTGAGTGCACTGCAGCGAGGCTGATTGAAATTCTCATTCATTGCCATTTGCCAAGCCAGTGTCCGTGTGTGAATACGCTTTTAGAAGGGGCTCATCCCCATTGCATCCAACTTGCAATACAGGCAGCCTTTGTAGTAGTGGTAGTAGTACTACAAGGCCCAGCATTCCCTGAGTGCACTGCAGCGAGGCTGATTGAAATTCTCATTCATTGCCATTTGCCAAGCCAGTGTCCGTGTGTGAATACGCTTTTAGAAGGGGCTCATCCCCATTGCATCCAACTTGCAATACAGGCAGCCTTTGTAGTAGTGGTAGTAGTAGTACTACAAGGCCCAGCATTCCCTGAGTGCACTGCAGCGAGGCTGATTGAAATTCTCATTCATTGCCATTTGCCAAGCCAGTGTCCGTGTGTGAATACGCTTTTAAAAGGGGCTCATCCCTGGCCGTTATTAACAGGATAACAATCCAACTTGCCATACAGGCAGCCTAGAAGTACTACAACGCCCAGCATTCCCTGAGTGCACTGCAGCGAGGCTGATTGAAATTCTCATTCATTGCCATTTGCCAAGCCAGTGTCCGTGTGTGAATACGCTTTTAAAAGGGGCTCATCCCTGGAATAACAATCCAACTTGCCATACAGGCAGCCTAGAAGTACTACAACGCCCAGCATTCCCTGAGTGCACTGCAGCGAGGCTGATTGAAATTCTCATTCATTGCCATTTGCCAAGCCAGTGTCCGTGTGTGAATACGCTTTTAAAAGGGGCTCATCCCTGGAATAACAATCCAACTTGCCATACAGGCAGCCTAGTAGTACTACAAGGCCCAGCATTCCCTGAGTGCACTGCAGCGAGGCTGATTGAAATTCTCATTCATTGCCATTTGCCAAGCCAGTGTCCGTGTGTGAATACGCTTTTAGAAGGGGCTCATCCCCATTGCATCCAACTTGCAATACAGGCAGCCTTTGTAGTAGTGGTAGTAGTAGTACTACAAGGCCCAGCATTCCCTGAGTGCACTGCAGCGAGGCTGATTGAAATTCTCATTCATTGCCATTTGCCAAGCCAGTGTCCGTGTGTGAATACGCTTTTAAAAGGGGCTCATCCCTGGAATAACAATCCAACTTGCCATACAGGCAGCCTAGTAGTACTACAAGGCCCAGCATTCCCTGAGTGCACTGCAGCGAGGCTGATTGAAATTCTCATTCATTGCCATTTGCCAAGCCAGTGTCCGTGTGTGAATACGCTTTTAGAAGGGGCTCATCCCCATTGCATCCAACTTGCAATACAGGCAGCCTTTGTAGTAGTGGTAGTAGTAGTACTACAAGGCCCAGCATTCCCTGAGTGCACTGCAGCGAGGCTGATTGAAATTCTCATTCATTGCCATTTGCCAAGCCAGTGTCCGTGTGTGAATACGCTTTTAAAAGGGGCTCATCCCTGGCCGTTATTAACAGGATAACAATCCAACTTGCCATACAGGCAGCCTAGAAGTACTACAACGCCCAGCATTCCCTGAGTGCACTGCAGCGAGGCTGATTGAAATTCTCATTCATTGCCATTTGCCAAGCCAGTGTCCGTGTGTGAATACGCTTTTAGAAGGGGCTCATCCCCATTGCATCCAACTTGCAATACAGGCAGCCTTTGTAGTAGTGGTAGTAGTAGTACTACAAGGCCCAGCATTCCCTGAGTGCACTGCAGCGAGGCTGATTGAAATTCTCATTCATTGCCATTTGCCAAGCCAGTGTCCGTGTGTGAATACGCTTTTAAAAGGGGCTCATCCCTGGAATAACAATCCAACTTGCCATACAGGCAGCCTAGTAGTACTACAAGGCCCAGCATTCCCTGAGTGCACTGCAGCGAGGCTGATTGAAATTCTCATTCATTGCCATTTGCCAAGCCAGTGTCCGTGTGTGAATACGCTTTTAAAAGGGGCTCATCCCTGGAATAACAATCCAACTTGCCATACAGGCAGCCTAGTAGTACTACAAGGCCCAGCATTCCCTGAGTGCACTGCAGCGAGGCTGATTGAAATTCTCATTCATTGCCATTTGCCAAGCCAGTGTCCGTGTGTGAATACGCTTTTAAAAGGGGCTCTGAAATGTCTGGGAAAAAAAAGGTTGTGAAAGGACGGGGTAGAGGAAGAAACACCCATGCCGTCTCCTCTTCCAGTCCAAATGTTGGATCTGTTGGTGCCAGACCCAGTAGCAGCATTTGTGGCACAAGACATGTGCCCAGTTCCACTAGTAGCAGCTGCCATGTGCCTGCTAGTAGTAGTATCAGCAAGCCAGACTTGTCCATCTCCTCCGGTGGGCGGGTTACTTTAGACAATACGGCCATTGTGGACTGGTTGGCTGGCTCGCGGTCATCTCAGCAGGAAGACTCTGACGATCTGGCTTCAAGCCAGGTTTCGTTGGATTCCAGATCCTCTACAGTTCCTTGGCACGGTGACAGTAGTAATATAGGTATTTCTAGCGTTTCCATTCCATCATCTATGTCTTCGCTCCCCCTTCCTAGCGGGAAGCCATCTTTCCTGAGAGTCCTAAGAGACATCTCCTCGGGTGCGAAGGAAGATACTGAACAACATAGTGATGATGATGATTTGTTTTCCGCGAGTCAGCCAACGGAGTGTGTTGCGGCGGTGGTGGAGGTGGAAGCGGTGACCGAGACGCATAGCTGCGGTAGTGGGGGTGTTGGTGGTGGTAGCCGTGGTGGCAGACGCAGTAATGAGGGGGGGCATGGAGCCCGCCATGATGTCACATCACATTCACAACACAGTGACAGAAGTGGCGGGGATGATGAGGAAGGCTATGATGATGATGTTGTTTTAGACAGGACGTGGGAACCAGGTGACGAGGTGATGACGGCGTCAGAGGAGGAGGGTAGTAGTGGCGGCACTGGATGTGATAAACAGCCAAGCCGAGGTAGGGGCAGAAGTCAATCTGCAAAACGTTGCAGCGGTAGGGTCAGCTCAGGAGCCGGTGACGGCGACACAGATGCTGGTGTAGGTTCCCGAAAAAAGCCTGCCAGACAAGGGGCAAGCTCGGGTGGTTGTGGTGGTGGTGGTGGTGGTGGACGTGGTACTACCTCTTTACGGTACTCTGCCGTGTGGCAATTTTTCTGTACCTTCCCAGAGGAGGAAAACATGGCACAGTGCCGTATCTGCAAGCAGAAAGTAAGGCGTGGGCAGGGCAGCAATGTAGGAACTACTGCTCTACGTAAACACATGGAACGGCATCACAAGGCCATGTGGGACAATCAACATGCCCCACCATCATGTACATCTAATGAAGACCCCTCTTCCGCTGCTGCTGCTGCTCCGAGTCCCTGTCATCTAAGTAGTAGCCAGGCCTTATCCACCATGTCGTTGTCATCATCATCATCACTGTCATCTAGTGCTCCTCCTATGTCCCGTCAGTTATCCATTACGGAATCGTTGTCCAATAAGCAACAATATATACCCAGTCATCCACTTGTCGTGCGGCTTAATTCACACCTGGCAAAGTTGTTGGTGGTGCAGTCGCTGCCATACCACCTGGTCGACTCCGCCGGCTTCAAGCAATTGATGGCGTGCGCTCAGCCTAGGTGGCGAATACCTAGCCGACATTACTTCTCCAAAACAGCTGTCCCTGCCTTGCACAAGCATGTGGAGGAAAAGGTGTCCAAGTCCTTGCAATTATCCGTGTGCAGCAGGGTACATGCCACCGTCGACACGTGGAGCAGCAACTATGGGCAGGGACAGTACATGTCTTTCACGGCCCACTGGGTCAATATTTTGCAGTCCGATGCACCACCGCAGCAATGCCAGGCATTACCACCTCCACGCTTGTATGTTTCTAGTTCAACTCCGGACACCAGGCGCCTACCATCCTTCTCCTCCTACTCCTCCTCCTCCTCCTTGCCTTCCTCCTTGGAGGTCTTCCCGTCCCCGACAGGACACAGCGTATCTTCCACTCCTCCTCCCTCCTCTTTTCATAGGTGCAAGGTGAAGCGCCACAACGCTGTCTTACACCTGCTGAGCCTGGGCGAGAAAAGCCACACAGGGCAGGAGCTGCTGCTGTGCATCAAGGAGGAAATCGCACGCTGGCTGTCTCCTCTGAAACTCACACTGGGCAATGTTGTCTCTGATAACGGCAAGAACGTTGTGGCTGCACTGCGTCTAGGTCACCTGACACACGCTCCTTGCATGGCACATGTGATCAATCTGGTCATAACACGCTTCTTAAAGTCATATGTTGGTTTGAAGGGTGTGCTGGCCATGTCCAGGAGGGTTTGCGTTCGCTTTAGACGTTCGTATGCATTTAAGCACGCCCTCCTGGACTTGCAGCGTCAAAACAATCTCCCAGAACACAGCCTGATTTGCGACGTTCCAACACGATGGAATTCCACCCTGCACATGTTGGACCGTCTGTACGAACAGCGGAAAGCCGTGAATGATTTCCTGATGCAGCAGACGGGCAGCGTTTGGAGCCAGTGTAATTTCGAGCTCAGGCACTGGCAGCTGGTTAGAGACGCATGTCGCGTTTTGAGGCCCTTTGAAGAGGCCACACGATTTGTGAGCCGTGACGCTAGCGGAATGAACGATGTTATGCCGCTGATATTCATTATGGAGCAAACGCTCACAGCGATGATTCAGCAAAGGATGGAGGAAGGATCACATCTGGCTATGGATGTTGAGGAGGAGGAGGAGGATGAGGAAACAGGACCTGAAGAGGAGCTGGATTTGGAGATGGAATCACAGGAAGGGATAGGGGACGAGGCAGCCGCACAACATGACAGTGATGGTGGTGATGACGAGTCTGACGACGACCTTGATGATGGACAACCATGGCAGTATGGGGCGAAGATGGAACCAACCGGGCCCTCTGAAACGCTGGCCAGGATGGCGAGCTGTATGCTTCGTTACTTGCGCGCTGACTGTCGTATTGTTAGCATGAAGCAAAGAGATGACTACTGGATAGCCACACTTTTAGACCCTCGGTATAAAGCCAGAATGGGGGAGTTTTTTGCGCCTTCCGAGAGGGAGGCAAAATTGGCTTATTATAGAGAGAAGCTATGCAGCCAGCTTGTCATGGCTTTCAAACGGCAGACACCCGCTGCAAGCATGTCTGACCGGGGGGCCACTCTCCGCTCCCCACTGTCTCATCGTTCCACCGCCTCTGGCAGAGCTACCTCTGCAATAGGCGGCAGCCGTGGCAGCAGCGGCAGCAGCAGCAGCAGCAGCAGCCAATTCAGTTTGGAAAATATGATGACAACATTTTTACATCCAATACCCCGACCTGACACACATCGTAGCACTAGTCACCAAAGGGATGTTCACCATCTCCAGGTGCAGCACCTAAACAACCAGGTTCACTCGTACTTGGACTGTGCCCTTTCTCCGTCAGAAATGCTGATCCCAGACCCCATGGACTTCTGGGTCAGCAGATTGGATCATTGGCAAGAACTGGCCCAGTTTGCCATGGGTGTACTGTCTTGTCCACCCTCCAGTGTAGCGTCAGAGAGGGTATTCAGCGCAGCAGGGGGCTTCGTCACCCCTAAGCGAACAAGATTGTCCGCCAACAGCTTGGAAAATCTCACGTTTCTGAAAATGAATCAAGCGTGGATCGGTGAGGATTTTAAAACCCCTGTGCCTGATGCCACTGATTAGATCTTACATTGCTGCTGCTGCTGCCGCCTGCTACTGCCGCCTGCTACTATGGGATTCTGTCCTGTCCACTCTTTTTTTAATGTGCCGCTGTTGGTGCTGCAGCTGCTACTACTTCTACCACCAATCCACCCCAGTGCCGTCTGCTACAAGCAGGCCTGCCCCACCAGAGGGCTTTGTCCTGTGACTCTCCAGTCTCTTTTTTTAATGTGCTGCTACTACTGCTACTACTGCTTGCACCCTTGCTGTCTGTGTTGGCTAGTACCTCTACTACCACCAATACACCTACACTGCCATCTGCTACAAGCAGGCCTGAGGCCTGCCCCACTACAGGGCTTTGTCCTCCTGTGACTGTCCAGTCTCTTTTTTTAATGTGCTGCTACTACTGCTACTACTGCTTGCACCCTTGCTGTCTGTGTTGGCTACCTCGACTACTACCACCAATACACCTCCACTGCCGCCCGTCTGCTACAAGCAGGCCTGAGGCCTGCCCCACCACAGGGCTTTGTCCTCCTCTGACTGTCCAGTCTCTTTTTTTAATGTGCTGCTACTACTGCTACTACTGCTTGCACCCTTGCTGTCTGTGTTGGCTACCTCGACTACTACCACCAATACACCTCCACTGCCGCCCGTCTGCTACAAGCAGGCCTGAGGCCTGCCCCACCACAGGGCTTTGCCCTCCTCTGACTGTCCAGTCTCTTTTTTTAATGTGCTGCTACTACTGCTACTACTGCTTGCACCCTTGCTGTCTGTGTTGGCTACCTCGACTACTACCACCAATACACCTCCACTGCCGCCCGTCTGCTACAAGCAGGCCTGAGGCCTGCCCCACCACAGGGCTTTGCCCTCCTCTGACTGTCCAGTCTCTTTTTTTAATGTGCTGCTACTACTGCTACTACTGCTTGCACCCTTGCTGTCTGTGTTGGCTACCTCTAATACCACCAATACACCTACACTGCCGCCCGTCTGCTACAAGCAGGCCTACCCCACCACAGGGCTATGTCCTGTGACTGTCGTCCAGTCTCTTTTTTTAATGTGCTGCTGCTACTACCAGTCCTACCACCCTTGCTGTCTGTGTTGGCTAGTCTACCTCTACTACCACCAATACACCTCCACTGCCGTCTGCTACAAGCAGGCCTGAGGCCTGCCCCACCACAGGGCTTTGCCCTCCTCTGACTGTCCAGTCTCTTTTTTTAATGTGCTGCTACTACTGCTACTACTGCTTGCACCCTTGCTGTCTGTGTTGGCTACCTCGACTACTACCACCAATACACCTCCACTGCCGCCCGTCTGCTACAAGCAGGCCTGAGGCCTGCCCCACCACAGGGCTTTGTCCTCCTCTGACTGTCCAGTCTCTTTTTTTAATGTGCTGCTACTACTGCTACTACTGCTTGCACCCTTGCTGTCTGTGTTGGCTACCTCGACTACTACCACCAATAAACCTCCACTGCCGCCCGTCTGCTACAAGCAGGCCTGCCCCACCACAGGGCTTTGTCCTGTGACTGTCGTCCAGTGTCTTTTAATGTGCTGCTACTACTCACCCTTGCCAATAAAAAGGGTCAATTTTTGGAGGGCTTGTGAAAAGCCATTGCTTGTTGCTTTTACATCCATGTATGGAAGAACCCCGGCAGGCATCTGCCAATAAAAAGGGTCAATTTTTGGAGGGCTTGTGAAAAGCCATTGCTTGTTGCTTTAATGCTTTTACATCCATGTATGGAAGAACCCCGGCAGGCATCTGCCAATAAAAAGGGTCAATTTTTGGAGGGCTTGTGAAAAGCCATTGCTTGTTGCTTTAATGCTTTTACATCAATGTATGGAAGAACCCCGGCAGGCATCTGCCAATAAAAAGGGTCAATTTTTGGAGGGCTTGTGAAAAGCCATTGCTTGTTGCTTTAATGCTTTTACATCCATGTATGGAAGAACCCCGGCAGGCATCTGCCAATAAAAAGGGTCAATTTTTGGAGGGCTTGTGAAAAGCCATTGCTTGTTGCTTTAATGCTTTTACATCCATGTATGGAAGAACCCCGGCAGGCATCTGCCAATAAAAAGGGTCAATTTTTGGAGGGCTTGTGAAAAGCCATTGCTTGTTGCTTTAATGCTATTACATCCATGTATGGAAGAACCCCGGCAGGCATCTGCCAATAAAAAGGGTCAATTTTTGGAGGGCTTGTGAAAAGCCATTGCTTGTTGCTTTAATGCTTTTACATCCATGTATGGAAGAACCCCGGCAGGCATCTGCCAATAAAAAGGGTCAATTTTTGGAGGGCTTGTCAAAAGCCATTGCTTGTTGCTTTTACATCAATGTATGGAAGAACCCCGGCAGGCATCTGCCAATAAAAAGGGTCAATTTTTGGAGGGCTTGTGAAAAGCCATTGCTTGTTGCTTTTACATCCATGTATGGAAGAACCTCGGCAGGCATCTGCCAATAAAAAGGGTCAATTTTTGGAGGGCTTGTGAAAAGCCATTGCTTGTTGCTTTTACATCCATGTATGGATGAACCCCGGCAGGCATCTGCCAATAAAAAGGGTCAATTTTTGGAGGGCTTGTCAAAAGCCATTGCTTCTTCTTTTACCACCTTATATGTATGAACCCTGGCAGGCATCAGCCGCCTAAAATGGTAAATTTTTGTACCTTTTTTAACAATGCATTAAGCATACAACATGCACAAGTGCAGTGGTTTCTGTTAGTTATCTCCGTGTCCCATCCGTTTTCCTAGAGCCATACATGTTGGCGTAACTTTGACACCAACTTTGCATTAAAGACAGCTCAAAAGTACTTGGATACACTCATGGGTGACCTAAGAGTGTTATACAGGGCTTCTAGGGCTTTAAAACAGTGTTATACACGATTTTTAGGGGCTTTCTTGTATTACAGGTTCGGTCAGAACTAGTTCGGTCCGAATCGAACTTTTGCACGAAATTCGGCGAACTTGCCGAACCGAACTTTTCATAAGTTCGCTCATCTCTACTCATGACTGTGGTGGTGTTAGGAAGCATCTGTGTCTTTAGGATCACCATGATCTAGCTTCTGGGTGGTTCTGTTTACTTCCTGAGCCTATGCCACTTCTCTGTTTTCTTCCTGTCAGGTGTGTGGTTGGGTATTTATACCAGGCCTCCTCCCTCTTTCTTTGCTTGTGAATGTTTTCTCCTTTCTTAGGTGTGGTGATCAAGCTCTCACTTTCTTTATGCCCTAGACTTTTGGACTTCTTGGAAACTGACCTCAGCTTGTCCCTCGTTAACCACTTGTCTACCGATTTTTGTTAATCTGCTCCCAGCTGGTTCTGACCTCTGCTGTACCTGATTTCCACTAGCTCTGTTTTGGACTTTCTTTTCACCCTCTGGCTGTCTGGTTACCTGTTCAGGTTTAGCCTGCATTGCACCCCTTATCCAACACTGAACTCTGTTAGAACAACCTGGGTTCTGTGCAGCAGAAACCATCCCGCTTTGCAGTGGGCTCTGGCGAATACCTCAGAGTAGCCTTAGATTCTGTCAATCAGAGTTGTGACCGATTTGGGGTTGCGGTTTTATTTGCACGCTTACTCCCAACAGTCTCCAGAAGCCTTTTTGGAATTGTGCAACCAGTGATTCCATAACAAGTGGATTTGCGAGACGTTTTTCGCAAAAAAAACTTCCGGACTGCATCCGTGTGTCATTAGTATTCAACAAAAAAAATGTATGCCACAAGTTTGTCAAGCCACAAATCCGAACTATAAAATTACTTGTCCTGAGTTTTTGCCACCTGGATTCTCAGCCCCTACACAGATCCATGAAGATCACAGTCGTGTACATTGCTCCACAGAAATGAAGAGGTCCTAGCAATTTTTCAGATAGCACAGGGACAAAAAACTACGATTGTGTGCATGAGACTTAAGTACGTTTTTTACTGTCATCTTTTAAGTAAAATTTTGTTACACAATTTGGTGAAGTTGGTAAAATCCTTGTAATATAATTATAAAACCTAAAATAATTTGCACAATAAGCGGAGTGCCCAGGCTCTATCTGTGGTACCCTAAAGAACATGACTGTGTCCATTTTGACAAGTCAAACCTGGATCTATATGTCCCAAGGGGCTCCATTCACTACATCCACTAGTTGTCTGCTGTGCGTCCCCTGACGTGGCATCTCTTTCAGTGGTACTTGGGGCAGCATGTCATGCCTGCCCCCCCCCCCCTCTTTGCTCTATTGCGTGTAAAAGCGAAATATTTCTTTAAGAAGTGCAAGCTGTTCCTGTTGTTGTTTACGGTACCTTTCTTCGTCTATAAATTGTAATTGTCTTGATCCTCAGTAATAAAATGTTGTCATATCCTGCAGAAATGATCAGATACGGAATATTGCAAATAACACATTTTACCTGACTTGGCATTTCATATGTTCCTTATTCATCAGCTATCAACATAGTTGATGAATGGTGAAAGAATCTTTTACTGTTTGAGTCAATCAAGTACTTAGAGGATTACAATATTGCTTAAAAAAATTAATCTCTCATGGTAAAGGGCAGTATCTGTTCTCAGATGTAGCAGTGAGATAAACTTTTCCCCAGAAAACAAAGCAAACAGTTCTCAATACTTTAATGACCTTGTACTAGAAGTTCTGCACATGCACAGAGGTCTTGGTACAAAGTTCCAAACTTTTTGTCATAAATTCCCGCTAAAGCATTCTGCTTGGCACTTAAACTATGATTGTAAAATCACAATTATGAATGAGTTTTTAGTGGCTGCTATTTTCCAGCTTGGTCCGACCTGCTCCTAGCTAGCCCGAAGGAAGCAGTTGGTTCCTTCTGACTGACAGCCGTGATTATCCAGGGCCACCAAACCATATTGCCCCACAAATAGGCAGCTTTGCTGTACAAGCTAAAAGCTCACACGCTGTGCCACAATCCACACTTTACATTCATATGTCAAGACAATTCCGAATAGCAAAAAAAAGAATTGGGGGGGATCAGAATTGAAGCAGTTCAGCAACATTAAAGCTTACCGCTTCTCTACCCTCCTACCAATCACTTTTGTACCTTTTGCCGCCATTATGTCCAATATTCTAAACCTGAATAATAGCCCCTAGTACACCAGGATGCAAGTAACCATTCCTCATATCTAAATTGGAAAAACAACTCTTCACGCAGGTCACCTGTAAATTTGTTGCCCCTTCTTGCTGTCAACATTGACAAGGGTTATCGATAAGTTTATCTATAGGAACCATATAAGGGCCAATTATTGTATTGTATTGAGAGCCAACAAGCTCTTCTGATGATCACAAGCCCTTAATATTTTCCAACATTATCCAGTATTTTCTTGGAGTTCAAATCAACCATATAAAACTGGTACCAGTGACCTCGTATCATGATACGGTTTCCATTCTTCAGGAATCCATATTAGACAAACACACATACTTACATGCAGCGACTCTATCAGATTTTGTCTTTATTTGAACAACTGCTGTACATATTTTGTTAAGTTCCAAAAGTGGGTGCAGGGCAGCATATAGAGAAAAATAAGCCAATGCATGCCTGCGCCACCAGATTAACCAATGCGCCAACTGAATTCAGATCCAGTTATTGCATGATCCTTGCGATTGATCATATCTGTGTTTTAGATTTACTGGTCAAAATAGCCTATTTGCATCACAGACATCCCTTGTGAAAAAAAAAACCCCAGTGCATATACACATTGATATTGATCAGTCCTATCCGTGAACCAAACATATATTCTGCTAATGTTTTTAAACTAGGTCAAAAAGGCAGATTTCACCCACCCCCAGCACTTTTGGACTGGAAGACTGTGAACCAGAAGATGCCATGGAATATTGTCATTCTTTTGGGAGGTGGCTTTGCTCTGGCTAAAGGCAGTGAGGTAAGTCATATGTCAACCTTTACCACTTTTAGATACAAATACCACCAATTTCTTTATTACAGGGGTCTTATTCTTCATTACATGTACTGTATTGTACTGTACTTTGTACTGGATTTATGGTGCGTAGTCCCTAGCCAATCCATCATATCTGAATGTGGCTTTATATTTACATTTGGATTCTGTTGTTTCCCTTTCTCTGTTCTATTAGTTACCTATACAAGATATAGCAAAGAAGCATTTGCATCTAAAGCATCTTATGAGGCCTAAAAGAAATAAGAGTATTTCTACAATTCAATACGCGTGAGAGCTTTGGGAAAGGCTTTGCTCTCAAGGCCCATCTAAATTGATGAACTTAGATGTGATCGATAAAAGGAGAATGTGTCTCTAACACACAGGACCCACTCTCAGTCGAGCCGTCAGTTCAGCTGAACTGACAGAATAGACTGAGAGAGAACGATACAGCTTCTATGTATACAGAATACATAAAAGCTGATTTGTAAAAAGTTAAAATAATATATAATGTTTAAAACTCAATTCAAAAAGTGCTTAAAATCACAAAACACAATGATTAAAAAAAAAAAGCCTTTAAGGCTGGGGCTAGACCAAAACTTTTCTCTGTAGTGAGTGATAAATTGCTGTCCCTATGACTGCATTTGACTAGAATTATTTATTTCACTACAAGAATTCACTGTGATGTCGCTATGATAAATCGCTGTCCATAGGAATGCATTGAGTAGGTTGAAAATCTCCTCCAAATTAATCCAGACAAGTATCGGTAGCAAATCGCTTTGCCTGGAGTGACTTTGATGAGATCTTCAAGCTACTATTAATCCGTTAGTGACCACAATACGCCTTTTATCGGCGGTCACTAACGGGCCATAGTCTAGGCCGCCGTCTTTTCACGGCAGCCTAGTCTAAGTCCTGTACTAGTGTCCCGTGCAGGCTGAAGCACGTGCTTGGCTGCCTCATGACAGTTGGGCTCCTGTTCTAATGGTAGCGATCAAAGTTTCTTTCGATCGCGACCGTTTAACCCCTTAAATGCTGCGGTCAATAGCGACCGTGGCATTTAAGTGGTTTTCAGAGGGAGGGGGCTCCTTGTGTCACCCATCAGCGGCCTGTAAATACGATCGCGATCCTCCGATGGATTGCCATGGCAACTGGTGGCCTAACAAAGGCCCCAAGGCCTGCCCTGGCTATATGCCTGTTAGGCCGTGCCAGACGCATGGTTTAATAGATTGCCTGTTCGTTTTACACAGACAGGCAATAATGCTTTGGTATGCTAAGTGTACCAAAGCATTATATAAGCGATCAAAAGATCACATAGTGACCACCCCTAGAGGGACTAAAAAAAAAAAATAATTAATGTGAAATGAAAAATTTTAATAAAGGTGCACAAAAAAAATAAACCCCTTTTTTTCCATAAAATGTGGTTTTATTTAGTAAAAGTGTAATAACGTAATGCCCCGAACACTGAAGTTAACATGTAATTTACACCGCAAGGTGAACGCTGTAAAAAAAACCAATTTTTTTCCATTGCCCCCACTAAAGTAATAAGAAAAATCAATCATGTACCCCGAAAAAAGTTCAAATGAAAACTACATTCGTCTCGCAAAAAACAATCACTACATTGACGGAAAAATAAAAAAGTTATGGCTCTTGGAAAGCGACATTGCAAAAACAAATAATTTTAGTTCAAAAGTGTTTATATTGTGCAAAAGTAGTAATACATAAAGAACCTATAAATTTGTGGTGTCATCATAATCGTACCGACCCATGAAATAAAGGTAACATGGTATTTACGCCATACAGTAATCGGCGTAAAATTAAAACGCATAGTACAGTGCTGTTTTTTTTCTACCCCCCAAAAAAAGGTTAATGAAAGTTAATCAAAAAATTATAAGTACCCCAAAGTGGTACCATTAAAAAAATACAAATTATTTCTCAAAAAATCAAGTCCTCAAACAACTGCTATGTCAACAGAAAAAGAAAAAAAGCTATAGCTCTTTAAATGCGACGATGGAAAAATGAAAGTACAGGTCTAGCCCCAGCCTTACTTATCAGCAATTATTACTCATCAGCTATTAACAATGTTAAAAAGCTAATTGGATATTACCAGTGCAGAATTATTATTATTATTATTATTATTATTATTATTATTATTATTTTACAACAGTAATAGCAAAGTACAAACTTTTACGCAGCAAAATAACAAATCTACCCATATAACCACCCCAAACCCAGGCTCTGTCTGGTAATATATTTATCTGTAGTTTTTTCAAGAGCTTTACTGTGATAACATCTCTGGCACTTTGCCCAGTTGATTTAAATGAACCTTTAGACGATTATAATAATCAATATGAACATAATTTACACAATTGTGAGTATTGATTGGAGGCTGATGATATTAACGGTCCACAATGTGCTTTATTCTGCAATAGAGATTGTGTTACTGTTACGATACTGGCGAACACTGCTGGAATCCTATGGTCAGAAGTAGCGAGCGGAGCACAGTGCAGAACCCGGTGAGACGTCCCCAGGAACAGTGCTTGGAGGGTGGAACACGAGTAGTAGTCAATAGCAAGGAAGTAGGAACAGTCTGGCAAAGACAGTTCTCAGGAGCAGGAGACTGGAACAAGTCACAATACTCAAGCACTGTTTGGTATTCCATGTGGTCTGAAGTAGGCCCAAACAGGAAACAAGGTGGTTACACACGATGCAACATTTGCCATCTTGGTTAAGGGCAGGTTTAAGGGCAAAACAGCAGCCTCCAGTGGTAAGGAGTAAAAGTGCAGCACAATTCTTCAAAGTGTAAAACAGCGGCCACTAGTGGTAATTTTGCAGTACAACAACAGAATCCTGACATTACTCCCTCCTTTCGACAGCGGCCTCAGGACGATGTATGACTTGGTTTATCTGGATATCTTTGGTGAAATTCCCTAACCAGTCGAGGAGAATTGAGATTGCCTACGGGTTCCCACGAATTATCCTCAGGGCCATATCCTTGCCATTTTATTAGATATTGCAACCGATTTCTGAATATCCTGGAGTCTAGGATGTTTTCAACAGTATAATGTTCTTGTCCATCAACTTCGATAGGATCAGGGGGAGGCAGGTGGTGTCCTGGAAATGGATTTGGAACAACAGGTTTCAGTAGGGATACATGGAACACTGGATGTATTCTCATTGGTCTGGGAAGTTTGAGACGAAAAGCCACTGAGTTTACTTGTCCAATAATCTTGAAAGGACCAATAAATTTTTGGCCTAATTTTGCTGAAGGTAAGTGAAGTTTCAGATTCTTGGTGGAAAGCCATACTTCATCTCCCACTTTGAAGGTTGGAGAAGGTCTACGAGATTTATCTGCTGTTTCCTTATATTTCTCCTGGGCAATTGATAATGTGATTTTTAGCATTTCCAGATTCTGTTGAAGTGATTGTATTCTGTCAGTCACTGCAGGAATAAAAGTTTCTCTTGGAAGATTAGGAAGAATACTGGGATGGTAACCCAAATTTGCAAAAAACGGTGTTTGTTTAGTGGAGGCATTCTGAGAATTATTGTAGGAGAACTCCGCCATTGGAAGCAAATCGACCCAGTCATCCTGTAAATGGCAGATGTAGCATCGGAGATACTGTTCTAACGTTTGATTTGTGCGCTCAGTCTGACCATTAGACTGGGGATAAAAAGCAGAAGACAAACTGACATTTATGTCGAGTGCTGTGCAAAAACTCCGCCAGAATCTTGATGTGAATTGTACTCCGCGATCCGAAACCACTTCATCTGGTATTCCATGAAGATGAAACACATTCTGAATTATAAGATCAGCAGTCTCTTTAGCAGAAGGTAGTCCAGGGCAAGGAATAAAATGGGCTGCTTTAGTGAGCCGATCAACCACTACTAAGATGGAATTCTTCCCTTTGGAGACTGGTAAGTCGACAATAAAGTCCATAGAGATAGATCCCCAAGGACGAGATGGAATGGACAGAGGCTGCAATAATCCCATGGGTGAGGTACGAGGAGTTTTGTACATGGCACAGGTGTTTCAAGAACAAACATATTTCTTCACATCTTTTTGATAATTGGGCCACCAAAAGAAGTGGGAAAGAAATTCTTGTGTTTTCTGAATCCCCTTGTGACCTGCTAGTTTAGAGTCATGCATTAATTTTAGCACGTTTAATCTTACAGTTTCTGGAACGTAAATGCAGTGCTTGTTAGTCCATACTTGATTTTTGAAAGTTAGGGACACTTCATCTGGTGGGTGCAAAAGAATTGGGTCGGTCTCATAGGCTTCCTTTATCTCATCAAGCAAGTCCTTGCTATGGATCACCCCCAGGAAATTGGACTCGGAAAGAATAGTTGTTGGTGGTACTGTCGAGGAGGAGTCATTGGAGAACAACCTAGATAAGGCATCGGCCTTACCATTTCGGGAACCAGGCCTGTAAGAGATCACAAAGTTGAAACGATTTAGAAACAGACTCCACCGGGCTTGGCGGGGAGACAAACATTTGGCAGATCTAACAAATTCAAGGTTACGATGATCAGTTAGAACCACTATTTGTTGAGCTGTGCCTTCTAAATGATGTCTCCATTCTTTGAAAGCAGCAATGATGGCTAGGAGTTCCTTGTTCCCCACGTCATAATTCTTTTCAGCAGAAGTCAAACTTCGAGAAAAGTAAGCACAAGGGTGCAGCAAATCTTTCTCTCCAGTTCTCTGTGATAGAATAGCCCCTATTGCACCGTCTGAAGCATCCACTTCAACAATAAACGCTTTTTCAGGGTTAGGATGAACCAGTATAGGGGCTGTTGTGAATTTTGTTTTCAGATTGAAAAAAGCATCTTGTGTCTGAGGAGACCACACAAAAGGTATCCCTTTCTTTCTTAATTGGGTAATTGGTGTAATAATGCCCGAAAAATTCTTGATAAAATGTCTGTAGAAATTAGCAAATCCTACAAATCGTTGGACCTCTTTCACATTTTTTGGAGTTGGCCAGTCTCTAATTGCTTGAATCTTGCTAGAATCCATGTGTAACCCTAGGGGAGAAATGATATAACCCAAGAACTGTATTTCCATTTGATGGAATTCACATTTCTCCAACTTGATATAGACTTGATATGCTTTCAGACGCTCCAACACCATTCTCACATGATTCTGATGTTCTTCTGCAGAATTAGAAAAGATTAATATGTCATCCAGACAGATGACTACGAACTGATCTAACAAGTCCTTGAAGATATCGTTAATAAAATGCTGAAAGGTTGCAGGAGCATTGCAAAGTCCAAAAGACATGACTAGATATTCATAATGTCCATAACGTGATCTAAACGCTGTTTTCCATTCATCACCTGGTCTAATGCGAACCAAATTATATGCACCTCGAAGATCCAATTTGGTGAATATTTTAGCTTGACGAACTCTATCCAGCAACTCCGGAATCAATGGCAGAGGGTAACGGTTTTTAATTGTGACTTTGTTTAATTCTCTATAGTCAGCGCAAGGTCTCAAAGAGCCATCTTTCTTTTTAACAAAAAATATAGGTGCACCTGCTGGCGATGAAGATGGACGAATAAAACCTTTAGCTAAATTTTCATCTATGTATTCTTTAAGAGCCTTCAGTTCCGGCTCTGCTAATGGGTAGATGCATCCAAAAGGTATAGCTGCTCCAGGCAACAGTTCAATCGGACAATCGTAAGGTCGATGTGGAGGAAGTTTATTAGCATTCTCTTTGTCACATATATCAGTAAATTCGTCATATAGAGGAGGTAATTTAGGAGATACTTCAAGCTCCCCTTCAATCTTTTCGTGAGATTGTTCTGGTAAAGACTCTGAGGAGGGGACCTCCGATGGAAAAGACACTTCTTTGGTTTCCCAGTCAATTGTAGGGTTCTGAGCCTGCAGCCATGGTAGTCCAAAAATAATTGGAAAATGTGGGGATGAAATTAATAGGAAAGATAGAACCTCATGGTGATTAGGTCTCATAATTATCTCCAATGGTTCAGTCTCTTGATCAACTGGACCTGAGTTCAGAGGGGATCCGTCTACAGTTTCCATAAGAATGGGTGACAGTCTCTCTTGAAATTTTACACCATGTTTATTAGCAAAAGAAATGTCCATAAAGTTCCCATTTGCTCCAGAGTCCACCATGGCAGAGGCGGATATCCATTGAGAATCAATTCTAAACTTGATGGGAATAAAGCAATGAGTGTCTTTGTGTTCTTTTTTAATATTGGGTGCTGTGCAGGAGACTGAATGAATAAGTGCATGCACTGGTGGCACTTGTTCAGAAGAAACAGATTCTACATCAGAGAATTCATGATCTGCTACTACCGCCACCATCTTGCGTTGACGACATGGACAATTGATAAGGAAGTGATCAGTCTTACCACAATAGAAGCATTGATTTTCTCGAAACCTTCGTTCTCTTCTGTCGGCACTTTCACGCTTTTGTATACTGTCAATTTGCATAGGTTCAGCTTGGTGTTCTTGGTAATTCTTTGTTTCAGAGTCTCTAGGAGTGGGAGCTGGAGCAGACGAGTAATAGTTATTATTACGGGACCAGGTAGAACCCCATTTTTCTTGTCGACGCTCTGACAGCCGAGTGTCTATTCGAATACAATGGTGTACAAAATCATCAAACTCTGTGGGAGCTTCAGCCCGTGCTAACTCGTCCTTAAGTGCACTAGATAGTCCTTTTTTAAAGAATGTTAATTTCGCAGCATTATTCCACTCAGTATCCATCACCCACTGTCTGAAATCTGTGGCATATTCGGCAACAGAGCGTCTGCCCTGACGTAGAGCCATCAACGCTGCTTCTGCTGTAGTACACCGGTTAGGATCATCAAATACTTGGCTCATGGCTGCTAGGAAGGCGTCCAAGTCATCAAGCCGAGCATCGTTGGTTTCAATAAGGGGGCTTGCCCAGGCTACAGCCTTGTGTGTCAGAAGCATAATAATACCCAGCACCTTTGAATTATCAGTAGGTAAGTGAGCAGGATGTGCACCAAAATATAACTTGCATTGGTTTATAAATACACGGTATTTGTCACGATCCCCACCAAACCTGAATGGTGGAAGCGGCAGGGTAGATGAAGAGGCTGGGGTCACAACTCGATTCTGAAGTTCCCGGATCAGCTCTGCTTGCTGAGCCACCATACCTTGTAAATCCTGTGTAGCTTGTCCATAAATTTGAACATCATGGGTTGTTTGATTTTCAAACGCCAAATATTTAGTCTTTAAAGTTTGCATGTCAGCAAAGATGTTAGTAAGCAAACAGTTCATATTGTTCACACGAACCTCCAAACTTGCTTCTCTGGCGGATTCCATGGAAATGGCTTGAGTATCCTGTTACGATACTGGCGAACACTGCTGGAATCCTATGGTCAGAAGTAGCGAGCGGAGCACAGTGCAGAACCCGGTGAGACGTCCCCAGGAACAGTGCTTGGAGGGTGGAACACGAGTAGTAGTCAATAGCAAGGAAGTAGGAACAGTCTGGCAAAGACAGTTCTCAGGAGCAGGAGACTGGAACAAGTCACAATACTCAAGCACTGTTTGGTATTCCATGTGGTCTGAAGTAGGCCCAAACAGGAAACAAGGTGGTTACACACGATGCAACATTTGCCATCTTGGTTAAGGGCAGGTTTAAGGGCAAAACAGCAGCCTCCAGTGGTAAGGAGTAAAAGTGCAGCACAATTCTTCAAAGTGTAAAACAGCGGCCACTAGTGGTAATTTTGCAGTACAACAACAGAATCCTGACATTACTCCCTCCTTTCGACAGCGGCCTCAGGACGATGTATGACTTGGTTTATCTGGATATCTTTGGTGAAATTCCCTAACCAGTCGAGGAGAATTGAGATTGCCTACGGGTTCCCACGAATTATCCTCAGGGCCATATCCTTGCCATTTTATTAGATATTGCAACCGATTTCTGAATATCCTGGAGTCTAGGATGTTTTCAACAGTATAATGTTCTTGTCCATCAACTTCGATAGGATCAGGGGGAGGCAGGTGGTGTCCTGGAAATGGATTTGGAACAACAGGTTTCAGTAGGGATACATGGAACACTGGATGTATTCTCATTGGTCTGGGAAGTTTGAGACGAAAAGCCACTGAGTTTACTTGTCCAATAATCTTGAAAGGACCAATAAATTTTTGGCCTAATTTTGCTGAAGGTAAGTGAAGTTTCAGATTCTTGGTGGAAAGCCATACTTCATCTCCCACTTTGAAGGTTGGAGAAGGTCTACGAGATTTATCTGCTGTTTCCTTATATTTCTCCTGGGCAATTGATAATGTGATTTTTAGCATTTCCAGATTCTGTTGAAGTGATTGTATTCTGTCAGTCACTGCAGGAATAAAAGTTTCTCTTGGAAGATTAGGAAGAATACTGGGATGGTAACCCAAATTTGCAAAAAACGGTGTTTGTTTAGTGGAGGCATTCTGAGAATTATTGTAGGAGAACTCCGCCATTGGAAGCAAATCGACCCAGTCATCCTGTAAATGGCAGATGTAGCATCGGAGATACTGTTCTAACGTTTGATTTGTGCGCTCAGTCTGACCATTAGACTGGGGATAAAAAGCAGAAGACAAACTGACATTTATGTCGAGTGCTGTGCAAAAACTCCGCCAGAATCTTGATGTGAATTGTACTCCGCGATCCGAAACCACTTCATCTGGTATTCCATGAAGATGAAACACATTCTGAATTATAAGATCAGCAGTCTCTTTAGCAGAAGGTAGTCCAGGGCAAGGAATAAAATGGGCTGCTTTAGTGAGCCGATCAACCACTACTAAGATGGAATTCTTCCCTTTGGAGACTGGTAAGTCGACAATAAAGTCCATAGAGATAGATCCCCAAGGACGAGATGGAATGGACAGAGGCTGCAATAATCCCATGGGTGAGGTACGAGGAGTTTTGTACATGGCACAGGTGTTTCAAGAAGAAACATATTTCTTCACATCTTTTTGATAATTGGGCCACCAAAAGAAGTGGGAAAGAAATTCTTGTGTTTTCTGAATCCCCTTGTGACCTGCTAGTTTAGAGTCATGCATTAATTTTAGCACGTTTAATCTTACAGTTTCTGGAACGTAAATGCAGTGCTTGTTAGTCCATACTTGATTTTTGAAAGTTAGGGACACTTCATCTGGTGGGTGCAAAAGAATTGGGTCGGTCTCATAGGCTTCCTTTATCTCATCAAGCAAGTCCTTGCTATGGATCACCCCCAGGAAATTGGACTCGGAAAGAATAGTTGTTGGTGGTACTGTCGAGGAGGAGTCATTGGAGAACAACCTAGATAAGGCATCGGCCTTACCATTTCGGGAACCAGGCCTGTAAGAGATCACAAAGTTGAAACGATTTAGAAACAGACTCCACCGGGCTTGGCGGGGAGACAAACATTTGGCAGATCTAACAAATTCAAGGTTACGATGATCAGTTAGAACCACTATTTGTTGAGCTGTGCCTTCTAAATGATGTCTCCATTCTTTGAAAGCAGCAATGATGGCTAGGAGTTCCTTGTTCCCCACGTCATAATTCTTTTCAGCAGAAGTCAAACTTCGAGAAAAGTAAGCACAAGGGTGCAGCAAATCTTTCTCTCCAGTTCTCTGTGATAGAATAGCCCCTATTGCACCGTCTGAAGCATCCACTTCAACAATAAACGCTTTTTCAGGGTTAGGATGAACCAGTATAGGGGCTGTTGTGAATTTTGTTTTCAGATTGAAAAAAGCATCTTGTGTCTGAGGAGACCACACAAAAGGTATCCCTTTCTTTCTTAATTGGGTAATTGGTGTAATAATGCCCGAAAAATTCTTGATAAAATGTCTGTAGAAATTAGCAAATCCTACAAATCGTTGGACCTCTTTCACATTTTTTGGAGTTGGCCAGTCTCTAATTGCTTGAATCTTGCTAGAATCCATGTGTAACCCTAGGGGAGAAATGATATAACCCAAGAACTGTATTTCCATTTGATGGAATTCACATTTCTCCAACTTGATATAGACTTGATATGCTTTCAGACGCTCCAACACCATTCTCACATGATTCTGATGTTCTTCTGCAGAATTAGAAAAGATTAATATGTCATCCAGACAGATGACTACGAACTGATCTAACAAGTCCTTGAAGATATCGTTAATAAAATGCTGAAAGGTTGCAGGAGCATTGCAAAGTCCAAAAGACATGACTAGATATTCATAATGTCCATAACGTGATCTAAACGCTGTTTTCCATTCATCACCTGGTCTAATGCGAACCAAATTATATGCACCTCGAAGAACCAATTTGGTGAATATTTTAGCTTGACGAACTCTATCCAGCAACTCCGGAATCAATGGCAGAGGGTAACGGTTTTTAATTGTGACTTTGTTTAATTCTCTATAGTCAGCGCAAGGTCTCAAAGAGCCATCTTTCTTTTTAACAAAAAATATAGGTGCACCTGCTGGCGATGAAGATGGACGAATAAAACCTTTAGCTAAATTTTCATCTATGTATTCTTTAAGAGCCTTCAGTTCCGGCTCTGCTAATGGGTAGATGCATCCAAAAGGTATAGCTGCTCCAGGCAACAGTTCAATCGGACAATCGTAAGGTCGATGTGGAGGAAGTTTATTAGCATTCTCTTTGTCACATATATCAGTAAATTCGTCATATAGAGGAGGTAATTTAGGAGATACTTCAAGCTCCCCTTCAATCTTTTCGTGAGATTGTTCTGGTAAAGACTCTGAGGAGGGGACCTCCGATGGAAAAGACACTTCTTTGGTTTCCCAGTCAATTGTAGGGTTCTGAGCCTGCAGCCATGGTAGTCCAAAAATAATTGGAAAATGTGGGGATGAAATTAATAGGAAAGATAGAACCTCATGGTGATTAGGTCTCATAATTATCTCCAATGGTTCAGTCTCTTGATCAACTGGACCTGAGTTCAGAGGGGATCCGTCTACAGTTTCCATAAGAATGGGTGACAGTCTCTCTTGAAATTTTACACCATGTTTATTAGCAAAAGAAATGTCCATAAAGTTCCCATTTGCTCCAGAGTCCACCATGGCAGAGGCGGATATCCATTGAGAATCAATTCTAAACTTGATGGGAATAAAGCAATGAGTGTCTTTGTGTTCTTTTTTAATATTGGGTGCTGTGCAGGAGACTGAATGAATAAGTGCATGCACTGGTGGCACTTGTTCAGAAGAAACAGATTCTACATCAGAGAATTCATGATCTGCTACTACCGCCACCATCTTGCGTTGACGACATGGACAATTGATAAGGAAGTGATCAGTCTTACCACAATAGAAGCATTGATTTTCTCGAAACCTTCGTTCTCTTCTGTCGGCACTTTCACGCTTTTGTATACTGTCAATTTGCATAGGTTCAGCTTGGTGTTCTTGGTAATTCTTTGTTTCAGAGTCTCTAGGAGTGGGAGCTGGAGCAGACGAGTAATAGTTATTATTACGGGACCAGGTAGAACCCCATTTTTCTTGTCGACGCTCTGACAGCCGAGTGTCTATTCGAATACAATGGTGTACAAAATCATCAAACTCTGTGGGAGCTTCAGCCCGTTCTAACTCGTCCTTAAGTGCACTAGATAGTCCTTTTTTAAAGAATGTTAATTTCGCAGCATTATTCCACTCAGTATCCATCACCCACTGTCTGAAATCTGTGGCATATTCGGCAACAGAGCGTCTGCCCTGACGTAGAGCCATCAACGCTGCTTCTGCTGTAGTACACCGGTTAGGATCATCAAATACTTGGCTCATGGCTGCTAGGAAGGCGTCCAAGTCATCAAGCCGAGCATCGTTGGTTTCAATAAGGGGGCTTGCCCAGGCTACAGCCTTGTGTGTCAGAAGCATAATAATACCCAGCACCTTTGAATTATCAGTAGGTAAGTGAGCAGGATGTGCACCAAAATATAACTTGCATTGGTTTATAAATACACGGTATTTGTCACGATCCCCACCAAACCTGAATGGTGGAAGCGGCAGGGTAGATGAAGAGGCTGGGGTCACAACTCGATTCTGAAGTTCCCGGATCAGCTCTGCTTGCTGAGCCACCATACCTTGTAAATCCTGTGTAGCTTGTCCATAAATTTGAACATCATGGGTTGTTTGATTTTCAAACGCCAAATATTTAGTCTTTAAAGTTTGCATGTCAGCAAAGATGTTAGTAAGCAAACAGTTCATATTGTTCACACGAACCTCCAAACTTGCTTCTCTGGCGGATTCCATGGAAATGGCTTGAGTATCCTGTTACGATACTGGCGAACACTGCTGGAATCCTATGGTCAGAAGTAGCGAGCGGAGCACAGTGCAGAACCCGGTGAGACGTCCCCAGGAACAGTGCTTGGAGGGTGGAACACGAGTAGTAGTCAATAGCAAGGAAGTAGGAACAGTCTGGCAAAGACAGTTCTCAGGAGCAGGAGACTGGAACAAGTCACAATACTCAAGCACTGTTTGGTATTCCATGTGGTCTGAAGTAGGCCCAAACAGGAAACAAGGTGGTTACACACGATGCAACATTTGCCATCTTGGTTAAGGGCAGGTTTAAGGGCAAAACAGCAGCCTCCAGTGGTAAGGAGTAAAAGTGCAGCACAATTCTTCAAAGTGTAAAACAGCGGCCACTAGTGGTAATTTTGCAGTACAACAACAGAATCCTGACAGTTACATTGATCATACCCATGCAGCACATTGTAACGACAATGACAAAGATATATATAATCCATACAAATCCTGCCAGGGAAGTGTCTTAGGCAGGGCCGGCCTTTGGGGTGTGCGACCTGTGCCATTACACAGGGCGCATCACTCCAGCAGGTGGATGGGGGGTACTGTGCTGGCTCCCTTTTCCTGCTTGTGAAGCGCGCAGGCCCGGCGAATCTGCAGCTGCCTTTCCGCCGGGAGCACCTTCTCTCCCCTGATGCAGATACATTTGAATCCTGTGACAGAGCAGGGAGATATCTCCCTGCTCTGCCATAGGCTACAGGCCTCTTGGCCTGCAGCCTTTCAGGCCCAGGGACAGGATCAATGCGCAGGCCGGCGTGAGGACGCCACTGGATCATGCCGGCCTATGCAGGGATCTTGTCGGCAAAGGGGGAGGTGGGGGCTGTATGGCACTGTTTAGAAGGGGGAGTTGGGGGGGCTGTATGGCACTATCTACAAAGGGGAAGTGGGGGCTGTATGGTGCTGTTTACAAGGTGGAGTTTGGGGGCTGTATGGCACTATCTACAAAGGGGGAGTGGGGGCTGAATGGCACTGTTTACAAGGGGGAGGTGGGGGGTTGTATGGCACTATCTACAAAGGGGAGGTGGGGGCTGTATGGCACTGTTTACAAAGGGAAGGTGGGGGGCTGTATGGCACTATCTGCAAAGGGGAGGTGGGGGACTATATGGCACTGTTTACAAGGGGGAGGTGGGGCTGTATGGCACTATCTACAAAGGGGAGGTGGGGGGACACTGTTTACTAGGGGACGTGGGGGGCTATATGGCAGAATCTACAGGGTGGATGTGGGGGCTGTATGGTACTATCTACAAAGGGGAGGTGGAGGACTGTATGGCACTGTTTACAAGGGGGAGGTGGGGGCTGTATGACACTATCTACAAAGGGGAGGTGGGGTGCACTGTCTACAAGGGGGACGTGGGGGGCTGTATGGCAGAATCTACAGGGGGCTGTGTGGCATATTCTACAGGGGGGGCTATATAGCACAAACTACAGGGGGACGCTATCTACAAGGAGGGCTGCGTGTGGCACCTAGGGGAGGGGGAACATTATACTGTGGGTGGGGCCACTAAGGGAGCATTATACTGTGTGGGGGCCACTAAAGGGACATTATACTGTGTAGAAGCCCTACAGGGGGCAATATACTGTGTGTGGCACTTAGGGGACATTATACTGTGTGGGGGTGCATTATACTGTGTGGGGGCACTTTAAAGGGCATTATACTGTGGGGGGGCATTATACTTTTTTACGGGGCATTTTTTTTATGATGGGGTGGGGCACTGAAAAATTTTTTGGGATGGGGCACCATATATCCTAAGGCCGGTGTAAGATTCTGTCAATTACAGCCGCAGAATCCTCTCTTTCCCTCCCAGCTCTGATCTCTGTAACAAGAAGCTGGTTCGCTGGAGCCTGGGGAGGGGAGTAATCCACTAGACAGCAGGAATTATTAACCCCTTCACCACACTAGACCACCATGAATGCTTACATTAACCGCTATACAATAATCCATTCTCTGCACTAGACCACTAAGGATGCGGACATTAACCCCTTACTGGTCTTGATCTCCACGGATGCAGACATTAACCCGTTACTGCCCCTAGACCACCAAGGATGCTGAAATTAACCCCGTCTCTGCTCTAGACCACCAGAAATTTTGACATTGAACTTTTCAATACACTTGACCACCAGGGATCTTGGCATCGACCACTTCAGTATCTAAACCACCTGGGGAGCTGGTACTAACCCTTAACTACCCTAGACCGCTAAGGAGGTTAGTATTAACCCTTCCACTACTCTAGGGATATAAGAAATTAAAATCCTAAAATTACACTCCTTTTTTTTTATTCGGCTGGTATTTTTTGGTAGATGTGGACCTTCATACTGGGTCTAGTGAAGTCACTCCGCTTAATGATATGACACCATTTAATGTAATCGACTCCACTGACAAGCTCCGGCAGGGATCCACTGTTGGATATAATTATCTTTGTGGGGCAAAGGGGAAACCTGGACAATCCCTTGGGCACTGCCAATCTTCTCAGTCCACCCCTGGAGCCAGCTTTCTACAAAATTATACCTCAAGGTCAAGTGTAAATCCTGTATGAAAGGGTAACAAATGAAGTTACATATTCTCTATAGAATGGAACCTGATGCTGCATTGTAAGATTTACATTTTATTTTAGACATGGAAGAGCATAAACTTACATTAAAATGTCATAGCACATAATAATACAGATGTACTATTGAGAATACCACTCACCTGTAAATTATACATAGGTCAATGTATTCTGATCGACAGAGAACGTTTAAACCAATCCAAATTGACATCTATTGCATTTAATCTACAGATTCCTTATATTACACAAGTTCCTTGTTAAAGCAAAGACAATTATAGATAATATAATCTGCCTTGTCTTCATTAGGCTATGTTCACACGGAGTATTTTGGGGGAGGAATATCTGCCTCAAATTCAGTTTGGAACTTTGAGGCAGATATTCCTCTCCCTGCTCGCCGATTTTCGCGGCGATTTTCGCGCCGTTTTTCGCCCGCGGCCATTGAGCGCCGCGGGCATAAAACAGAGCGAAATACGCTTTCTCTGCCTCCCATTGAAGTCAATGGGAGGTCAGAGGCGGAAGCGCCCGAAGATAGGGCATGTCACTTCTTTTTCCCGCGAGGCAGTTTTACTGCTCGCGGGAAAAAGACGCCGACGCCTCCCATTGAAATCAATGGGAGGCGTTCTCGGGCCGTTTTTGCCGAGTTTTGCGATGTGGTTTCCGCGTCAAAAAACTCGGCAAAATACTCCGTGTGAACATAGCCTTAATGTGTGTACCATTGCAGCCTTGTACCTTTGTAACAGGTTACTTTGGTCCTGGGTTCTATAAGATATTGAACACCATAGTTTTATTTCCTAAGACAAGAAAAACAAATGAAACATTTACTTTTTATATATTTTAGGAATCAGGACTATCCACTTGGCTTGGAGAGAAATTGACGCCACTTCAGAGTATACCCCCTGTAGCCATTGCGCTGGTCTTGTGCTTGCTGGTTGCTACGTTCACTGAATGTACCAGTAATGTGGCCACAACAACACTTTTCTTACCCATCCTGGCATCCATGGTAAAAGTACTAAAGAGAACTTGTCGTCTGTCTAAGCTGATATTAATTCTGACCTTTTTTCTTTAAATAATATCCATTTTTTTCAGTCCCGTTTGCAAATATGCTATTTTGTCATTTTGAATACATTAAAGGGGTTGACTCATCAAAGACATGTTGGCACATCACTAGTAATACATATCTTTTACCATCCAGTGTGACACATAAATCATCGCACATAAGCACATCTAGGATATACATTCATAGCACACAGAACATCACCGTGATCATTGTAATGTACGTCCTTGTGTTTCAAAAACAATCAAAAGGGGCATAAATGGGTGATTCATATTTCTATAGTCATATAATAACTGCTTCATACAGACCAAGGCGTTACATTTTTAACATAACAGAAATCAACTTTTTTTAGTAGTTTTCTAATAAATTGCATTATCTAATGTATTTCATTTTAAAAGGTTTCCCGTTTGTTTTTTTCATGCATTAAAATGATGCCTTATCATGAAGATACTTATCAGGGGTTTGATCAGGGGCGTAACTAGGAAATTCTAGTAGCAAACTTTTGACTGCCGCCCCTGCCCTAGGTGCGACACACAGCCTTCCTTGTAGATAATGCACCCTGTAGATAGTGCCCCCTGTAGATTGTGCCATACAGTCCCCCTGTAGATTGTGCCATACATCCCCCCCTGTAGATTGTGCCATACAGCCCGCTGTAGATTGTGCCATACAGCCCCCCCTGTAGATTGTGCCATAAGCCCCCCTGTAGACACTGTAACACCCCACTTGTAGATATCACCCCATCTTCCCCTTGTAAATAGTGCCATACAGCCCCCCTGTAGATATCGCCATAAAGCCCCCCTGTATATAGCGCCTTACAGCCCCAGTGTAAGCAGTGCCCGACAGCCTCCCTTGTAGATATCGCCAGACGGTCTCCCTGTAGATAGTGCCATACAGCCCCACTGTAGATAGTGCCATATGCCCCCCCTGTGGATAGTGCGATACGGCCCCCCTGTTGACAATGCCATATGGCCCCCCTGTTGACAATGCCATACGCATCCCCCTGTAGATAGCGCCATAGGCTCCCCCTGTAAATAGCGCCATACAGCTCCCCCAGTAGATAGTGCCATACAGCCCCCCTGTAGATAGCACCACACAGCCCCACTCCAATAGATAGCGCCATATGGTGACCCCCCAAACAAATAAAACAAAAAAGTCATACTCTCCTAGGCCCCGTTCCCAGAGCGAATCAACGCCGACGGGATCCCGTCCCTGCGCCTGATAGGCGGCAGGACAAACATGGCCTGTAGCCTAGTAAATGGCAGAGTAGGGAGATTCCTCCCTGCTCTGTCATAGAGCTCAATAGTATCTGCGTCCTAAGGACGCAGATACTATTGAATGTGGTGTCACTACCGTTGTAGCAGCCGTAGCGGCTGCTATCGGTGCCACCGGCCATGGGGGGGCCATGGCGGCACGGGCCCCCTCCTGCCGCGGGCCCTGTAGCAGCTGATATGTTACGCCACTGGGTTTAATGTCTGGTGTACAAGCAGGGAAAGCCACAGGTTTTTTAAGGGGGAGTTTCCAGGTGCATTGGTGGCCACAAAGTGCCCCTAATTAAACAACCTTTGCCAACGTCTATGCATAAATTACATCATACACTTTTAAATGGTGGATTTAGGGGTTAGCAATCGTATTCCTATCGTACATCTGGTGGTCTGTTGGTCTAAGGTGATAAAGGGGTATTGATATACATTGTTGTTATAGTTTAATATCTAATATCCCTAGAGGTCTATGGTGTTTTAGTGGTTAGTACTTAACCATTTATTGTAATTATATATTTACATAATATTATTATATTGTTTAGGATGGTTCGGGGGCAGTGGTGGTCTGGGGCAGGAGTGTTACCTATAATTTAATTGTATTTAATAAATAGGTCCAGAATTCTTATACTGGTCAGAGTTTTTTTTACTTAATTGCACACAGATGGGGATTTCCAGGCACTAGAAAAGCTCCCCTAGGGTAGGGCTACATGGTGACTTTGATTGTACGTGCAAAGATTGCTGTATTACACTGCCTACATTACAGTTATGTAAATAAATGTGGCCACGTTGTGATCAGCAAATTGCCGCAACATCGACTTGACCGTCGCAAGAAATCCCAAAAGTTTTGATTTTGATTTCTTTTGACAGTCGCATCAACTTGCGGGTCACAACGCAGCCACATTGACTCTCATTACTGTGATGTATGCAGTCTGACACAGCGGTCTTTGGACGTGCGACCTGTGTTGCCGCCAAAGTGACCATACAGCCCTAGCCTAAGTGTGCTCCTGGCCTAAAGTAAGGTACCACTCATCCCTAGAACAAAGACCTGCAAAGCTTGTAAAGCACTGCAACCCCATTCATATTTTTCTCAGCACAGAAAAACTTCAGACCTAGCCATTGGTTTCAATACATTTGGGTAAAGTTTTATTTCACCTATTGTGGTGCTGCATATTATATTCCATTTGATCTATTATCAGATATAATACTTACACAATTGAAAACTCAACTTCCTTTTTATCTTTTAGGCAAAAGCAATACACCTGAACCCATTATACATAATGCTTCCATGCACACTTTCTGCCTCGTTTGCATTCATGTTACCAGTCGCAACACCTCCTAATGCCATCGCTTTTTCATATGGGCAGCTTAAAGTTGTTGATATGGTATGTATCTCCCTGCGCTAAACCTAAGTTGTCTGATTTGTACAGTCTAAACTAGATTTATTTTTACTATATGTTTGAATTCTTGTGTATACATTTGTGACATTTACTGTAAATGTGAGAGGTCGGGTCTTTATAATTAGATATAGATAGTTGGGAAATCAAGATCACTGCTATTGACAGTGCAATGCCTGTAGGTGGCACTATAATCCATCAGAGAGGTGTCTAGACCCACATAAAACATCTTTCACAGTGAATGCTGAAGTCTCAAATGGTGCAGATTATATTTGGTATATCATTTAGGCACATCTGCGTTGAGACTTTCCTCCAGACATGCAGCGTTATAATCCGGATCCGGCACAGCGGTATTGCTTCTGTTTTAAATAGAAGCCGTAGCACAGATGTAAATAGAGCCTTATACTAACTGTGTAAATAAAACATTGTAAACAATATTTTCCCTTGCTGCTTCCATAACCAATATATTGCAACATGTTATGTAACCTTTATTTCTTCTGAAAAACATAGATAGATAGATAGATAGATAGATAGATAGATAGATAGATAGATAGATAGATAGATAGATAGATAGATAGATAGATAGATAGATAGATAGATAGATAGATAGATAGATAGATAGATAGGATCCATTCAGGTTTAAATTTTTTCATGTTTCCATTTAGAGTAGCTGACTTCACTATTCTAGTCACCAAAAGAAAAGAAAAAAAGCTTGGTGAAAAGGAGGCTAGCTGAACTAAAAATGATGGAGCAGAGAAATACACAGATGCCAGCATCCATCACAATATATTTAAAGGTGTTCACGTGTATGTGTATTAAAGAGGCTGTCCCACCTTTAATATCATAATTGTATAGATCATAAAAAATAAACAATTTTTGCTATTTACATGCTGTTACAAAAACTATTTAATGAGGAGTTTTGGCATTTACTTACATAGTATGGTGCCATCTGATTTTCATAGACTATAGGAATGTGCACATCCACCTATTGAGCTAAGTGCTGGTGGACACACATGCTTATTCACTCCCGCCACAGCCATGTCTCAGTTTAGTGATATTCTGTTTGCTGCAGAGCAGCCAATAGAAATAGCTTTTTACCCTTCTTGTCAGGGTAGGAGCAGAGCCTCCACATTAGAATGGCAGTAGCTAAGGAGCAGGGGTTGATCCGAGATTGAATTCTAAGGGGCAGTGGAAAACCGCAGCGCTTAATGTGATAAATTTTGCTTTGTTTGGTTACGCCTCTCGCTACTCCTGTAAATATGTAAGCCACACTTTGAACACAAGACGGGAAATAAAATTGGATCACAGAAATACCTAATAACACAGTCAGGAACTAGCGTACACTCGCTCTTTCAGTCAGTGACAAGTGTTTACTACCACTATACAAAAATCCATATAACCAATAATACCAGCATACAGTGACCATATAGATACCAGTTGTACACAGATGGTCTGCAGAGTATCATTAGTGCAGACCACTGCAGACTATACAACAGACTATAGTATTGATCAGATGCAGTCACAAGCAGAATAAATGTCAATTAAATCTGGTGATTCACAGGTGACGTCTTTTCTGAGTCGTTCACTTTCTTTTCCTTCTCCATCCGGCCCAGACTGCTATGACAACTTCTCCCAAAGACCATAGAGTTTGCTTCCTAGACACCTTTGGCCCCTTGCTTCTGCAGTCTATTCCCACCCTTTGTAGGAAGACAAATTTAGACGGCAGACCAGACCTCTAATTTAATTCAAACCACAGACCAGACCTCTAAATTACTTCAGACCCGAGATCAGACCCCTACATTACTTCAGACTTCAGACCAGACCTCTAAATTAATTCAGACCTCTGACCGGACCGTAAAAATACTTCACACCCCAGACCAGACTATTATATTACTTCAGATCCCAGATCTCTAAATTTATTCAGACCCAAGACCAGACACCTTAATTTCAGACCCTGGACCAGACCCCTTGTTAGGATTGTAAAGCTCTGCATCCTGACAGCAGATATGAACCCTGCACATGCTTACTCAGTCTTTATTATTTTATTTCATTATATTTTGATTGGTTTCTAATGGAGTGCATACTGTGGATGTCACACAGTATACAGTATATCTTCATTACTCTGGATTCAATGTTAACTATATGCAGGGAAAGTAAGAAAGGACAATATTCTCAGCTGTCAGACGGGAAGAAGACTGATTCTGCTCATAGCACGCCCTCAGAAGCACAGATAAGCAGAAGCAATAAGGCTACATTCACATGAGCGTGACAGATTTACGCGCGCAAAAAACTTGCGTAAATCTGGTCCATGTGCTTTGCGTTATTTCATCTGTGCTTTGCGAGTGGCATGTTGTGTTTTTCACACACTCGCAAAGCACTTCTTTTTTTTTTTCCAATGGAAATGATGCTCAAATCACGCACTGCATCCGTGTGCTGTGCGTTGTTTTCACGCACCAATTGACTTCAATGGGTGCGCAGCTGCGTGAAAATGCACCAATATAGGACATGCAGTGAGTTTCACGCAACGGACTCTCGCTGCGTGAAACCGCCTGTATGTGTGAACGCCCCATTGAAATCAATGGGTCCGTGTGCCGTGAGTGACTTCCACGCACATCACATGGATGAGTTTTACACTCGTCTGAATGAGCCCTAAGGGTATGTGCACACACACTAATTACGTCTGTAATTGACGGACGTATTTCGGCCGCAAGTACCGGACCGAACACAGTGCAGGGAGCCGGGCTCCTACTATCATACTTATGTACGATGCTAGGAGTCCCTGCCTCGCTGCAGGACAACTGTCTCGTACTGAAAACATGATTACAGTACGGGACAGTAGTTCCACGGAGAGGCAGGGACTCCTAGCATCGTACATAAGTATGATGCTAGGAGCCCGGCTCCCTGCACTGTGTCCCTGTGTCCTTTACAGGGACACAGAGAGCAAAAACAGATGAGAAAAATATTTTTATATCCCAGAAACACTGAAAATGACTTTAAAACAGCAATTAACCGCATTTCCGGACATTTGATATGAACATGATTAAGGTTAATGTTAAATATGAATAAAATACAATACTTTGTCTCATTTCGCATATATTTGGTAGCTAAATTTTGATGTGAATGTGAAACTAGATACTTAAAAGACACTTATAACACTAAGATTAAATATAATTTTCTTTCTATTCTAATTGCAGGCTAAATCTGGATTTTTGTTGAATATCATAGGAGTTCTTGTTATTACTTTGGCAATTAACAGCTGGGGATTTTATATGTTTGATCTGGGTACATTCCCTTCTTGGGCAAACTCCACAGTAAAGCCATAACAACTTTCCATTTGGGGAGAGAGAACACATACTTAGTATTAACACCGAGAAGCAGAAATGGATGCCCACTTAGGGTCACATTCATTCCTCAAGGACCCTGCAATATTGTGTAACAGCAAATTATCCTATCAGGACTGCTCAGGACCCTGGACTCTGAATTGACAGACACCCACAAATGGGCACAGAACACGCCAGCTTAGCACCAAGTAATGTGCCTAACAATGAATTAGAAAAGTCAAATGACTGCAAAAAAGAAAATAGCATGTTCAAAATGTCCTCCACTTTGCAGGTCAGGATTATTAAAAAAAACACAATGTAGCTGTAGACCATGCTTAGTAGTTGAAGAGACCATGTTTTGTAACAGAAGTTACTATAAAACACTCTATAAGTTTGACATTGTAACAGCATTGTTTATTTACTTAACTTAAATAATCTTAGGCTGTGTTCACATCTGTATCAGGGCTCTGTTCCAACATTCCGTTAGAGCTTTCCGTCGGAACGAAGCCCTGACTGACACAAAAGTTTCCGTTTCCATCACCATTGATTTCAATGGTGACGGATCTGGTTCAAATGGATTACGTTTGTCTCCGTTGTGCAAGGGTTCCGTCGTTTTGACGGAATCAATACCGTAGTCAACTGCGCTATTGATTTAGTCAAAACTATGGAAACCTTGCCCCACGGAGACAAACGGAAACCATTTGCACCGGATACGTCACCATTGAAATGGTGATGGAAATGGAAACCTATGGTTTCCATTTGTGTTAGTCAGGGCTCTGCTCCGACAGAAAGGTCAGACGGAACATCGGAACGGAGCCCTGACGCAGATGTGAACGCAGCCCTATACATTTTTACATTTGTTTTTTTATATCAAAACTCTCATACAAATCTTAAAACAATACTAAAAGAAAATATCCTATATGTGCTTAACAGAATATAACATTGGCTTTGGGAAAGACTGTCTTGGTATATTCCAAAGTGATATAAACAGCAGCCGCCAGGCTCGTTGTTCTCTGCGTCTCCCCACTCTGGGACGCTGGTGCACTCTGCTCTCTCCACCGCTCTGCTCTCTCTTCAATTAAATGGGGGGAAGGGGAAATCAGCGGGGGGGGGGAGCTCTCTAACATGCCCTCCACACTGGTGATAGCCCCAGCACGAAAGCAGAAATTGTGCTAACATTGTTTAGTAGTCTTGGGACACTAGCCATTACTGCCATGACTTAAGGAATGAGTCGTGGCGGTTATAAATCTGATCTGTCAGATCCTCCACGCATCGCAGATCCTCTACCTTTTGTAGCCACATTTTTAAGAAGAAGGGGTCTGTAAGCCTCCTTAGGACTGGAATGCAGCCTCTAGCCGCATTCTCCAGATGTCTCAGAATGGAAATTCGATATGACCTCATGGGAATGTCGCGTAATGAAGAAAGAAGATGGCAGGCATGAAAGGTATAGAGTAATCCGTAACTGTGGTGGTAATTCTGTACACCTCCATACCTCCCAACCGTCCCAGATCCTGCGTGACAGTCCCGGTTTCTCACCGCTGTCCCGCCGTCCCGAGCGGTCTGTAAATGCCACGCTGGGCGCTGAATGAGAACAGCTGATCGCTGCTGACTGTAGCAGCGATTAGAAGAAGGCAGGAGTCTTGCGGTGGTGTTCTCACTGACCTGTCACCTGACCTGTCATCTGACCTCACCGGTCAGGTGACTGGACTGGTTCACTCCCGGGCCGGCATCGACACCAGTGAGAACGCCGCTCCAAGACTCCTGCCTTCTTCTGACGATGAGTGATGGGGCTATTCACACGACCGATTTTTTGACGGCCCGGGAAACCTGGCTGTCAAAAAATGGGACATGCCCTTTTTTCGGCCGTTTACCCGGCCACCCGGCTCTCATAGAAGTCTATGGGGCCGGGTAATACACAGCCATCACCGGATATGTCCCGAGTGACGGCCGTGTCTTCCGTCGCTCGCGCTCTCTCTCCTCCTCCTGCTCACAGTGCAGAGTTCATGTGAGGAGGAGGAGGGTCTTTTTTTGCTCCCTGTAGGAGTCGGAATCCCCAATCCCCGACCGGGGATTGGGGATTCCGCTACAGGAGAGTGAGTGACTACACTGTCCATATATGGACACAGCGACGTCACTCACTTCTGAAGCGGAATCCCCGACCCTGTGGCCGGGGATTCCGCTACAGGAGAAGTGAGTGACTACACTGTCCATATATGGACACAGTGACGCCACTAACTTGTGAAGCGGAATCCCCGACCCTGTGGCTGGGGATTCCGCTACAGAAGAAGTGAGTGACCACACCTTCCATATATGGACACAGTGACGTCACTCACTTCTGAAGCGGAATCCCGACCCTGTGGCCGGGGATTCCTCTCCAGGAGAAGTCAGTGACTACACTGTCCATATATGGACATTGAAGTCAGTGACTTCTCCTGTGAGGAGGGGGATGGGTGCAACCTACAAGGGGCTGTGTGGCATTACCTGCAGGGGGCTGTGTGGCATTACCTACAGGGGCTGGGTGGCATTACCTACAGGGGGCTGGGTGGCATTACCTACCAGGGGGGTTGTGGCATTATCTACAGAGGGCTGTGTGTTGCAACAAATTTAAATGAAATTAATCTAATTAATTTTAAAACGGATAGGGAAAAAAACGGATGCAAAACGGGTCAAAATCGGCCGTTAAAAACGGCAACACGGCCCGGAACAGAATTGGAACGTATGCAAAGCGGCCTGGAAAAACGGCCCAAAACGGACGTTTTTATCGGCCGACCCTCGGACCCTGTCGTGTGAATAAAACCTACCTCTACAGTTCTCCGCTCTGGCGGCAATGTGGCACCTACAGTGGGACTGTGTGTGGAGCTATCTAGAGGGGTGCTGTGTGTGGCGTTATCTACAGGGGTGCTGTGTGTGGCGCTATCTACAGGGGTGCTGTGTGTGGCGCTATCTACAGGGGGCTGTGTGTGGCCCTATCTACAGGGGGCTGTGTGTGGCACTATCTACAGGGGGCTGTATCTGATGCTATGTACAGAGGGGCTGTATCTGGCGCTATGTACAGGGGTGCTGTGTCTGGCGCTATCTACAGGGGGCTGTGTGTGGCACTATATACAGGGGGCTGTATCAGACGCTATGTACAGGGGGGCTGTGTGTGGAGCTATGTACAGGGGGGCTGTGTCTGACGCTATCTACAGGGGGATGTGTGTGGAGCTATCTACAAGGAGGCTGTGTCTGGCGCTATCTACATGGGGGCTGTGTGTGGAGCTATCTACAGGGGGTTGTGTGTGGAGCTATCTACAGGGGGGCTTGTGTGTGGAGCTATTTACAGGGGGCTGTGTGTGGAGCTATCTACAGGGGGGCTGTGCCTGGCGCTATGTACAGGGGGGCTGTGTGTGGAGCAATCTACAGGGGGGCTCTGGTGGATGATTTTTCCATTGACCGGTAGCAGAGTTACACAACTGGAAAAAAAAATCCCCATCATGTAACTCTGCTACCTGTCAATTGAAAAGTCATCCACCACAGGGTCTCCCTCTTGACTTTCATTGTTCTCAGCCTTTTGGTTTGTCCTGCAGCTGCCGCCGTGATGAGCAAATGATATACCCAAGATAGGAAAAGTAACAAAGACGATTTAAGTGATGATATAACCGGATCCATAATATCTGTGATATCCAGACAGCCTAGAGATCCGCAGTGAGAATGTGCACGCGTTATTTGCAGAAGGATCTGGGTGTGATTTGATGTGTTTATGCAGAATATTGGGCGTGGTTAGGGGGCGTGGCTTAAAAATGTCCCTCTTTTCCGAATTCAAAAGTTGGGAGATATGCACCTCTCTCCAAAAATAGACCAAGGCCAGGCAATCCCAAAAAATGTGCTGGATAGTGCCTTCTGCATTACAGCAGCACCAGCAGGTGAAAGGGAACGAGGGCATCATCATATGCAATTTGGAGGGTACCCGGTACCAACTGGAGAGCAATTTGTAGCCTGCTGTCTGAAGGCGACTTGAGATCGATGAGCTTTGGGCCAGGAGATATAGCTGGTGCCTCAGAGGAGAATAGATTCAAATCCCTTTCCCAAATCGAGATGAAGGTTGAGGATTGCAGTTCTGGATTGGTCCCCAACATGGCGTATATCAATGAGAGGGAGTGTCTAACTTTGCCTGACTCCGAATACATAGTTTCCGGCGGGGTATTAGCACGAGCAAAGGATACGGGGGACGGACGGTAGCAAGGGAGTTGTGTAGTTTATAGGCTCGCCGAAAACCCAAGGAGCAAGGCTCTGTGATGTCATTGAGGGAATCTAATGAAAACCATGAATCCCTGCGAACAAAATGAGAAACACCAGAGCGGCCCGCGCAGAACCAATGGAGAAAAACAGCGTCAATTAAGCTAGACGTGAAGCTGCTTCTTTTTTCTGCCCCCTAGAACTTCTCAGTCAAAAGATCATTTCAACCATACCCTGCTTGTGGAAGTCTCTTCTTTTTACTTGTTGAAAATCTTCTTATTGCTCAAGCCTTCTCGTTGTGATGTTTATATTTTAAATGCAATGCAGCCTCGCACCTGTGCCGAAAAATGATGGTGGACAAAGGAAAATAGGCCTAATATAATTGAAAAAATTGTAATAAGAAAAAAAGACCCACGTTTACATATGGGCCAAGGACACAGGCCATGCAGACCACAATCTGTCTTAACTTCTCCAACAATGACAGTATGTCCAGAATGAGGGAGAGCACCCGCTATTTTGCTGTACAACAGCAGTGGAAGCACGTATAGAGAATCCGTATCTAGTGCTGGATACAGAAACTCAGAGGTAATGCGGTGAGAACGTTAATCAAATACTTTACATTGTCACCTATGGCAGGAAACAGCAAGCAACGTACGAGACGAATGCTACATAATAGGTAAAACACACATTTTGCAAAGACACTGTTGGTGATCTGTGCTAATTATAAATGCGAAGTTCATTATAATTGGAGGTACACTTTATCTGTTGCCCTTACTAACGTTTTTCCGTAAAATATAACCACATTGACACTTAATTTTTACTTTCCAGAGACACAATACAAAAGTTTTTAAGCCATTTCAAAGCACTACCAGCAGAGGGGGCTGTGAGAACACAATCAGTACTTGTAGAAACACATTCCAACCAGTTGTACGAGTATTAACATATTTTAATTGCAGAAGGATATTGTTGAGAAAATTAGGCCGAATTAATTGGCACATAACATTATTTCGTAATATCATATAATGTTTCTTAATTGAGGCTTAGGGCACAGTGATTAGTGCATTTGTTCTGTTGCATAGATCCCATGGAAATAATCACTTTCAACAATAAACGTTATGAATTTAGTTTCAGTCCAACTCATAATTCTTGTACCTGCTCAATAAATACCAGGGTTTACTCATAATTAAGAGTTTGTCATGAGCTTTTTTTTCTTCTTTAGAATTCTACACCTCCATGTACAGATTAGATTATGCTTATTTCTTAATTGATTTATTGATTCCCATACTGGAAATTATTAGAAAATTATTATGACTGATATAAACCTCCAATATATGGAAAGGCGCATTCCTGTTGTGAAATACACCGTTTAGCCATAACGTTAAATTGACCTGCCTATTATTGGGTAGGTCTCCCCACAGGGCCGCCATCAGGGGGGTATTAGGGGTACTTCTGTAAGGGGCCCGGCCAGTGGCGTAACTACCGCCGGGGGCCCACGGCATGAGGGGGCCCGTGTCGCCCGCCGGCACGGGCCCCCACCATGGCCGGAGGCTCCGCTAGCAGCCACTATGGCTGCTACAGCGCGACGCCACTGAACACTACGGCAGAGCAGGGAGGTATCTCCCCGCTCTGCCATTAAACAAAAGACATGTATCCCCTATCCACAGGATAGGGGATACATGTGTGATCGCTGGCAGCGATAGGGAGAACGGGGGACTGAAAGTCCCCTGAAGTTCTCCATCACAAACCTCGGACTTCCGGGGTCTGTGTCGGCAGCTCCGTAGAAATGAATGGAGCGCCGGTCGCGCTTGTGCGCATGCGTGACCAGCGCTCCTTTCATTTTTATTGAGCTGCGCAGACGCCGGAAGTCAGAGGTTAGTCATGGAGAACTTCGGGGGACTTTCGGTCCCCCGTTCTCCCTATAGCTGCCAACGATCACACATGTATCCCCTGTCCTGTGGAGAGGGGATACATGTCTTTTGTAGGACACACTGTAGGTCAGATTTTTTTGGGGGGGTTGGGGCTGCATGGCGTTACCTACAGGGGGGCTGGATAGCGTTACCTACAGGGGGGGCTGTTGAGCGTTA
This sequence comes from Rhinoderma darwinii, assembly GCF_050947455.1. Classification (NCBI taxonomy): domain Eukaryota; kingdom Metazoa; phylum Chordata; class Amphibia; order Anura; family Rhinodermatidae; genus Rhinoderma; species Rhinoderma darwinii. The sequence goes on from NC_134688.1 coordinate 420,948,974, forward strand.
CCTACAGGGGGGCTGTATAGCGCTACCTACAGGGGGGCTGTATAGCGTTACCTACAGGGGGGCTGTATAGCGTTACCTACAGGGGGGCTGTATAGCGTTACCTACAGGGGGGGCTGTATAGCGTTACCTACAGGGGGGGCTGTATAGCGTTACCTACAGGGGGGCTGTATAGCGTTACCTACAGGGGGGGCTGTATAGCGTTAGCGCCATGCAGCCCCCTCTGTAGATAACGCCATACAGCCCCCACTGTAGAGAACGCCATACAGAGTCCCCTGTAGATAACGCCATACAGCCCCCCCTGTGGGTAACGCTATACAGCCCCCCTGTAGATAACGCCATACACCCCCCCCCCCCCGTAGAGAACGCCATACGGCCCCCTCTGTAGATAACGCCATACAGCCCCCTTTCTAGATAACGCTATACAGCCCCCCCTGTAGGTAACGCTATACAGCCCCCCTGTGGGTAACGCTATATAGCCCCCCTGTAGATAACGCCATACACCCCCCCCACAGAGAACGCCATACAGCCCCCTCTGTAGAGAACTCCATACAGCCCCCACTGTAGAGAACGCCATACAGACCCCCTTGTAGAGAACGCCATACAGACCCCCTGTAGATAACGCCATACAGCCCCCTTTGTAGATATCTACGGAGGGGGCTGTATGGCGTTATCTACAAAGGGGGCTGTATGGCGTTATCTACAGGGGGGGCTATTTGACGTTATCTACAGGGGGGGGCTATTTGACGTTATCTACAGGTGGTCTGTATGGCGTTATCTACAGAGGGGGCTGTATGGCGTTCTCTACAGGGGGGGTCTGTAGGGAACGCCATACAGCCCCCCCCTGTAGGGAACGCCATACAGCCCCCCCTGTAGGGAACGCCATACAGCCCCCCCGTAGGGAACGCCTTACAGACCCCCCTGTAGGGAATGCCATACAGCCCCCCCCCTGTAGGGAACGCCATACAACCCCCCCCCCTGTAGGGAACGCTATACAGCCCCCCCCCCCCTGTAGGGAATGCCATACAGCGTCCCCAAACCCCCAAAATAATGCGACCTACAGTGTGAAAAGACATGTATCCCCTATCCACAGGATAGGGGATACATGTGTGATCGCTGGCGGCGATAGGGAGACCGAAAGTCCCCCGAAGTTCTCCATGACTAAAATCTGACTTCCGGTGTCTGCGCAGCTCAATGAAAATGAAAGGAGCGCTGGTCACGCATGCGCACAAGCGTGACCGGCGCTCCATTCATTTCTACGGAGCTGCCGACACAGACCCCGGAAGTCCGAGGTTTGTGATGGAGAACTTCAGGGGACTTTCAGTCCCCCGTTCTCCCTATCGCTGCCAGCGATCACACATGTATCCCCTATCCTGTGGATAGGGGATACATGTCTTTTGTTTAATGGCAGAGCGGGGAGATACCTCCCTGCTCTGCCGTAGTGTTAAGTGGCGTCGCGCTGTAGCAGCCATAGCAGCTGCTAGCGGAGCCTCCGGCCATGGTGGGGGCCCGTGCCGGCGGGCGACACGGGCCCGCTCATGCCGCGGGCCCCGTAGCAGCCGCTACGGCTGCTACAGCGGTAGTTACGCCACTGCCCCTGACGTCACTACCCATATAAGGACAGTCACATTGGGAATCCCCAGCCAGAGCGTCGGGAATGCTCTGGCTGGGCATTCCACTCCTAGAGGAAGCCCCAATGGCGCTATCTACAAGGAGGGGGGATGGTATGGCACCACCAAGGATAGGGGCTGTGTGGCACTACCAGGGAGGGGGGCTGTGTAGCATTATCTGGGAGGGGGGCCATGTGGCACAATCTACAGCGGGCACTGTGGCACTATCTACAGAGGGAACTAAATATATAGGGGCACAAAATTGGGGCCTAACTTCTATATAGGGGCATAAACAGGGCCTTACTTCTATATGGGGGCACAACGTTTTCTGCCATTGTACTGCGTCAAAGTTGTATATAAGAAAGTTTGTTACAATGTATCAGTCAATCATCTGTGAGCTAAACGCAGCAACAGCACAAACCCCTCTCCTGTGCTGGACTCCAGGCAGATGGCTCTTATCTACACTGATACATTGTAACAAGACCATCAGCTGTGAAAGTAATAAGCCAGGACTGGTTTTAATGTTCTCATTCACAGACAGCAGGCAGAGATCTTGAAAATCATGAAGAACTGAAGCAGGAAGACAGAAAGCTGCAGAATGTCATTATACAGTAGGCTGGGGTGCTGCACCACTCGCAGGGAATTTATACGTGTAAGGCTATGTTCACACAGAGTATTTTGACGAGTTTTTTGACGCGGAAACCGCGTCGCAAAACTCGTCAAAAACGGCCCGAAAATGCCTCCCATTGATTTCAATGGGAGGCGTCGGTGTCTTTTTCCAGCGAGCAGTAAAAGGGGGGCCCAGAAAATTTAGCTGTATGGGGCCCTGAAATTCCTGAAGGCGGCCCTGTCTCCCCATGTACCACCAAAACAGCTCTCAACGAGGCATGGACTCCACAAGACGTCTGAAGGTGTCCCTCAGCAGTGTGCAATGGACAGGTATCAGCATGGGCACTCTGACGAGTCTTCGGCTACATAGCCCCAAACCAGTAGCAGACAAAGACAGCAGAGGGCAGTCGTGCAAGAACAGTATGTGGGCCTCTAACTCTCCATTAGCTCATCAAGGAACATCCTGCGGTCATGTCTTTCTAACAATTCATCAATTATTCTGAGCCACTGCCAAAAGCTCTGTCAAAAGGTGCTTTTAAGGTGGCAGTGGGCCCCCTACCTACTGGGCCCCAGAGCAGCTGCACAGGTTGCACCAATGGTATGTCCGCCCCTGCCCCAAACACAGCATGCTGCTATGCACTGTGTGTTCTGACATCTCTCTATCATAGCCGGCATTAACTTCTTCAGCAATTTGTGCTACAGTAGATCTTCTGTGGGATAAGACTAGATGGGCTAGGCTTTCTCTTCACACACATCAATGAGCCTTGAGGCCCTTTTACACGAACCAATGATTGGGTGAACGAGGTTTCATATGAACGCCTGTTCCTGATCATTGCCCTGTGTAAACAGCGCAAAAATCAGCCGATGAATGAGCAAACGCTCATTCATCGTCTGATCGCATCTTTTATGCAGCACTAAATATCATGTGTAAAGTGTAAACAGGGAGATGTGGTGCTGACATGATGCAAATGCATGGGGATGTGTGATCGTAGTAATGATCGTTCGTCCCCATAGTAAACAATCAGTGCTCCATTTAACGGGAGCAACGAGCACCGATCGGCGCTTGTTTTAAAAATGGTAAACACAGGCGATATCTGCCCGTGTAAAACCACCTTAAGGCGTTTATAATCTTTTATACACTTATATAGACTATGTTGTTATCTGAGCCTTAGGGTCCCGTGAACCAGTTGTCCTTCCATGGACTAGGTACTAACCACGGTATAATGGAAACACCCAATAAGACCTGACATTTTATCTAGCCATCGCAATTTGGCCCTTGTCAAAGTTGCTTAGATCCTTATACCCATTTTTTCTGCTTCCAACACAGTGAAGGAAAACTGCTACAATGGAAGGCTGGGTTCACACGACCTATTTTCAGACGTAAACGAGGCGTATTATGCCTCGTTTTACGTCTTAAAATACGGCTCCAATACGTCGGCAAACATCTGCCAAGTTCATTTGAATGGGTTTGCCGACGTACTGTGCAGACGACCTGTCATTTACGCGTCGTCGTTTGACAGCTGTCAAACGACGACGCGTAAAAATACAGCCTCCTCAAAAGAAGTGCAGGACACTTCTTTCAGACGTAATTTGAGCCGTTCTTCATTGAACTCAATGAAGAGCAGCTCAAAATTTACGGCTGTCAGAGAAGCCTTGCAAAATGCAGAAAACAGTCTGTCATTTCAGACGTAAAAGCCTGCTACCGTGTGCACATACCCGAAAAGTGGAGTAGTTGTTCGTGGCAACCAATCAGATTCTACTTCTCATTTTTCAGGGGCCTTTTGGAAAATGAACCTGATTGGCATGGACAACTACACCACTTTTCATTTGCACCAGTTTTGATATATCTCTCCCTTTAACCCCTTCCCGACGTATAACGTATACTCACTAGCCGGGTAGGTGGCAGTATGGAGCGTACTCACCGGCTGAGCCCTCTCCATACAATGTGGGTGTTGGCTATATGTTACAGCCGTCACTTTACTGTAACCCCATAGATGCCACCATCAATAGCGGCTGCGGCTTCTAAAGTTTAGAAAGAGCAGGGCGACCCCCAGGGCCGGCCTTAGGCTACAGGGTGCCCTGTGCGGAATTGCCCTTTGGTGCCCCCCACTCCATTTATCATTGTTAAGTATTGTTGGCATTTGGTGCTTTTGTTTGTGCATTTGTCACGCCGAAAAACGCGTAAAAAATGTTTGGTTTAAGAGTCCCATTGACAATGGTATATCGCGCCGTTAGTGCATACGACGCGTTTTGTTTAAAAATGTGTCGCGTAAAAAAAGAAGCATCAGGTCAATTCTTTAGCACGTAAAACGCGCCGAAAATGCGCCAAAATTGCACCTAATTTCTATAGTCAATGGGAGTTCTGATTGAGAGGCCAAAAAACACGCTGAAGGCGTGCAAAAAAAGCGATGAATACACATCAAAAGCGCCTGTAGTTTAAAAATAACTTTACAAAAACACTAGTGTTTTTAAGGGTATGTGCACGCACAAAATAAAAAACGACTCAATATACGGAGCTGTTTTCAAGGGAAAACAGCTCCTGATTTTCAGCCGTTTTTTATTCAAAGTCGCGTTTTTCGCTGCGTTTTTAACAGCCGTTTTTGGAACTGTTTTTCTATAGAGTCTATGAAAAATGGCCCCAAAAACGGCTGAAGATGTGACATGCACTTTTTCGCTGCTGTTTTTCACAACGGCTGCATAAAAAACGCCCCGTCGGAACAGCACGCCGTTTTCCCAATGGGCAGATGTTTTTCCGCCATTTTAAGTAAAATGTGAAAAAGGCCTATGTTTTGGTAAGGCTGTGTTCACATTACGTCCTGCCTGTCCATTTATCATATGCGGTGGAAAAGCTCCTGGCGCATACATTAAATGGACACAAAAAACATGCAGTATCATTTTTTTTTTACTGGATGCCACTGCATAAAATAGCGCAGTCTCCCTCGAACTGAGGCTTTTTTAACCTCCATCAGGTGTATGGGACTGTTTACCATACGTTCTGGGAGCTTTCCCGGTGCATACATTACACGGATGGGCAGGATGTAATGTGAAATTACCTTTAGGCTGAGATCACACGGCGCAGATACGCTGTGTAAAAGAACACAGCGTATCCGCCCTGTGTGCGGCAGGGAATTTGGGACGAAAAACCGCACCAAACTGTGGGGCAGTTTCTCGCCTGGAATGTCTGCAGCGAAAAACTGCAGCACTTAGCCAGCCTGCTTGCAGGCCGGCCTCCTGGGATGACCTCTTATCCCAGGAGACCGCTGCAGCAGTGGTCACATGGGATGAAGCGTCATCCCAGGAGGCCGACCCTCTGACATCATCCAGGTCGGCCTCCTGGGATGACGTTTCATCCATGTGACCGCCGCTACAGCCTGTGATTGGCTGCAGCGGAGGTCACATGAGATGAAGCGTCATCCCAGGACTGAGGATAAAACACAGATTCCTAGGTAAGTATAAGGGTCTGTTCACATCAGAGTTGGCTTTCCGTTCAGGGGTTCCGTTTGAGGTTTCCGTGGGGTGAACCCCGCATTGATATCAATGGTGACGGAAATGGAAGCTGTGGTTTCAGTTTGACTTTCCTTTGCGGGGTTCACCCGACGGAAACCTCCGACGGAACCCCGGAACGGAAAGCCAACGCTGATGTGAACAGGCCCTAATATATTATGTGTTTTCTGTGTGGCGTTTTTTGCGGCGGGATCGCTGCGAACCCACCGCAAAAAATGCAACAACTGCTATCTGTTGCGGAATTTACCTCCCCATTGAATACAATGGGGAAAACCCGCAACAAATAAGACGCATTTACGCAAATACAATTGACATGCTGCAGAATAAAACTCTGCACAGCAGGTCAGTTTTTTCCGCTCAGTGTTTACGCAGCGTGTGGATGAGATTTTTTTTTATCTCATCCACTTTGCTGTTACTGTATTTGCTGCTGATTTTCTGCAGCGAATTCCATTGCGGAAAATCCGCAGTATTTACGCAACGTGTGAACAGGCCCTTACTCTGTTTACGCAATGGCTATCTTTTTTATAACAGAAAAAAATATTAAAACTGCTGTCCACGTGGGCAATGTTGGTACTTTTTATTACTTCACACTTCACAAAAAAAGAAATAGCCCAAATCGCTGTTTTTTGTTTACATTAGCTCTAAAAAAAAAATCATAAAAAATTATCAAAAAGTTGCATGTACCAAAATATTGTACAAATAAAAGCTACAGCACGTCACGCAAAAAATAATCCCTCACACCGCTTAGACAAAAATATAAAAAAAGTTATGTCTCTCAGAATGTGGTGAAATGACATTTTTGGTTTTTTTTTACAAATAGTTTTCTTTGTAAAAGTAGTAAAATATATAAATAACCTATATAAATTTGATACCACCATAATCGTAAAATCGAAACCCAAAAAACTATGGAGGAATCACAGTTTTTTTCTAATTTCAGTCCACAAAGAATTTTTTTTAGTTTCCCAGTACATTATATGGTACTTTAAATGGTACCAATAGAAACTATAACTCATGCCGCAAAAAATAACCACCACCCTATTGACGGAAAAATAAAAAAAGTTATGGCTCTAGGAAGGCGGGGGGCTACCGTCGCCTCTGTTCTCGGTTTGTATACAGAGCGCCTGCAGTGGTGACATCACGTCGACAGTACATCACCGCTGCAGCTGCTCTGTGTACAAACAGTGAACAGAGGTGATGGGAGCCACCAGCACAGGAATGTTTGGGAGGAGAAAAGTAAGTATAAGTTCTTTTTTTATTTTAACTTCTCCTCTACTGCTTCAACACAATTTCTTTTTAACCCCTTTAACATAATGTGCACAGGGTCTTAAAAGGCAACAAATCGTAAATGTGCACTATGGAGCAACTGAACAATGTGCCCATCTTCCATTTATTAACAGTGTCGTTCAGTGCCACCTTGGTGCCCATTTTCAATGAGAAGTGTATGACACTGATTGGTCACTGATTGGTCAGCCTCATACACTTCTTTACAACACCCACTTGGTCAAAAGTAAAAACACGCCCAGTTGGGCATTAAGAAACGAAATCTAAAATTGCTCATAACTTGCTAAAAAATGATCGTTTTTCAAAATAAAAACCACTGCTGTTATATACATTCCAGCGCTGATCAGATTATGTAGGAGATAGCTGGTGACAGAGACTCTTTAAGCACTGTCTCCAGCAGGGCTTAATGGAAGCCTGTCAGAACCATGATACTGCAATACATTACTATAAGTCCCCTGGGGGATAAATAAAGTTTTATTTTATGTGCGAAAAAAATAAATAAACATAATTGGTATCGCCACGTCCGTAAAAGTCTGAACTATTACAATATATCATTTATATCATTTTTTTTCAACAAGTAAAACGCCAGAATGGCTGTTTTTTGGTCACCACATCATCCACAAAAAATGTAATAAAAAGTGATCAAAAACTTGCATGTACTTCAAAATGGTACAATAAAAAACGACAGCTCGTCCCGCATAAAATAAGCCCTCATACCGCTTAATCAACATAAGAATAAAAAATTATGGCTCTCAGAATTTGGCAACACAAAATGAAATGTTATTTTTTACAGTTAGTTTTTTCTTCTAAATTTAGTAAAATAAAATAAAAAAACGTTAGAAATTTGGTATCGCCATAATTGTATTGTCCCGCAGAATAAGTTAACATCTAATTTTAATTGCACGGTGAACATTGTAAAAACGAAGCGCAAAAAAACAATAAAGGAATCACTGTTTTTTTTTATTTTCCACCACACAAATTTTTTTTCCCCAATTCCTAGTACTTTATATGGTACAATAAATGGTGCCATGAAAAATTACAAATCGTCCCACAAAAATCAAGCCCTCATAGGGCTTTATCGACGAAAAACAAAAAGGATACGGCTTTTGGAAAGTGGTGAGAAAAAAAATAAAATGAAAATCCGAAAAATGGCTGCAGCAGGAAGGGGTTAATTTCAAGAACTGACTGTTTGCTTTGAAACGCAGGATCCACCTGTAATATATTTTGATCTAAGTTTATACTTGTTTACAGGTGGAGCCACCTCTGTCACTGAAGCCGTGAGGTCCGTGGGACTGAGGGATTCAGTGAATAGCGCTAGATACAGCTGCTCTGTATAGAGAATACAGAGCAGCTGTATCTAAAAAAGTACAAATAATTTTGAATAAAAAGTGTTTAGAAAGTTACACAAAACACACTAATCCCCCTTTTTAAAAAAGATAATTTGCATTTCAAAGGTTTACATAGCCTTTAAAGGCATTCATATGTAACCACAGTCACCTCTTTACAAGGAAGTCCTTGAGATTTCCGTTCGAGGGGTTGCATTGACATGGGATGTGAATTATCAAATACTACCCATATTAAAGTAAATAAGCCCTATTATTAAAGAGAAACTTGAATTCTTATATATTCCTAACCCCCCACCCCAGCCACAAGCTGCTACAATGTAGAAGCCATACTGTAAGGCTGGGTTCACACGTAGCGTAAATACTGCAGATTTTCCGCTACAGATTGCAGCATAATACAGTAGCAGAAGAGTGGTTGAGATTTGAACAAATTTCATTACGCAAATACAATTGATATGCTGCAGATTAAAAAAACGCACCGCAGGTCCATTTCTGAGCATTTTTTCCATTTATCATTTACGCAGCGTGTGTAAGGGGTGCACTTACCTGTCCGCAAGGAGGGGGAACCCCGCAGGAAATCACCGCCGGTCTTTGGCACAGGAGTCGGGCGGAGGAGCGTCCTGGTCGCCATGGAAACGGCCGCGGTGCCGACAGCCATCGCAGACGCTCCAGCAGAGACAGAAGAAAGCAGGAGGAGGAGGGGCCGTGACGGGAGCAAGAGGGAGGACAGAAGAGAGGAGTGTGAGCGCGCCAAAAAGGAGGGGGCGGAGGAAGCGAGTGGCGCGAAGAGGAGAGGGAGAGAGCAGGAGTAAAGGGGGGGTGAAGAAGGGGAGTGGGACGGAGAGTGAAAGGGAGAGAAGAGGTGCACTGAGAAGCGAGAGGGACAGGAAGGCACCGTGATAGAGAAGGCAGGAGCCTGACAGCCGTGGGTTCTCAGCTGCAGCCTCAGAATAGAGGAAGAAGGACAGCACGGGTGTCTGAGGAGAGCCAGGAGGAGGACAGAGGACCAGCCAAAGCACAAGGAGTGTGCCAACAGCCACAGGTACCGTGCCCAGACCTTAAGACCCCTGACCAGGAACTAGATTCCCGCCATGACCAAAGTACCCGTGTCCTAGTCTGTGACCGTTTCTGGCGTGACGTCCATCGCTAACTACCGCCACCTTACTCCCACCTTACTCTCAAAAGAATAGTCTCAAAAGGGACAAACAACACTTTCACAGAAAGGCCCAAAGGCAGAGGACTTGCTATCTCAGTCACCGCGTGTCACTTTTGCATGGAACTGTTATAATTAAAGCACCGCGTGTCACTTTTGCATGGAACTGTTATAATTAAAGCACCGCGTGTCACTCTTGCATGAAACTGTTATTGCTAGAACGTCGCATGTAACCTTGCATAGAACTGTTATTTACGAATCTTGTTGGAGCAGAAGCAGACAGAAGGAACGGTCGGGTTGACGGGACTTTGTTGGACTATTAGCTGGACTTCGTGTAACTCGTAGCGTCAGCCCGCCAGTTCAGTTGCGTCCTAGGTGGTCCACCGTTCGGACCACCGACTGAGGAGAGAGAGGGTTTGTCATGAAAGGTAGCGGATAGCTCCGCAAGGACCCGTGACGGTGCTAGTAGGTACGTTAGTCGCTGATTCCCACGACGCGATCCGTGGGCCGAGAGTGTGACTCTTACCCTAGGGTAGGCTGCCAGTAGCGGGTAGCTCCCGCCGTGACTGACAGCGGCGTTTCCTTAGCCAAGCCGGCAACGTGGGGTCAGGCACAACCTCTCTCCGGGGGACTTCCAGCGGGATCGAAGTCCTCAACCTCGAGCTTCCTGTCTGCTCCATAGAAAAGAAGTTATTGTCATTTGTCCGCTGCAGTAAAGAAGTTGCCCAAAACCGAAGGTGTGTCTTGTTCATTGCGTACCAACCGCGGTAGTTCCTCCTACACGTGTGGATTGGATTTGTTCAAATCTCATCTACTCTGCTGCTACTGTATTATGTTGCAGATTTTTCGAGATTATGTTGCGAGATCCGTTGCTAAAAATTTGCAGTATTTATGCTACGTGTTAACCCAGTGAATAAAGGTAACACATAGGTTTTACAATGTACACCAAGCAGGTGTACACTGGTGCCTAAAAACTACACTGGCCATGGCATCACGTTCATGTAAACTGAATTAGACAGAAAACCAGACTACACATCCAAAGATTTAGGATATTCACCATTTAACCACTGTAGACCACCCTGGATAGTAGATAGTAACCTCTAAAGCACCCTACTCTTTCGCATATTAGGTATTTCTTCCCCATACCAGCCTATGAAAAAACATGTCATATAGTGGATGTAGAAAGTTGGCAGACTGAGTATATCGGGTGGGGTGTTGCTATCTCCAGAAATATCTCCATATGGACACCCCTTTAAAAATCCTACATTTGGCCTTTGTTAAAGTACACATAAAAAAATAGGAGATAATTTTTTATATTTTAATTTTTAACCCCTTCCCCCTGCTTGCATTCTGGGCCCTAATGACCAAGCCATTTTTTATGTTTTTCCATCGTCACATTCGAAGAGCTATAACTTTTTTATTTTTGAGTTGACATAGCTGTATAAGGTCTTGTTTTTTGCGGGACAAGTTGTACTTTTTAATAGCACCATTTTGGGGTACATATAATTTATTCATTAACTTTTATTAACTTTTTTTGGGGGGAGATAGAAGAAAACCTGAAACTTCGCCACTCTTTTTTTGCACACTTAGGCTGGGTTCACACGACCTATTTTCAGGCGTAAACGAGGCATATTATGCCTCGATTTACGCCTGAAAATACGGCTCAAATACGTCGACAAACATCTGCCCATTCATTTGAATGGGTTTGCCGACGTACTGTGCCGACGACCTGTAGTTTACTCATCGTCGTTTGACAGCTGTCAAACGATGACGCGTAAAATGACTGCCTCATGCCTTCTATGCAAATGGCTGGAAGCTGATACACCGGATATCGATATGATCGTGTCCCAATTGAAACAATTGTTAGCCCTTGAACGAGTGGAGGTAGAAAGAAGGAAAGAAACGGGAACCAAAAAGCTGTTTGCTAAATGGCAGCTATTTATAGAAACGCAATGCACAGCGAATGAGGTGGTGGAAATTGTTGCGCTGTTTAGACACACAGGATGGTATCATACACAGCTCCTAGCTGGCACTTTAGGAGGCTTACAACTACAGTCAGTCTAGTAGTAGATAGGGGATAGAGGGGGAGGAGCTACTCTTTTATGACCTAAGTCGTGACCAGGAATAGGGGAAGTCACGTTGATTGCTTAAACAAATGTAAAACGATATGCCATGCATGTATGTATGTACTTAATTTGCTTCTGTTATACTCGCAGTTGCGAGCTGTTCATTGACATCGCAAGTTTTTCTTTTTGTGAAATGTTTGTACAAAATTTGAAAAAATGTTAATAACAATGATGTTTTAAAAATAAAAAAAATGACTGCCTCGTCAAAGAAGTGCAGGACACTTCTTTGGACGTTTTTGGAGCCGTTTTCTGATAGGCTCCAATGAAAACAGCTCCAAAAACGGACGTAAAAAATGCAGCGAAAACGCCGCGAAAAACGCAGCGAAAAACACAGCGAAAAACGCGAGTTGCTCAAAAAACGTCTGAAAATCAGGGGCTGTTTTCCCTTGAAAACAGCTCCGTATTTTCAGACGTTTTTGGTCACTACGTGTGCACATACCCTAAATCTACGTTGTTTACCGTGTGGTATAAATAACACAATAACTTTATTCAACGGGCTGTTACGATTGCAAAGATACCAAATTTGTATAGATTTTGTATGTTTTACTAATTACACAGTAAAAACACTTTTTTTTTCAAAATTATTTGTTTTTGTGTCTCCATATTTGAAGAGCCATAACTTTTTTATTGTTCCGCCGATGCAGTTGTATGAGGGCTTTGTTTTTGCGGAACAACTTGTAGTTTTTATTGGTACCATTTTGGAGTAGATGCGACTTTTGATCACTTTTTATCAAGATTTATCAGGATTAACAGAAAACAGCAATTTTTCCATTGTTTTTTTATTACATTTTTACGGCGTTCATCGTGCGGGTTAAATAATGTAAGAGCTTTATAGTCAGGGTCGTTGCGGTCGCGGCAATACCAAATATGTGTAACTTTTTTGCTTTATTGTGGTTTTTTTTAATAGTAAAGCATTTTGTAATGGGAAAAAGTGGGTTTTTCATTTATTTTTTCTCACATTTTTTTAAATTAACTTTATTCAACTTTTTTTTAACTTTTTTACTAGTCCCACTAGGGGACTTTAATATGCGATCATCCGATCGCTTTTATAATACACTGCAATACTTTTGTATTGCAGTGTATTACTGCCTATCCGTTTAAAACGGACAGGCATCTTCTAGGACATGCCTCCGGCATGACCTAGCAGGCATTCACTACAGGCAGACCTGGGCACCTTTATTAAGCCATCAGAGACTCAGACACTCGGCAATCTTATCGCCGGGTGTCAGTGGGATGAGAGGGAGCTCCCTCCCTCTCTCCAAAACCACTCAGATGCGGCGCACGCTATTGAGTGCCACATCTGAAGGGTTAAACGGGTGAGATCGATACTAATATCGATCTCACCCGTTCGCGCAGGGATGTCCCCAGCCCTCAGCTACCTCTGGCAGCTGAGAGCAGGGAGATTTAACGGCTCCCTGCTCCGTTTACTTTATTCTGATGCAGTGCCGTGAAAAGGCTATTGCATCAGAATAAAGCCCACTAATGACCGCCGTGAAAAGGCTTATCGGCGGTCATTAAGGGGTTAAGGCTTGGTCAGCCAATACCAGGGAGAGTTCTCAGATATTTACAATATTGCCTTGTTTTCAGTGAATATAAAGATTCTGCTATTTGATATTCTGTATAATAATTATTATAACAATAATAGAATAATATGGGCACCCACTGATCATATGAAGTATACTGAAGTATACGACTATAATATGCACATCTTATATACATTAGACACCCCCTTGTACAGGTCTCCACTGGTATTATTATTAAAGATTCTAAAGATAACACTTGTTTGTAGGAATTTAAACGCCATGTAAACCTTTGAAAATGATTTTTTTTTTATAGAGAAATATAAGTCAGTGTGTTGCGTGCAACTTTCAAATTAGTTTTTATACTACTTTCTTACTTTTTACAGCTGCTCTGTATCCTGTATATATTCCAGGTGGATACTGCGCTGACACTGAACCCATCAGTCCCACGGACCTAACGGATTCAGGCGAATGATACAGCTGCTCTGTATACAGGATACAGAGCAGCTGTATCTGAAAAAGTAAAAACTATTTTTAATAAAAACTAATTTGAAAGTTGCACAAAACACACTGATAAACATTTTTGGTTTTTTTGTAAACTAACTTTTTCTTTTAAAACAAGACATTTTTATTAAAAAAAAAAAAAAAAAAGGTGTACATTGCCTTTAAATATACATTGGGACAGGTTATCTGTTGAATTGTCAAAGGATCCGTCAACCAGGTTCAATCTCTAATTTCTATAGCTGTTTTTAGACTTGGTAGCTCACGGGAATCATTCTTCATACAACTGGTTGTAAATTTTGAACATATATAAATCTTTGTTACGGTTTATATAATATATTGGTTTGTGATCAACGTATAAATGATATTTTAGGGTTTTAGCTGGGGACCACACACATTTTTATTAAAAAATATTAATGACAAGGTGATTATAGGGAATTTATGGCACAATATATGACAAGTCATGTAATCCGCTTAGATTTACCTTCGTGGCATGCACGCTCACACATAATTGAGAATGTTGCAGATAACAAACCAAGTCTGCATAGTGCACTAGTTTATGTGTTGCCAGAGGTGATACATATTACAATCTATCAATCAAGTTTGGTATGTGACACAGATGTTCACATAACATTATAGACAAATCAGTTACTGTACGTTACAATGATTTACACTTTAGTAGAAAGGTTCACAAAGAGAATTCTGTTTCGATTTTTTTATTATAAATAGGATATCCTCTGTAATATGTATTATCTTAAGATATATAAAAATACATTTCTGTTGTCTGTTCTTTATGCGAGGCCAAACGACTGGACCAATCGGCACCAAATTTGGCACTTAAGTAAATCGATGGTTTTACACCGGGTTTCGGCTCTCTGGGGCCTACCGTTCTTGACATCTTCACAAAAAAATAGCAAATATGGCACCACTGGCTTCCACATCAAGGCACATCAGTATCACATCAGATGACCCATACTAGCTAATAGAAGCTCACAGGTCCTTTATTCTTAGCCTCACTGACATACACACAGTTTTAGGTCAGGTTCCCATAACAACCCAGTAATTTTTGTTTTACACCGGGCTTCCATAACAATCCAGCCATTTTTTTTTACTCGCCGTGAATGGACTGTACCTATACTACACTGCACCTATTCTGGATTTTAGCATTCTCATAAATTGAACCCCTTTCAGACCAGTCATGCCTCCAAAGATGAACCCTGCACTTTGACGAAAGACTCCTGCAGCAAAGCGCATGGCTGCTGCCCGAGCTGCTGAGACCTCCCAACAGACCCAGGTTGACCACACACAAATAGCAAACTTTGTGTGAAGCCGGATAACTCTGCTAGTGCATACTGCTGCTATATTCCATCTCCATCGTGCCTTTACTTGGCTCTTGGCTCATCTGTCTACACTCACATTTACTCCTCAATACCACATGCCTAACCTCTGTTACTGACCACTGGTCTGCTTGACTAGGTTTCTGAAACTCTGTTTCTCCGTGCTACCCTTCTCAATACGTTTTCCCATAGCAACTGCACCTTCAACTATTCCAAATTGGTAAAAGTAAGATAGGAAAAAAGGGAGACATAATAGGACACATCAGGAGAAATTTTTGCAAATTTTGCCCTTCAAAAGTGAATTTGTGAGGGCAAAGTGGCCCCTAAGACGTCCATTACCATATTCATATAATGTTCTATATTGTGCAAATATTATATCATTTTTTTTATAAGTAGTTTTACGTGGCTTCAAATTACAGAATCCAGTTGTGGTGTGAACAGTCATGGAATATGTTCAAATGAGACCTTATTAGGTCCTTCTCTATGGTACACAGATCATGTCTTCTCAGGTTATACAGTCTTGCATATACAGGCTTTGCTTCTCACCTGGCAAACTGTAATACCCACAAATCTTCCAATTGATCTAAAAAATATTTTTTTATGACTACTTAGATGTGACCGTTATTAGCTGGATCCTGCTTGTAAGAGACGTCAGTCCAGCTGCCCTGACGGAATCGGCTTTGACGGGAAGATACAGCTTCTATGTATGTAGGATACTTCGAAGCTGTATCTAAAAAATATAGTGACTCGAAAAGTTGCTTAAAATGACACAGTGTTTTATTTAAAAAAAGAATACATAATTACGGCGATTCCAAATTAGATTTTTTTTTAATGTTTTAACACTTTTACAAAATAAAAACCATTTCTTAAAAAATAAATAAAATTGTTTCGCAATATACTGAGAAACATAACTTTTTTTTATAGAGCTGTGTGTGGGCTTGTTTTTAGCAAGGCGAGATGTAGTTTGTAATGACTTTGGGGTGAATAGGATTTTTTGATCACTTTTTAGTTAATTTTTTGGAGGATGTTTTTTTATTTTTCTTTATGCCATTCACCGGGTGGGATAAATAATGATATATTGCAATAGTTTGCCATTTTACAGAGGCATCAATACCAATTATCTTTGTTTATTTTTTATTTTTTACAGTACTTTAGGGGGAAAATGAGCAAATATTTTTTTTTTACTTTTAATATTTCATTTTTTCATATCTTTGTAAAAACTTTATTTAACTAATTTTGACATTTTATTTTAGTCCCAATATGGGATTTGAGCAACTCATCGGAAGATCGCTGGTGCAATACTTATGTATTGCAGTATATTGTATTAGGACAGCATTCCTATTAAGTCCTGCCCCTGCAGGGATTAATAGGAGGCCAAAGATGGCAGACCTGTTGGGCGGACAGAAGCTGGGTATAGAGTGCGATCAGCCCGTGAACCTGCTTCATACTAACCCTTCTTAGCAATGACATACAGTCGAGAAGGGGTTTAAGCTATTTTACTGTAGCTGCAAGAAGTAACCTTGTGACATGTTCTTTGTTTTGGTAGTGTCTATTTATATAACCATATCATATCCCCCTCATCCTTCTCATTTTTAGGTTATAAAATAAGTTTCGTTTTTACATTATAGCTGAGATCTACCTTTATTAGTTTTGTTGTTGCCCTTTACAGCTGTCTGATATCCTTTTTATGAACTGGTGCACAAAATTGGACTGCATATTGCAAATATGTCCTTCACCAGTGTTTTATATCGGGTATTACCATCTTCTCTAGACGCCATTTCACTAATACAAGGCAATCTAGCTCATGTATTAGTAGTGTTGTGATAACTAGAAATAATGGCCGGATGAATGGTTACATATGACGATGTGTGTGGAAACTTTGCTATATAAGAGCCAAGGGCCGACAAATAAACAGCCACCTTCTCTGTCATATGTGCATTTATACATAGTATAAAGATGAACAACGTAATGGCCATGCCCCCTGGAGAGGGATTAGAACTAACCCTACTTTTTTATACATATTTACCATGAAATTACCACAAGTAATGTAAGGATGACCTGTTATACAGTACATGACTCTGATAATCTTGTTAGCTTTAGATGCAGCAGATTGGCATTGTATGCTAGAATTTATATCATAATTAATGGTTAAGTTCCAATATGGGCTGTGAAATTGAGTGCCGATCAACTAGGCAGATCGTTGATTGGCACACATTTGCTTTGTTCAAAAGGACCAATGATGAGTAATGTATGGTACGAGCGATCGTTACTACGATCGCTCGTACCCATACATTTCTATCATGTCGGTAGCACATCTCCCTGTGTACAGTGATAATATTTCTTGCTGCATAAATGATACACTCAGCCGATGAATGAGCGTTTGCTCATTCATTGGCTGATCGTTGCCCTGTTTACACAGGGCAATGATCGGAAATGATATGAACGCTCGTTCGCTCGATCACTGGCCCTTGTAAAAGGGCTTTTAAACATTAAACCTTCTCTATTTTAGACTCAATGGGGATCCATCAATGAAACAAAGCAACATAGCAAAAGAAACATAGCAATCTTATTTTGTGGTCTAAAATGTAGTTTCAACAAAATTTTATAAATTTTTTCCACTTTCTATATTTTTCTTTCTTTCTCACAGAGCATTTTATAAAACAATATACAATGTATAAGCCATCACATGCTTAGTAAAAATAATAATTAAGAATTTGTGTTTTTCACATGTTAAAGGGGTATTTCCATCTGAGACATTTATAGCATATCCTGTGGATATGCCATAAATGTCTCAGATGGAAATACCCCTTTAAATAAAAAACAAAATCCTACGCAGTTGGAGATTTTGCAGCCATGACAAGATAGAGATGTTTTACTTATGTCTTCCGAAAGTTTCCATTTTAGAGCCACGCCTGTCTAGTAAATTCAGACAGACAGGTTATTACCGAACTTACACTTCAGTCTTTAGCAAATAAACATAAAAGGCAGAATCCATCAAAATTTGACTGCCTGTCAGGACTAAAGGTTGAGGGATCAGTTTGGATGAAAGAGGATTTTTCTCAAAGTCTAATAAAATCTTTCTCTTCCAATTAAAAGTTGACTCTGTAGTGGAACTGAAATGGGACTTTTTTAATTTTGCAAAGCATTTTTCCCTATGACAGCCATCAAACAGGGTAATTTGTATGAATACCTACATTGTATACTAAAAGTAATCAATAGAAAAACCCATAATAAATAATAAGATCAGCTGGCAAATCACATTGAATGGGAGAATGCTTTAATACTGTGTGCCTCCGCTACAAGTGTGTCGGCGATTCACAGTGTGAGCTGCAAAGGAAATCAAGGGGAAGCAGCGCTTGCACAGAACTGCTGATTGGCGGGGGTGCTGGGAGTCAGACCCCGACCAAACAGATATTGATGTCCTATCATGAGGATAGACCATCAATTTTTTGGGACTTGAAGACCCCTTTAAAGTCTCCTACCGTTTTGCATCTATAGCTCATATAGAGAGACCTATGTATCTCCATGTTAGCAAATTACAAACAAACGCTTTATACTCTAAATTCTGCAGTCATATTGCCATCTTTCTGTACCCTTCTTCTTACTAACCAACCAAATGTATGTTAGCAAGAAGTATGTGACAGATGGAAGCAAATCTAACTGCAGGATCAGACTACACAGGGTTTATTTGTAGTCTGTCACCATGGAAACATATAGCTCTGCATAGGAGCTGTAGACAAAAAAAAACTATATTTTTTATTAAGAAAATTTGCAAAGTTGTTTCATTTTTTGTTTTATATGTATTGGAACAGTTAAAAAAATATCGCTTGAGAAGGACATTACCTTTAAGGGTCTAAGAGTTCTCACAAAATAATTCATGAAACATAGAATATTCTGCAGAACAAGAAATATTACAAATCAAACAGGAGTGGACCTGGGGGGGGGGGCATGGGTGTAACTATGGCCATATCAGCTGCTATGGGAAGCAGAGGCAGAGGGGCTCAGTCAGATGCAGATATATTGTGGCTTTCTGCTATCTAGCTCTACTTTGTGGGTTCTTCTTACAGATTTACGGCACTACTATTCATACCTTTATTGCTGTTATGCTGCTTTTTGTATCTTCATTGGCTGCCAACAATGCAAGGGCCCATTTCTAAATTTGCTATGGTCCCTATGAATTCTAGTTACGCCTCTGCTTGTGGCGGAGCGGGTAACTGTCATTGTCTATACTGAATAATTCCATTAATATCAAACTATAACAGTACTAAGCAGATAGGCTTTACTTCTGGCAGTCTTCTTGTAGTGAATAAATTCACCCCTTTTCAAATGTTCTTTGTAGGTGTAAAAGGTTCTGTAATTTGACTTGAAATATCCCATTGATTTTTCTACATAGATCACCAAGACTTTTGCACTAGTTGAACATAAACTTATTTATAATTAGCATCTTTTATATAAGACTATATTGACTATATAATTGTCAATAAAATTAAAAGGGAGGAATGTTATTGCTCATCATCATCATCATCGTCATCAAGGATGTATTAAGGATGGTCTCAGTCATACACCTGTCATCGCTGGTCTTTATTACGAAACAAAAAGCCGTATGAACTGTTGAAATCCTGCTATAAATGTTATGCACATACTGTAAGAAGAAGCTGAGCAGTACATTCAGAATGCCTGGATACCTCACATAGATGAAACTAGCAGTAGAACCAAGAGCTGATCTATTAATATGTAGATGGTTGCTCTCATGTAGCATTAAACATATGTCTACAATATCCATTTCATGAATTCAGGTTTAATAAGATCCTCTTAGGGTAGTCGTACACGTAGTAGTTGTGCGCCACGCAGCAAGTACAGGCGAAGCACATAAAAACCACATGGACGTTCTTCATATTTACTTGCCAAGTTGCCTGAAAATCGCATCCCTGAGAATATGTTCACAAAATTAACAAAATACGTCTGAAAATACGGAGCCGTTTTCAAGGGAAAACAGCTTCTGATTTTCAGAAGTTTTTTCAGCAAGTCGCGTTTTTCGTGGCGTTTTTCGCTGCGTTTTTGCAGCGTTTTTTACGGCCGTTTTTGGAGCTGTTTTCAATAGTGTCTATGAAAAATGGCTCAAAAAATGCCCCAAGAAGTGTCCTGCACTTCTTTTGACGAGCCGTCATTTTACGCGCCATTTTTTGACAGCGACGCGTAAAATGACAGCTCGTCTGCACAGAACATCGTAAGACCCATTGCAAGTAATGGGCAGATGTTTGCCGACGTATTGGAGCGTCTTTTCAGGCGTAATTCGAGGCGTAAAACGCCTCCATTACGCCTGAAAATAGGTTGTGTGCACATACCCTAAAGCGTGACCGGCTGCAGGCCACAAACCTCTGTGTGTTCGGGCAGACTTATAAGATCTTAAACATGTTAACTGCCAGACTAGAAACCATTATGGATTTGCCTTTAACCCTGAGGGTATGTTCACACGCTTAACAAAAAACGTCTGAAAATACGGAGCTGTTTTCAAGGGAAAACAGCTCCTTATTTTCAGCCGTTTTTGAGCAACTTGCGTTTTTCGCTGTGTTTTCGTGGCGTATTTGACAGTCATTTTTGGAGCTGTTTTCAATAGAGTCTATGAAAAACAGCTCCAAAAATGTCCCAAGAAGTGTCCTGCACTTCTTTTGATGAGCCGTCATGTTATGCGCCGTATTTTAACAGCGACGCGTAAAATAAAGGCTTGTGGGAACAGAACATCGTAATTCCCATTGAAAGCAATGGGCAAATGTTTTAAGGCGTAAAGGAGCCGTTTTTTCAGGCGTAATTCGAGGCGTAAAACGCTCGAATTACGTCTGAAAACAGTGCGTGGGAACATACCATAATACATAGATTGTTGAAGAACCAGCGAGCTAAGACCAAGTTGTGAGTCCAGACATGGAGGCAGAAACCAACTTACCATGACAATTGGTCTTTTATCTACCATGTTCTCTTCTGAAGTAAAGTACAGCTATTTATATGAGTATATAGAAGTTACATGTAGTCTGCTTTTCAGCCTATTTAAAGCTGACATTATATTCAATTATATATGAGAAAAACATGATAAGATCTTGGTAGAAATGCCAGGCTGATCCCCATAAAGAAGCATCAACCTTATGACTCAATTGGGTACACATTCCAAAAGACCCACTGTCAAGGGTCTTAATAAATGAAGTAATACGAAAAAAGGTGAAGAACTGCATTCCTGTGTTTTGGTGTCGAACATGTGTCAAGGTGTTTATTTATGTAACGTCTTTGACCTAAAGATCTTCAGTGCAGAATTCTGCACTACGATAAGTCTTATGAAGGACTTTGTGTTGCATCAATAAAGTTTGACTCCTGCTTGACGTCAAAACGCAGGAGTGCCTGTTCCTTACCTTTTTTTCATGACCTGAAAATGACGGAGAGAATTATTTTTTTGCATTGACTCATATATTATGAGCAGCAGCTTTGTATCTCCTTGTGAACAGGACTGATGTTTGTAGTTTCTTCCACCCATCTTCAACATACTCCATAGAAAGGAGCAAACCATTGGATATTTTAGATGTATAATTTGACCTCAGGTCAGCAATGCTAGGTTTTATTACTAATGATCAACAACGCTTTGGTTAATATGAAGAAACACTAGAGAAACGTGTGTTGGAATTCACAGAAATGAGACTATATTGACTTGAATGAATAAATAATATTTACTGTCCTGTTTTATCATTTTACATAGTCATAACTACCCAGGGTGTACATGTTGGGTTACATTGACTTGTCATCAATTCTTCTTGTGTTCCGGCTTTGATACCTTTGTACATTTAGTAGATTGATTTGTTCGTCACGTGTACCACCTTAATGGGGTTGTCTTATGAAGACAACACCTATCCATAAGCAATATTCGAGCATAAGGATGTCATAGAGGGGGTCCCTGCTCGGAACCCCCACTTTGAGCCAGAATAAGGAGCCACTCTGCAAGAAGGGCTTTTGCTCTGGCTGACTCAAGCCATTCCTGTGAAACAAGAATGACTATTCATCTGAATGAATTGTGCAGAAAAAAGGTGAGGGACTGGCGGCGCTCCTCCGAGATTATGTGTAAGGTGGAAAGGTGTAGGTTGCCGGCTGCCACCCACTGCGGTCCCTCGGTGCTAAACCCTTAGTACCTGGGACAAGGTTTGTATAAAATAACAAGGCAAGAAAAAATTGCAGTCTAGTAATGGGCATCGGCGCCAGGCTCAGGAGGATAAGGAACGGAGTCAGGTAAGTATGATCAAGGAGATCTTTAATTCAGAGGACAACGCGCCGATGCCCGTTACTAGACTGAAATTTTTTCTTGCCTTTTTATTTTATTCATCTGAATGGCTGCTGTGTAATACTACATTTCCCCTGCAGTGGCCGC
Source organism: Rhinoderma darwinii (assembly GCF_050947455.1). Classification (NCBI taxonomy): domain Eukaryota; kingdom Metazoa; phylum Chordata; class Amphibia; order Anura; family Rhinodermatidae; genus Rhinoderma; species Rhinoderma darwinii. The sequence goes on from NC_134688.1 coordinate 420,971,357, forward strand.
TGTAGGGTAAATGTCTGGCTATCCGCAGCTTTCCCCGGCAATATTAGCTGTTTGCCTGGAGACGGACCCATGGCAATCAGTTGATTGACGCAGTAGCTCCAATCTGAAACCTTTAATAGCCAACATATCAAATGCTTCTGTGATGAAGTCTTCTATACTAATTGAGGTACTAATATCTCCAATACTTATATACTATACCTCTAATACTTATATACAATTGTTAAGGATCTGCCAGGCACAGCTTCTGTATCCACGCCCATAGGTAATCAGTCTGCACCTGCTTCTATGTCTCTGAGACTGACTCCATCTTCCCCCACTCAGGATGGCAGGCTTAGGAGTGGGAGAGCCTATCACAGTCTGGCCAGACGGAGATAGCTCCCGCCCTCTGTCTATTTATACCTGCCTTTCCTGTTCCTCCTTGCTTGTGATTCTTCTCTGTTGGTTTCCTGGCCCTGCTGCAGCTTCTTGAACTACTTGTCCCTGCTTCGTATTGACCCTGGCTTACTGACTACTCTTCTGCTCTGCGTTTGGTACCTCGTACACTCCTGGTTTGACTCGGCTTGTTCACTACTCTCCTGCTCTACGTTTGGCACCTCGTACTCTCCTGGTTTGACTCGGCTCATTTACTACTCTTGTTGCTCACGGTGTTGCCGTGGGCAACTGCCCTGTTTCCCTTTGTTCTGTGTTTCCTTGTCTGTTGTCTGTCGTGCACTTATTGAGTGTAGGGACCGTCGCCCAGTTGTACCCCGTCGCCTAGGGCGGGTCGTTGCAAGTAGGCAGGGACTGAGTGGCGGGTAGATTAGGGCTCACTTGTCTGTTTCCCTATCCCTGTCATTACATAATCACAAGCCCATATACCTACTCTACCCTGGTCCCTCACACCACTATGGACCCCCTTGAGACCCTGGTTCAGAAAATGCAGGGTCTCTCCCTACAGGTCCAGGCCCTAGCTCAGAGGGTCAACCAGCCTGATGCTACCATGGTAGTACCCCTCACCTCACCTCTTGAACCCCAACCTCAAGTTGCCTGACCGCTTCTCAGGAGACCGGAATACTTTGCTCTCCTTTTGGGAGAGTTTTAGGCTCTATTTTCGTTTAAAGCCCCACTCCTCAGGTTCTGAGAGCCAGCGGGTGGGTATAATTATGTCCCGGCTCCAGGAAGGGCCCCAAGAATGGGCCTTCTCCTTGGCTCCTAACGCCCCTGAACTTTCCTCCGTTGATCTTTTCTTTTCTGCTCTCGGACTCATTTATGACGAGACTGACAGGACTGCCTATGCCGAGAGTCCGCTGGTGACCTTACGTCAGGGTAAGAGACCTGTTGAGGAGTATTGCTCTGACTTTAGGAAGTGGTGCGTAGCTTCTCGGTGGAATGACCCTGCCTTAAGGTGCCAGTTTAGGTTGGGTCTGTCGAACGCCCTGAAAGACCTGCTAGTTAGCTATCCCTCTTCTGACTCCCTAGACCAGGTTATGGCTTTAGCGGTACGACTTGACCGACGTCTCAGGGAACGACAACGTGAACGTTTATGTGTTTTCTCCTCTGACTCCCCCATGATGCCTCCCGAGGTTCCGTTGCTTCGTTCTTCCACGGAAGACTCGGAGGTACCTATGCAACTCGGGGCCTCCGTGTCCCCCCAACAACGTAGAGAGTTCCGCAGGAAGAATGGTCTCTGCTTCTATTGTGGGGATGGCAAGCATCAAGTGAACACCTGTCCTAGGCGTAAGAATAAGCAGCCGGAAAACTTCCGCGCCTAAGTGATCATCGGGGAGGTCACTTGGGCGCACAGGTATTTCCTGTAAATATGAAACGTAATAAAATCTTGCTTCCCTTTCAGGTCTCTTTTGGTGGTAGGTCTGCTACCGGCAGTGCCTTTGTGGATTCAGGGTCGTCTGCTAGTATCATGTCTGTGGAATTTGCTATGTCTCTAGCTATGCCTTTGATTGATTTACCTAAACCTGTCCCGGTAGTGGGTATCGACTCCACTCCTCTTGCTAATGATTATTTTACACAGCATACCCCTGTTTTTGAACTCCTTGTTGGCTCCATGCATTTGGAGCAGTGCTCTGTACTGTTGATGCAGGGGTTATCGTCCGATTTGGTTTTAGGCCTTCCCTGGTTGCAGTTGCATAATCCCACGTTTGACTGGAATACTGGGGAGCTTACCAAATGGGGTAATGAATGCTTGACGTCATGTTTTTCTGTTAATTCGATTTCTCCCCCTGAGGAGGTGAACACGCTACCTGAGTTTGTTCAGGACTTCGCTGATGTTTTCTCTAAGGAGGCCTCCAAAGTGTTACCTCCTCATAGAGAATACGATTGCGCAATCGATTTGGTACCAGGAGCTAAGCTCCCTAAGGGTAGGATATTTAATCTCTCTTGTCCCGAACGTGAAGCCATGAGAGAGTATATCCAGGAATGCCTGGCCAAGGGTTACATTCGCCCCTCTACTTTTCCGGTAGGTGCTGGCTTCTTCTTCGTAGGGAAGAAGGATGGTGGTCTTAGGCCATGCATTGACTACCGTAACTTGAATAAGGTCACTGTAAGGAACCAGTATCCCCTTCCTTTGATTCCTGATCTCTTTAATCAGGTTCAGGGGGCCCAATGGTTCTCTAAGTTTGATCTACGGGGGGCGTATAACCTTATCCGCATCAAAGAGGGAGATGAGTGGAAGACTGCGTTTAACATGCCCGAAGGTCATTTCGAATACCCCGTCATGCCCTTTGGGTTGTGTAATGCTCCCGCGGTCTTCCAGAATTTCATAAATGAGATTTTAAGAGGTTACCTGGGGGTATTTCTTGTAGTGTACCTTGATGACATACTTGTGTTTTCCAAGGACTGGTCCTCCCACATTGAGCATGTCAGGTAGGTGCTCCAGGTCCTTCGGGAAAACAAACTGTTTGCAAAGACCGAAAAATGTGTGTTTGGGGTGCAGGAGATACAATTTTTGGGTCAAATCCTCACTCCTCATGAATTCCGCATGGACCCCGCCAAGGTCCAGGCTGGGGCGGAATGGGTCCAACCTGCCTCCCTGAAGGCGTTACAGTGCTTCTTGGGGTTCGCTAATTATTCCAGGAGATTTATTGCTAACTTCTCGGTCATCGCTAAGCCTCTTACGGACCTCACTCACAAGGGTGCTGATGTCCTCCGCTGGCCTCCTGAGGCTGTCCAGGCTTTTGAGGTCCTTAAGAAGTGCTTTATCTCGGCCTCGGTCTTGGTACAGCCCAACCAAATGGAGCCATTTATCGTGGAGGTTGACGCGTCCGAGGTGGGAGTGGGGGCTGTCTTGTCCCAGGGTACCAGGTCCCTCACCCATCTCCGTCCCTGTACCTACTTCTCCAGGAAGTTTTCGCCCACTGAGAGTAACTATGATATTGGCAACCGCGAACCCTTAGCCATTAAATGGGCATTTGAAGAGTGGCGCCACTTCCTGGAGGGGGCTAGGCACCAGGTAACGGTCCTTACCGACCACAAGAATCTGGTTTTCCTAGAATCTGCCCGGAGGCTAAACCCGAGACAAGCTCGATGTGCGTTATATTTTACCAGATTAAATTTTTTGGTTACCTATAGGGCTGGGTCTAAAGATATTAAGGCTGATGCACTGTCACGTAGCTTCATGGCCAGCCCTCCTTCGGAGGAAGATCCTGCTTGTATTTTGCCTCCAGGTATAATCATTTTCTCTATTGAGTCTGATTTAGTCTCTGAAATTGCTGCTGATCAAGGTTCAGCTCCCGGGAACCTTCCTGAGAACAAGCTGTTTGTTCCCCTGCAATTCCGGCTAAGGGTACTTAGCGAAAACCATGACTCCGCACTATCTGGTCATCCAGGCATCCTGGGTGCCAAGCACCTCATTGCCAGAAACTATTGGTGGCCTGGGTTGCCTAAAGACGTTAAGGCCTACGTCGCCGCTTGTGAGGTTTGTGCTAGGTCCAAGACTCCCAGGTCCCGACCAGCGGGCTTACTACGTTCTTTGCCCATTCCCCAGAGACCTTGGACCCATATCTCCATGGATTTTATAACCGATTTGACTCCATCTCAAGGCAAGTCGGTGGTGTGGGTTGTAGTAGACCGCTTCAGTAAGATGTGCCACTTTGTGCCCCTCAAAAAACTACCCAATGCTAAGACGTTAGCTACCTTGTTTGTCAAACACATCCTGCGTCTCCATGGGCTCCCTGTCAATATTGTTTCTGACAGAGGGGTACAATTTGTTTCTTTGTTTTGGAGAGCCTTCTGTAAAAAGTTGGAGATTGATCTGTCCTTCTCCTCTGCCTTCCATCCTGAAACTAATGGCCAAACCGAGAGGACTTATCAGTCTCTAGAACAATATTTAAGGTGTTTTATCTCTGACTGTCAATATGATTGGGTCTCATTCATTCCCCTCGCCGAATTTTCCCTTAAAAACCGGGTCAGTAACTCATCAGGGGTCTCCCCCTTTTTCTGTAATTTTGGGTCTAATCCACGGTCCTCCTCCGTTTCACCTGGTAGTTCCAACAATCCCGAGGTAGAGGTCGTTCATCGGGAACTGTGCACAGTCTGGGCCCAGGTTCAGAAGAACCTAGAGGCGTCCCAGAGCATACAAAAAACTCAGGCAGATAGAAGACGTTCGGCTAACCCCTTGTTTATGGTCGGGGATCTGGTGTGGCTATCGTCAAAGAATTTGCGCCTTAAAGTCCCGTCCAAGAAGTTTGCTCCACGGTTTATAGGGCCGTACAAGGTCATTGAAGTCCTCAATCCTGTCTCCTTCCGACTGGAGTTGCCCCCTTCTTTTCGAGTACACGACGTGTTTCATGCCTCCCTCCTTAAACGCTGCTCCCCGTCCTTGGCTCCCTCGAGGAAACCTCCTGTCCCCGTTCTCACCCCTGAGGGGGTAGAATTCGAGGTGGCCAAGATTGTGGACAGCAAGATGGTCCAAGGCTCCCTCCAGTACCTGGTCCATTGGAAAGGATACGGGCCTGAGGAGAGGACTTGGGTACCCGCCCAGGATGTTCACGCTGGGGTATTGGTCAGGAGGTTCCACCTTCGTTTCCCCAATAAACCAGGTCCATCTAGAAAGGGTCCGGTGGCCCCTCATAAAAGGGGGGGTACTGTTAAGGATCTGCCAGGCACAGCTTCTGTATCCACGGCCATAGGTAATCAGTCTGCACCTGCTTCTATGTCTGTGAGACTGACTCCATCTTCCACCACTCAGGATGGCAGGCTTAGGAGTGGGAGAGCCTATCACAGTCTGGCCAGACGGAGATAGCTCCCGCCCTCTGTCTATTTATACCTGCCTTTCCTGTTCCTCCTTGCTTGTGATTCTTCTCTGTTGGTTTCCTGGCCCTGCTGCAGCTTCTTGAACTACTTGTCCCTGCTTCGTATTGACCCTGGCTTACTGACTACTCTTCTGCTCTGCGTTTGGTACCTCGTACACTCCTGGTTTGACTCGGCTTGTTCACTACTCTCCTGCTCTACGTTTGGCACCTCGTACTCTCCTGGTTTGACTCGGCTCATTTACTACTCTTGTTGCTCACGGTGTTGCCGTGGGCAACTGCCCTGTTTCCCTTTGTTCTGTGTTTCCTTGTCTGTTGTCTGTCGTGCACTTATTGAGTGTAGGGACCGTCGCCCAGTTGTACCCCGTCGCCTAGGGCGGGTCGTTGCAAGTAGGCAGGGACTGAGTGGCGGGTAGATTAGGGCTCACTTGTCTGTTTCCCTATCCCTGTCATTACAACAATATACTATATTGGATACTAATACTTTACTATGCTAATTGGATACTAATACTATACTAATTGAGGTACTAATACCTCCAATACTTTTCGTCATGTAATTATTGAGAATTTTGCTCACAATTTTGATTAAAAAAAACATAATAATTCTAGATTGTGGAACAGATTCAGCAACTGTTTTGAAGTAACTGAGCCACTATACAGACGAGGATGATTAGCATGCAATGTTACGTGCTGTAATTTTCATAGTCACAGTGAAGTAAGAAGAGGAGACGGGTTGGGTTGACACATCCTACAAATCAGTAAAAGGATTAAATTTTGCCCAAAGTGAGTCACTGCTGACGTGTCTTGATTAAGGCCATTGTTCTTTTTATTCTGTAACGGCATGCAATTTTCATGTAATTTCACATTCCTCTGTCTTAGAGTAGTGAAAATTGAAATTTAGCAATTATTCCTTTAGATATATCAGGGAGTGCCCTAAATGGAAAATATGTTGGCCTATGAGAATGCTCGTGATAGTGTCTGGTATGGCCATTATTGACCAAATCAATCTATAGACCAATGGTATCCAAAACAAAAAGGATATGTCAGAGTTCTCTCTAATGTGCATGGGCATCTTTACTGACAGAACTGAGCGTTGTAGCTTTTGCAGTGGTGTTAAAGGTGTTTTGTGACAATAGGAAAACCTCCTGAAGCTCCACCACCTCTCCATTGTGTAGATCCGAACGTGATGACCCACTTCACCGTGGAGAATAACTTCCATTGAAGGTTACACCATTGGCTGTCTTGCTCATGTTTTGTTTATTTTTATTTTCATTTTGAAGGACCTTCAGGGTATGTTCCCATGTGGCAGAATTATTGTAGAAATTTTTGCAAGTGTTCCACACAAATGAACTGAGTTTGTAAAAGTGCTGCAGAAACAACGCCATAAATATCTGCAACAAATCTGCCATATGTGCGCATACCCTTTGGGTGTTTTCCAGTTGTTGGATAATGCATTACATTCTGTTTTATTTCATTACATACTTTTCCTTCAGGATAATTTACAATTCTATTGCTAGTCCCAATTCCTGAGGGGATTCATCTGAAAAGAGGACTGGTGACGGCAAACATATGATTTTATGTTTCTTCCCAAAATGAATTTAACCTCTTCCCGCCCCACATAAATTAACAGGCTAATAGCTAATAGCATGGTCCCTGCGCCAGAAGCCCGTTAATATATATGCTGTCTTTGATGGCACTGGATGTTACTGCACACAGCCCAATCCTGTACTATGACAGGGAACTAAAATAATCAATTCCCTGCACAAACAACATTAATGATGTCACAGGGATTCCCTGTGCAGAGGAAGCTTGGAGGCATGCAGAGAAGACGCGATCTTCTCTTCATGTCTCTGTATATAGATCACTGGTAATAGTGATCTATCGGTTGTTAACGTTAAAGGGGTTCTCCGAGTTATATATTTTTTTAAATGGCCAATGCAGGAGGGATGCTATCCCTCCTACCCCTGGACAATTTTTTAAATAACTCGGAAAACCCCTTTAACATTAGTTCACTTTTATCATTGATCTGCATATGGGGACAGCAGGGAACACCTATTCCCTACTAACCTGTGCCTTCATACAAAAAATAAATAATAATTAATTAATAAATAAATATAGTAAAATTTTAAAAAGTTAAATAAATAAATAAAAATAAATGAGAAAAAAAAGTAAAAATATAAATAATATAAAGCCCCCCGCTCCAAAAAAAAGTACACACCTCTCCAAACCCACATACACCAACAGTAGACTTTCTGCGAAAAAAGAACGCGTTTTGCATAGGCATAAGGTGAGCAGAATGAATGATACCCCAAATATAAATTATTACCACCAATTTTACTTTGTTCTACCCTAGCCATATCTACTTTTAGGCCTTTACGACAATTTAATTTTTCTGCAGTAATTATTATTTATTGAACAAATCACCTTACGACAATGCATGAAGAAAATTAAGATTTTTTTAATCCCCTAAATAAGATTTACAAATTGAATTGATATCTGCTCCAATTTTAAACCTTATGTGTCCTGCAAAAAGAAAAAGAAAAATTTTCAGGTTAGACTAGGAAATAAAAATCACCTTTAGAATGCAGCATTCCGAAAGGTGAAAGTTTGCTCTGGACAGAAAGGCCCAAAACACTACCAGCCATGAACGTATTAATACATCATTTTTGCTAATGAGTTACATCCTGTCTGAAAATGAGGCTTCAATAAAACATGTATGAGTTCTCTTTTTCCATATCTTGAAACAGTATTATTCATTTATTTTAAACAATAGGGGATAAAAATTGTTTGGATATTAAATGTTTCATTGTTTAGCCAAAACAAATTATTAGATTAACCACTTAGCAACACATTTAGCTTCTGATTCAGCTACATACATACTTTCGATATGATATATAAAATACCACACATAGATGATCATTTAAAGACATTTATAAATGTAATATGTGGTCACGCTTAGTATTTAATTTTACACCATTGTCCCTAATTATCTGTTAAATAAGGTTTCCTAAAACGATGCCGGCAATGAGTCTTTTAGAAATTTTAAAGTTCTTTCACATTGTTTTTGCATAAAACATAGTACACATGTATGAAACTTCTGTAATACATCTAGCTAGGAGGGGTATCTTCTTCCCCATCCTGCAGCCTGTAGTTTATCTTTCACTGTCCACAGGGTCCCTGTAAATGTTCAGAAAACTCCTCAGTCTCCAAAAACCCTCTAGAGTAATATAGTGAATAGAAAACAGGGAGGAGGGAGATGCAGCTGCACTCAGTGTTTGGGTATGTGCACACGATAACGTCAATTACGGCTGAAATTACGGAGCTGTTTTCAGGAGAAAACAGCTCCTGCATTTCAGACGTAATTGCTCGTACTCGCGTTTTGCGAGGCGTCAATTACAGACGTAATTTGGAGCTGTTCTTCATTGGATTCAATGAAAAACGGCTCCACTTACGTCCCAAAAAGTGTCCTGCACTTCTTTGACGATGCTGTTATTTTACGCGCCGTCTTTTGACAGTGACGCGTAAAATTACAGGTCGTCGGCACAGTACATCGGCAAACCTATTGAAATGAATGGGCAGATGTTTGCCGACGTATTCGAGGCTTGTTTTCAGACGTATTTCGAGGCGTAAAACGCCTCCAATACGTCTGAAAATAGGTCGTGTGAACCCAGCCTTTCAGTGAAACAGTAGGAAAGGGAGCAGCAGGGGAAACACACTGATAAAAAAAATTTATTTAAAAAAACGATTTCGAAGGTGTACATGCTTTACGAATTTATTTATAAAAATATATCATTTTGTAAAATTGCTCTTGTTAAAAATAAAGCAAATTTAAAAAATATATATAAAAAGGAAATGTATTCCTTAAATGGACAAACGGGATAAAGCATCTTCCCCAGTCCACGATTCATGTGACATTGCTCATAAGAGATTTAAATGACTTCCCATTATTAAGCTACTGTCTCATGTCTGTTTAAAAATGTGTAATATTCAAAGCTATGCACCGATACAAAAATCATGTTATGAATTATTTATAAACAATAGCAGTAGGACATGGAATGGTTAGTAAAGGCTTTACTCATCTGCACGGATTAATATATTGGACACCTCCAGGCTTTCCTTCAACCCACCAGTAATTTAGTTTTTTAATCAGCCTCCTTCTAGTTGTAAGAATTAGCGTCTGATTTAGTCATGAAAAACAATTTGCAAGAATTTTACTCCCCAGATACTCCCCAAATATATTCTTCTATTTCTTAACAGAGTGTCTGAAATATGACCTTTTCATTAGGTACAGAATAGAAGGACATGGGAGAAATAAAGGTCACATATTAAATAACAGTGTTAACACATTCCTGAGGACATTAACCCCTTAAGGACGCAGCCTAGTTTGGGCCTTAAGGCTCAGAGCCCATTTTTCAAATCTGACATATTTCACTTTATGTGGTAATAACGTCGGAATGCTTAAACCTATCCAAGCGATTCTGAGATTGTTTTCTCGTGACACTTTGGGCTTCATGTTTGTGGTAAAATTTGGTCGATATATTCAGTCTTTATTTGTGAAAAATTGCAAAATTTAGAGAAAATTTGGAAAAAATAGCATTTTTCAGAATTTAAATGCATCTGCTTGAAAAACAGACGGTTATACCACCCAAAATAGTTACTAGTTCACATTTCCCATATGTCTACTTTAGATTGGCATCGTTTTTTGAACATTATTTTATTTTTCTTGAGCGTTACAAGGCTTAGAACGTAAACAGCAATTTCTCATATTTTTAAGAAAATTTCAAAAGCCTTTTTTTGAAGGTACCAGTTCAGTTCTGAAGTGGATTTGAGGGGCCTATGTATTAGAAACCCCCATAAAACACCCCATTTTAAAAACTAGACCCCTCAAAGTATTCAAAACAGCATATAGAAAGTTTTTTAACCCTTCAGGCATTTCACAGGAATTAAAGCAAATTGGAGGTGAAATTTTCAAATTTCATTTTTTCTGCTGAATTTTTAAATTTATTCAATTTTTTTCAGTAACAGAGAAGGTTTTACCAGAGAAATACTACTAAATATGTATTGTCCAGATTCTGCAGTTTTTAGAAATGTCCCACATGTGGCTCTAGTGTTCTCGTAGACTAAAACACAAGCCCTAGAAGCAAAGAAGCACCTAGTGCATTTTGAGGCCTCTTTTTTATTAGAATATATTTTAGGCAGCATGCCAGGTTTGAAGCGGTGTTGAGGTATCAAAGCAATGGAAACCCACCAGAAGTGAACCCATTATGGAAACTACACCCTTCAAGGAATTCATTTATGGTTTTTGTTATCATTTTGACCGCACAGTTTTTTCACAGCATCTATTTGAATTGGGCTGTGAAATGAAAAAAATGATATTTTTTCCAAAAAGATGTCATTTTTGATCAAAATTTCTTATTTTTACAGGGAACAACATACCCCATTTTGTTGCCCAATTTGTCCTGAGTGCGGCAATACCCCATTTGCGGTGATAAACTGCCGTTTGGGCCCATGGGAGGGCTCAGAAGGAAAGGAGCGCTATGTGTTTATTGGAGTCCAGATTTTGCTGGATTGGTTTTCGGTTGCCATGTCGCATTTGCAGAGCCCCAGAGGTATCAAAGCAATGGAAACCCACCAGAAGTGACCCCATTTTGGAAACTACACCCCTCAAGGAATTCATTTATGGTTTTTGTTATCATTTTTACCGCACAGTTTTTTCACAGCACCTATTTGAATTGGGCTGTGAAATGAAAAAAATGATATTTTTTCCAAAATTATGTCATTTTTGATCAAAATTTCTTATTTTCACAGGGAACAACATACCCCATTTTGTTGCCCAATTTGTCCTGAGTGCGGCAATACCCCATTTGTGGTGATAAACTGCCGTTTGGGCTCATGGGAGGGCTCAGAAGGAAAGGAGCGCTATGTGTTTGTTGGAGTCCAGATTTTGCTGGATTGGTTTTCGGTTGCCATGTCGCATTTGCAGAGCCCCAGAGGTATCAAAGCAATGGAAACCCACCAGAAGTGACCCCATTTTGGAAACTACACCCCTCAAGGAATTCATTTATGGTTTTTGTTATCATTTTTACCGCACAGTTTTTTCACAGCACCTATTTGAATTGGGCTGTGAAATGAAAAAAATGATATTTTTTCCAAAAATATGTCATTTTTGATCAAAATTCCTTATTTTCACAGGGAACAACATACCCCATTTTGTTGCCCAATTTGTCCTGATTGCGGCAATACCGCATTTGTGGTGATAAACTGCCGTTTGGGCCCATGGGAGGGCTCAGAAGGAAAGGACCACCATTTGGCCTACTGAAGCTTTTCTGGTGCTAAGTCATATATGCAGAAGCCCCTGAGGTACCAGTACAGTTGAAACCCCCGAGAAGTGACCCCATTTTAAAAACTACACCCGACATTCATCTAGAGGTGTAGTGAGCATTTTGACCCGACAGGTACTGTGTAAAAGATAATGCGCAGCAGATGGTGCAGTGTGAGATTTCAATTTTATATATATATATATATGGCATGTCAGTGTCCAATATAGTGTGCCCAGCATGCGCCACCGGAGATATACACCCCTTAAATTGTAATGTGGGTTCTCCTGAGTACGGCAATACCCTACATGTGGCTGTTATCAGCTGCCTGGGCACATGGCAGGGCTTAGAAGGGAAGGACCACCATTTGGCCTACTGGAGCTTTTCTGGTGCTAAGTCATGTATGCAGAAGCCCCTGAGGTACCAGTACAGTTGAAACCCCCGAGAAGTGACCCCATTTTAAAAACTGCACCCCTTAAGACATTCATCTAGAGGTGTAGTGAGCATTTTGACCCCACAGGTACTGTGTAAAAGATAATGCGCAGCAGATGGTGCAGTGTGAGATTTGCAATTTTATATATATATATGGCATGTCAGTCTCCGATATAGTGTGCCCAGCATGCGCCACCGGAGATATACACCCCTTAAATTGTAATGTGGGTTCTCCTGGGTACGGCAATACCCTACATGTGGCTGTTATCAGCTGCCTGGGCATACGGCAGGGCTCAGAAGGGAAAGATGAGGGGGATAAGCTGTGCAGAGTGCATCAGGGTAAATTAAAAATCAAGGGATGTATGATACATTTTAAAACAATCTTTTATACAGAGCCCTGGTTTTTCGGGACACGTGTCACATTGGTATATTGTGTTCTTCCTTATCCCCCTCTTATAGCAGACTCTGCACCTCTTTTGACTCTTTCCCTTTCCACCGGTTTGGGGAACTTCTCCTGGAAAGTGTTGCCCTGGTACGATGCGTGTGGCCTCGCTTCCAGAAGTACTGGGTGCCCCCCCTTCCTGGTCCCTAAAGATTAGATTTTTTATAACCACCTCTTGAAATTCCAGGAAAGTTCCCCTCTGGCCTGCACATCGATGTAGCACGTACGCATTGTACAATGCCATCTGTATGATGTGCACGGCCAGCTTCTTATACCACACCCGCGATTTGCGCATGGCGCTGTAGGGCTTCAGGACTTGATCTGACAAGTCCACCCCTCCCATGTACCTATTGTAGTCCAGGATGCAGTCTGGTTTGGGGGTCTCTGTACTGGTACCTCGTACTGGTACATGGGTGCTGGTGTGGCCATGTATTGTTGTCAATACAAGGACATCTCTCTTGTCCTTGTACTTGACACACAATAAGTTGCTGCTAGAATGTGCCCTGCTCTCACCCCTTCTGAGTGTTTGACCAAGCAGTGTTTTAGGGAGGCCTCTCATATTTTTTCTAGCAGTGCCGCATGCCACAGTATTTCTGGAAGCGAGGCACTTGAAGAGTGGGACGCTGGTATAAAAATTATCCAGGTAGAGGTGGTAACCCTGGTCCAGCAGTGGGTGCACCAAATCCCACACAATTTTTCCATTAATTCCCAGTAAGGGGGGGCATTCTGGGGGCTGAATACTGCTGTCCTTCCCTTCATATATCCTGAATTTATATGTATACCCTGATGCACTCTCACACAGCTTATACATCTTCACGCCATACCTTGCCCTCTTATTCGGCAGGTACTGGCGGAATTGAAGCCTCCCTTTAAAATGTACCAGGGACTCATCTATAGAAATACACTTCTCGGGGGTGTATGCTTGGGCAAACCGGGCACTGAAATGGTCTAACAGGGGTCTCAGTTTGTACAAACGGTCAAAACTGGGGTCATCTCGGGGTGGGCACTGCTCATTATCCGTATAATGCAAGAAGCGAAGTATTGCCTCATAACGCATCCTGGACATGGCCATACGGTACATCGGGGTGTGGTATAGGATGTCCGTGCTCCAGTAGGTCCTAATGGACGGCTTTTTCAGAAGCCCCATGTTCAAATGAAGTCCCCAGAACTTGCCCAACTCTGCTGCATCTACAGGGGTCCACCTGTGGGACTGGGCATAAAACGATGTGGGGTTCTTTGTTATATACTGTTGGGCATATAAATTAGTCTGGGAGACCATTAGCTCTATAAATTCATCAGTGAAGAACTTCTTGAAAATGTCCATCTCACTAAGCCCTGCCGTATTAAATTTGATCCCCGGGTTTCCCGTGTACTCGGGGATTTGGGGCTCATAAATATCTGGTGTGGGTATCCAAATTGGGTCACTTCGCTCGGGGGTTACAACTTCGGAGGGGTCACTTCGCTCGGGGGCTACAACTGCAGTGGTGGTCCTGGAGCGTCTCCTAGGGGGTTCCTCCTCCTCTTCATCACTGGATGAGGAGGTGGATAAATAGAACAGAGTCTCACCACCCGACGACTCTGTGTCGGAGGCAAGAAATGAATATGCCTCTTCGGCACTAAATGTCCGTTGGGACATGGTTGTTTGGAGCAATAGGCTGCTACCTAAACTAGCCAAAAAATTTGTTTTTATAGAACAAGTGGGCTTCCCTGACACTAAACCTAACTGGGGCGAGGGTACCTAACACTAAACCTAACTAGATTTTATTTGAACTTCCCTGAGACTAAACCTAACTACGGCGACTTTTCCCTGACACTAAATCTAACTAGATTATACCGAGCTTCCCTAACACTAAACCTAACTACGGTGACGGGTACCTGACACTAAACCTATCTAAATTATTCCAAGCTTCCCTGATGCTAAACCTAACTACGGTGATGGATCCCTAACGCTAGATCTACCTACGGTGACGGATTCCTGACGCTAAATTCCCTGACGCTATACCTAACTACGCTTTGGGATGGTTCCCTGACACTAACTAACCCTAATACTAAACTAACTAAAAGTTAAATTGTCAAAATTTTCTAAACTGCCCTTTTTTTTTTTTTTTTTACATTTTTATATATTTTTTTGTTTTATATTGTTTTATAAAGAAAAAAAATAAAAAAAAAATCCCCAGGGACCAGAAATGTGGTCCTGAAGACTAACAAGTGGTCAGTGATAGGAGATCACTGACCAAAAACGTGGGGGGAACACTAGGACGAAGGGTACAGGTTCGGGTAGTTTGGGTAGTGGATTGGGGAGGTGGGAAGCAGAAAAAAGTTTGTTTTTTAACTTTTTTTTCACTTTTTAGCACTCTTTATCTTCTCTCCTCTCTTTCACAACCGCTCCGAACGCCTCGCTAACTCCAACAGAGGCGTTCAGGGCGGTTGCAGCAGGATGTGAGGTCAGAAGAGGAAGTGAAGGGAGAGATCGCCGTTATTGGTCAGTTAGTCACTGACTGACCAATAGCGGCGATCGGCGAGGCGGGACCATCGTAACGGGTCCCGGCACATTGAGCTGTGATAGTCTGCTGTCGGAAACAGCAGCTGTCACAGCTCGTGAACGCGCGCCGCGCGAACGGCGCCGTGTTTACTCCATGACCTACTATTAGGTCACTGAGCGCGAACGCTATAGTTAGCATGACCTAATAGTAGGTCATGGAGCGTTAAGGGGTTAAAGGGGTTTTCCCACGAGGAACATTTATGACATATCCACAGGATATGTCATAAATGTCAGATAGATGCGGATTCCACCTCTGGGCTGGGGTGGCACCTGGGTCACCTAGGATTGAGACCATGGACTGCCTTTGAAAAAGTAGATGCCTAATAATATTACAGTCTAATGACTTAAAGGGTTTTTCCCATGATGGACATTTATGTCAGATAGATGCGGATTCCATCTCTGGGCCCGCACCTATATCTAGAACGGAGCCCCTAAACCCTGTTCTGCCTCTTTGTGTTCCGGCAGTTTTCCGACTATGAAGGATAAAACAGCGCAGCCCGCTGAGCTGCGCTATTTCCATAAGCCCCAAAGAACTGAATGGTAGTTACGGAAACAGCGTAGCTCGCATGCTACGTTGCTTCCGTAACTGCCATTCACTAATATGGGAGTTACAGAAACAGCATAGCTCAGCGAGTTACGCTGTTTCCGTAACTCCCGACCATGTAATCAGGAATTGTCCGGTAGCAGCATGAGCACAAAAAGCTAGAACAAGGTTTAGGGGCACCTGTCTAGTGATAGGTGCGGGTCCCACATCTGTCTATCTGACATAAATGACCCTCATGGGAAAACCCCTTTAAATTATTAGAATGTAATATTATTAGGCATCTACTTTTTCAAAGGCCGTCCATGGTCTCAATCTTAGGTGACCCAGGTGCCACCCTATTCCACATAAAAACAATCAAGATGCATTTTGGGTCAAGATGATTTATTATACATAAAATTTACATCTTCAGGATTATAAAGGATACCTTCCTGAAGGGGATTTCCTCTAATTAATAGCAATAGCAATGATAATAGAGGCAAGTATATTACATATTGTCTGAAAGTTACCTGACCACAGTCCAGGACTGGATGCGTCATCTCTACCCATTGAACGAATCAAAGTCCAGTAGCCATTATTTTAAACACTTCCGAGAACCTCTTTGGTTGCAGTTATAGTGGTTAAAGTGGTTTGTGTCATGAAGGCAACCACTGTCCATATGCCCTATTCGGGTATATGGATGTCAAAGAAGGGCATCCACCGCTCATAACCCCCCTCTATGAGCCAGAGCAAAGAGCCATTCTTTAAAGGGAGTCTGCCACCAGAAATTGGCCTATAAAAGCAGCAGAACAGTAAGCTAGTGTAGCCTCACCTGAATATAACGCTGTTTTCCTTTTTCAGATGAGTGGCTCTGTTGCAGAAATATAAGTTTATTCTTAATATGCAAGTGAGCTGTTTGGCGCAACGAGGGCGTCACCATTGCTCCAAACAGCTCTACCTTCTATTCGCAGTTTGTCCCTCCCTTCTTACTCTGATTGACAGGGTCAAGATTCTGAATCGGTACAGCACTGAAGTTTCATAATGCCCCCATTGCTGTCACCATACAGTATACAAAAAAAAAAACCTAAAAGCACAAAAGCACCGGGGACATAACACCCCAATAGAATGTATAAGTATATAACTACCACGTGCCGTAAAAACTAGAAAACTTTATTAATAAACGACAATACATGGTATCACAGAAATATAAAAGTAGCTATATAAAGCTGGTCATACACGGAGAGCAGCAACAGCAAGGTATAGATGTGAATATACCATGAGGTAAACAGAAATAACCCATCTCAAACCTAACGTCCTATGCCTAATGACACCATGTATACAATAAATATATAATAGTATAGCTATAGCAAAAAAGACAAGCAGATTTAGAAATACTAGGTACAGAAAAAGATTCTAGATGGTGAAAGATATGTATGGCAGTGGCAAAATACAAAGAGCCAATGCAAATATAATAGCACAATTGCAACAATCACCATTAATACAAGTAAAAAGGCATACCTAGAGACATGGTGGAGGAAGAGGATGTGGAGAGATGTGGCACAAAAAAGACGCCTCAACGCACGTTTCATCTAAGACCGGCTTCGTCAGCACGGGCCCCCTCATGCCGCGGGCCCTGTAGAAAATGGTATGGTTGCTACAGAGGTAGTTACGCCACTGCTGCCACTGACAACTAGGCTAGATGACTTTTCTTTTGACTTACTTTCAGCTGCAACCACTTGCTGAGGTTAATATCCTTCTATCCAGAAAATTAACCATCTTGCACTGAAGTCCCCGTGCTAGCAGAGTACCACGACTCCAACCAAAGTTGCCTAAAAAAGGGGGTTTTACAGGTGAATTGTGTGATGCATTTAAGTGCTATCTCTGGGCATCTTTAGGACCAAGAATTTTACATATTAATGGAATTGCTCCCATAATAACTAAAAATTTTAGGGAAACTACTAGGATGTTTTTAACTTTAGGGTTACTTGAGTTTATGACCCATTCATCTCAACGGCACATCCATTGGTTTTGTATGAAAAGTGATTTACAGTAGCTTCTGTAATCTGTGTGAAATATCAAATTTCTGAAAGTTTAAAATGTATACGTTGCTATTGAAGTATATGGAATTTCTTTAAATTCCTTGGACTTCTTGAGATCTTTTTGGTACAAACCTTTGGCAATGAATTTCTTGTGTAGCATTAGAACATGTTTATTATGTGTTCTGTGTATGTGTTGGATTGGTGTTCTAGATGAGAACATATACAGTCCTCACAATTTTTTCTATTTTTGTATATTTATTACACTTGAATGTTTCAGATGATCAAACTACTTTTAATATTAGGCAAAGATAACCCAAGTAAACACAATTTTTTTTTTTTAAATTATTTTATTTATTGAAAATGATCAGCCCTACCTGACCCTGTGTGAAATAGTAATTGCCCCCTTAGCTACTAAATCAACCAGTTAATCAAATGCAATTGACAATTGGGTTGAATTTCACTAGCTACAGCCAGACATGATTACTGACGGACCTGGTGACCCTAAACATTTCTTACATAGAACCTGCCTGGCAATGTGAAGCCGACTAAAAGGTCCCAAAAAAGCAGCACAAGATGAAATGTTATAAAGAGATTCAAATACAGATGCCAAACAAAGTCATTGAAATCTACCAGTCTGGAAACAGTTACAAAGCCTTGGCTAAAGCTCTGGGACTGGGACCATTATCCACAAATAGAGAAAACGTGGTACAGTGGTGAACCTTCCCAGGGGTGTCCAGCCTACCAAAATTACTTTTTCACATAGGGCCAGATATGGCTAAATAAAAATTTTCCTCCAATAAATGAAACCATAATTTAAATATAAAATGTTGTTACTTGGGTTATATTTGTCTAATATTAAAAGTAGTTTGATTATCTGAAAATTAAAGTATGACACATATGCAAAAATAGAACACATTGTGATTGGGACATTTTCACAGCACTATATATTTATTAGACTTGCTGACTTGCTGAACAACCTATAATTTCCTATGGTGAAGAGTTTATTTCTTACAAGTGTATAATCCTGTTCTATTTTGGGTATATTTCCTTTTAAAATCTGTTTTACTAAACCAATAGTGTAGAGAAAGTCCATCAGAAGTAAAACTTAAAAGGTTGATAAATCTTGGTTTACTGCACGTTTAGCCTTGGTCCTCTCTTTCATGATGACATCTTACTAGGTCTCTCTTTCAACATATGTATTAATGAGCTGACACCACCCCACACTTCAATCATTCCCATTCATGGACTTTCATATTTTCCTGCTAATAAATACCAGAGATTATTCATTACAGTGGTGACAATGTGCATTGTGGTCATGGCTACATAACAATGACTGGGATGGATTTTGGATATGGTATGTGAAATATGATGTAGACATCAAGTAATTTAAAAGTTATTTATAGATACTTTAAAAGATCTAATATATTCAAATTCCAAGCACCAAATGTTAAGATACTGCAATCTCCCATACTTAAAGGAGTTGTTCATTTTGCACAACTCATTTTCCAATTAGGCAGGTGGTCTCACACAATTTGATCAAAATGTGCACTAAGAACCTCACTATTGGAAGTAGATTCAGCATTAATGCATGTTTATTTATATATAGTGTTTTCCGAGGCATTGGTGTTTGCAGAGTGCTGTCACCATTTTCTTGTATATCACTGTACAATTAGCTGCTTCCCATTGAAACTATAATTGTAATTCTCATTTTCCGTGTAGAAGCATTTTACTAGAAAATCAATATGTGTCCACTGATATCAATGGACACCAGCATTACTCCCCAGTCAAGAGTTATTAATGATGCTGATAATGGGTCTGACTTATAGATATGGTCCAATTGGGGGAAACCCTCTCTATCAACTAGACGTTCTCTAAAAGGGGCTGTTTAAAGCCTAGCTTCTCAGCCTAAGGGGTAAATGCCATGTCTCTAGAGTGTACTTCCACTTTACTCATGCTGTGCATTTAATAGACAGCACAGTGGATGATCATAGCTTGGAGGTGCTTTGATATAATTTATGTGAGTAGGCAGAACTTGGTTAAGCACTTGCTCCCTAATAATGCATTGCAATGTTGCTCACACTTTGTTAGGCTCTGTTTATACTGGTGTTAGGGTCCGTTCCATTACCTTTCTATTGATCTTTTGATGGCCAGAAAATAGTATTCTTATATGTCAGTGGTCAATATAAGTCAATGGGATCCATTAGGATCTGTTACACAATGAATGGAGCAGATCAGTGGTGCTGTTTACCTTCATGTGGAAACAAATCAAACATATTAAAGTCCGAATTAGATCCTTGTTTCCCCAGGCAGGAGATTTTAGGGGAAGCCTGGCAGTCCTCATAGACATTAGATTGTTAACAGATCCCTTCAAAATTGATGAGATCTAATGTAATTGATAAGACAAAAACCTAATGTCAAACCCAGTATATTCTTACAAGCATACTTGTCCATCATTTGTGTGGATCCAAGTTTAGTTTATGACTCATGAGTTATGCTAACCAAATAGGAAACTTTTCTGTAAGAATGTAAAATGAGTGCTGATAATAGATCATAAGACGGCTATAATATACTCTCAGTTAAAAGTTGGTCTTGGGGGTTGTGACTTGAGGGGTTTTATTGCTTTATCTTTACCTTATCCAAATTAATGGGTAACGGCTGCACCATCAATGATGTGGCATCAGCAGTTCTTCTAAGGAAACAAGTAAATATCAGCAGCACTGGACAGAAAGATATAGGGTGGGTGCAAGCCTCTTAGGTCACAGTCCAATGACCTTTTAGTATACGTAAAAAGATGGTGAGGCAGCACTACCAGATTTGTGAAAAAAATTATCTGTTTATTCCACTCGTGTGCGACGTTTCAGCTCAGTGTGAGCCTTTTTCAAGCATAACAGTGAAGTACAAAAAGCACATATATATGCAGATCACAATCAAAAATCTCATTACAAGCATTTTGTGAGATAATCAAAGAATAATAAAGCTGATATATATATAAAATCGTGTCAATACAATCCCTTGTAGGTATACTGACATATATATATAAATATAAATATATCAAGTAATACATATAGTTAGTGGAAACATCATATAACGTTTATAAGGCCAATCAGTGAGATTGGCAAATATCTGTGACAACATGTGAATAATATCACCACAGGTGATTTAAACAATTTTTAAAAACATTCTAACCTCGCTGGATCGGCTGTTAGCATCCCACACTGTCCACTGCGCATGCCCATAGGTTACATGACATCTGGTGCAACATTGATATGCGTTATGACGTCGAACATCAACTCGCGCATGCGCTGTTCACACTCATGATGTGAGTCACCATTTTGGAAGAGGGCACTGCAGTTATATCATGTCTCATAGGTATCATAGATTATTCTTATTTCAAACATAACTTAACCCGTTAGTGACCGGCCCATCGTGTTTCTACGTCGGTCACTAACGGGCCTTATTCCGATGCCATAGACTTTTTACGTCGCGGCATGGGAATAAGTTTACAGAGCAGGGAGCTGTCAAATCTCCCTGCTCTCAGCTGCTAGAGGTAGCTGAGGGCTGGGAGCGTCCCTGCTCTGCCGTGTGAGATCGATATTAGTATCGATCTCACACGTTTAACCCTTCAGATGCGGTGCTCAATAGCGAGCACCGCATCTGAGTGGTTTTGGAAAGAGGGAGGGAGCTCCCTCTCTCTCCCACCGACACCCGGCGATACGATCGCCGAGTGTCTGTGTCTCTAATGGCAGCCGGGGGTCTAATAAAGGCCCCCAGGTCTGCCTGGAGTGAATGCCTGCTAGATCATGCCGCAGGCATGACCTAGCAGATGCCTGTCCGTGTTAAACGGACAGGCAGTAATACACTGCAATACAAAAGTATTGCAGTGTATTATAAATGCGATCGCAGAATCGCATATTATAGTCCCCTAGTGGGACTAGTAAAAAAGTGAAAAAAAAGATTAATAAAGTTAATTAAAAAAATATGTGAAAAAAAATGAAAAACCCAGCTTTTCCCCTTACAAAATGCTTTACTATTAAAAAAACAAAATAAAGTTAAAAAGTTACACATATTTGGTATCGCCGCGTCCGTAACGACCCCGACTATAAATCTATTACATTATTTAACCCGCACGGTGAACGCCGTAAAAAAATTAATAAAAAACTATGGAAAAATTGCTGTTTTCGGTGAATACTGACTTTAAAAAAATGTGATAAAAAGTGATCAAAAAGTCACATCTACTCCAAAATGGTACCAATAAAAACTACAAGTCGTCCCGCAAAAAAAAAGCCCTCATACAACCGCATCGGCGAAAAAATAAAAACGTTACGGCTCTTCAAATATGGAGACACAAAATCAAATAATTTAGAAAAAAAAGCGGTTTTACTGTGTAAAAGTAGTAAAACATACAAAAAGTATACAAATTTGGTATCGTTGCAATCGTAACAACCCGCTGAATAAAGTTATTGTGTTATTTATACCACACGGTAAACGGCGTAGATTTAGGACGCAAAAAAGAGTGGCGAAATTTCAGATTTTTTTCTATTCCCCCCCAAAAAAAAGTTAATAAAAGTTAATCAATAAATAATATGTACCTAAAAATGGTGCTATTAAAAAATACAACTTGTCCCGCAAAAAACAAGACCTTATACAGCTATGTCGACACAAAAATACAAACGTTATAGCTCATGGAATGCGACGATTGAAAAACGTAAAAAATAGCTTGGTCATTAAGGTCCAAAATAGGCTGGTCATTAAGGAGTTAATATAATTGATTCACACCCTATAGTATATACGCAATATCTAATATATATAGATGAGGAGATTTGCCATATCCCTTGTGGTAAATACGTCATCACGTGACTTGTCAAATATTGAGGTCTCAGCCTTGAATAAAGGCCTATCATTTAGCCCAACCACTAATATGGACTGGTTCCAATTAGAACTGGATTTATTTGATTTCTTCCGTAAAATTACGTTTAAAGTACTATTTGCTGATAAAAAGGTTGAAGCTAAATCTGTGAATTGTACTGAGTTAACTCTGAGTGAAGCAGGTTTATATAAAAAAAACAGTATGTACCAGCCACAATTAAATGAACCTGCTATTGATGCATTCATCAATGTAGTTAAAAAGCGGATATGTTCTTTGAGGGAGACTGTTATGGTAATTTTTCAGGCCCCCCTAATCTAACTAGGGAGGAGATGCTGGCTTTTGATGGCCTTTCTCACGATGTGTCCCTGACCATTAAGCCTGTCAATAAAGGTGGAGACTTGGTGGTCATGGACACAGCGAGATATCTGGCTGAGTTGGCCAGACAATTGGATGACTCAAATGTATATGAATCATCACCTTCTGATCCAAAGTTTAGAATCAAGAGAGTAATAGATGGGTTGTTGAACTACGCCTACCATGCAGGTATCATTGACAAGGATCTACACGACTTTATGACAGTGCGGCACCCGGTGGTCCCAGTGTTATATTGTCTACCAAAGATCCATAAGTCAATGATTGACCCTCCGGGTAGACCGATAATATCGCAATATTTCTGGACAAAATGTTGAGAGTTTTTGCAACATCAGCTAAATCCTATATTCAGGATACAACAGATTTCCTGACTAAATTGGATGAGATTGAGTTGGACGGTGACTGCATACTCGTATCCTTCGATGTGTGCAGTCTGTACACTTCAATCAATCATACTAGGGGTTTACGTACAGTCTTTAATGCATTACAGGGTTCAGACTACACCCAGGATTGTATTAGTCTTCTGATGTGTTTGTTGGAAATTGTTCTAACTGAAAATAATTTTTTACATGGAGATACCTTTTATGCCCAGAGGAGGGGAACCGCCATGGGTTCTAACGTGGCACCCACATACGTCAATATGTTTATGGCAGTTTTAGAGGAAGATGCTGTCTGTCTATGTGTCTCCTCACTTAACCAAAGTTTTGAGGTGGTGGAGATACATAGACGACATCTTCGTTATTTGGACTGGCTCCCAGGAGGATCTGGAATGTTTCTTTTCATTCCTGAATGAGGTGGATAGTGACATTAAATTCACTATGGTATCATCAGTGAAATTGTTGCAGTTTCTCGATACAGGGATCTTTAGAAAAGACAACAAGTTATGTACCGATCTATATAGTAAACCTACAGATCGTAACAATCTGTTAAGATTTGAAAGCTTCATCCTCATCCAATGATTGCTTACCTCCCTTATAGCCAAATTTTAAGTGTTAAAAGGATTGTTCAGGATCCTTCTATGTTGGAAATTAGGTTGAGAGAAATGTAAAAATCGTGGATACCCTAAAAGATTATTGGATAATAAAAGATCTAAAGTTGATGACATCCCTAGACAAGATCTTTTAAATGAAAAAAATACAGACTAAATCACACAGATTAGCATTGGTGTCTACATATGCCCACAAAAGTAATGAAATTGCAAAAATTATTAAAAAAGAATTGGGATATTGAGGAGTACCTATGACAAGATCCCAGAATTTGTAGCTCCGCCTCGTATGGCCTATCGTAGGACAAAGGATTTTAGAGACCGTTTGGTCCATGCGGATGTAGGATCATCGGTTAAAAACTATCAAACATTTTTAGCACCTCCAAAAACAGAGTGTTTCCCATGTCTGGGGTGCTATAACTGTAAAAATCATATAAAAAGTGAGGCATTTGTCCATCCGACAAGAGGTACTGTGCATAAAATTAAATATCATCTAACATGCAAATCAGATTATGTGATATATATTATACAATGTCCCTGCAAACTATTATATGTAGGGGAAACTACCCTGAAATGCAAAAAACGCATCAATAATCATAAATCAATGATTCGCACCCAAAAAATTGATTTACCTCTGCCCAAGCTCTTTGTGGAGAAAAACCACGGTGAAAATGATTTTAAGTTATTCATAGTTGACCATGTACCCCATGTTTAGAGCTGGAATGGATGTTCAAATTAGATACCCTATCCCCAAGAGGTCTTAATGTGGATTTCAAGATCTTTCCTCGTTTTTCCAGATAACCCATGACCGGGCTTTGATGTGATATTTGCTCAGTGTCTCTTAATGGTTTCTATGTCTTCCCCTATGTTGGAAAACAATAACAACTACGTAAGAAATATACATATTTACTCATATTATGACTATTGAGAATATAACTACCTGATATGTTATCCATATATTACTCCTAAAAATATTTTTCTTTTCCTTTCTCTTTTAGAGAATTCAGCTCTCAAGTGTTACCTCTAGGATCGGCTGAATATGCTTATACACTGATCCCAAAAATTTTTTGTCCGTTGTGTACTGTAAATGTTTCTAATACTGTCTCCATCGAAAATTATATCACATCCTATACTGTTAACAGTGGCAAATATTTGTGAGATTCAAATATTATGGTGTATTTCTATGTTAGTTGATCCAAATATAACCCCTTAATGACCAGCCTATTTTAGACCTTAATGACCAAGCCATTTTTTACGTTTTTCCATCGTCGCATTCCAAGAGCTATAACTCTTTTATTTTTGCGTCGACATAGCTGTATAAGGTCTTGTTTTTTGCGGGACAAGTTGTACTTTTTAATAGCACCATTTTGGGGGACTTATTATTTATTGATTAACTTTTATTAACTTTTTTTTGGGGGGGAATAGAAAAAACCCTGAAATTTTGCCACTCTTTTTCGCGTCTTAAATCAACGGCGTTTACCGTGTGATATAAATAACACCATAACTTTATTCAGCGGGTTGTTACGATTGCAAAGATACCAAATTTGTATAGTTTTTGTATGTTTTACTACTTTTACACAGTAAAAACGCTTTTTTTTCAAAATTATTTGTTTTTGTGCCTCCATATTTGAAGAGCCGTAACGTTTTCATTTTTTCGCCGATGCGGTTGTATGAGGGCTTTTTTTTTGCGGGACGACTTGTAGTTTTTATTGGTACCATTTTTGAGTAGATGCGACTTTTTGATCTCTTTTTATAAAAAATTTTTAAAGTCAGGATTCACAGAAAACAGCAATTTTTCCATAGTTTTTTTATTCAATTTTTTACGGCGTTCACTGTGCGGGTTAAATAATGTAATAGATTTATAGTCGGGGTCGTTACGGACGCGGCGATACCAAATATGTGTAACTTTTTTACTTTATTTTGGTTTTTTAATAGTAAAGCATTGTGTAAGGGGAAAAGCTGGGTTTTTCATTTTTTTTCACGTTTTTTTTTTCATTAACTTTATTAAACTTTTTTTTCACTTTTTTAATAGTCCCACTAGGGGACTATAATATGCGATTCTCCGATCGCTATTGTAATACACTGCAATACTTTTGTATTGCAGTGTATTACTGCCTGTCCGTTTAAAACGGGCAGGTATCTGCTAGGTCATGCCTCCGGCATGATCTAGCAGGCAGTCGCTCCAGGCAGACCTGGGGGCCTTTGTTAGGCCCCCCGCTGCCATTAGAGACACAGACACTTGGCGATCGTATCGCCGGGTGTCGGTGGGAGAGAGAGGGAGCTCCCGCCCTCTCTCCAAAACCACTCAGATGCGGTGCACGCTATTGCGCACCGCATCTGAAGGGTTAAACGGGTGAGATCGATACTAATATCGATCTCACCCGGCAGAGCAGGGACGCTCCCAGCCCTCAGCTGCCTCTAGCAGCTGAGAGCAGGGAGATTTGACACTCCCTGCTCTGTTTACTTTATCCTGATGCAGCGCCGTGAAAAGGCGTATGCATCAGAATAAAGCCCATTAGTGGCCGCCGTTAAAAGGCGTATTGGCGGTCACTAACGGGTTGAACGGACACATCATAGACCATTACATTGATATTGGGCTGTTGGAGTTCATAGATATAGGGCAAATCTCCTCATCTATATATATTAGATATTGCGTACATACTATAGTGTGTGAATCAATTATATTAAGTTATGTTTGAAATAAGAATAATCTATGATACTTACGAGACATGATATAACTGCAGTGCCCTCTTCCAAAATGGCGACTCACATCATGAGTGTGAACAGCGCATGCGCGAGTTGATGTTCGACGTCATAACGCATATCAATGTTGCACCAGATGTCATGTAACCTATGGGCATGCGCAGTGGACAGTGTGGGATGCTAACAGCCGATCTAGCGAGGTTAGAATGTTTTTAAAAATTGTTTAAATCACCTGTGGTGATATTATTCACATGTTGTCACAGATATTTGCCAATCTCACTGATTGGCCTTATTAACGTTATATGATGTTTCCACTAACTATATGTATTACTTGATATATTTATATTTATATATATTTCAGTATACCTACTGTATACCTATTGTATTGACACGATTTTATATATATATCAGCTTTATTATTCTTTTATTATCTCACAAAATGCTTTTAATTAGATTTTTGATTGTGATCTGCATATATACAGTGAAGGAAATAAGTATTTGATCCCTTGCTGATTTTGTACGTTTGCCCACTGTCAAAGACATGAACATTCTAGAATTTTTAGGCTAGGTTAATTTTACCAGTGAGAGATAGATTATATTTAAAAAAAAAACAGAATCACATTGTCAAAATTATATATATTTATTTGCATTGTGCACAGAGAAATAAGTATTTGATCCCTTTGGCAAACAAGACTTAATACTTGGTGGCAAAACCCTTGTTGGCAAGCACAGCAGTCAGACGTTTTTCGTAGTTGATGATGAGGTTTGCACACATGTTAGATGGAATTTTGGCCCACTCCTCTTTGCAGATCATCTGTAAATCATTAAGATTTCGAGGCTGTCGCTTGGCAACTCGGATCTTCAGCTCCCTCCATAAGTTTTCGATGGGATTAAGGTCTGGAGACTGGCTAGGCCACTCCATGACCTTAATGTGCTTCTTTTTGAGCCACTCCTTTGTTGACTTGGCTGTATGTTTCGGGTCATTGTCGTGCTGGAAGACCCAGGCACGAGCCATTTTTAATGTCCTGGTGGAGGGAAGGAGGTTGTCACTCAGGATTTGACGGTACATGGCTCCATCCATTCTCCCATTGATGCGGTGAAGTAGTCCTGTGCCCTTAGCAGAGAAACACCCCCAAAACATAATGTTTCCACCTCCATGCTTGACAGTGGGGACGGTGTTCTGTGGGTCATAGGCAGCATTTCTCTTCCTCCAAACACGGCGAGTTGAGTTAATGCCAAAGAGCTCAATATTAGTCTCATCTGACCACAGCACCTTCTCCCAATCACTCTCAGAATCATCCAGATGTTCATTTGCAAACTTCAGATGGGCGTGTACATGTGCCTTCTTGAGCAGGGGGACCTTGCGGGCACTGCAGGATTTTAATCCATTACGGCGTAATGTGTTACCAATGGTTTTCTTGGTGACTGTGGTCCCAGTTGCCTTGAGATCATTAACAAGTTCCCCCCATTTAGTTTTCGGCTGAGCTCTCACCTTCCCCAGGATCAAGGATACCCCACGAGGTGAGATTTTGCATGGAGCCCCAGATCGATGTCGATTGACAGTCATTTTGTATGTCTTCCATTTTCTTACTATTGCACCAACAGTTGTCTCCTTCTCACCCAGCATCTTACTTATGGTTTTGTAGCCGATTCCAGCCTTGTGCAGGTCTATGGTCTTGTCCATGACATCCTTAGAAAGCTCTTTGGTCTTGCCCATGTTGTAGAGGTTAGAGTCAGACTGATTAATTGAGTCTGTGGACAGGAGTCATTTATACAGGTGACCATTTAAGACAGCTGTCTTTAAGGCAGGCACCAAGTTGATTTGGAGCGTGTAACTGGTCTGGAGGAGGCTGAACTCTTAATGGTTGGTAGGGGATCAAATACTTATTTCTCTGTGCACAATGCAAATAAATATATATAATTTTGACTATGTGATCTTCTGTTTTTTTTTAAATATAATCTATCTCTCACTGGTAAAATTAACCTAGCCTAAAAATTCTAGACTGATCATGACTTTGACAGTGAGCAAACTTACAAAATCAGCAAGGGATCAAATACTTATTTCCTTCACTGTGCTTTTTGTACTTCACTGTTAGGCCCCATGCACACGACCGTGCCCGCAATCACGGCCCGCGATTGTGAGCACGGCCGGCTGCCGACTGGCACCCACATTTTCGGGCCGTGCTCCCATACAAAGTATGGGAGCACGGCCCGCAAAATGCAAAAGAACGGACATGTTCCATAATTTTCGGAACATTTCTACGGCACGGTCACCCATCCGTAGCGCTACGGAAAGGTGTCCGTGTTCAATGAAAGTGAATAGGTCAATTTTTGCAGATTGCGGTCCGCAAAACCTGAGGTTTTTTACAGTCGTGTGCATGGGGCCTTATGCTTGAGAAAGGCTCACACTGAGCTAAAACGTCGCACACGAGTGGAATAAACGGATCATTTTTTTTCACAAATCTGGTAGTGCTGCCTCACTTTCTTTTTAAGCAGTTCTTCTAAGGTAGCAGCCTTCCTTGACTGCAGGGGGCATTATTTTGACAGATATCCCAACTTTCCATGCACTCAGCCCTGCACTATCCCCTCAAGAACAGTCAATGACTGAGCACTGGTGCTGCACATTGTTTTCTTGTGTCAGCTTACAGGGGAAGATAACAAACAACAGCTACTTTGCAACTGACACTTTAAGGGTTATTCCAATCTTAGAAATTTAGGGCATATCCACGGGCTATGCCATAAATGTCTAAAAGATGCGGGACTTACCGGACCATTGTTACCGCATGCAGCGCGTAGCTAGGGGGGGACAGGCAGGGCATGTGCCCCGGGCACAACTTAGAGGGGGGCGCCAGCGCCACCCCCTCCTTGCACTATAATTGTACCTGCGTCTATAGGACACAGGTACAATTAGAAGTAATGAATGGCCGGGTACGTTCCGTGCCCGGCCATTCAGCGCCTTTCTACGAGTGAAGCGGCGCGATACTTTGCGCCGCTTGCGTCGTCGAAAGGCGCTGAATGACAGGGAAAGTCATTCTGCCCAGCCAATCAGCGCCTTTCATAGACGCTTCGTTCAACCCCAGGAGACCTGCGCAGAAGAGAGCAGGTCTCCATTGCTGCCGGAGGGGATTAAGGTGAGTTTAAATAGTTTGTAATTTTATTGTAATAAAAAAGTGTGTGGCTTTATCTACGGGGTGACTTTATCTACGGGGGGGCTTTATCTACGGGAAGGGGCTTTAGCTACAGGGGGGCTTTATCTATGGGGGGGGCTTTATCTACAGGGGGCTCTATCTAAAGGGGGGGCTGTATACTGGGGTGGGCTATCTATGGAGCACTATATACAGGGGTGGGCTATATCTACAGGGGGGCTATATACAGAGGTGGGCTATCTATGGAGCACTATATACATTGGTGGGCTATATCTACAGGGGGGCTATATACAGGGGTGGGCTATCTGTGGAGCACAATATACAGGGGTGGACTATATGTGGAGCACTATATACAGGGGTGGGCTATATCTACAGGGGGGCTATATACAGGGATGGGCTATCTGTGGAGCACTATATACAGGAGTGGACTGTATGTGGAGCACTGTATACAGGGGTGGACTATATGTGGAGCACTATGTACAGGGGTGGGCTATATCTACAGGGGGGCTATATACAGTGGTGGGCTATCTGTGGAGCAATATATACAGGAGTGGGCTATCTGTGGAGCACTATATACAGGGATGAGCAATCTGTGGAGTACTATACACAGGGGTGGGCTATATCTACAGGGGGGCTATATACAGGGGTGGGCTATCTCTGGAGCACTATAGGGGAGCTATTTGTGGGACACTATATACAGGGGTGGTCTATATGGGGCACTATCTACAGGGGGCTCTATGGGGGCACTATCTACAGGGGGATCTATTGTAGGCACTATCTACAGGGTGCACGGTGTGTGTGTGTGTGTGTGTGTGTGTGTGTGTGTGTGTGTGTGTGTGGTGTGTGTGTGTGTGTGTGTGTGTGTGGGACACAGTGTATGGTACGCTATTATATTCAGGGGTGTAGTGTGTGGTATAATGAGAACTTTATCTTTGTTTATAGGTGTAGAAATGTTTTAAAAGTGAGAAGCTGAAGACATCGGAGCGGCAAACTGCAGAAATCGGCTGTGACCGGGAGAAGTCATCATAGAGGTCTGGACCGGATGGTGAAAAATAACTAGAATCTGAGACATCACCGGTGAGTCACTTAATGTAAATGTTTATTCTGCCTGTAATCGGTAATGTAGTCACTGTATGATCTTCAGCGAGATGATGGGTGGTACGATTATGATATGATTTGCATGATATGCATATCCTTACCATTGTTCGGGCCATGCTGGGAGCTGGAAACAAATTAGTGCAAACCTATACGGCAGGGGTTGCACTAAATTGAGCTGTATTTGTGCTGGTGTTGTATTTATGTACTGAGCTTGGTTCTGGTGCTGTATATATGTACTGAGCTTGGTTCTGGTGTTGTGTATAGAACTATATTGCTTGTAAAATGTACAAATGTTTTTATGCTCGAGTTACATAAAAAGAAATGTGGAAAAGAAATGACACGTCATTGATTCGTAGAGAAAACAAACATGGCGAGGGGGAAGGAGATGTTGGGAAAGAGGTTGGGGGGCAAACTGAATCTTCGCCCCGGGTGTTGGAGAATCTAGCTACGCCTCTGACAGCATGGTAAAGCGGCCGCCAGCCTGCACATCCAGGCTGGGAATGAATGTAGAGGTGGCTGTGCATTTGTTGGCATAGTTTTATACACAGTATAATAAGAAATCACAAAGCTTTATTCATCATTATTATTATTTCGTTATTTCAGTTACTTATATAGCGCCAACATATTACGCAGCGCTGTACAGAGGTCCTCTCTTTTTTTTTACTGTCCCCATTGGGGCTCACAATCTAAATTACTTATTGGTATGTTTTTTGGGTGCAGGAGTAAACCGGAGTACCCGGTGGAAACCCACGCAAAGACAGGGAGAACATACAAACTCCATTGCAGATGTTGTCCTTGGTTGGATTTGAACCCAGGACCCCAGCGCTGCAAGGCAACAGTGCTAACCACTTCATAGGTTCAAAGAAAACACATAATGTAGAAAGACCATACAAATATAAAGAAGAGAAGCAAAAATTACAATGTCGAATTACCTTTCAAACTATATTTTTGTTTTAATTTTCCCACACTTCTTTCAGTCTCATTACGATGCCTGTTTATTTGTGTGTTATGTCCCTGGCACATGCTTCCTATTCCCTACTACACATCGGCAATTAGGGCTAAGATCTTGTTTATCAGGTAAAGAGAGCTGACATCACATATGAAGGATTATCTCTAACATGCCCGCCCTTGCCCTTCTGTGTTTGGGTGTATATTCATATAACCAAATCATTCTTCTGGGTCTATATTAAAAGTTTAAAATTTGAGATCATAAGTTCCATTAATCAATATGTCACTTTAATTACAGGTCTGGTTATTCTACTGAAATGTGTAATTGGATGTTTATGTTGGCACTGATGGATTTGATCAAACGTATTGACAGTGGCATTTCCAATATATAATAGGGAATTGTTTTAAAATAACAAGTTCTAGTAACAATTATACTTGTAGTTATATAATATGGGGATTACACAGACATTAATTTGAAGTGAATCCATTAGGAAAAGTATGTGCCCCTTGTCTCAGGTGCTCCTAAATTTTAAGAAACAATTTCTAAATTGTTTTAAGGGCGTGCACCATTTTAAAGGTTCCTTTTTGAGCCTTGCTGTTTTGTTGCACCCAAGGTTGAATCCAGTGCAAAAGCTCAAAATCTTCTTTGGCCATAGCTATCAGAATGGTCAAAGATGATAACAGTTTCCCTTGAATGTCATTACTTTATGGTTTATAATTAATATTCATTATATTAAATATGAATATTTTTTGCCAAAACTAGTGCTATCACTGTCCCAATACACTTACATTTCCAGAGGACCACACCTGTTTTCTACTAGACCTATGCCTTTGGAATGGAAGAATTGGGACCATTCCTAGAAAACTAAGACATTTGAGGCTAATAAAATTGAAGATTAATTTGTAAGGAAGAATGTGGTACAATTATTGTATATTTCAGCATTTTGTCGTCTGCATTTCAGTTTGTGCAAATGTGGCAAGATTTACTTTTAATCTAAATTACTTAGTTGGAAAGCTACAGGATTAATTGGAGGATGGACCTTCAAATTTCTTCCGAATTTCTGTGCAGTTTTCCACCACATAGAAATCATGTAGATGCTTGTGTAATATGTGGGAGTTTTTCTAAGAGCAGAGACTTATACAGAGTATTTACAAATAGGTTTATTTCCACTGCTCCTCTTTTGGCTCTTGCTATGTAACCTCCATGGCCTCCCAAGATAGAATGAACAGTAAGGGGGTGTCCTTTTATGTATGACACATAATTTATTATAAATAATAACTTTTTGCACATTATCCATTGCAGTTTAGGGAAACTTTCATTCTTAGCTAAAATTTTCAAATAGCAGCTTCCTGAAATCTGAGGCCGACAATTTGCTACAAATTACAATGAAGTAGACATTAGTTCATTGCCTGGCATATGCCAAGGTTCATTTATACAGTAGATCTAAATTTCGGATATGCAGTTATCCAGATTAGCGCTTATTGTAGTGTTTCTCAACCACTTTATCAAATATTTTCATATATCATTTATTCATTTCTACCAGCTATAATGTGATTTCTTGTCCCTGATAGATGTGACTTTGTGAGAAGGTCTAATTCCAAGGGAGAGTTGGAGAGTAGTCATTCCAGAATGAACCATCCATTCTCAGCATTATGTAATAACATCATTCAGGCCTGCACTGGCAATCGGTTGATTCGATCAGTTTCCAGAGTGGCCACTCTTAGGTGCCCATACATATTAGATGACAGTTGGCTGAACCCGCCAGTTTCAACATGCTCAATCCTCTCTTATCTGTACAGTAACTTCTCTAAACCCCACTTGTGCTGTCACAACAGCTTACCTGCCTAAAACTGTTGTGATGGTCACATCGTCACGATCTAGGGGTATGTGGACCAACTGGGCCGCTCCGCTGTAGCGGAGTGGTAGCTGGCCAAGTCACAGTCTATGCAAAAGTTCATAGCACAAGGGTACCTGAGATAGTCCAGACAGTTGCAGAGGCTTTGACACAGATGGGGCTTGACGTGGCAGATAGCGCCAGATGTGGCGGATGATACCAGGAGTGGCAGGTGACACCAGACGTGGTGTATAACAGCAGGAATAGCGGATGACACCAGACGTGGTGTATAACAGCAGGCGTAGCAGAAGACACAACGCGACTCCAACACTAGAAAGGCTCAGGAACAAACACAGCACAGGATACAGTATACAGGTAGCAGGGCACGGGAACACTGGGAGCAGGAAAAAACTAAGGGACCATTTGCAATACGGCTGGACAACAACAACATTCAGGCAAGGAGTAGAAAGGCTTAGCCCTTTTTATGGTCCAGGGTGATCCGGGGACAGGTTAGAGAAACTTTAGTGAGTGCGCGCACTGGCCCTTCAAGACCGGGGATGAGCACGCACCCTATTAGACAGTCCCGGACATGAAGGCCACACAAGCTGGCGTCTCCATGGAGGGAGATGCTGGCAGATAGCCAGAAGGCTGTGGTCGCGGACGTTCACCCATGGGGAGTGGCGGCGGTGGACCGCCGCCGCAGTTGTTACACACATCAATTACCTGACGGAAACACAGTTGTGATGTCACAGCAGCTTACCTAACTGAAAATCACTGCTTATGTCACAGTAGCTTACCTCAATGGAACTCACTTCTGATATCACAGCAACTTACCTGACAGAAATCCACTTGTGATGGCACAGCAGATTACCTAAGTAAAACCCACTTGTGATGTCACAACAGCTTACCTGACTGATACACAGTTATAATATCACAACAGCTCTCCTGACTGAAACCCAATTGTGTCACAGCTGCTCACCTGACAGAAACACAATTGTGATGTCAAAACCACTTACCTGACTGAAACACAGTTGTAATTTCATAGCAGCTTAGGCTTCGTTCACATCTGCGTTAGGGTCCCGTTCTGGCGTTGTATCGGTGATTCCCGTCAGAACAGAACCCTGACTGAAACAAACAGAAACCATTGGATTCCGTTTGCATTAGCATTGATTTCAATGGTAACGGATCCGGTGCAAATACTTTCCGTTTGTCTCAGTTATGCAAGGGTTCCGGCATTTTGACGGAATCAATACCATAGTCAACTGCGCTATTCATTACGTCAAAACGACGGAACCCTTGCACAACTGAGACAAACGGAAACCATTTGCACCAGATCCATTCCGTCAAAACGACAGGACCTTTGCACAACTGAAACAAACGGAAACCATTTGCATCAGATACGTCACAATTGAAATCAATGGTGATGCAAACGGAAACCTATGGCTTCCGTCTGTTTCAGTCAGGGTTCCGTTCTGATGGGAAGCTCCAACGGAACGCCAGAACAGGACCCTGACGCAGATGTGAACGAAGCCTTGCCTGACAGAAACACAGTTGTGATGTCACAATAGCTTCAGAAGTTGTTAGGTCAGAAACTAACAACAGAAGACCCCTGTACAAGAACAATGGGCTCCTTGATTTCCAACTGCTAATTTGATGACAGTGGGGTGCTAGAGATAAACCAACAAATTCATGGCTCTCCAGAAAATCTGTTATCTCTGTAAAAATCCACCAGTACGTGAGAGACATGAATAGGAATGTAATCTAATGCACAGTAGGAACCACTATTATTTTTCTAGGAAGCAGTAGGCCCCCTTGCCTGTAGGGCCCCTATACAGCTGCACAAGTTATATATATATATGGTATGTCAATCCCTGAAATGTTACCGGACACTTTGCAGCTACAGTTATCAATTAAACTTCTGCCATTTCATAGAGAATATATCATCTGTAGAGTTCAGGCTTTGAGCTTTCCCGCACTAACTTAGGTTATGTTTTCTCTGATTAGAGTCGTTCACTTTCCATTTTTTTCTCCATCCGGCCCAGACCACTGTGACGTCTTATTCCAGCCACGACTTGTCTCTGCAGAATTTGACACACAGACATGTTGGTTGCTCGCTTTTCCAGCATCCTCCACACCTATACCCCATCCTCTAAAGAAACTCGTAATCCAGTGATCCAGATGGTAATAATGATCCCTCAGTGCCCTATCAGTAACCACACCCCCTGCAGATAACACCACACACAGCCCCCCTTGTAGATAGCCACACAGCTCCCCCTTGAAGATAGCCACACACCCCTCCTTGTAGATAGCCACACACAGCTCCCCCTTGTATATAGCGCCACACAGCTCCCCCTTGTAGATAGCGCCACACAGCTCCCCCTTGTAGATAGCGCCACACAGCTCCCCTTGTAGATAGCGACACACAGTAGATAGCAACACAGCTCCCCCTTGTAGATAGCCACACAGCCCCCTCTGTAGATAGCCACATAAAGCTCCCCCTTGTAGATAGCCACACAGCCCCCCTTGTAGATATCGCCACACAGCCCCCTTGTAGATAGCCACACCCAGCCCTCCTTGTAGATAGCGCCACACAGCCCCCTTGTAGATAGCGCCCCCCTTCCCTTGTAAGTAGCGCCGCACAACCTCCCCCTTCCCCTTTCCTTGTACTAAGTGCGAACAGAGCGGAGAGCTGTAGCCTACCGCTACCACTCTCCGCTCTGCCTGACAGGACTCACCGTCAGGAGGAGGAGGTGGTCATGCGTCAAGGTGGCGGAGGATCACTTTTGACTGGGGTCGGTGACAGCACAGGACTGGACCAGTCCCCTGACCTGAGTCATCTGACCTCATGTCATGTCCGGATTTGTCCACTACCGGCACCGACCTCACTTGGCCATGGCCGGCCTGCATATTTTCAGATTCTGTAGAATCTGAAAATATGCCCGGCGCATGTACATTTTGACGCATGCGCAGTGCAAAGTTCCGGAAGACTGCAAAAAATTCACGGACGGTGAAAAACACCCATTTTTGCGGATTGTCTGTAAATTTACGGACGGTTGGCAACTCTGGTTCAACGTTGCGTGTCCTGGAGGTTGGGAAAACTACTATGATCGGGAATGACAGCAAGATATGTGCGGAAGCGAACCTCTGCACGGATGGATTATCTGAATGGAAGAATGGCGCGTAGTGATCCATTCTGTACTGCAAGTAAAATTGGACCTCACATCCCAAGCCTAGCGCGGCAACCAGTATCGACATAAACCATCAGAAGGCGTTTGTGCGACATTGGGCTACAAGCTAAACGTCCAGCCTCAGGTGTTCCATTGACCACACGCCACTGCTCTTAAAGGCTATCATGGTGCACAGCAAGATGGCAATGCAGGCTGTAATGGAGGTCTATACTCTTCAGCGATGAGTCCTGCTTTTTTCTCGGTTGCAATGATAGACAGAAATTGGTCTGGAGACCACGTTTGCAATGCCTTGAAGAGGCCTTCACAAGGGAACGTCACACCAGTCATACTCCCGCATTATGGTGTGGGGTGGCATAATGTATGGTAGCCGGACCCTCTAGTCTTCATTTCAGGTACACTAACAGCTCAGTTTACATTGATTTGGTCATGGAACTAGCGGTATGGTAATTTTTTCCAAAGTATCCCAGAAGCCGTTCTTCGACAGGCCGCATGTTGCTTGTGCTACTGTGAGCAGCCTGCATGACCTAAATGTGCTATCATGGCCTGCAGCCTCTCCGGACTTGTCTCCCATCAAGCACATTTGGGACATCATTGGTTGGCAATTGCGATGAGAGCTGCCAGTAGCCAATCTTGATGATTTGCGTGCCTAAGTGCATTCAGCGTGGCATAACATTCCTCAGACAACCATTAATAACCTCATTGATAGTATTCAAAGGCGTGTAAGTGCGTGTATTTCTGCGTGTGGCGCTTATACTTGATACTGAATGAATCAAGATATTTGGAATATTTTGTTTCCATTTATTTATCGTTTGCATATCATTAACATGTCTATCGATCCTGTGATTTCCACAATTCCAAAACTTTTCCTTCTTGGAGTTGCATTTTCAATGTTTAGGAGTGTATGTAAGCTAATTTTTTGCAGGGCTAGTCATATTTTTTTTTGAAAGAACCATTTTGGGGTACATATAAATTATTGATCAACTTTTATTTCATTTTTTGGTGAGGGATTAGAAAAAAACGCAATTCCGCCGTTGTCTTATGCTTTTTATTTTACGCCATTCACCGTGCAGTTTAAATAACATTAGCTTTATTATACAGGTTGTTATGGTGCCGGCAATAACATATATGTTTTTTTTGTTTTTGTTTTTTTTAACACTTTTGCAAAATCAAACCACTTTTTATGGAAAAAAAAATTTTTATGTGAAGCTTTTTTTGTTTTGCCTGTTGGTCACAAAACAGACACTCGGATGCGCCGTCAGTGTGTTCTCTATGCCTGTTTTAGGGCTTTCACTGCCAGAGTTATTGGTATACTCCACATTCTTCATTGGATGCAAGGTTATCATTGTTCCCACAGGAAATTTCTCTGTGTATTACACTGGCTTAACTACTGATGATTACCTTTTATATTGGGGATTTCTGTTCTGCATGCACCTTTATCGAAT
The DNA here is from genome assembly GCF_050947455.1 of Rhinoderma darwinii. Lineage (NCBI taxonomy): Eukaryota > Metazoa > Chordata > Amphibia > Anura > Rhinodermatidae > Rhinoderma > Rhinoderma darwinii. Next base: position 421,009,476 of record NC_134688.1, read on the forward strand.
ATCGTCTTTGTTGAAATTTTTGTGCTGTGTATATGATTTCTTATATGGAATTACACTGTGTTCCAAATTATTATGCACATTGGATTTAAGTGTCATAAACATTTAATTATTAGTTTTTCAATTAAACTCATGGATGTTATTGTGTCTTAGGGCTCTTTGGATCATTGTAATCAATCTCAGACGCCTGTGATAATTAGTTTGCCAGGTGTGCCCAATCAAAGGAAAACTACTTAAGAAGGACGTTTCACATTATTAAGCAGGCCACAGGTTTCAAGCAATATGGGAAAGAAAAAGGATCTCTCTGCTGCCGAAAAGCATGAAATAGTGCAATACCTTGGACAAGGTATGAAAACATTGGATATTTCAAGAAAACGTAAGCGTGATCATCGTACTGTGAAAAGATTTGTGGCTGATTCAGAGCACAGACGGGTTCGTTCAGATAAAGGCATAATGAGGAAAGTTTCTGCCAGACAAATTAATAGGATTAGGAGAGCAGCTGCTAAAATGCCATTGCAAAGCAGCAAACAGGTATTTGAAGCCACTGGTGCCTCTGGAGTCCCGCGGACAGCAATGTGTAGGATCCCCCAGAGGTTTGCAAGTGTGCATAAAGCTATTATTCGGCCACCCCTAAACAATGCTCACAAGCAGAAACGGTTGCAGTGGGCTCAGAAATACATGAAGACTAATTTTCAAACCGTGTTGTTTACTGATGAGTGCCGTGCAACCCTGGATGGTCCAGATGGATGGAGTAGTGGATGGTTGGTGAATGGCCACCATATCCCAACAAGGCTGCGACATCAGCAAGGCAGTGGCGGAGTCATGTTTTGGGCTGGAATCATGGGGAGAGAGCTGGTAGGCCCCTTTAGGGTCCCTGTCGGTGTGAAAATGACCTCTGCAAAGTACGCAGAGTTTATGACTGACCACTTTCTTCCGTGGTACAAAAAGAAGAACCGTGCCTTCCGTAGAAAAATTATCTTCATGCAAGACAATGCACCATCTGATGCTGCAAAGAATACCTCTGTGTCATTGGCTGCTATGGGCATAAAAGGAGAGAAACTCATGGTGTGACCCCCATGTTCCCCTGACCTCAACCCTATTGAGAACCTTTGGAGCATCCTCAAGCAAAATATCTATGAGGGTGGGAGGCAGTTCACATCAAAAAAGAAGCTCTGGGAGGCTATTCTGACATCCTGCAAAGATATTCAAGCAGAAACTGTCCAAATACTCACAAATTTAATGGATGCAAGAATAGTGAAGGGGATATCATAGAAGGGGTCCTATGTTAACATGTAACTTGGCCTGTTAAGTCTTTTTTGATTGAAAGAGCTTTTGATTTCTGTAAATATGACCTCCTGATGCTGCAAATTCAACAAATTACCATTTTCGTTCTCTTTACAACCTTTAAAATGTTTTGATCTCTGTTGTGCATAATAATTTGAAACAGTGCATTTTGAGTTTTTTACTTCTAAAAAAAATCTGTTATCATTAGGAGATTTGTTCAATAAAATTTGCATTATACTCCAACGGTTGATGGCTTGAAGATTATACTGACTGTCATTTGCATCGACTATTTAGGAAAATCGGCGAAAAATAACATTTGCATAATAATTTGGAACGCGGTATATATACCTGCTTGTGACATCAGGGTAGCCCACCATTTTGTGTGTTCCTCCCAGTCCTATACTCTTATATTTATATGCATATTTTTATAATTGTTAAAATTAATAAAATGATACTTTTATTGGCTATCCTTGGTCCTGCATGTATTTTCTTTCTTGGTGTTTGCAATTTCTCATGCATTTAGGACCTTAAGGTGAATACCTTCTATAGGGTTACTAATGGATGTTATATTGTTGTTATTCAGTAGGAACATTCATTACTTTATCTCCAACTCTGTCCATGGTCATGTGTGATGGACACATTGGTGTACGGCTCATTACAGTTACAGTATGTGTGTATCAGAGCTGTGTCTTATAATGATCCCAGATCCTGTGCGCCCATTACATGACCATGGACAGAATTTTATCTACTGAAAGTAAACAATGAATGTTCCTACTTTATAACAGCAAGCAGAGATCGGTTGTAAACCATGAGGAATTAATCCAGGAGCATATTGAAAATTTTTATAAATTTAAATTCTACAAAAATTAACATTAATTTGATGGAACCAGAAACCCCTTACTCTTGTTTAGTCCTACTATGTATAGTGTTTGTCCCAATTATGTGCTTTAATGAAAAGCTGAAATATGAACCCCATTGTCATCAGCATTTTAGCTACCATACAACTATTTGTGTCTCTAACTAATCTCTTTTTACACAAACATCCAGTGATCTGCATTTAAAAAGTACACTATTTTAGAAGATTTGCTTTGTAAAAGTATTTTGTTGCAGGGTAATCAGCCTGTAAATTGTAATATTAATATGTCAAATGTAACACTTGTACCCCCATCATTAAGGTAAATTATAATGATTCTAGGGAATATATTTGATATACACAAAGAAAATCTTTATTTCAGCTGTGCCCTACATCCATAATTATCTTGCCACTTTTTATTGCGGATTAGACATTGATATATTATATTGACATATTGTTACACTTTATTACAGCAATGAACTACAGATTTTTAGTTGCAATTTAATTAGTAGTACTCAGAAAGCATTATACTACATTGTATATTTAGATATAATACTTCTTAGGCTTCGTTCACATCTGCATCAGGGCTCCGTTCCAACGTTCTGTCGGAGCTTTCCGTCGGAACGAAGCCCTGACTGACACAAACGGAAACCAGAGGTTTCAGTTTCCATTACCATTTATTTCAATGGTGACGGATCCGGTGCCCATGCTTTCCGTTTGTCTCAGTTGTGCAGGGGTTCCGTCGGGTTCCGTCGTTTTGACGGAATCAAGAGCGTAGTCGACTATGATGATGGATACGAAAACCTCTGGTTTCCCTTTGTGTCATTCAGGGCTCCATTCCAATGGAAAGTTCCTACGGAACGTCGGAACGGAGCCCTGACGCAGATGTGAACGAAGTCTAAGGCTATGTGCATAGGGGTGCATAGGCCTGCATCTTACCTTACTTCTTAGCACATATTATATAGACCCAACACAAATTACACATAAAATGAAACCACAGATGTGTATATGTAAAGCAACAGGTCAGAACACACAGATTGTGCATGGAAATAAATAGCTTTGCAAGGGCTGCAAAATTTCTTTATAGTGGTGGCTGGAAAAGAATAAATTTCACAAACTAGCACTGTCTCACTAGAGTATTTATTCTCCTTGTCAGAGATCCAGAAAACGTTAGGCAGACATTAAAGGTGTTTTCCCATGAGGGACATTTATGACATATCCACAGGATATGTCATAAATGCCAGATAGATGCGGGTCCCACCTCTGGGACCCGCACCTATCTCTAGAATGGGGCCGCTAAACCCAGTTCTAGTTTTTTGTGTTCCGGCTGATTTCCGACCATGAAGGACAAAACAGCGTAGCTCGCTTGCTATGCTGCTTCCGTAACTGCCATTCACTACTATGGGAGTTACGGAAACAGCATAGCTCAGCGAGTTACGCTGTTTCCGTAACTCCTGACCACGTAATCAGGAAGTAGCCGGGAGTCAGCGAGATCAGACAAAGGTAGAACGGGGTTTAGGGTGCCCCGTTCTAGAGATAGGTGCGGGTCCCAGAGGTGGGATCCGCATCTATCTCACGTTTATGATATGTCCTGAGAAAAGTGTCTCCCTAGTGCCACCCATAGATCATTTTCTTGTGAATCAATGTCCAACCCCTTTGCCACATGACACAGGTTATCAGCCATCTACAGAAAGTACAGTTTTAGAGGTGTTGCCCCTTGTTAACATGGACTAGCCTTTTGGCTGGCTGACTTACATTATAGCCCACTATAGGTGACAACCAATATGGCTGCCCTTCCAGTTGTCACTAGGAACATTTTGGGTTGAAATCCTCTTTAATTAAACCTGGTAAGATAATTAAGTAAACTTTTTTTCATACCTGGTATCATACATTTATCAGACATAAAAGCCTATAGAACTATACACAATAATACAAATGTTTGCATTCCAGGGGAGCAGAGGCGGTATTTATAGTAGGTGATGCCAATTGTCTACCACACTTTTCTTTGACTTTGTGGTTGTTGCTTGAAGCCACTGGTTGATGAATTATCATCTTGACTTTCCCAGGCCTGAAAACACTAAGATTTCAATGATTCTTAATTGCCTGGGAGTTGCCTAAACCATTTAAATAAATTACGTCTCCACCTTTACCCCTGGCACTGAAGTATAGAGTGATAATATATATGCAAAAAGTAAATGAACTTTAAAGTGGAAGAAATATTGTGTATTGAAGTGTCTTGTCAATGGTTTATCGATAAGGAAAACACTAGAATGTCCAGACATAACGTTTCTATGCTGGATGTCACTTTACCACACCCCTCGCAACCTTCTTCTACATCGTATGGATGACATCAGTGGAATTCCAGGGATCTCACATTCTGTCATGTTCTTCATTTAACTACCTCACTAGAACATAAAAAGATGAAGGAGGAATGATGAAATCACCATACACGAGAGGACATGTTTTACAGGGAGTTTGTGTACGGTGAGACTGAATAACACATATTTAATCATTGCAATGACATCAGCCTCAGAAATAGTCATGTTGACCTTGAAGATTCTCCACCATCTTGGTCATCGATGAACACCGATGCCATAGAATACTGGGATCTAAATAGGCACTATTTCACTTCCAAACAAGCTTTTTGGCAATCTGTACTGTTAATTCAGGTCTGCATTAACATAACCCAAAAAACATAGTGCTGGCATCCAGGCTGGGTGTGTACTGTGTATTCATGGCACTTTTATTACAAAGGCGGAGCCCTGGGCAAGGCCCATATTAGAAATGGATAGAGGTGCAGCAGGTATATCCATTGTCTGAGCATTCTGTATTTCTTGTTTAACCTCTGTTTCACTGGCAGAAAGTGCAGATGCCCCAACAGAACAAATGAGACATATTCATGCCTGTTTTGCAGCTAAAGAGTTAAGTAGGCTGAAAGTGAATTGTCTCGACACATTACACATCTATTGGGTGTGGTCCCCTAGGCTTATTTTTTTTTCTTCTAATATGCCACCAAAATATTTCACAATTGTTTCCAAACTATAAAATCTTGGAAAAGAGACTTAAAAATATGGGAAGGAACGTCAATATATATATATATATATATATATATATATATATATATATATATATATATATATATATGCAAAATTTAATATATCCTAAACCTCTTTGAGACGACCACCCAAAATTGTTGTGAAAAATGCTCTTTTAGAAGAGTGGTCCAATATTGCAAATTAGGCCAATAATTATAAGAGAAATTTAAAATCTGTCAACAAACAATCTGGTCTAGATCGGGGGTAGCTTTCTCAAAGAGATGGCCTTTTGTAGAGGTTTTACTGTATGCACATATATAGATAGTACGCCAAGTAAAATGTTCTATATTCTTTTTTTTTTCAAACTTTAAATTTTTATCCGTTTCCAAATTCATAGAAAATTATAGAATACCGCAAAAATGAGGGATACTCGCAGGAACCCAAAATAATAAAACATCAATGTATTACTTATATACAACAGTGCGTACATAGCAGAAAAAAAATAAAGAAAAAAAATAAAACAGAGAAAAACATTTACAACATTTGAAACAATGCTCGCGTGTACACTCTGCAGATATGATATTAATACATAACATGCACAAGTATTGATATTTGTAGTGAAGGACAATGAGCCTACAAAAAGACCTCTAATAAGTCCCTATAGACCCCAGAACAAAGGATAGTCAACAACTCCAATCTGACTAATGTGACACCTGCAAAAATTTTTATATAGAATTGCTTATATGAAGAACCTGAGTTGTGCAATATGAAACCCATAAATCCCATCCGTTATCAAACGGAGTAAGGGAATGAGACGATTTAACCAACAGTCTTTCCATGTCATGTGCAAATTGTACATGTTGACATAATTCTTTGGTAGTTAGAGGAGAATTGGACTTCCAGGTTCTCGCAATCATGGACCTGGCCACAAGTATAATATGACCTATCACTGTTCGCACATCTACAACAAATTCTGACATGCCAATAAAACACAATGCTAATGTAGGTTGTATGTGAACGCAGAGACGAGTAACAGACTTTATAAGACCAGCCGTTGCCAGCCAAACGGGTACACTAGGGGACAATTCCACCAAACGTGTTTATATGTGCCTATCAAGCCGCAGCCTCTCCAGCAATAATGTGGGTAAGTAGGGTTCAGTTTAGAAACATGCGCGCGAGTAAGGTACCAGCGCAACATAATCTTAAAGGATGTCTCCCAGTAACTTGCACTCTTGGATATTCCCTTGAGAACCTTGATGGCAGTATACCATTCTTCCGAATTTATAGTAACATTTACATCTTGCTCCCATTTAAGAATATAAGAGGGGTCATTTATCAATTGTGGTTGCACTAACATTTTATAAAACAATGAAATCCCTCGAAGAGCAGGCCTAAGAGATGAAAAGAATTGGTATACAACCGTTGGAAATGTTGGTGAATGAATTGAGGTTTTGTGTAGTGCATGACGGATTTGGAGGAACTTATAAAAGTCTCTTGCAGGAAGGGAATAAGTATGGAGATATATTCAAAATTGTGTAGTGAATCTCCGGAGTATAAAAGTCCAATTGTCTTTACACCTGCTGCATTCCAATTACGGAGGTCCAGCTCAGGAATACGTGTATTCAGGAATTGTATGGGTAAATCTTTAAGAATAGTCATATCTAATGCGGAGATACATGTACAAAGCGATTTCCATGCAGAAATGGAAGCTGAAATACTTGACAATTTATGAGAAACCGTGTAAAGGGGCGATGATGACATGCAAAATAAGGCATTTAATGGGATCCCCAATTGTGCACTTTCAATGTCCACCAAACGTTTTTTGTGGGAACAATTCCACCAAAATTTAGTTTGATCCAAAATAGCCGCCAGGTAATATTTTTTCAAGTCCGGTACTCCCATACCACCTTTGGTCCAGGGTCTAGTCATGGTGCTAAATCTAATTCTAGGTTTCTGACCTGCCCATATGAAGTCTGACAGAATTTTTTATGCAATTTTGCAAAATTTAGCTGCTATTACAACCCAGTGATTAGAGGAGCTGTTAGCTTAAGCGGCCATCTTCTTCAGCGGCTAGACTCCACCCCTCAAAATGTTCTATATTCTTACCAAAAAATAGCATACTCATTACTTTAATTTTATTGGGGATTTTTATGAAAAAAATAAAAAAGAACGAAATTGTACTCTTCAGAAAAAAACATTGTATAGCGTCCACGGCTGCGGATTGTCGGGATTACTTACCCCCGACGGCCGCAGTCATGGATCTGTGAGCGGTGGCCACATCTCCTCCCCAGGAGACACCAGCGCTCACTTCCGCTTCGTTCTGCTGTGTTCCGTAGGGTGTGTGTGCACGCTCGTGCCCGGCCTTAAGGGGGCCAGTGTGCGCACATGAAAATAATCATCAATAAACCCACTATCAACCTGGACTATAAAAAGGGCTCTACCCTTTCATTCATTGCCTGAGCATTGTTGTGTTTACCCGTATTAGTCTTGCAAAGGGTCCCCTAGTGTTATCCTGTTCCCAGTGTTCCCGTACCTGCTACCTGTATCCATTGCTACCATTGTTCCTGTGCCTTAGAAAGTTGGAGTCGTGTTGTGCCATCGGTCACACCTGCTGTGTTACACCACGCCTGGTATCTGCTGCCAGGTCCCATCTGAGCCTAGCCGTTACTACTGTCTGAACTGCTACAGGTACCCTTGTGCTTGGACTATATAGACATTGACTTGGTACACTGTTTGGCCAGCTGCTATCTCGCTACGGCGGTACGGCCCAGTGGGTCCACAAATCGCCGCCACCAGGGTAGTACTGCTGGTACTCCAGTTAGGGTCCCGGCAACAAGGTTGAAAAGGGGCCCATCCGCTACTTTAAACATTTCATTGAGGGCCCCAGCGTTTGTTACTTTTTAGAAAGGAACGGACCCTGCAACGTAACGGGCCGTTCTTTACTCGAAGTAACTTACGCTGGGGCTCTGAGAGGAAGATGCTGCATGAGCAGGAAACAGAAGCTCCGTGTCACATGTGGAGGGAGCCGCCCACAAGACAGGGAGGATGGGGGAAGAAGGAAGAGCTGGAAAGGAGCAGTGCCACGCAGCCCCCCCCCCATCTGCCTGCAACTTGTAACTGCTGAGGAAGATTCCTCCAGGGCAGGTAAGAGGGAACTGTAATGTTATGTGTGGGGGATTCTTTAAAAATCGTTTTTGTGGGGGAGGGGGGACTAAACTGTAAATGCTATATATGGGGGAGGGAATTTTGTGTAAAACTTTTTTTTGTGGGGGGAGGGGGACCTAACTGTAAATGCTATATGTGGGGGAGGGGATTTTGTGTAAAACGTTTTTTTGGGGGGTGGGACTTGGCTGTGAATGCTATATGTGGGGGAGGGGATTTTGTGTCGGATGCTATATATGGGAGATGGTGGGACTTGGCTGTGAATGCTATGTGTGGGGGAAGGGATTCATTATTAATTTTTCTTGGGGGAGGGGGAACGTATCCGGCCTGTGCGTCACAGGGAATTCTGGCCGAAAATCCACACCAAACTGTGGTGCAGTTTTTCGCCTGGAATGTCCGCTGCGGAAACTGCAGCATTTAGCCGGCCTGCTAGCAGTCACATGGGATGAAACGTCATCCCAGGAGGCCGCACTAGAGGAAGGAAGAAACCCTGACTCCTGTGTAAGTATAAGGCATCATTCACACGAGCGTAATATACGCGCGTGCGACGCGCGTGCTTTTCACGCGTGTCGTACGCACCTATATTGCTCTATGGGGCAGTGCAGACAGTCTGTGGGTTTTGAGCAGCGTGAGTGCGCTGCGTAAAACTCACGACATGTTCTATATTTCAGCGTTTTTCGCGCATCACGCACCCATTGAAGTCAATGGGTGCGTGAAAACCACGCAGGTCGCACGGAAGCACTTCCGTGCGAACTGCGAGATTGGCGCATCAGCTGTCAAACTCTGAATGTAAACAGAAAAGCACCACGTGCTTTTCTGTTTACAAACATCCAAACGGAGTGTCATAATGATGGCGGCTGCACGAAAATCACGCAGCCGCGCATCATACAGTGATGACACACGCAGCTGTTAAGTGCATTTTGGGCACGCAAAATGCAGCGTTTTTTGCGTGCGCAAAACGCACACGCTCGTGTAAATCAGGCCTACAACCCACAACAAATAAGCAGCGATTCCGCAAATACAATTGTCAATTTCTGAGCGTTTTTACCGCTCAGTATTTACGCAGCGTGTGGATGTCATTTCTTCTATCTCATCCACTCTGCTGCTACTGTATCTGCTACAGATTTTTTACAACTAATTCCTTTGCGGAAAAACTGCAGTATCTACGCTACGTGTGAACTGACAATAAGGCCTAATTCACACAACCATGTTCGGTCCATGATATACGGACCGCATGTCGGCCTAATTTCCCGGACCGAACACAGTGCAGGGAGCCGGGCTCCTAGCATCATAGTTCTGTACGATGCCAGGTGTACCTGCCTCCCCTGTCCCGAGATTTGACTGTAAATGCCGTGTGTGTTGGAGCTTATTTAGCATATAGTCACAGGTTACGGTCATATTGCGTTTTTCTTTTTTTTACAGAGATATTCGCAAAGCCATGGATAGAAAGCAATTTTACAAAAACTGTGTAGGGTAGGGGGGCTTTGCTGTAGATGTTATGCGAGGGACAAGTTTAGTTATAGTTTTTGTGCGGGGGAGGATATATTCACATGTAGAGTTTGAGGTGCAGTTAAAAAAAATGCATCAAAACCGCGCAGTCAACTGCGCTATTGATTCCGTCAAAACAACGAAAACCTTATAGTATGGACAGCCAGTGGTCAGGGAGAAACATGTTTAAAACGTGTTTCATGCGTACAAAATGTGCAGGCAATACTGCATTGCAATACCACAGCAATTAATGGGGCACTACTGGCTCATGTAAATACACCCTTATCAATTCATACCTCCATTGCTCAGTTCACATAATAAGTTGTCTAACGATTAATTACCAAAGCAAATTAAGTATAGTCGGGCGTTCTGACAATACCTTAAAGAGGCTCTGTCACCAGATTTTGCAACCCCTATCTTCTATTGCAGCAGATAGGCGCTGCAATGGAGATAAGAGTAACGTTTTTGTTTTTTTTAAAAACAAGCATTTTTGGCCAAGTTATGACCATTTTTATATTTATGTAAATGAGGCTTTCTAAAGTACAACTGGGCGTGTTTACAGTAAAAGTACAACTGGGCGTGTATTGTGTTCGTTACATCGGGGCGTTTTTACTTCTTTTACTAGCTGGGCGTTGTGTATAGAAGTATCATCCACTTCTCTTCACAACGCCCAGCTTCTGGCAGTGCAGACACAGCGTGTTCTCGAGAGATCACGCTGTGACGTCACTCACTTCCTGCCCCAGGTCCTGCATCGTGTCGGCCACATCGGCACCAGAGGCTACATTTGATTCTGCAGCAGCATCGGCGTTTGCAGGTAAGTCGATGTAGCTACTTACCTGCAAACGCTGATGCTGTTGCAGAATCAAATGTAGCCTCTGGTGCCGATGTGTCCTCGCTGGTCCGACACGATGCAGGACCTGGGGCAGGAAGTGAGTGACGTCACAGCGTGATCTCTCGAGAACACGCTGTGTGTCTGCACTGCCAGAAGCTGGGCGTTGTGAAGAGAAGTGGATGATACTTCTATACACAACGCCCAGCTAGTAAAAGAAGTAAAAACGCCCAGATGTATTGAACACAATACACGCCCAGTTGTACTTTTACTTTAAACACGCCCAGTTGTACTTTAGAAAGCCTCATTTACATAAATATAAAAACGGTCATAACTTGGCCAAAAATGCTCGTTTTAAAAAAAAAAAAACATGACTCTTATCTCCATTGCAGCGCCGATCTGCTGCAATAGGAGATAGGGGTTGCAAAATCTGGTGACAGAGTCTCTTTAAAGACCACAATCGTTCACATTGTTCTGATGTAAATGGCCATTTTACCAATATTTATAGGCTAAAAAAAACAAAATAATGTATCTTACATGCCAACATGCATTCAATATAATTGTCTCTATGCGTTGATTTTCTATGCTAATCAGTAGATGACCAAGACACTCCCTGAGATGACTATTCTTTGATTCGGTATATTTTATTTTACCAGATCTGTATACTAGGGGAATGACTGACACTGATATCACATTCTTAGACAAGACTGTCACAGATGACAAATTTCTCCTGCTCCCCTGCCGTATAACTACGTTTCTTACTATACAGCAAATTCATAATTAAAATGTACTACTCAGCTGCTCATCTTAAACACTAAAAATAAATGGTGGCAATCTTTTCCATACAGGATTAAGATACAAAAGGTCCTCTAGGACATGAAGTATCTTATCTAATGTTGAGTAAAATTTGGCCTTTGTAAATCAGACATTTTTGGCTTCTCCTAGTTTAGTTGGCATTATATATTAAAAATAAACACACTCCACAGGGCATTATACTTTCAACTTACCTACAATTCAACATTTCAATATGTATGTACTTGCCACCAAAATTGTTGGAGCATATTAGGCAAGATGTCCAAGATGTTTAACATCATCATTTCTGAAATCATTTTTAAAAATAGAAATCTACACCTCCAGACAAAAATTAATATTACAAATATTACAATGTCTCCGCTTAAATTCTCAAACTATAAGATCGGAACGGAACACAACCCATGAGTAAAGAAAGCGAATCAGCACGTAATCACAACTATACTGGCCCTTGCCAATGAAAATCTTGATATCTTAAATAAATCAAAAAGAGAAGCGCCTCATGGTGCAGAATCCCAAAACAAAGGTGAATGGAAAATATCCTCACCTGGGAAAGTTGTGCAGTATCCAGGCAAAACACTGTTTGCAGGCATACAATGAAAAGACTGAGCTCCCCTAAGTCTAACACAATAAAAACAATAACACAAAGGACATTTTGTTAAAGGGGTTGTCCAGTCATGAGAAATTGATGGCCTATCCTAAGGACTAAGAACAAGTTCGAAACGCGTAATCGGTAACCTTCTTTGGGAGTGCACTCCATTTTCTCTTTTAAAATTATGAATTAAAGGCTATGTAAACTTTCGAAAGGCAATTAATTTTTTTTAATGAAAAGGTTAGTCAGTGTGATTAGTGCAACTTTCAAAATAGTTTTTATTAAAAATTACAGCTGTTCTGTATTCGCTATACAGAATTTTTGTGATGACATGTCTAAATGAAGCATTTTGGGGAACTTAGGCTATTTCTATCGGTATGCCTGGAATTTTCCCTTAATTTTCCCAAATGCACTATCCAATATTCTATTTTAATATAGTAATACATATATAATCCATCATTTAGACGTGTAAGAAAATAACCTTAAAATAGTAAGACATAAGAAGTAGTTTGGTGCTTTGTTCTTCACCAGATATTCACCAGTATACATGTATACTGGGGAATATCTGGTGAAGAACAAAGCACCAAACTACATCTTATGTAAATGATAAGACTGTACAGTATCTCTGAGATAACAGCATGAATATTTTGGTAGAATTCTTACTCAGCAAGTTTTTCTTGTTTTGTCCCTTGCAAAAATGCCAACTTTCAATGCCCTTTAGCATTTTCTACAGAAAAGTTAACAATGTTGTGGCATGTGTTTAGGAGGAGCGTGTTTGTTTATATCCATGGCAAGGTGGCCTTTACAATTCTTTTCCAAATTGTCTCTGTTTAATGCTGAATGTAAAAGTTTACAGCCATTTTAGTGATTTTGCTTCGAAAAATTACAAGAAAGTAAGAGAAATGGGACACTAACTAAAATGTATAGAAATAGGAAATATTGTTGGTAGAACAAGACATGAAAGCCTAAATGCACTTACAAAACTACATGTACTGTACCGCATTCTAATGGTACTACATGTACTGTACTGCTCTTTATCTGTTCTACATGTACTGCACTGCTCTCTACCTGTACTACATATTCTGTTCTGTACTGCTCTCTACCTGTACCACATGTCCTGTACTGCTCCCTACCTGTACTACATGTACTGTACTGCACTGCTCTCTACCTGTACTACATGTACTGTACTGCACTCTACCTGTACAACATGTACTGTACTGCACTGCTCTCTACCTGTACTACATGTACTGTACTACTCCATACCTGTACTACATGTACTGTACTACATGTACTGTACTGTACTGTTCCCTACCTGTACTACATGTTCCGTACTATACTGCTCTCTACCTGAACTACATGTACTGTACTGCTTTCTACCTGTACTGTACTGCTCTTTACCTGTACTAAATGTACTGTACTGCCCTCTGCCTGTAGTTCATGGACTGTACTGCTATCTTCCTGTACTACATGGACTGTACTGCTCTCTACCTGTACTACATGTCCTGTACTGCCCTATACCTGTACTACATGGACTGTACTGCACTATACCTGTACTACATGGACTGTACTGCTATCTACCTGTACTACATGGACTGTACTGCTCTTTACCTGTACTACATATACTGTACTGCTCTCTACCTGTAATACATGTATTGTACTGCTCTCTTCCTGTACTACATGTACTGTACCGCTCTTTGCTTGTGCTACATGTACTAAACTGCTCTCTTCCTATACTACGTGTCAGGGTTACTTTCCCTGTGATTTCACACCGAATAACCACCTCTGTAAATTTGAAATTGAGTGCATGCGTAGAAGAAATACACCAGCCAGAGAAGTGTTGGTACAGTTCCTCTCTCAATGAAGCAGGAAATGCAACTGCACTTTATTACACAAGTGTTACAAGTTTTCTCAGTAAAAATGTGGGACGTGCTTAAGCCCTATTGGTTCTATTCAGTTGTGACGTTCATCAGCACATTCCTCTTGCATTCCAGGGCGGTGTCTCTATTGGCGTTGTTCCAGATGCAGGCGCCATCTTGTTGCAAAGATTCTTTGTGAAATATACTGATATGTAGCTTATGTAAGGGTATTAATGTTTTTGCAAGCAATATACATGCTAATTATCCCTCACACATGTCCTGTACTGCCTTCTACCTGTACTACATGTACTGTACTGCCCTCTACCTGTACTAAATGTACTGTACTGCCCTCTACCACATGTCCTGTACTGCTCCCTACCTGTACTACATTTACTGTACCGCTCGCTGCCTGTACTACAAGTACTGCTCTCTACATGTACTAGATGTATTGTACTGCACTGCTCTCTACATATACTACATGTACTGTAATGCCCTCTACCTGTACTACATGTCCTGTACTGCTCTCTTCCTGTACTCCATGTACTGTACTGCCCTCTACATGTACTAGATATACTGCTCTCTACCTGTACTACATGTAGTTGCTGCTCTCTAGCTGTACTACATATACTGCTCTCTACCTGTACTACATGTCCTGTACTGCCCGCTACCTGTATTACATGGACTGTACTTCTCTCTCCCTGTACTACATGTACTGTACTGCTCTCTACCTGTACTACATGTACTGTACGGCTCTCTACATGTACTAGATGTATTGCACTTTTATTTACCTGTGCTACAGGTACTGTACTGCTCTCTACATGTACTAGATGTATTGTACTGCTATTTACCTGTGCTACATGTTCTGTACTGCTCTCCAACTGTACTACATGTACTGTACTGCTCTCTACCTGTACTACATGTACAGTACTGCCCTCTACCTGTACTACATGTACTGTTCTGCCCTCTACCTGTACTACATGTCCTATACTGCTCTCCACCTGTACCACATGTAATCTACTGCTCTCTACATATACTACATGTACTGTAGTGCTTTTTACCTGTACTGCTCCCTAACTCTGTACTACATGTATTGTACTGCTCTCTCTCTCTCTGTACTTAATGTACTGTACTGCCCTCTACCTGTACTACATGTACTATGCAGACCTCTAAATATACTACATGTGCTGCACTGCTCTTTATCTATACAACATGTACTGTACTGCTCTCTACCTGTACTACATGTACTGTACTTCTCTCTCCCTGTAATACATGTACTGTACTGCCCTCTACCTGTACTACATGTACTGCACTGCTCTTTACCTTTACAACATGTACCGTACTGCTCTCTACCTGTACTACATGTACTGTACTGCCCTCTACTTGTACTATATGTCCTGTACTGCATGTACTGTATTGCTCTCTACCTGTACTACATATACTTTACTGCTCTCTACCTGTACTACATATACTGTACTGCTCTCTACCTGTAATACTTGTATTGTACTACTCTCTACCTGTAATACATATATTGTACTGCTCTCTACCTGTACTACATGCACTGTACTGCTCTCTAACTGTACTACAATCATTGTGCTGCTGTCTACCTCTGTACTTCTCTCTACCTGTAATACATGTATTGTACTGCGCTCTACCTGTACTACATGCTCTTTACTGTTCGCTACCTGTACTACATTCACTGTACTGCTCTCTACATATACTACATGTACTGTGCTGCCTCTACCTGTACTTCATGTACTGAACTGCACTCTACCTTTACTACATGTACTGTACTGCCTTCAACCTGTACTACATGTACTGTATTGGGCTCTACATGTACTGTATATACTGTACTGCTCTCTACATATACTACATGTACTGTACTGCTGTCATGAACAAATACATGGGTAACAGGGAGGTCCCTGTTTTTCCCAAACCTCTGTCCCTACCTACTTGTACGACCCGACCTAAATGACCGCGCACAACTGGGCGGTGTTCCCTATACTCGTACAAGTGCAACTGACAAACAGATAAGACAGAGACAGAACGAAACAACAAAGGGTCACCTGGGAAGTACATGGAGGGAAAGGCAGGGCAATTGCCCCACGGACAAGTCCAGGCACAAAAGCCGGAGTCAGGCAGGCAGGGTCAAATCAGGAGAGTGCAGCAAAACAAAAGTCAGAAGGCAAAGAAAATTCAGGAGTCAAGCCGGGGGCAGGGGTAACAAAGGAGTAAAATGCAAGTCGCTCAGGGGAGTCTGTAACTAGGGAAAGCACAGGGCTAGGAAACACTAATTACAGGCAAAGGCCTACTGCCCCAGGCTGAATTAAATAAGGAGAGGGCAGGAGCTCAGGAACATCAGCCAGGCCTTATTTGGCCTGACGCTCCTGAGCTCCTATCGGCTGCAGACTGCCTCAGTCTGCCAGGCCGGGCGACGCCCGAGCGAGAAACTCTCGACGTCCTGGAGACCGAGGGATCCGCAGGAGGGGAGTACGTGACAACTGCCCTCTAAACGTTCCGAAAAACGGCTGAAACATCAGAAGCAGAACGCCTCCAAACATCTGCCCATTGATTTCAATGGGAAAAACTGTGTTCTGTTCCGACGGGCTGTTTTTTCCACGCGGCCTTTTTGAAAAAAGGACTGCGAAAAAGAAGTGCACGTCACTTCTTCAAACGTTTCTGGAGCCATTTTTCATTGACTCCAAAAACGGCCGTAAAAAACGCAGCGACAAACGCGAGTTTGCTCTAAAAACTTCTGAAAATCAGGAGCTTTTTTCCCTGTAAACAGCTCCCTATTTTCAGATGGTTTTTGCTAAGTGTGTGAACATAGCCTAATAGGCATGCAGCTGATTTAACCCCTTCCCTCCTCTTCCCATTTTTCGGATTTCCACATTTGTTTTTTCCTCTCCACCTTCCAAAAGCTATAATTTTTTTATTTTTCTGTCTATATAGCCATATGAGGTCTTGTTTTCTGCGGGACAAGTTGTAGTTTTTCATGGCACCATTTATTGTACCGCATAATGTACTGGGAAGTTGAAAAAAATAATTGGGGTGAAATGAGCAAAAAAAAGCGATTACGCCATTTTTTGGCGCGATGGCTTGTTTCAGGGGCGCCCCCTGATTCTAACACTTTAAATGCCGCGGTTGTGATTGACCGCGGCGTTTAAGGTGTTAAAGGGGCAGAATTAAAGTAATCTTTGATTCCGGCCGTTGCAGTGAGGTGTCGGCTGCGTAACACAGCCGTCATCCGCTGTGTATGGAGCGAGCTCAGCCTGTGAGCTCGCTCTAAACGTCCCATACATACCTAACTCTTATCACATACAGTTACGTGATATCGCGTTAAGGGGTTATAAATCAGCAGCACGTCCTAAATTCCATGCAGATTTTTTTTCTGCTGCACATGCATGGGATTTTAACAAACCCCATTCACATGAATTAGGGCTTATTCAGACTGACGTGTTAATCGTCCGTGTGAAGGACATTTTTTTTAATGGCCGTCACACGGCTGCATGTATTTCTATGGGGTTATTCACATGGTCGTTGTTTTAACGGACTGTGTGAAGGGCCTGTAAAAAAATAGGACATGTCCTATTTTTGTGCATTTTCACGGATCCCTCAATAGACTCAAGTCTATGTGGGTTCTGTAAAACGGGTCCCGCACGGGTGCAAATCGGCCGTGAAAAACGGCCGTACTTCACGTCTGATTTCACACACGTTGGTTTGAATATCGCCTTATATTGTCATTTGTAGTGAATTTTCAGTGCACAATCCGCACCAAAAACAGGAGACAAGTAAGTGGCCCTATTCATACTTCCCTGTTCGGTCTGTGATATATGATACAAAACATGAAAAAATAGTGATGTTAGGCTATATTCTCACAGTGCGGTCAAATCACGTTTTTGCCGCGATTTTGCAAAAATTGTGGCAAATAATGGAATTTGACCGCACTGTGTAACTAGACTAAGGCCTTATTCAGACAGCCGTGTTTGGTCCGTGCTATACAGAGCGTGTATCGGCCATATTTCCCGGGCCGACCACAGTTCAGGGAGCCGGGTTTCTAGCATCACAGTTATCTATAATCATAGGAGTCCCTCCCTTCCCGTGGGAATATTGTCCCCGGTCCCGCACTGAAAGCATCATTACAGTATGGGGCAGTATTCCCGCGGAATTGTCGTCGGCCTGGGAAATACGGCCGATACACGCTCTGTATAGCACGGACCAAACACGGCTGTCTGAATAAGGCCCTAGTCTAGTTACACAGTGCGGTCAAATCCCATTTTTTTGCCACAATTTTTGCAAATTCACGGCAAAGACGTGATTTGACCGCACTGTGAGAATATAGCCTAACAGCACATTTTTTCATGTTTTGTATCCTTTTTTTTTTATGCAATTTTCGTAATCACGGCACAAATGACGCAGTTTTGGCGCGATTTTTATATAATCACGGCAAAACTGCTACATTTTTGCCGCGATTGAGAAAATCGCGGAAAAAAAAACGCTAGGAAAACGTAAAAAAACAAAAAACATTTTAACATACTTTATACATTTTACAAATGGGGTCAGGAGGAAAGTGAAGCAGGATGCAAAGGGGGAAACACTCACCAGCCTGCAGGTCCGGTCGGCTGTGTAGAGGTGCTGGGGGGGCGCGATCTCCACACGGAGCTTCTGCACATGCTGCATCTCCAGTCCAGCTCGTGAAGCTACAACAGGTATGCAGGGAGGGCCACGACTGTTGCTAGGGGGGCGCGACCGTTGCTAGGGGGGAGCGCGAGCGTTGTGAGGCCCCTTTTCTTCATCCATATGGCCTGGCCCCTGACGGGAGTACTACTACTACTGCTCTGATGGCGGCCCTGCTACCTGTACTACATGTCCTGTACTGCTCTCCACCTGTACCACATGTAATGTACTGCTCTCTACATATACTCCATGTACTGTAGTGCTTTCTACCTGTACTACATGTCCTGTACTGCTCCCTAACTCTGTACTACATGTATTGTACTGCTCTCTCCCTGTACTGCATGTACTGTACTGCCCTCTACCTGTACTCTATGTACTACGCAGATCTCTACCTATACTACATGTACTGTACTGCTCTCTACATGTACTGTGCTTCTCTCTCCCTGTAATACATGTACTGCACTGCTCTTTACCTGTATAACATGTACTGTACTGCTCTCTACCTGTACTACATGTACTGTACTGCCCTCTACCTGTACTACATGTACTGTGCTGCTCTCTACCTGTACTACATATACTGTACTGCTCTCTACCTGTACTACATGTGCTGTAATGCTGCCTACATATACTACATATACTGTTCTGCCCTCTACCTGTAAATGTTCTAAACTGCACTCTACCTGTACTACATGTACTGTGCGGCTATCTACCTGTACTACATGTACTGCACTGCTATTTACCTGTACAACATGTACTGTACTGCTCTCTACCTGTACTACATGTACTGTACTGCCCTCTACTTGTACTACATGTCCTGTACTGCCCTCTACCTGTACGACATGTACTGTGCTGCTCTCTACCTGTACTACATATACTGTACTGCTCTCTACCTGTACTACATGTGCTGTAATGCTGCCTACATATACTGTTCTGCCCTCTACCTGTAAATGTTCTAAACTGCACTCTACCTGTACTACATGTATTGTACTTCCCTCTACCTGTACAATATGTACTGTACTGCTCTCTACCTTTACTACATGTAATGTACTTCTCTCTACCTGTACCACATGTACTGTACTGCTCTCTACATATACTACATGTACTGTACTGCCCCTACCTGTACTACATGTACTGTATTGGTCTCTACCTGTACTATATATACTGTACCGCTCTCTATCTATACAACATGTAGTGTATTGCTCTCTGTAATGACCAGCAGGTTATGTAATCACTGTGTGACTCCACCAGTTTGACTTGGCCACTTCTAAGTAGCCTCTTTGAGATTCTCCCTTTATCCCCTGTATGGGGATCTGGACTTTGCTGTGGGGAGACTACCAGTTCGCTATCTCTTGAGGTGGTCCCGCTGTGAGTAACTGCTTCCCCAGCGGACCAGGAAACAGCGGTGAAGTACACCGTGGGTGCAAGTACTGGCAGATTATACTGTGGCAGACGGGTATAGATTTAAGTCACAGTTCGTAACAGGTAGCGGATCTTCAGGCTCACATCAGGACACAGGTTGCCAACAGGGGGTAGGCCACAATCTCATATGAGGTAGCAGGATACAGACTGGTATCAGAAGCTTCCTGTTTGCCTCCTAAGTTTCACAAAAGTTGCTCAGGCACCAGGTGACCAGAGGATCTGTCTTAAAAGGAGGAATGCGGGCTTGGAAGGTAGAGAAGAAGCGCCAGCGGCCACGAGCAACAGAGGGACCAGACCGCGGAAGGGAAGGGAAGCAACCCAGCGGCGGGGACCGCTGGCTTATGCTCTCTCCCTGTACTGTACTTCTCTCTATGTATACTACATGTACTGTACTGCTCTCTACCTGTGTCAGGACAAGCTGCTCTTTTGGACATTAGGCAAGGATGGCAACATAAAATATATAAGTAATCCAATAAACAAGATTTTGTGGAAGGATATCCTGACGGCCTATAATAATTTGATTTTTGAAAAGGCCCAAAATATTGAGTGGATGCAGGGTCTTAGTCATTTCTTTTAGGAGCAGTCAGGGAAATTGCTGGCCAATCTGGTTAGGAATCAGCAAAAATCGCTGTTTGTCCTTAATATTCAAGCAACAGATGATTCAGAACAATGCAGACAATCTTCAGGAATTTGTACACTTCCAGAGAACCTTGTAGAAACCTGGAACGTAATACTTATTTGGGTATGATTAATTTCTCATTTCTAACATATGATCAAAGGGAAGTCTTGGATTGCCCAATTTCTTTGGAGGAGCTAAAAATTGCTCTCAAAGCTATGCCTATAAATAAATAAGATGCCAGTCTTGGATGGAAGTCCCCTGGAAGTGCATAGGGAATACCAAGAGGTTCTTCTTCCCCAAATGCTGTATTTGTATAATGTCTTAGTGCACTCTATAGAAGAGACATTAAAGGGGTTTTCCCATAATCATTATTGATCACCTATCCTCAGCCCTATAGAAATAAACGGTGCACTGGTCGAGCATGCGCACTACTGCTCAGTTCCTATAGGACTCCCAGGAACAGGAAGGTAAGCCCATTCTTGTGATCGGTGGACCCCACAGATCAGATATTTATCACCTATCCTACGGATAGGGGATAAATAATGGTTATGGAAAAACTCCTTTAATTGTCCTCATACTAAAGATGGATAAGAATCCACATTTTGTAGACTCTTATAGACCTATCTCTTTATTTAATTTTGATGTTAAATTTTAGAAAAAGGTCCTTTCGATAAGACTGAATAGTGTTATTGGTGAACTGGTCCATAAAGACCAGTGCAGCTTTATGTCAAGTAAATCAGTTAGTGATAAATTCGGGAATCTCTATTCAAATTTACAAGTTGACTCCTGCAACATGGGAGGCTATTAAATATTGTCACATGATGCGTCGAAAGCATTCGACTGTATTGAATGGAAATATCTATGGGCCGTACTGGGAAAATAGTTTTTTGCTTTAGATTTATTTCATGGATAAAACTGTTATATGCAGACACAATGGCCAGAGATAGAAAAATATCTTCCTCCTTCCCTTTGACTAGGAGGACTTGTCAGAGTTGTTCCTTGTCCCCTCTACTATTTGCCTTGGCGATCGAGCCCTTGGCTTTGATGACTAGAGCTAGAAATAGAATAGGGTTTCAGGGTTTTAGAGGGGAAAATGTCCCACTATGCAGATGATATATTACTATATGTTGGCAAAACCTCGGCGACAACCCCTATTATTATGAGCATTTTTTATTAGTTTGCTTTGTTCTTTGGTCTAACTATTAATTGGCAGAAGTCAGTTTTGTTTCTTGATGATCCGCTCCCCTGATTCCCCCCTCCAGGTTATTCAGGACTCAGCTTTTAAATATCTGGGGCTGATGGTCTCTAAAAGGGTTGAGGAGTATATTGATTTGAATGTAATTCCTCTGATCCAAAGATTAACAGCCAAGGTTAAAACTTACACAAGTCTCTCGATTTTGATGGCCTCTAGGGTTGCCCTTGTAAAAAATCATGATACTGCCACAGGTGATTTTTATTGTGGGAAACTGATAAATTTGGATTTTAACTACTTTTTTTCATCTGGAAGGGGAAATATGTCAGATTAGCTTTATCTCATCTCCAGTTTACAAAAGAGAAGGGGGATCTTGCTGTATGAAATATGCTTCATTAATATCTCACCGCACTAATTAAATTTTTTATGCAATGGGAGTTTTAATAGGATAAACAACTATTTTGCACAGCTTTGTGATGTTGGAGAAAACCTTAAAGAGTAACTATATTTTCGAAAACTTTTTATATGTCATAGAGAGCGCTTCTGCACTTTCGTTCCAGCAACGGTGGGGGGGGGGGTCTCAGCACCTAGACCCCCACCAATAAAAATTTCTAAAATTTCTCTATGACATATCAAACGTTATTTGAAAGTACATTTCCGCCTTAATCTTTTGGAGGGTGATCATTTTTTTCAAAATGTGACAGATATCCCTCCAATTTACTATGTACAACATAAGATTTGGACTAGTAATTTGTATAGAGGCAAAACTATGTTCTAGTCATGAGCATGAATTCCTCTTTTGATG
Organism: Rhinoderma darwinii; assembly: GCF_050947455.1. NCBI lineage: Eukaryota > Metazoa > Chordata > Amphibia > Anura > Rhinodermatidae > Rhinoderma > Rhinoderma darwinii. Next base: position 421,032,091 of record NC_134688.1, read on the forward strand.
CATTCCATAAAGGGGTGTAACTAGGAAACAATGGGCCCCATAGCAACCTTTTGACTGGGGCCCCCTCCCCTGGGTGCCACACATAGCCCGCCCTTGTAGATAGTGCCCCCCTGTAAATAGTGCCATACAGCCCCCTCCTGTAGATAGTGCTATACAACCTCCTCCTGTAGACAGTGCTATACAGCCCCATCTAAGACAGTGCTATAAAGCGCCCCCTGTAGACAGGGCTATAAAACCTCCCCATACAGTGCTATACAGCCCTCCCTGTAGACAGTGCTATACTTTCAAGTATCGTAAAGAGGGACAATCAATGAGGCGTTCAGTGGCAATTTTTTTTCTTTTAAGCCACGTCTCTAAACCCACCCAATCTCCGCCCATACACACCCGGTTCAGCCCACACAGTATCATGCTTCCATAGTGCCCCCCACACAGTATAATGCCCCCATAGCTGCAACCATACAGTATAATGCCCCATACAGTATAATGCCCACACAGATGCCACCATACAGAATAATGCCCACACAGATGCCCCCATGCAGTACAGTGCCCAAACAAATTCCTCCATACAGCATAATGCCCCACAGCTGCCACCATGAAGCATAATACCCCCATAGCTGCCCCCACAGTATAATGCTCCCCATAGTGGCCCACTCATTATAATGCCTCCCATAGCTTCCCCCAAACAGTATAATGCTCTCCATAGCTGCCCCCGCACAGTATAATGCCTCCCATAGCTGCCCCCACAGTATATTGCCCCATAGCAGCCCCCACAGTATAATTCCACACTCAGTATAATGCCCCCATAGCTGCCTCACACAGTATAATGACCCCCCATAGCTGCTCCTACAGTATAATGCCCCACACAGTATAATGCCCCACAATATAATGCCCCCCATAGCTGCCCCCACAGTATAATGCCTTCAGAGTATAATGCCCCCCATAGCTGCCCCCAGAGTGTAATGCCCCCACAGTACAATGCCCCCATAGCTGCCCCCACACAGTATAATGCCCCACATAGCTGCTCCCACAATATAATGCCCCCATAGCTGCCCCCACAAAAAATGCCCCCATACAGTACAATGGCTCTCATAACTGCCCCCACAGTATAATGCCCCCCATAGCTGTCCCCACAGTATAATGCCCCCACAGTATAATGCCGCCCATACAGTATAATGCCCCTCATATAGTAAAATGTTCCTATAGCTGCCATCATATCAGCCCCCCTTCCCTACCCAGTATAATGTCCCATAGTGCCTAAAAGAAAAATAATAACATAATTACTTACCTATCCCTGTTCCCACAACGGGTGGAGGATCCTTCTCCTCTGGTCTGTGCTGTGACTTACTTGGCGCAGACAGGCGCGATGATGTCACTACATCACTCCTGCCTGCACTGAGCCGCTCACAGCAAAGTGAATACTGGAGCAAGGAGTCATCAGCTCCTTGCTCCAGCATTCAGAAAGTGGGACAAGCGCAGTCAGCGCTGTGTGGCTACGGGGGCGCTGTGAGCACCCCAGGCTTAGGAGCCCGGTCGCAATTGTGACCGTTGCGACCCCTAGAGCTACGCTAATACAGTAGCCTATGGCAGAGCAGGGAGATACCTCCCTGCTCTGTCATAGTGCTCAATAGTATCTGCGTCCGAAGGACGCAGACACTATTGAATGTGGCATCGCTACCGCTGTAGCTGCCATAGCGGCTGCTAGCGGCGTCTCCGGGCATGGGGGGACATGCCGGCTGGCGGCACAGGCCCTCTCATGCCGCTGGCCCTGTAGCAGCTGCTGAGGCTGCTACAGCGGTAGTTACGCCACTGATCCCATAATTTTATTTGCTTTCGCAGCAGCTGCCTGGCACTGGTTGCTACAGTTAAATTTACTTTAACCAATAACTCCAAGTCTTTTTCAGTAGCAGTTTTATCCAGTGTTTTACCATGTAATGCATAATTGTAGAATTTGTTTCCTCTGCCCAAGAGCATAATCTTACATTTATACACATAATACTTAATTTTCTATTTTTCTGCCCCCTGTGGAACCCCACTGATAAATGTGACCCACTTATTTACCATAAAAAAACAACCCTGTGTTTTCTATCATTGAGCCAATTGTTAAAACAATTAGACATATTTTCACCCAATCACATATTTTTTATTTTATGTACCAACCTTTTATGCGGCACAGTATCAAACGCCCGGACTGACAATCTGTTGATTATGTCATTTGGTTAAGCTACTTCAGTTATACTGGGCAATTATCGGGCAAACAAACGTTCTGCGAACGCTCGTTCCCGATCATTGCCCTGTGTAAACAGGGCAACGATCAGCTGATGAACAAGCAAACAATCGTTCATCAGTTTCTGCAGTCTAAAATATTAACCTTTTTCGGCAGCACATCTCCCTGTGTAAACAGGGAGAGGTGCTGTATACATGATAGAAATGTATGGGAACGAGCGATCGTTGTAACGAGTACTCATCCCCATACATAGCTCCTTGTGAAAGGAGCAAATGAGTGCCGATCAACGAGTTGGCTCGTTGTTACGGACAAAATGGCCCGGTGTGAAAAGGACCCTGTCGTTCATAATAAACAGCAAAAGATCATATCAGACAATTATCAGATGTGGTTAAACTACTTCAGGAGACTGAATGTCAGGATAATAACTGCTGGCTAACCATAGATCTATTTAAGGTGGCTATACATCATCAATAGCTGTCGGCTGAATGTTAGTTCGGCCAACAGCTATTCCTCCTTGTCATGGGGTTCGTTAGGTTAATACACGATCAACAGAGCCAGAGACGACAGGGCAACTCCAACAGGGTTTATTGCATCCAATGTTCACAGAACACGTCGCCTTCACTGCAGGAACAACACACAGTTCACAAAATCAGGTAGTCACAGGAGCATCTTCAGAGCGCTGGCCTCAGCTTCAACTCTCCTGAAGGTCTAAATCCAGAAGATCTCCATCCTCCCCAGGACAAGCCCTTATATACCCCTCAGGGGGAGGAACATCTTGGCAGTTTCTAGTCACCATCATTATAATGACTTTAGTTTGTGTCTCTACTGTCTGTATGTGAGTTGTGGTCTATTGTACTATTATGTGTATTGGCACAGCCGGGATGAGGACGCAATGGGGAAGATAATTGGATCACCTTTGTTTGCTGGTCTGCACCTGAGCTGAATATAACTGTGGTGCCTCCTGATGACCCCCTGTGGAGACTGGACAATGAGAACACTTTATGTCTTGTGGACTTCACATCTGACCCGTCTGATTGTCCATTGGCTGGAGACACGACCTGTGGTACTTCATTAGAGAGTCATTCCTCTCTGCTGAGGACTCACAATAAACCACACATAATGCACCATCACAACCTCTCCCCTCATATAATAAGTGAGCTGGCCATGTGGCCTACACAGGCCGCTGGCCACCTCACTCATAAGCCACTTATTACAGTTCAATAAGAACAGTCCACAGGCTGTAAAGAAAGTCCAGTGCACATGTACATCCGGGGCTAAGAACAATGTCTGGAAACACAACCACAAAGTTCAAGACACTTCCACAAAAGTTCCACGTCATCTGTTCGCTTTGGAGGAGCTGATCCGGTGGCCTCCAGGACAGTCCAGCCCGTGAGATGGAGTCTCTGGAGTCAGGGGTTTCTTGGGACCTTTTATCCAGTTTACAGGTTTCTGCAGACTCAACATGGACCATCCAGACACCCTCCTCCCCAGTGCATCCCACCACCATATATTGGGCAATGCTGGCCTTCTATCTGACCCAACACCCAGGCAAAGATCATACCCAAAAATATAGTCACTGTTCCGAATTGTAGTGAGTCCTGAGAATTTGGTGGCAGTAGATGAGGAGATAGAAGTCAAACAGTTTTTAGAAAACAAGGGCCATGGGCATATTAGAAAAGGGTCTGAAGTCTCACCATCATGAAGGTCACCACTGTTGTTGGGACCAGTCTGTTGTTGTCCTCCGCAGACCTGCTCCTCCAATGCTCCTTCTTCCACCTTAGAACTTGCTGGCACTCCAGTATCATCCTCATCCATGTTGGAAGACTGTGTGCCTGGAGAGTCCATACTGACCGTAACATCCAAAACATCATTGGACAAAGACAAATCAGACCCCAAGGCAACAACACAGCTGGTTGCCTCAACCTCTTGGAAATCCTGGGATGAAGGGAATGAAGGAAACACATCACCAGGAGAAGCACAAACTTCATTACTCACTAATGGGTCTGTTTCATGTGACTTAACCTCAGTTGGGCTTTCGGAACTGGCGCTGGTGATCTGAGTGCCAAAGGTTTCAGGAGGTCCAGTGCTAGCCATATCGCCTGTGTCCTCATCATCCACACCAGTGCTAGTTATATCTCCTGTTTCTTCATCATACACTGCAGTGCTAGTTATATCTCCTGTGTCTTCATCATCCACACCAGTGCTAGCCACATCTCCTGCATCTTCATCATCCACGGGACCCGTTTCTGCAGATACACTGATATCCCCTGTATGCACTCCTTCCGGTCCTGAATCAAGCCCAGAATCCTTTACTTCCTCCTGATGCTCCCATGTCTTATGGTATAAGCTTCCCACAGACTTCACATCACTCACCTCAGGACACTCTGGAGCTTTCTCTGGAGATCTGTAACCATCAGAGCCTGGAGCAGAAGCATGATCCTTATAACACTGTGCTGGCCGTACACACCATGCTTGCGGCACCTCTCGCTCCGCTGTTGCCAGACACCAATTCCAGTCCCAGAACTTATCATCCTTGGAGGCCAAACATCCCAGAACATCCATGGTCTCCTGGTACAACTCCCGAGCTCGCACAAGGACTTGTTCCTTCCTTGCCATAGTCAGAGCCTTATCCCAAGCCCAGCGTTCAATGTCTTCTGTAAACTTTGGTCCAAGGCAGTCCATTGCCTCCTGGTAAAACACAATTGCTCTCCTCACGATAGACATCCTGGTGTTCAGACCTCTGTACATCTCTCCTGCACTCTGTTGATCCCACTTCTGACACCAGTTGTCATGGGGTTCGTTAGGTTAATACACGATCAACAGAGCCAGAGACGACAGGGCAACTCCAACAGGGTTTATTGCATCCAATGTTCACAGAACACGTCGCCTTCACTGCAGGAACAACACACAGTTCACAAAATCAGGTAGTCACAGGAGCATCTTCAGAGCGCTGGCCTCAGCTTCAGCTCTCCTGAAGGTCTAAATCCAGAAGATCTCCATCCTCCCCAGGACAAGCCCTTATATACCCCTCAGGGGGAGGAACATCTTGGCAGTTTCTAGTCACCATCATTATAATGACTTTAGTTTGTGTCTCTACTGTCTGTATGTGAGTTGTGGTCTATTGTACTATTATGTGTATTGGCACAGCCGGGATGAGGACACAATGGGGAAGATAATTGGATCACCTTTGTTTGCTGGTCTGCACCTGAGCTGAATATAACTGTGGTGCCTCCTGATGACCCCCTGTGGAGACTGGACAATGAGAACACTTTATGTCTTGTGGACTTCACCTCTGACCCGTCTGATTGTCCATAGGCTGGAGACACGACCTGTGGTACTTCATTAGAGAGTCATTCCTCTCTGCTGAGGACTCACAATAAACCACACATAATGCACCATCACACTCCCGACCTTCACATTGGTTTGGCCGAGTGTGCATGTGTTCTGACTGGGCAATAAGCCACATCCTCTATCAGCGGCTTATTTCCCGAGAAAATAGGAATTTCAACGTGCCTATCCTTTTTTCCCGACATCTGCCAAACTAACTTCCATCAAAGATCTAATACACATTAGATGGTCGGCGGGTTTGGCTGAAAGTTGGTCTTGATGTGTGTGGCCTCCTTTAATGATTTACTAATGAGATCTGTTGCAAAGTTTCTCTGACATCTGAGAAAATGGACTTGAAGTAAAGGCCTAATCTAATTTTGTCAACTTCTCCAGTACAGTCATGTAACATGCAGCCATTACATTTCCTATGCTGTTAAGGCTGGGTTCACACGAGCACATTAACGTCCGTAATGGACGGACGTATTTCGGCCGGAAGTCCCGGACCGAACTATGTGCAGGGAGCCGGGCTCCTAGCATCGTAGTTATGTACGACGCTAGGAGTCCCTGCCTCTCCGTGGAACTACTGTCCCGTATTGAAAACATGATTACAGTACGGGATAGTTGTCCTGCAGAGAGGCAGGGACTCCTAGCATCGTACATAACTATAATGCTAGGAGCCCGGCTCCCTTCACTGAGTTCGGTCCGGGACTTCCGGCCGAAATATGTCCGTCCATTACGGACGTTAATGTGCTCATGTGAATCCAGCCTTAAGGTGTTGCCCGCTTTAGACAATACCTATTTATTAGAAGGATCCTTTGACAGTAAGAAGACCACAAAGTGTCCCCCTGCTGGGACCCCAAGTGATCAGTTGTAATCTGTGGGGAAATCTGTCAGTAGGTGTTTCATTTGACCACAGGGGAAATTAAGCATTACACAATGTTCAGTCATATCAATGTATTGCCTGTGTAATGCAGGGTGGGAGAAGTCCTTTAAGCAAGAGATGCTCTTTGTAACAGCAATTCACTCTGCGAAGTAGATGAGGATCCTGAACAGGGGGGCCCCCTCTAATAACGCAGAATTACCTAATATGAAATGGGTTTTCTAAACTGGACAACTCCTTTAAGTACCAATAATGTACAGAGCTCCTTGGAAACTAGCATTTGAGGGACCAGAGTGAGAGAATCAATGACCTTGGTGTAATGACGGGGGTAGGGAAACGAACAAGTGAGCCCTAATCTACCCGCCACTCAGTCCCTGCCTACTTGCAACGACCCGCCCTAGGCGACGGGGTACAACTGGGCGGCGGTCCCTACGCTCAGTAAGTGCACGAGACAAACATATAAGGGAATACAAGCAAAGGGAAAGGGGCAGTTGCCCACGGCAACACCGTGAGCAACCAGAGTGGTGAACGAGCCAAGTCAAACCAGGAGAGCACGAGGTACCAAACGCAGAGCAGGAGAGTAGTCAGTAAGCCAGGGTCAGTATGGAGCAGGATCAAATAGTTAGGAGCTGTAGCTGGGCCAGGAAACCACACGAGAAGAATCACAAGCAAAGGAGGAACAGGAAAGGCAGGTATAAATAGACAGAGGGCGGGAGCTAGCTTCGTCTGGCCAGGCTGTGATAGGCTCTCCCACTCCTAAGCCTGCCATCCTGAGTGGTGGAAGATGGAGTCAGTCTCAGAGACGTAGATTCAGGTGCAGACTGATTACCTATGGGCGTTAACCCCGAAGCTGTGCCTGGCAGATACTTTACAGTACCCCCCCCCCCTTTTATGAGGGGCCACCGGACCCTTTCGAAATGGACCTGGTTTACTGGGGAAACGAAGGTGGAACTTCCTGACCAATACCCCAGCGTGAACATCCCGGGCGGGTACCCAAGTCTTCTCCTCAGGCCCGTATCCTCTCCAATGGACCAGGTACTGGAGGGAGCCTTGGACCATCTTGCTGTCCACAATCTTGGCCACCTCGAATTCCACCCCCTCAGGGGTGAGAACGGGAACAGAAGGTTTCCTCGAGGGAGCCAAGGACGGGGAGCAGCGTTTGAGGAGGGAGGCATGAAACACGTCGTGTATACGAAAAGATGGGGGTAACTCCAGCCGGAAGGAGACAGGATTGAGGACTTCAATGACCTTATACGGCCCAATAAACCGGGGAGCAAACTTCTTGGACGGGACCTTAAGACGCAAGTTCCTAGACGATAACCACACCAGATCCACGACCATAAACAAGGGGTTAGCAGAACGTTTTCTATCAGCCTGAGTTTTTTGTACGCTCTGGGACGCCTCTAGATTCTTCTGAACCTGGGCCCAGACTGTGCACAGTTCCTGATGAACGACCTCTACCTCGGGATTGTTGGAACTACCAGGTGAAACGGAGGAGAACCGTGGATTAAAACCAAAATTACAGAAAAAGGGGGAGACCCCTGACGAGTTACTGACCCAGTTATTAAGGGAAAATTCGGCGAGGGGAATGAATGAGACCCAATCATATTGACAGTCAGAGATAAAACACCTTAAATATTGTTCTAGAGATTGATTAGTCCTCTCAGTTTGGCCATTGGTTTCAGGATGGAAGGCAGAGGAGAAGGACAGATCAATCTCCAACTTTTTACAGAAGGCTCTCCAAAACAAAGAAACAAATTGTACCCCTTTGTCCGAAACAATATTGACAGGGACCCCATGGAGACACAGGATGTGTTTGACAAACAAGGTAGCTAACGTCTTGGCGTTGGGTAGTTTCTTGAGGGGCACAAAGTGGCACATCTTACTGAAGCGGTCTACTACCACCCACACCACCGACTTGCCTTGGGATGGAGGCAAATCGGTGATAAAATCCATGGAGATATGTGTCCAAGGTCTCTGGGGAATGGGCAACGAACGTAGTAAGCCCGCTGGTCGGGACCTGGGAGTCTTGGACCTAGCACAAACCTCACAAGTGGCGACGTAGGCCTTAACGTCTTTAGGCAACCCAGGCCACCAATAATTTCTGGCAATGAGGTGTTTGGTACCCAGGATGCCTGGATGACCAGATAGTGCGGAGTCATGATTTTCCCTAAGTACCCTTAGCCGGTATTGCAGGGGAACAAACAGCTTGTCCTCAGGAAGGTTCCCGGGAGCTGAACCTTGATCAGCCGCAATTTCAGAGACTAAATCAGAATCAATAGAAGAAATGATTATACCGGGAGGCAAAATACAAGCAGGATCTTCCTCCGAAGGAGGGCTGGCCATGAAGCTACGCGGCAGTGCATCGGCCTTAATATTTTTAGACCCAGCCCTATAGGTAACCAAAAAGTTGAGTCTGGTAAAAATAGCGCCCATCGAGCTTGTCTCGGGTTTAGCCCCCGGGCAGATTCTAGGAAAACCAGATTCTTGTGGTCGCTAAGGACCGTTACCTGGTGCCTAGCCCCCTCCAGGAAGTGGCGCCACTCTTCAAATGCCCATTTAATGGCTAAGGGTTCGCGGTTGCCAATATCATAGTTACTCTCAGTTGGCGAAAACTTCCTGGAGAAGTAGGCACAGGGGCGGAGATGGGTGAGGGACCTGGTATCCTGGGACAAGACAGCCCCCACTCCCACCTCAGATGCGTCAACTTCCACGATAAATGGCTCCATTTGGTTGGGCTGAACCAGCACCGGGGCCGAGATAAAGCACTTCTTAAGGACCTCAAAAGCCTGGACAGCCTCAGGAGGCCAGTGGAGGAGATCAGCACCTTTGCGAGTGAGGTCCGTAAGAGGCTTAGCGATGACCGAGAAGTTAGCAATAAATCTCCTGTAACAATTAGCGAACCCCAAAAAACACTGTAACGCCTTCAGGGAGGCAGGTTGGACCCATTCCGCCACAGCCTGAACCTTGGCGGGGTCCATGCGGAATTCATGAGGAGTGAGGATTTGACCCAAAAATGGTATCTCCTGTACCCCAAACACACATTTTTCGGTTTTTGCAAACAGTTTGTTTTCCCGAAGGACCTGGAGCACCTTCCTGACATGCTCAATGTGGGAGGACCAGTCCTTGGAAAACACCAGTATGTCATCAAGGTACACTACAAGAAATATCCCCAGGTAATCTCTCAAAATCAAATTTATGAAATTCTGGAAGACCGCCGGAGCATTACACAACCCAAAGGGCATGACGAGGCATTCGAAATGACCTTCGGGCGTGTTAAACGCAGTTTTCCACTCATCCCCCTCTTTGATGCGGATAAGGTTATACGCCCCCCGTAGATCAAACTTAGAGAACCATTGGGCCCCCTGAACCTGATTAAAGAGATCAGGAATCAAAGGAAGGGGATACTGGTTCCTTACAGTGACCTTATTCAGGTTACGGTAGTCAATGCATGGCCTAAGACCACCATCCTTCTTCCCTACGAAGAAGAAGCCAGCACCTACCGGAGAAGTAGAGGGGCGAATGTAACCCTTGGCCAGGCATTCCTGGATATACTCTCTCATGGCTTCACGTTCAGGACAAGAAAGATTAAATATCCTACCCTTAGGAAGCTTAGCTCCTGGTACCAATTCGATAGCGCAATCGTATTCTCTATGAGGAGGTAACACTTCGGAGGCCTCCTTAGAGAAAACATCAGCGAAGTCCTGAACAAACTCAGGTAGTGTGTTCACCTCCTCAGGGGGAGAAATAGAATTAACAGAAAAACATTCATTACCCCATTTGGTAAGCTCCCCAGTATTCCAGTCAAACGTGGGATTATGCAACTGCAACCAGGGAAGGCCTAAAACCAAATCGGACGATAATCCCTGCATCAACAGTACAGAGCACTGCTCCAAATGCATGGAGCCAACAAGGAGTTCAAAAACAGGGGTATGCTGTGTAAAATAACCATTAGCAAGAGGAGTGGAGTCGATACCCACTACCGGGACAGGTTTAGGCCAATCAATCAAAGGCATAGCAAGAGACATAGCAAATTCCACAGACATGATATTAGCAGAGGACCCTGAATCCATGAAAGCACTGCCGGTGGCAGACCTACCACCAAAAGAGACCTGAAAGGGAAGCAAGATCTTATTACGTTTCATATTTACGGGAAATACCTGTGCGCCCAAGTGACCTCCCCGATGATCACTTAGGCGCGGAAGTTCTCCGGCTGCATTCTTACGCTTAGGACAGTTGTTCACTTGATGCTTGTCATCCCCACAGTAGAAGCAGAGACCATTCTTCCTGCGGAAATCTCTACGTTGTTGGGGGGAAACGGAGGCCCCGAGTTGCATAGGTACCTCTGAGTCTTCCGGGGAGGAACGAAGCAACGGAACCTCGGGAGGCATCATGGGGGAGTCTGAGGAGAAAACACATAAACGTTCACGTTGTCGTTCCCTGAGACGTCGGTCAAGTCGTACCGCTAAAGCCATAACCTGGTCTAGTGAGTCAGAAGAGGGATAGCTAACTAGCAGGTCTTTCAGGGCATTCGACAGACCCAACCTAAACTGGCACCTTAAGGCAGGGTCATTCCACCGAGAAGCTACGCACCACTTCCTAAAGTCAGAACAATACTCCTCAACAGGTCTCTTACCCTGACGTAAGGTCACCAGCTGACTCTCGGCAAAGGCAGTCCTGTCAGTCTCGTCATAAATGAGTCCGAGAGCAGAAAAGAAACGATCAACGGAGGAAAGTTCAGGGGCGTCAGGAGCCAAGGAGAAGGCCCCCTCTTGGGGCCCTTCCTGGAGCTGGGACATAATTATACCCACCCACTAGTTCTCAGAACCTGAGGAATGAGGCTTTAAGCGAAAGTACAGCCTACAACTCTCCCGAAAGGAGAGAAAAGCCCTCCGGTCCCCTGAGAACCGGTCGGGCAACTTGAGGTGGGGTTCAGGAGGTGAGGTGAGGGGAACTACCAAGGTAGCATCAGGCTGGTTGACCCTCTGAGCCAGGGCCTGGACCTGTAGGGAGAGACCCTGCATTTGCTGAGCCAGGGTCTCAAGGGGGTCCATAGTGGTGTCAGGGACCAGGGTAGACTAGGTATGGGCTTGTGATTATGTAATGATGGGGGTAGGGAAACGAACAAGTGAGCCCTAATCTTCCCGCCACTCTGTCCCTGCCTACTTGCAACGACCCGCCCTAGGCGACGGGGTACAACTGGGCGGTGATCCCTACGCTCAGTAAGTGCACGAGACAAACATACAAGGGAATACAAGCAAAGGGAAAGGGGCAGTTGCCCACGGCAACACCGTGAGCAACCAGAGTGGTGAACGAGCCAAGTCAAAGCAGGAGAGCACGAGGTACCAAACGCAGAGCAGGAGAGTAGTCAGTACGCCAGGGTCAGTATGGAGCAGGATCAAATAGTTAGGAGCTGTAGCTGGGCCAGGAAACCACACGAGAAGAATCACAAGCAAAGGAGGAACAGGAAAGGCAGGTATAAATAGACAGAGGGCGGGAGCTAGCTTCGTCTGGCCAGGCTGTGATAGGCTCTCCCACTCCTAAGCCTGCCATCCTGAGTGGTGGAAGATGGAGTCAGTCTCAGAGACGTAGATTCAGGTGCAGACTGATTACCTATGGGAGTTAACCCGGAAGCTGTGCCTGGCAGATCCTTTACACTTGGTATGTTTCATGAAACTACTAGGTCCATTTTGACTTTGAAACTATGAAAATTAGCCCAGAATTCACATTAGAAAGAGTAAAACATGAGACAATAGCCTGTACTTTAACCCCATAACGACTGCCCACCGTCTTTTGACGGCAGGCGGTGCATGTCCTTAGTCTACAGCGACCTCTTTTGGCGTCGCTGTAGAAGAGGCTGATGAGTGCTCCTGTGACTAATAGCTCCTGATCTTAGAGCAGCCTGCTGGATACAGCTGGGGTCGGAAAACATTCGGACCCCAGCTGTTTAAGCCTTTGATCGCTATGGTCCGTGACCGCAGCATGATCAAAGGGAACTCCCCTTTTTGATCGCGTCACTGGAAACCCATGATCAAAGAGCAGGGATTCCCTCTGCAGTCAGCCCTGGGGACCTACAAAGGACCCCAGGGCTGTCTGTTCAGTTTGCCTGCTGTTCAGGCACACTATGTACTGCCCTAACAGCAACCTGTGTCATAGTGACATAGTATGATGTATTAGCATACAGGAGTATCCTAATACATTACAAGTAAAAAATAAAGTTATAAATAAAGTTATCCCTTTATGGGATTAAAAAAAAAGTAACAGAAAAAATAAATAAATAAAAAAATGTCCCAAAAAAAGTCATTATTTTGCATAAAATATATATCATTGCCAACTACATTAAATAAAAGCAAAAAATCTGCACATATTAGGTTTATAAACTACCATAATAACCTGAAGAATTTATCCAACAGGTTTTTTACAGTGAAACGTGAACGGGATAAAAAATAAGCCAGTAAAACGATGCCAAGAATCGCTTTTTCCTATATTCACACCGTAAAAATAACTTTTTTCTACCCCCAAACTGTGAAAAAAAAAATACAATTTCTCCCGCATTAAACAAGGCCTCATACGGTGACGTCAATGAAAAAATAAAAAAGTTATGGCTGCTGAAAGGCAGAGAGGCAAAAACTGAAAAATGTAGCTGGTCATTAAGGCCTTTTCAGGACTGGTCATTAAGGGGTTAAGACTGTGATTTCAGGTTAAGGCCTCAAGCACATGCCTATTTGACATCTCTGATTTGTACAGAGCCGTAATAGGTCACCCATAAAAAGTGCTTGGGGCTTTTATTGTATTTTTGTATTTTATATGGAGAGATAAGGAGTTTTTTCTGTTGGATTCGTGGTACATTCCATTGTTTCTAGGGCAGAATAGCTTTATACATACAGCACCTGACAGAGCATCATATGGCAGCATCTGGAATCCCAGCGGCTCCATAGTGTAAGGCCTAATTCACACGAGCGTGGCGCATCTCGGATGTGAAAAACTGCAGTTTTTCACGTCCGAGGTGCATCCGTGCTCAGCGCTGCGGGACGAGATGTCTCGCATCCCCCATAGAGGAGAGAAAGGGCAAGAAGCCACGGCGCCACTTGGTGTGGATCAAAGAAGGTGGAGGTGAGAAATAAACATAATAAATGCTCACCGTGAGGTTAGAGGAGTTGAATGGAGAAATCCACGAATTAGCTGCTGCCAGATCCGGTGCCGGTTGCCGAGGTAACCGCTTGATTATGATGAGTGCAAAGTGAAATAAAATTAGGATCTATGTTGGCGCTGCTGCGTGGTGTAGACAGGATGAAGATCCAGAAGCCAGATAAACGTAAAATGTTTTATTGCTATGCAACGCGTTTCAACGCCGAACTGGCGTTTTCATCAGGCATGGTGAACATAAAGAAAAGACATGTATTTATACAGAAAGTGAGTCATCTGATTTGGGCCAGTTCAGACTGGGCAATTAGGAAAAAAACCGCCAAAACATCAGGTGGGGAAGGGGGCAGGGGAGTGGGTTCAAAGTTCAAAAGGTACAGTCTATTGTAATGACATTTAGTGATGTTTAATCATTAAAACGTATATACACAGTAAAACAATTAAAACAATGGTAAAAGACGAGCTGTCACGATAAGAAATTCTCTTTGTTGTGTGTCGATGTAGAGGGATAGCTGAAGGGATTTGTTTACGGGGGACGGTAATATTTTATTGTTAAATAGTTATCAAGACATCGGGAAGGAATAGGTGGTGAGCAGGTAGTAACTGGTTTGATATTTGCTTGATTGTTTATTAGTTTTGAACGTAAGGAGTTGTGTGACTGAAATATATGTGGTTGCGTGTGTAAGTAAAACTTGTTGTTTGTTGCCAAGGAGACCACCTATATTACGGTGGCCGACGTGGTCCAGAGCAGGATGGAACGCACGGTGACCCGCAAAACGCCAGAGGTCGCCGAGCTGTGCTGCAGGGAAAAAACAGAGAAGGGATTACCGAAGAGAAGGGGGAGGTTGAGGTAAGTATAAATGAAATGCAAGTAATGAAGCTGGAAGTAATGTTTTTATTGAAATGGCAGTGTTATGTGTAGTGGTTGTTTTTATTTTTGTTTTTGTTTTTATTATTGTTAGTTGATTTGAGGGATCACTTAAAAGATCAGAATAGTTATAGAGGGTAAGGGTGGTATGGATGAGTTTTGTTGAAGCAGTAACCGAATTCTTTAAAATGAAAGGTTGGTTTTAATGGCTTGAAAAGGGGGGGGGGGTGCAGGAATTTTGGATTTGCTTTTAAATTTACTTCAAGGGAAAAAAGAGAAAAAAGAGGGGTCACTGTCAGAGATCAATGGCGCATTAGGGTTTTTGGATATAAAACCACAAATGCAGAACGGGTGGTTGTCTAGTTGTTGTTAGAGTACAGAGGTGGAGGATTAGCTGGTTGTTATAAAATTTAGAGGGAGATGCGGGAGTATTAATGTCAAAGAGGTCTCATACTTCCGTGTAGGGGCTGTTTTATTGAAATGTATAGATTCATGGATAATGAGTTTAGGTGTATGTTACTGGTAGGATCCAGAGGTTATTTCAATGTTTGGGATTGGTTCAATATTTAGTCTAGGGATGACTCTGTGATGTCGTTTAGACCCAATGGGTATAATGTGTTAATTTTAAAAATCCAGTAGTTTTCCCTTTGTTTTAGTTTGTTGAATCTGTTCGGGACGTCGGGATGGATGTATTCAATGGGTGTGATTGTGATTTTATTTTAAAAATGTGTTCATTTTGTGTTCAATAAAATCACAATCACACCCATTGAATACATCCATCCCGACGTCCCGAACAGATTCAACAAACTAAAACAAAGGGAAAACTACTGGATTTTTAAAATTAACACATTATACCCATTGGGTCTAAACGACATCACAGAGTCATCCCTAGACTAAATATTGAAGCAATCCCAAACATTGAAATAACCTCTGGATCCTACCAGTAACATACACCTAAACTCATTATCCATGAATCTATACATTTCAATAAAACAGCCCCTACACGGAAGTATGAGACCTCTTTGACATTAATACTCCCGCATCTCCCTCTAAATTTTATAACAACCAGCTAATCCTCCACCTCTGTACTCTAACAACAACTAGACAACCACCCGTTCTGCATTTGTGGTTTTATATCCAAAAACCCTAATGCGCCATTGATCTCTGACAGTGACCCCTCTTTTTTCTCTTTTTTCCCTTGAAGTAAATTTAAAAGCAAATCCAAAATTCCTGCACCCCCCCCCCCCCCCCCTTTTCAAGCCATTAAAACCAACCTTTCATTTTAAAGAATTCGGTTACTGCTTCAACAAAACTCATCCATACCACCCTTACCCTCTATAACTATTCTGATCTTTTAAGTGATCCCTCAAATCAACTAACAATAATAAAAACAAAAACAAAAATAAAAACAACCACTACACATAACACTGCCATTTCAATAAAAACATTACTTCCAGCTTCATTACTTGCATTTCATTTATACTTACCTCAACCTCCCCCTTCTCTTCGGTAATCCCTTCTCTGTTTTTTCCCTGCAGCACAGCTCGGCGACCTCTGGCGTTTTGCGGGTCACCGTGCGTTCCATCCTGCTCTGGACCACGTCGGCCACCGTAATATAGGTGGTCTCCTTGGCAACAAACAACAAGTTTTACTTACACACGCAACCACGTATATTTCAGTCACACAACTCCTTACGTTCAAAACTAATAAACAATCAAGCAAATATCAAACCAGTTACTACCTGCTCACCACCTATTCCTTCCCGATGTCTTGATAACTATTTAACAATAAAATATTACCGTCCCCCGTAAACAAATCCCTTCAGCTATCCCTCTACATTGACACACAACAAAGAGAATTTCTTATCGTGACAGCTCGTCTTTTACCATTGTTTTAATTGTTTTACTGTGTATATACGTTTTAATGATTAAACATCACTAAATGTCATTACAATAGACTGTACCTTTTGAACTTTGAACCCACTCCCCTGCCCCCTTCCCCACCTGATGTTTTGGCGTTTTTTTTCCTAATTGCCCAGTCTGAACTGGCCCAAATCAGATGACTCACTTTCTGTATAAATACATGTCTTTTCTTTATGTTCACCATGCCTGATGAAAACGCCAGTTCGGCGTTGAAACGCGTTGCATAGCAATAAAACATTTTACGTTTATCTGGCTTCTGGATCTTCATCCTGTCTACACCATGCAGCAGCGCCAACATAGATCCTAATTTTATTTCACTTTGCACTCATCAGCATCCCCCATAGATGAGAGGCTATAGAGGGATGCGTGATGCGTGAAAAGATAGGACATGTCCTATTTTCCCACGGACCCTTCACACGGTCCGTTGAAACAACGGCTGTTTGAACGGCCACATTCAATTACATAGATCCGTGGGACGGCCGCTGTTTCAACGGCCGTCCCATGTACGTTTAACACGCTCGTGTGAATTAGGCCTTAGACTATACTACCCAATAAATGAGGCCTAATGGTATGTTCGCACATGGCAGATTTGTTGCAGAAATTTGAATGTGATGTGTTTGAAAATCCATAAAATGTCACACATCTGAATGGTTTCTGCAGCATTTGAATGTCATTTTTACAAAGCTCATTTAGATATATAGGAGACACAGAATTTATTTTCATTACATCTGTTTTGTCTGAACATACCATAAGGCTGGTTTCCCACACAGTGTAAATGCTGCAGAATTTACAGTAGCAGCAAAGTGAATGAGATTTAGCAAATCCCAGTCACACACTGCGGGAAAAAAAATGCAGAAAAGTTGAGTGGAAAGTGTTCTGCGGTGCGACTTTCAATTCTGCAGCAAGTCAATTTATGCTGCAGGTTCTGGGCAAAGATGCTGCTTGTTTGACCCAAAGACTTGAAGGGAGAGCATGAATGCTGCAACAGATGAGTTTTGTCACGGTTTGTACAGCGGAAACGCAGTTAAGGTAGGAACACACGCAACGTATTCAGTGCGAGTATACTGCGTTAAGCTGCGCAGCGTATCCTCCCTGAACACCGCAGGGAATGCCGCCCGGAATATGGCACCAGTTGTGATGCGTTTTTCCGTAGGAATTTCCGCTGCGAAGCGGCGCAGAAAAAAAACCCCTAAAAAACGTTCATACTTACCCCCTCCCTCTTCTCGGCGCGAAGTCCGGCCTCCTGGGATGGCGTTGCAGACCATGTGATGCTGCAGCCTGTGATTGGCTGCAGTGGTCACATGGCCTGTAACGTCATCCAGGGAGGCCGGACTGGAGAAGAAGCAGAGAACTCTGGGTAAGTATATCTTTATTATTATTTTTTTCTTACTTGCGATTTTTGTGGCGCATCGCTGTGATTCCGCCGCAAATATCGCAACACACACAGCTTTGTTGCGTGATTAATCACCCCATTAAATTCAATGAGTAAACCCGCAACAGAAGAGTTGCGTATCCGCAGAATTAATTGTCATGCTGCGGTTGAAGTAACCACACCACAGGTCAATTTATGTGTGTTTTTTTCGGCAGATATTTACCACAGCGTAAAAATCTCACCCACATTGCTACGACTAATATGCTGCGGATTTTCCGCAATTAATCCATTGCGGAAAATCCGCAGTGTTTACGCTGTGTATGTCCCTACCCTAAAAACTGCTGTAAATCTGCAAATGCACAAATCAATGCTTGACACTAAATCTGCAGATAAATCTACTGCAGAGACCGTAGCATTTCCACAACAATATGGACAGCAAAAATACACTATTTGCTGCAGGTTTTTGTGACTGAATTGCGGTTTTTTTTCCACTGCAGATTATCTGTTGAAGAAAATCTGCAGCCTATCCCGTGTGCGAGATCCTACCCTTACAACTATACTTGTTGCTCCTTGTTCTTCATAGTTATCTATGCATCTTATATAACCACGTAAAACATACTTAGCTACTGAATGTTTCTGATTCTTGGCCTTTATCACTTCCAATAAGCAGAAGAAAGAAAAGTTTTCGGAGTGCGCTCATCTGTTTTAAATAGTTAAATTGCCACTGTTTAATGATGTGATTCGTGAAATGATTTTTCTTGCAACCCTGGCAGAAAGAAGAAGAGGAATGATTGCAGACGGGTGTGTCTAAATTACTGACTAAAGGGGATGAAAGAAAAGGAAATAAAATTGGGAGGAAGGTGTGGAATTGGGAGGTAGATGTAGAGGGATAAAAAGAACAGAGCCTTTGGAAGGGAGGGGCTGAGGCAAAGACTTAATTCATTGGCATGATGTATGTTCTTTATTACAATACTTTGTACATAGAATTTTATATAGATCTAATATTGAGCTGTAGTGTAGCACCTATCATCTGCCACTGCACTAAGGAGACGTGATCCGTAATAAAACCTCTGCTTCAAAGACTGAAAAAGTGTTATAATCATCTTTATGACTCTTTCTTAAAAATATTATAGCCAACCATGGTAAAGAATACATCACTAGCAGCTTTCATTAAAGGGGTTGTCTACTTTAGACAATGCCTTTTAGTAAGAATAGTCCCCGACAATAAGTTGCTCACAGCAAGTTAATGTGGCACATTAGACAAATGTCAGATAAATTTCGTCGTAATCGGACGTTTCTCTAATGTGTATGGGGGTCTCCCGACTTTCCCCTAAAAGCAGATGTCGGAGGAAAGATGGATCAGGCATGTTGGATTTCAGCATACCCAATCCTGTGTTCCCATGGGAGATAAGCTGCAGCTTATTTCCCTCTCCTCTCATTGAAATAAGCATGCTGCCTGAGCCGGACATGCATATTAATGGTTAAAGTGGGAGGGATAGCTGTCAGCTAAACGAGCATTCATCTGACAGTTATATAAATTGTATGGGCATCTCTTTGTTGCTGGGACCCATAGTTCTCTGCTGTAATCTGCAGGACCTAGCAGCAAATGTTTAATTTAACTGCAGAATCACCACCATAGGGGTTATTAACAGAGATGAGCAAATCGATTCTACACAAATCGTATTTGTTAAAAATTTCCCAAAAGTTTTGTATGTAAGCGAATCCGAAACTTTTGGAGTTTCACCCCGCAGAAATCGCTCAAAATGTCTTCTGCCATTTTACAGATCAGAGTAAGACAAGAAGTCAGAGAAGAAGGATCATATGACATCGAGTAGCAGCCGGGCAGCTTTCCCCATAATGCCTTGCAGGCAGCCCTCCCTCCGCCACAACCAATCATAAGGGGTGAAGATGTGAGTCACTGATGAATCGGCAGTCATATGAGTTAGGGTATGTTCACACACACTATTTACGGACGTAATTTGGGCGTTGTAGCCCCGAATTACGTCTGAAAATGTGCCTCAATAGCGTCGGCAAACATCTGCCCATTCATTTGAATGGGTCTTACGATGTTCTGTCACTTCTTGGGACGTAATTGGAGCCGTTATTCATTGACTCCAATGAAAAGCAGCTCCAGTTACGTCCGTATTGGACGCGGCATTCAAGCGCCTGCACATGCTGTTACGGCTGAAACTACGGGGCTGTGTTCTCCTGAAAACAGCCCCGTAATTTCGGCCGTTACGGACGCTGTAGTGTGAACATACCCTTGCAGCCGCTATTAACAGCCCAACCAGAAAATGCTGCTGATTGTGGGGATACAGATAGGAGAGACAGGACATCAGACAGAGAGTGAGACACAGAGACACAGAGTGAGAGATACTAAAACACAGGATACAGATAGATAGTGGATTAGTGTCAGTAATTATGTTTCATAGTGAGGAGAAAATTGTTAGATTTACTAAAATTTAATAGAGAGATTTTAGAGAGAAATAGGAGTCAGTCACTATTAGTTATTAGGCAGGCACAGGAAGCCATTGATGTGAGTGAGTGCTACTGCGGCTATACAATTCTTAACTTAATTTGTGAATCACCAATCTTCATCACATCATTCACAAATCTTATTCAATAATATTAAACACCCTGCAGGCATCTGCCACCAAAAAGGGATAGTTTTTGGACCGTTTTTTAATTTTAAAAAGCATAAAATATCTGACAGTGCAGTGTGTTTTTAAACAGGCTGTTTGTTACTACCAGCTACCATCCGCTTTCCCATAGCCATATATGTTGCTGTCACTTTGACATTACTAAGTCTTGGTGTTAAAGAACTTGAAATGGATTGGATACAGTCCTGGAAGACCTCAGAGTGTCATACACGACTTTTCAAGGCTATCAGGGCACTTTTGATTCGCAAAAAATTTACTCGGATTGAATCTGACAACCGGTTTGATAGAATTGGACCCGAAACAAATTTTGAGAAATTCATTCATCTTTGGCTATTAAGTAATACGTGGTGTCTACTTAAATCAGTGTGCTGTCCATATAATGCACATATGTATTAAGTCCTCCAGAGTGAGGGAAGTACTTTGAAGCCACTCTCTTCTGTTCAGGCTAATAGATGAGGATCCTGAGCTGGAGGCCCACTTTAGCAGCTCAGAATTCCCTATGGGGTATTTAAAAATTAGTTTTCTAAACCAGACAACTCCTTTAAAGTCAAAGTATTCCTGTCCAAACTTTTGTCCCATGTCCAAACTTTGCTTTTGTTTTAATTTTGAAGTAAATTCAATTATTAATCTAACAATTAATTAACTCAATCCAGAAAAATATCCAGAGGTGACCAATGCCACTTGGGTAGAATAGATCTATGGAGTTTGATAAATGTATTTAAAGGCACATAAATGGCAATGGAACTAAATGAAGTGGGCATAGTTTTTTCTATATCCCTCTACAAGCTCTCTACCAATGCAATAAAAGAATACTCTGTATACTTTAGCCATCACATAGCCTAATGCAAGAATGGTGAGAAAAGGTCAAAACAAATGTTCAAAAAAACATCATCGATGTCACGTTTGATTCTAGATTACTCTTTACTCTATACTTTAGTCATCACGTAACCTAATGCAAGCTTCACAGACTGACAATGGTTACAGGTACAGTTGAAAAAAGACACATGTCCATCAAGTTCAACCAAGGAATGGGAAAGGGAAGGGAAAAATTTCTACACATAGGAGCTAATATTTTTTTGTTCTAGGAAATTATCTAAGCCTTTTTTAAAGCCATCTACTGTAGCTACTGTGACCAACTCCTGCGGTGACTATTCCATAGATTCAGAGATGGTGAGAAAAAGGAACCACAAATGTTCATCAAATGGCATCCAACAAATGGGAAATGGTAGGAACTTATTGCTTCAACAGCTATTTATCAGTTTGTCAAACAGGCAAGAAGAAGCAATTAAAGGAAACAGTCAAGACACAATTCTTTAGTTTAGCTGACTTGTATAAAAATATATATATATTCCTTGCAAATTATCAATGAGGCCTTGTCTGCTTGCTACAACAAAGTCACCCATGTACTCAAACAATACAAAGATGGTAAGAGTCGGAAAATACAAAATCAAAAACACTCTTTGTCAAATTAGTCAATTTCATAAACTGATTTAGACAATATTAAAATGAAAATTCTTGGACTTACCAGAGGAAATGTTTGCAGAACCTGTGCATGGCCAATTTTATACAAAACTGTGTTATTATCATTGTACAACACACTGGACATGTGTACAATATTATATAATAATACGTTATTTTTTAATCAATCCATAAGAAATAAAACCTAGTGGCAAGTGATTGGCTCCAAAGTCGGCATCAAATGGGTCTGTCTTCTGCTAGACCATTAAGGACATATTTATTATGTAAGATCCAGGACCCACCGAAGAATCCTCTCGTACTCTGAACCTAAATGTAAACGGCAGTTTTTCGTGCTTTCTTCCAAAGACTATATCTTTACAATAAATATAGTTCCAAGAATAATTATTTTTGTTCTGAATATCAGCCCACGAGGTTAATTTATTGACATTGAAGTGAAGCGGGGGGAATCAATATAATCTGCCCTGTTTTATATCCTTATGAATACATTTTTCATTTGCTAACTCAAAACCTTGTTTATTGATGTTTTGATTTATCTAACTACAAAATTGTGTTCTGTGAACCTTTATGGGAGCCGCATTTGATAAATAGTGCATTGTATATTTTCTCTTTGATAAATCTGGAGGCGTCTTTCTTTTATATGTTAATGCCAAACTATACCAATGTCATCATGCATTTCATGTACGATCACGAATATTCAACTGTTAGTTTTCCACAAATATTTAGAACACAGAGTATTCAAGTCAGAATATAAATACCTCAGAAATATGTTTTCCAATAAAATAATGATAGTCTGGTATAGGAACCATCCCAGCGGAACTGGCATAGCCTCTAGAGCTACTGATATTGAACTACTAGTACTTCCCATATGCTGTATATGCATATAGTGTGCTCACTCAGCTGTACCCCAAACTTTTTTTTTGAGGAGAAATAGCTTTTACATTAGATTTAAATACTCTCAGAATTTAATTCAATTAAAAAACAAATGTATAAATTCTAAAGTTAGTTAAGAGGATGACCCTAAATAAAAGTAAATAGAATATTAGGATTTTTTACGTTAGTAGATGAGC
This sequence comes from Rhinoderma darwinii, assembly GCF_050947455.1. Taxonomy (NCBI): domain Eukaryota; kingdom Metazoa; phylum Chordata; class Amphibia; order Anura; family Rhinodermatidae; genus Rhinoderma; species Rhinoderma darwinii. The sequence goes on from NC_134688.1 coordinate 421,055,033, forward strand.
GTCCCCGTTGGACCTCCATTAAAAAGCCAGGCCAGAGAGTGGCTACAAAGAGTCAGCATGTCAGGGCATTAAACTGACAGCCCATTGATTTCAATGGGCACAATGTACAGCTCCATTTCCCTTGTGGTGAGGCTGCTGGGGACTTAGACTCTGTAACATCTATGGCCACGGTCTGTCGTTCTAACTTATCCCTCGACGACCGCGGCCATGGACGTCCTGCTGCTGTGCTGCGTCATCCCCCTGTGAGGCGCCGACACTCACTTTTGGGTATCAAGCCTGTCTCCCAGAGGGTGCGCACCTGAAAATCATCATCTTCAACTCATGAATTCCTGGATTATAACAGGGTCACCGCCCTTCTTATCCTCACCTGAGCGTTGTTGTTTCCCTTAGTCTGTCTTGCAAATGGTCTAAGTGTCTTCCATCTTCCCAGTGTTCCCATAACTGTATCCTGTATCCTGTTTCCCGTGCTATCAGTACCATCCTGGTTTCCTGCCATGCTGAACTGTTGTCATGTTTTGCTGCATCTCCACGCCTGTTCTACTGCACCACGCCTGACGTCTACCTGCCGCCTGATCCCAGCCGAGCCTGCCTTGCTGCTGTCCACATTGCCTCAGGTACCCTTTTCTGGACTATAGACTCTGTACCATACCTGTTTGGCCAGCTGCCGTCCCGCTACGCGGTACGGCCCAGTGGGTCCACACCCCGCCTCGTGACAGACGCTTGGAAATTACAGGTGATTAAAAGGTTTGTAAAAAAACAGACAATCCTTTTAAAGGTGTTCATACACATTAGATAGAAGTTGGTCAATAGTTGAACAAATGCACGTCTGATAACGATCGTTACGCCAACGTAAAAATTACCATTTCAAATTATATTGACCATTACAGTTGTTCAAAATGGGCAATCCATGTCACGTGGTGCTTTTCTGTTTACATTCATAGTTTGACAGCTGTTGCTCGAATCACGCGCGTCACACGGAAGTGCTTCCGTGTGGCATGCGTGATTTTCGCACACCCATTGACTTCAATGGGTGCGTGATGCGCGAACAACGCACAAATATAGGACATGTCGTGAGTTTTTCGCAGCAGACTCACGCTGCGCAAAAATCACGGACTGTCTGCACTGCCCCATAGACTAACATAGGTCCGTACGACAGGCGTGAAAATCACGCGCGTTGCACGGACGTATATCACGCTCATGTAAACGAGCCCTAAATGTGAGGTACATGGAGGTTAAATTCATCACACCTTGTAACCCACAATAAGTGATGGAAAGCAGTTTTTATTTTATTTTTTTACAGTGTACACATCATAAATGATGCAAAAAAATTGTTGTGCAGGTCATTACGGCCGCGCCAATACTGAATGTGTATATTTTATGTATTGAGACTTATTTTAATGTTTATTGTAAAAAAAGGTATATGTGTATTTTTTTTAATTTAACATTACTTTATGTTTTTACTTTATTTTTTAAACTTTCTTTAATGTACTGGCATATATCTATATTATAGTACATTAGCCTGTGTACGGATAGTACACAGGCAGTTGTTAGGACATACCTCAGTATGCCCTAACAACAGGAAATATGGTAGGACAGCCCTGTGGTCCTTCAATGGACCCTGGGCTGTCTGCCCATATATGGTATGTCTCTCAATCGCGTCACAGGAATTCCCTGTGACGTGATCCAAGGGGCATCCCCCCTTCTAATTTTCCCCTGAATGCTGCAGTTCTCTGTGATCGCAGCATTCACGGGAATAACGGCGGAGATGAGAGGTTTCTCTGATCTCCGCCAGCGGGGCTGCGGCTGTGTAATACACTCATTACCCCGCTCCCGACAGGAAGAAGTGCGCACACGGTCAGCATGAGGAGATGCGGCCGGCGCTGCACTAATGAGCGGCGGTTCAGGCACTGAAGACAGAATATGGGGGTGTTTTGTAGTGCGCCCACCATGTTCTGTTTTCAGTGCCGTCGCTCATTAGTGCAGTGCCGGCCGCATCGCATCATCCTGACCCCACGCAGTTGTTATCAGGACTCAGGAGCGCGGCAATGACTGTATCACACGGCCGCAGCCCCGCTCTCATACATTCATGTGTTACAATACTGAGCTGTGCGGCCACACAGCTAAGTATCGAAACACATGAAATAACGGTATCGAACCGTTTGGAGATGCAGAGTATCGAAACAGTATCAAAGTTTCGATGCATCATGCATCCCTATTAGGCCTGATTTACACGAGCTTGTGCGTTTTGCGCACGCAAAAAATGCGGCGTTTTGCATGCGCAAAAGGCACTTAACAGCTCCGTGTGTCAGCAGCCGCCATCATTATGACAATCCGTTTGGATGTTTGTAAACAGAAAAGCACGTGGTGCTTTTCTGTTTACATTCAGAGTTTGACAGCTGTTGCGGGAATCACGCAGTTCGCACGGAAGTGCTTCCGTGTGGCATGCGTGGTTTTCACGCACCCATTGACTTCAATGGGTGTGTGATGCGCGAACAGCGCACAAAGATAGGACATGTCGTGAGTTTTTTTCAGCGGACTCACGCTGAGCAAAACTCACGGACTGTCTGCATGCCCCCATAGACTAATATAGGTGCGTATGACACGCATGAAAAGCACGCGCGTCGCACGCACGTATATCACGCTCGTGTAAACTAGGCTTTAGAGAGTAATTTTACCTGTTAAGGGAAACCCTTTATTAGGCACACCCTTTTTCCCCCTGCTTTCTGTAATCATTTAAAAAACAAACAGACAAAGAAACAAAAACGTAAAAAAAAAAAAAGTGCGCCTTTTGAGTGTTAAAGGGGTATTCCCAGAATGGACAACTATCACCTATCCACAGGATAGGTGAAAAGCCCACAGTAGCTGACCGCCAACTTTCCCCACTCACCGGCAGCCACGACCGCAGGACCCTGAAGACTTGCCCTGAGACACCGGCACACACTGCTCTTTTCTCCGGCTGATGCCCGTAGGGTGCGCGATCGTCCCCGGTCTTAAAGGGCCAGCGCGCGCACTAGGAAATTCATCCCAAACCAATCCCGGCAACCCTGCCGACTTCCACATTGCCTGAGCAATGTTGTGTCTTACCCAGTGTTCGTCTGCAAAGGTTCCCTAACTGTATCCTGTATCCCGTATCCTGTATCCCGTGTTCAGTATCTGTGTCCTATGTCCGAGCCAAGTCAAGTGTCCAAGACAACTGCACTATAAGTGTCCGGTGTCCAAGCCGAGTCCAGTGTCCGAGACGACTTCAGTGTTCTAGTCCAGTGCTGTGTCAAGTCAAGTGTCCGAGACTACTTCAGTGTTCAAGTCCAATGTCCGTGTCAAGTCAAGTATCCAAGGCGACTTCAGTGTTCAAGTCCAGTGTCCATGTCAAGTCAAGTGTCTGAGACGACTTCAGTGTTCATGTCCGGTTATCCAGCACAAGCCAGCTTTCGACAGTCCGGTACAAGCCAGCTTCCGATAGTTCGGCACAAGCCTGCTTCCGATAGTCCAGCGCAAGCCTCCTTCCGATAGTCCGGTTCAAGCCAGCTACCCAGGTACTATTGCCCTAGTGTCTGTCATAGACTTTCCGTTTGACCAGCTGGTTCTCCGCTACGGCGGAGCGGCCCAGTGGGTCCACATACCCCAGAGTCATGAAAATAGGTCATAATTGTATGATCACTAGGGGCTCCCCCGCTGGGACCCCACCAATTGCCAGAATGGGGGTTCCAGCATTGGGGCCCCCGGCCCCCTGTTGATAGGAGATAATTGTTCATTCTGGTACGACCCTTTTTCTGGTTTTATGTAATCAGGTATGTATTAAGTCTTCAGTGTTTGAGTTCCTCGCCATTTTTAAGATTTCTGTTTGCTGTGTTAGTGGTACATTAAAATCCATGGTAGGACCAAGAGCACTGTTAACCCCCTCTGTCCCTCTTTCTGCTAGCTTGAGCATCTACTAATTACAAGAATACTGCCAACTAATTTGACCTGTAATTTAACTTTGCTCATTCTGTAGTATCTAATGTATGGTAAACAGAATTCTTTTAAGGAATTTCTAGGAATTTGCAGATCTTGCATTGTGTCCCGGAATGTGGTTGTCCTTTGTAGCTCGCTATCATTTGTTGTTTGGATATATGCTCACCAATTTCTGGTCCTGATATTATATAAGGCACTTTTATAAGGCCGTACATGAAGGAACATAGAGAACAGATATGGTTGTGTAAACAAGCCTTATATGTGTGTGTTTATGTCTACCTCTTGTCTTAGCCTAGATAAATGGAGGCTATATCCAGTGCATTAATCTCATGTTCTACCTAAGATTTAGCAATCTGATCATTTACAAAAAGTCTATAATTGACCGAAACATCATGGAGAAAATCTCTGGATTTCTTGAATTAAAATATTTTTGGAGCATTACGTTTTTTTTTAGTGCTGAGTACTTCGATTTTTATAGAATTAAGTATCGGCACCAGATATAAGCACCTTGTATTCATTTGTGTGTCTAATGGAAGCCCCCATAATGTGGTAGGCTGACCATGACTGGCTTATTCACTGTGCTTTGCTGTTAACTCTATTCCTCTTTCCAGGCTTCTGCAAGATTTCAGAGAAGAACCTTTTTTTAATTCTTGTCCTTCATCTTGTTCTTGTCCTTCAGACCTATACGCCTCAGAGTAATTTATATATTTCAGCAGATTTTAAAATCAACGCATGCTACAGTAAGATTCTATACTGGTACGCCAGTATTAGTGAATATGCCCCAGTTTGTATTCCTTTATAAGATGGGGAAAGCTTTTAAAACCATTGAGGGGCAGTTAAATAGTGACAAGACATATAGACAGGGAGGACTGGGTTGTCAAAAATGATCCTGGAGCCTGTATGAATAAAATCTTTTCCTATAGACAGTGTGCCCTCCTCATAGTTACTGGTAGTAGAACCTGTTATGTTGTGATGATTTTGGTCATTAAGAAAGTGTTTTGTGGTTTTGTGTGTGTTCTTCTGCTCCAAAGAACAAATCAGTTACCACAAAACCATTAATCCCTTTATATCCTTTTGTCAATGTTTTTTTGCAGACTTTCAAAACTGGAAAAACTCTTTAGATCATAGTAATCCTTTAATGCGTTTCATTTTGGTTATATGGGAGTGAAGTGCGGAAGTTAGAGATTGATGACAATGTAAAGTGAATTTATCGATGTTGTAATATAAAAATCATGCTGTGTGCAGAAGGCATTATAGAAGAGCTCAACTCAAGAACCTATGTTTAATGTATTTCATTTTAGTTGTAAATGCTCTAAAAAGTGGAAACGTAAAAAACTAATATCTTCATAGAAATTATAATGAACGTAAATAATTGTATCATTATTTTTCTAAAACATTCCCTCAATAAAATAGAACTTTGAACAGAGGTGTAGCTAGGTTCTCCAGCAACCCGGGCAAGGATTCAGTTTGGCACCCACTGAACCTCTATCCCGACATCTCCTTCCCCCTCGCCATGTTTGTTTTCTCTACCAATCAATGACGTGTCATATCTTTTCCAAAAATTTTTTATGTAACTCGAGTCTAAAAACATTTGTACATTTTACAAGCAATATAGTTCTATACACAACACTAGAATCAGGCTCATTACATATATACAGCACCAGAACAATGCTCCATACATAAATATAGCATCAGAACCACGCTCAGTACATAAATATAGCTCCAGTACCAAGCTCTGAACATATATACAGCACCAGAACAAAGCTCATTACATATATACAGCACCAGAACACAGCTAATTACATATATACAGCACCAGAACCCAGCTCATTACATATATACAGTACCAGAACGACGTTCAGTACATAAATACAGCTCCAGAACAAAGATTATTACATATATACAGCCCCAGAACCAAGCTCAGTACATATATATAGTTCCAGAAGCAAGCTCAGTACATATATAAAACACCAGCACAAATACAGCTCAATTTAGTGCAACCCCTGCCGTATATGTTTGCGCTAAATTGTTTCCAGCTCCCAAAATGGCCCGAACAATGGTAAGGATATACTTGGAGTTGCTGTTTCACAAAAAAAAAAATCATATCATAATCATACCACCCATCATCTCACTGCAGATCATACAGTGACTACAGTACTGATTAGAGGCAGAATAAACATTTACATTAAGTGACTCACCGGTGACGTCTCAGATTCTAATTCTTTTTCTCTATCCGGTCCAGACCTCTATGATGACTTCTCCCTGTCACAGCCCATTTCTGCAGTTTGCCGCTCAGATGTCTTTCAGCTTCGCACTTTTCAAAAATTTCTACACCTATAAACAAAGATAAAGTTCTCATTATACCACACACTACGCCCCTAAATATAATAGCGCCATACACTGCACCTCTAATTATAATAGCACCATAAACTGTGTCCCATACACACACAGTGCCCACTGTAGATAGTGCCCACCATAGAGCCCCCTGTACATAGTACCCTCATATAGCCCACCTCTGTATATAGTGTCCCACATATAGCTCCCCATATAGTGATCCACAGATAGCCCACCCCTGTATATAGCCCCCTGCAGATATAGCCCACCCCTGTATATAGTGCTCCACATATAGCCCACCCCTGTATATAGTGCTCCACAGATAGCCCTCCCCTGTATATAGCCCCCTGTAGATATAGCCCACCCCTGTATATAGTGCTCCACATATGGCCCACCCCTGTATATAGTGCTCCACATATAGCCCACCCCAGTATATGGCCCCCCCCTGTAGATAGAGCCCCCCATAGATAAAGCCCCCATATATAAAGCCCCCTCTGTAGATGAAGCCACCCCTGTAGATAAAGCCACCCTCGTAGATAATGACACACACTTTTTTATTACGATAAAATAACAAACTATACAAACTCACCTTAATCCCGTTCCCGCAGCGTCTGGCAGCAATGGAGACCTGCTCTCTTCTGCGCAGATCTCCTGGGGTTGACCGACACAAGCAGCGCGATGACGTGATCGCGCCGCTTGCGTCTATGAAAGGCGCTGATTGGCAGGGCAGAAATTACTTTCCCTGTCAATGAGCGCCTTTCAACGATGCAAGCGGCGTAAAGTATAGCGCTGCTTCACTCGTAGAAAGGCGCTGAATGGCCGGGCACGGAACATACCCGGCCATTCAGTACTTCTAATTGTACATGCTTTCCAACAGCAAATTTTATGGGAATAGAATTCTAGTCATAGAGCACCTCATTCATGGCTCTGCAGAAAATCCCTCACAGTTCTTCTAGTCCACCAGTAATTGTGAGCCATACATGAGAATCTAGTCCCCTATAAGCAAACTAATAGAAATGAGGGAGTGCTATTATTTTCTACTAAGCTAGAAGTGGACCTTCTTGCCAGCAGGGACTGAGCTGCGCAGGTTGCACATATGGTATGTCTACCTCATGCCACAAAACACACTGGCATTGCCTTCTACAAAGTTGGTATTATCTATCCAATAGTTTTTTCAAACAGTTGTTTATAATAAAATATTATAACTTTTAATTGTTCTACCTTAATATGGAATGTAGAAGTACTGGTTTTTGCAGGGAACAGATTTTGCATTACAATTAGCTCCTACCCTTTAAATCAGTAACTTTATCCACATAGGTTACTGCAGGTAATGCTACAATATGTGTTCAGATCGTGTTATTTTTGAGCATATCAATATTTCAGTTTGATGTATTTTGTATTAATGTTTTTTTTATAACCAGTAATTAGATTTTTGATAATCAGTTTCAATGAGACAACCTGGGACCAGTGGTGTAGATATGGGGGTCGCGGTGGTCGCAATTGCGACGGGCCCCGAAGCCAGGGGGCCCGCGGCCCCCTGCACCACTTCAATAAAAAGTTACTATAGTAACTCAGGCCACGGGCCCCTGTTACTATAGTAACTGACAGTACTTACCTTCCTGGTTCTGGAGCGCAGCGGAGGGCCTGACGTCACAATGCTATGCTGTGCACAACATCGTGATCCTGGATAGAGTCAGGACAAAACTTCCGCCACGGCTGAAGAGGAGGGTAAGATTAATATCCATGTCCGCTGAAGCTGATTTGTGGGGTCCGACTCCCAGGAGCCGGTCAATCAGCTGTTTTGAAGGGGCCGCAGCACTAGTACAACAGCTGCTTCCCCTTCATTCCGGTCACTTGCTCACACTGAATCTGTGTCGGTGATTCACAGTGTGAGCGAGTAAGAGAAATGAAGGGGAAGCAGTAGCTCTGGTACGAGTGCTGCGGCCCCTTCAAAACAACTGATTGGCCGGCTCCTGGGAGTCAGACCCGACACATCAGCTATTGTTGGCCTATCCTGAGGATAGGCCATCAATTTTTAGGGACTGGACAACCCCTTTAAGCCTACGATGTAGCAGGCTTAGGCCTGATTTACACGAGCGTGTGCGTTTTGCGCGCGCAAAAAACGCTGCGTTTTGCGCTCGCAAAAGGCATTTGACAGCTCCGTGTGTCATCCGTGTATGATGCGTGGCTGCGTGATTTTCGCGCAGCCGCCATCATAGAGATGAGGCTAGTCGACGCCCGTCACTGTCCAAGGTGCTGAAAGAGCTAACTGATCGGCAGTAACTCTTTCAGCACCCTCGACAGTGAATGCCGATCACAATATACACCAACCTGTGAATAAAAAAAGACATTCAAACTTACCATGAACTGCCTGCTTCCTCCAGTCCGGTCTCCCGGCCGTTGCCTTGGTGACGCGTCCCTCTCTTGTCATCCGGCCCCACCTCCCAGGATGACGCGGCAGTCCATGAGACCGCTGCAGCCTGTGATTGGCTGCAGCCTGTGCTTGGCCTGTGATTGGCTGCAGCTGTCACTTGGCCTGAATTGTCATCCCGGGAGGTCGGACTGGAGGAAGGAGCCGGGACTTATCGGTAAGTCCGAACTTCTGTTTTTTTTTACACGTATATGTATATTGTGATCGAAAGTCACTGTCCATGGTGCTGAAACAGTTTAAGTCTTTCAGCACCGTGGGCAGTGACTGTCTCCTGACGTCACGTACCCGAACATTTTTTGCCAGGTTCGGTCAACACGAGTTCGGCCGAACCCGGTGAAGTTCGGTGCGCTCATCTCTAATTTGACACTCCGTTTGGATGTTTGTAAACAGAAAAGCACGTGGTGCTTTTCTGTTTACATTCATCCTTTTGACAGCTCTTGCATGATTTTCGCGCATGCAACGCAGTGGCGTCCGTGTGGCATGCGTTGTTTTCACGCACCCATTGACTTCAATGGGTGCGTGTTGCGTGAAAAACGCACGATTATAGAACATGTCGTGAGTTTTACGCAACGCACTCACGCTGCGCAAAATTCACGCATCGTCTAAACTGCCCCATAGAGTAATATAGGTGCGTACGACACGCGTGAAAAGCACGCGCGTATATTACGCTCGTGTAAATGAGGCCTTAGAGGGCACATGAGACAGGATTACAGATTGTGTGATGCTGTCTGCTGGGCCCTGTATCTAAGCCAATCACATGGTAGGCTTAGATACATGGCCCATGTGTGATCCTATCTGATGGGCCCTGTATTTAAGCCTACCACACGGTAGGTATAGATACAGGGCCCCAGCACACAGTAATTTTATACTATATAAGATTACTGTCTGCTGGACCCTGTATCTAAGCCTACCTTGTGGTAGGCTTAGATACAGGGTCCCACAGACAGTATCACACATGGGCCCTGTATCTAAGTCTAACACGTGTTACTAATCATTTTTTGTGTGTTTTCTTACAGGTTTGGTTGTTGGACTACGTTGGATTCCAGGACTACTTCGATGATGGCTTTTTTTTATTATCAATAAAATGGTTAATGAGGGTTGTGTGTTTTTTTTTTATTTCAATAAAATATTTTTTCTATGTCTTTGTGGTTTTTTTTAAACTATATTACTACCGCCTTAGTAATGGCCGCCGGCTGATTGACAGCGTCCATTGCTAAGGCGGGGCTTAGTGTTAGCCGATGCAGAGGCTGACACTAACCCCCTTTATTACCCCGGTACCCACCGCCACCAGGGGTGCTGGGAAGAGTCGGGTACGATCCAGTACTTGACCATCTGTAGTGACGGTCGGGCAATGGGGCTAATATTATCAGGCTGGGAAAGGCCAGAAACAGTGGCCCTTCTCACCCTGGTAATGCTAGGCTGCTGCTGCTTTATTGTATCTGGCTGGTTATGAAAAATGTGGGGGACTCCACGTCATTTTAAAAAATTAAACGAAAAATAATTGGAAAGAACGATGTGGGGATCCCCCCAATTTTAATAACCAGCCAGATACAACACAGCAGCAGCAGGCAGCATTACCAGGGTGGGAAGAGCCACTGTTTTTGGCCTATCCCAGCCTAAGGCTGGATTCACACGAGCACATTACGTCCGTAATGGACGGAACGTATTTCGGCCGCTAATCCCGGACCGAACACACTGCAGGGAGCCGGGCTCCTAGCAACATAGTTATGTACGATGCTAGGAGTCCCTGCCTCGCTGCAGGACAACTGTCCCGTACTGTAATCATGTTTTCAGTACGGGACAGTAGTTCCACGGAGAGGCAGGGACTCCTAGCATCGTACATAACTATGATGCTAGGAGCCCGGCTCCCTGCAGTGTGTTCGGTCCGGGAACCGCACTAGCCAGGATAAAGGAGGGGGGATTGTGTGAGGAGACTAGAGCGAGTGTGTCTACTCCAAATTTGCAGCATAAAGCAATGAGGTTGCTTTACCACATTGACCATGCTGCAATTTTGGGAATTGCTCCCTCTAGTGACCAGCACATGGAAATGTTATAAATTTGAATCTAATTTAAAATATTTCATGACTTGCGAAAAAATGAAAACAATGTGTAATCATTTATATACTAACTGTTTAACTGAAAAAAAAATTATAGCGACACATTCCCTTTAAATCCTTTTAATGCAACAGTCCCATTGATACAACTTCCTTGTACGTGTATTGCCCATCTAAATGGGTCAACACCCAATGATAACGACAAACACTACTTGATCTTGCTTAGACGCAATGGAAGGTTACCATGAAAGCTTGTTGATTAGGGTCAAGGAATGCTGGGAGATTGTAGCCCTGAAGCCTGTGAAACTGTGAATGTAATAGTGTATAATAATGGACTATAACACAGGCTATACAACAATACAATAAAACAATGCATGTGCAAAGCTGCTGAACTTTTTAGGATTATTATATCTACATGTAAAATACAACAGTCATCATACATTCTATGCAAACGTTAAAATAAATAATGATCTGTAATATACTTGTTTCATACGCTTACCTGTAAAATTTTAGTTATGGATTGGGTAGAACTGAAATATATTTTTCTTATTTATTTAGCAATCTATCATTTGGTTGTAGATATTCGCTATAAACATTCAATATATTGACAATAGCTATTTCTGCTCCCTGACTGCAGCACCCTAATCACCTTCAACAACAAAATTTTAACATGGTGTATATAGCATGGTGTGAGCACTACATGTCCTTTCCATCTGGATAATCGCTTCTTTAAATGAAGATCAGCTGAGCACCCAATTTCGGCAGCTAAAACCCATGGAGATGAACTCTCATCAATGTATGCGGGACCATGTAATAACTAGTGGCCCTGTTTGCAATTTTTCTAATGAGTCCTCAAGAGCGGGAGCTGCTCTTTACAACAGCTCCCTCCTCTTGATAATAGAGGGGGGTCTCCAACAGATGATCTCCCTCTATGGTGTTCTAACAGTGCAATGAACACAATTTAATTTTAGTCTATAACCTATTTAAGGTTCTTTCTCCTAGAGTGATGTCCCCCATAAAGTTTCTATTCTAAGGGTATTTTTGTCATTGACCCATATTGACCAAATAGTTACAGAGAATATATTTGAATACACATTTAAAGTAATATTGTTATCATTATATGATTTATTTTGTCTAAATCTCTGCTTTATTCAAAACATAGATACTGGATTGGACCAACATAATCAAAATATATAATTACTTTATTGAATCTCAGGCTGTGAACAATGTCAATATTCTTGAAGTACACTATACACAGACAGACCACATTGATGTATAAACTGGTCCAATAAAAAGGATGTACAGCCTCAAACATCAAACAGTCCAGGCAGTTCATTATTTCAGTTAACTACAACCAGTCTTTCCTGAAGTGAAAAGTATTTTCGTGCAACTAATAGGCCTGATGCATTTTCTTCAATACAAAAATTCCCAACTGTGCCAAAATCCCCAATGATAGATAGAATGGAAGGGCTGGATAGCTAAGTAAAGCATAATAGACTATATGGATTTTCTCCAGCCTTACTGGCTCGGTGTTGTGTCGAAAAATGCAGTTATGGAATTGCTAGGAGAGCGATTCCCCAAAGGCTGCTGGAGACTGCTTGGAGAAAGCGTGCATATAAATCCGCAACCTCAAATCTGCCACAACTTTGATCAACAGAGTCTAAGGCTGCTCTATGGTATTCGCCAGAGCCCACCGCAAGGCGGGATGGTTTTTGCTGCATAGAACCCAGGTTGTTTTAGCAGAGTTCAATGTTGGATAAGAGGTGCAATGCAGGCAAACCTAAACAGGATAACCAGACAGCTAGAGGTTAAACAGAAAGTCAAAATCATTAAGCAAGTGGATACCAGGTAAAACATAGGTCAGAGCCAGTCGGGAGCAGATAATCCAATTCAGCAAACAAGGGGTTAACGAGGGACAAGCCGAGGTCAGTATTCCAAGAAGTCCAAAAGTCAGAGGTATGGGGTTTAGTCAAAAGCTTGATCAAGACACCTGAAGGTAATGAAAATCACAAGCAAAGACTGAGTGAGAAGGACAGGTATAAATACTAAACCAGAACCGCCCAGAAGTCAGAACAGTAGACATGGAGATCATTAAAGGAATAGGTGTTTCCTAACACATGCATTCACTGGAATGGAGTGATTGCGGCTGAGCTGCAATACCACACAAAACATGTGAACGTGTGTAACATAGTTTTTGGAAGAAAGCAGCCATGCTTTTATATTCCAATCCCTTTAAGTGCTGTTTACATTATCGAGTACTGCACTAATGCTGCAGCTGATAATTGCAGAGGGGCTCTCCCACTGTAGTCTAGAATCTAAAACTTTTCTATAATTCATTAAATGCATTTTCATTGACCTGAGCCTAGGTGCTCTAGTGCCCTAAAACCATGACTTGGTATTAAGCCACAGCAGAAAAAGGAAGCCCAGGGATGGAAACCCAGCCTGACCAGCGGTGCTACTTAGGCTTTGTTCACATCTGCGTTGGGGTCCCGTTCTGACGTTCCGTCTGAGCTTTCCGTCAGAACGGGACCCTGAACAGACACAAACTGACACAAACGGAAACCAGAGGTTTCTACTTATATGTATAGATTACAATTGACTGTCATATTATGTATCTCTGTGGATTGCAAATGACCCTTGCGCTACTGATCTCTGACTACTACAATTGCCTGCATTTTCTATGGACTATACCATTATCCTGGGTTTGGACTAGTGGTGACTCTGACCTCCGATTGTCATGCAATGGATACACTAGCCAGTCTTGAACTGATGAACATGTCCAAATAGCAATGGCAATATCCCTTGCTTCAATCTTCTCTCTTCTGGTGTGCTAGCTAAGATTACATTATTTCTAAATGATACTGTCTAGAAGGCCTAGCTGCCACATAGTTCACAGCGGAGCTGAAAAGTCAGGTTGCAGAAGACAAATATACAAAGCATAGGAATTCCTACACGTTGGGCTTTTTCAAAATCCTATGAGCTCCAGGCATACACTCAATCAAGCATGTCTCTTTACAGTGAGATGGATGAAAGTGAGTAGTCTCACAGTGCTAAGCTTAGCTGAAGGTAGGGCAAACGTATTAAGGGCAATAGAAACAGACTTGAAAGCTTCGTGATTGTCCGGCTGACAGACATAGTATCCCATAGGGGCTAATATGACAGACAGGAAGTAGCTTCTCCTTGCGAAAGAAGCTGAAGACATAATTTTGGGGCACAAATTGTTCAGTTTATACTTAAAAGAAAAAAGAGAAGTAGTATCCAGCGATGTACTGTATATATGAATGGGGAAACTCGGTTTCCACTTTATTGATCACGAACAATAAGAGGTGAACACAGGAGAAATGACAAGGTGGTTGAATTGGCAATGAAAGGAAGGCTACGCGTTTCGAGCACGGTCTGTGCACTTATTCATGGCTGATTCAAGCCATGAATAAGAGCAAAGACCGTGCTCGAAACACGTAGGCTTCCTTTCATTGCCAATTCAATCACCTTGTCATTTCTCCTGTGTTCACCTGTTATTGTTCGTGATCAATAAAGTGGAAACCGAGTTTCCCCATTCATATATACATCGCTGGATCCTACTTTTTTTCTCATATTGTCTGCCGTGTGCCGTCACGGAGATCCGGGCGAGACTTGGACACAGGAACGTGGAGCTGATGAGCTGGAGGTTTCCTCCCATCCCCTTATTCCCTTCTACAAATCTCTGTGTATGTATACTTAAAGGACTTTGCACAGTAACTTGAGAGCAGGGATGGCCTTTGGGGCATGCGACCTGTGCAGTCTACTGAAGGGGATGCCAAAGAATACCTGGTGCCAGAGACTTGTGACCACTACAAAACTTAAAATTACTTTATGTATGGTGTTGTTATTTGGTCACTGAATGTTGGTATCATTTGAACACTGTATTGTGGTGTTTACTCAGGCTCCTTAGGCTCTGTACAGTACATTATTTTTCAGTGTATGGTGGTGGCGGCATTATTCAGAATTTTTTTTAACCCCTACCCCTTCTATATAGCGGTATTAGGGCTTGTTTTTGCGTGATGAGTTGTAGATTTATCACGGCACCATTTATTGTACCATATAATGTACTAACAAACTGGAAAACATGTCTTTGTGAGGTGTAATTGGAAAAAAACAGTGATTCCTCCATTTAATGGGGAATTTTGTTTTTACTGCATTTACCGTGCCGTAAAAACGCCTTTGTACCTTTTTTACTGCAGGTCAATACTATTACGGCAATATCACACTTATATAGTTTTTTTTATGTTTTACTTCTTTTTCAAGGAAAAAACTGATTGTCATATTCTGAGAGCCATAACTTTTTTATTTTTCTGTCGATTGTCCGATATGAGGGTTTATTTATTGTGGGGCGAGCTGCAGTTTCTATTGGTACCATTTTGCGGTACATTAGACTTTTTGATCACTTTTTACTCTTTTTTTATTTTTGTTGTAGATTAAGTGACCAATTTCAATTATTTTTTCTTACTGCGTTCACCGTGCGGGTCAAATAATGTTATATTGTAATAGTTCCAACTTTTATGGACGTGGCAATACCATTTTTTTTTTTTTGTACATTGCATTTGAGGGAAAATGGAAAAGGAGGAGTTTTTTGAACTTTTAATATTGTCAGTTTTTTTATATTAAAAAAACCTTTATTTAACTGCATTTAACTTTTTTTTATTAGTCCTCCTAGGGGACTTGAACCAGCGATAGTTGGATCGCTTGCATGATATACTGCAATACTAATTTATTGCAGTATATCGTGATACAAACACTCTCCAATGAAGCCCAGCCAGAAGCAGGACTTTATAGGAGAACAAAGATAGCAGGCCTGGGGGCCTCCATTAGGCCACCAGGCTGCCAAGCCAACCATCGGCACACCGCAATGATGTCGCAAGGGGGACCCGTCACAGGGGGTCGGCCCAGGTTTCTATCGGCTTACATGCCGCGGTTGCTTTTCACCGCGGCATAGCAGTTAAACGAGTGGGATCCCACTGAAGTGTCGGTTGTTACATACAGCAGACACGCTTGTTCTATGGAGTGGGCTCAGCCCGTGAGCCCGCTCCAAAGTCCCCCACCCAACCTCCGTCGTCTCATATATACGATGGATGTAGGCAAGGAGTTAAGCAATTGTATATTATTTAACCATTGTATAATACTGGTATTTGGCACCCTACAGGTTATTTGTACACTGTCTGACAGTATACCATATGGAGGCGCCAACAGAAGGTAAAGCACAGGGCATCATTAAACATAAGGCTGGCCCTTCTTTTGATAAGGATTCACAAAAGCACTCTCAAATTTTTGCTTTTGGCATTTAAAGGTTGCAGTCATGTACTCTTTTCTCACTTGTAGAGTTGAATATGTTATCTCTTTCTTGTATGCGCTGTAAGAGTCCTTTGAGTTAATTTAGCAGATATATCTGGAGTCCTATGGTATACAATTTGATTTCATGTCACATTATGCCAAATGACAGACTCTGCTCTACTGCATTGAAAAAATGCATATAACGTGTGTTAGCTCCAAATATATAGAAGATGGGACAAGGTTTCTCCAATGCCAGCTTATACTGTAGCACCTTCTGCAAAAAATATATCTTGCCCCATCAAGACAACAACTTCTCTAAATGAGAACCCACCCGTGACGTGCTGTTACCACCATGTGACTCACCCATATTTGTTCTGTAGGAGAAATGTGGTATTAGATATCACCTATTCAATTGATTAGGAGACCATGTAATAATACATGGTCGCACTGAGTCTTCCCGGGAGAGAGACCCTCTTTGCTAACATCTGGCTAATAGACGGGTTGCACATTAGTCCTTTAGAGTGCTCATTTTTAGTGTTTAGACACCAACTTGCAATTTGCTGAATTATTACAGTAATATATTATTTGCTGATAGCTCGAGGGACTAGATATAGTACTACTCAGAACCAGCTGAATAAGAACCAGCAGGTGATCTGTTTCTAGGTGAAAGCCTTGAAGTCATGTTTCCAAGACCAGTCGGGTAAATTTATGTAGTTATGTTGTGTGTGAAGACAGCACACATATCTACATGAGGATGACAGTGGCTCTGGGTACATGAGATGTTCACACAGATAGACACCTGCTGAAATCTACTTGTGTATGCAGTGAGAAAGCATTTTGTCTGTTCAGATGGGATGTGATTACTATGTGCAACGTTTTAAGTTTTATTATAGTAATCTTTCGTCATTGTAATAGGATATTCCTAAAATCATAATAATATATCTAGAGCTCTTGTCAATCAAAATCCCAAATCTCTGCCACACATTATACAAGTTAAAACGAGAAAATGCTAAAACTTACATTGCTTAAAGAGCATATCTGAACATAGTAGAAGGTAATCAATATGCTATTTGGTACGTTCCATGTAGTGTTTGTGGGAAGAAATGGATGGAAACATGCACATGGCAATGTCACATTTCCTGCCAAGACAAACTTATGGAGCTACATGGCAATCAGTGTTACAGTTGGCAATATGGCATAGGCCAGGTTCCCAAGGGTCGGATACGCTGTGTGAAACTACGCAGTGTATACGACCTAGAAACCACAGCACATTCTGTCCGAGAAAAAGCACCACCATGTGGTGCAGTTATTCGGGCGGAATTGCCGCTGCGGAAAGCAAATAGAAAAAAAAGTTCATACTTCCCCCGGCCAAAGTCATGGCGACACGTCCCTGTTGATGTGCAGTTCGGCCTCCAGGGATGACGCGGCAGCCCATGTCACAAAACACAAGGATATCACAGTACTAGATAAATATAATGTATAGGGTGCACGCCTCAATAGGACTTGATCGAAAAGTCCCCCTAGTAAGATCCAGAAAAAAGATTGGCTGCAGCGGTCACATGGGATGAAACGTCATCTCTGGAGGCCAGCCTGGACGAAGAACAGAATTTGTTGAGATTTTTGTGGGGAAATCGCTGCTATTCCACAACAAAAAGCAACGAAAACTCAACAAAAATTTGACACGCTGCGGATTTCAAATCTGCACCGCAGGTCAATTTATGAACATTTTCGCTGCATTTTTTTTACGCAGCGTGGGCATGAGATTTTCGAAATCACATACACTGTGCTGCTACTGTAAATGCTGTGGAATTTCCGCACAGAATTCCTCACCGTTTATGCTATATAGGAACCCGGCCTAATGGGAGCCATTCAATGGTGAACCACTGACCCTTTATTTAAGTTTTGTTGCAAAAATAATAAAAGGTCATTAGGGCTCATTCACACTATTCAGTGTAAATGTATGTTAATAATTAAGTTGAGTGCTCTATTGTTTCCGCCAAACAATGGAAACCTTACGGAACGGAGACAATCGAAAACCATTAGCAACGGAAGCGTTACCATTGAAATCAATGGTAATGCAAACAGAAGCTACGGTTTCCTTTCTTTTGTTGGGTTCCCCTGACGGAAAGATCCGACAGAACCCATCAATGGAACCTAACGCTGACATAAACAGGCCCTAATATATACAAAATAATAGCACCACATATAAAAACCAGGATTAAGGCATACTGCCATAAAAAAAAAATATTTAAAAAAAAAGAACATGGCCTGCAGATCTGTACCTCATCAAATTGAAATCTGTGGCCATAATGAAAAAAACAAATCTGCAAATGTGATCAAGGTTACTTGGAACTATTCTGCACAAAAGAGGATACAAATTACATTATTAAAATAAATAATAATATTTTTTTAGGTTATTTACAGCAATATCATGTAGGGATGTACCAAGACTATGACTATCACAGCACTGCTCTTTGTTAAGTTTCCCTCCATGGTGCACTAAAAATAAAAATATCTGCACATCAAGAAATATTTGTCACATGCTGTATGAACTCTAGTTACTGACCCGCACCTGTGTTCTGTCATAACCGCTGGTCAGTATAACCCAACTGATGGAAGAGAGGGGCCCCTGTTATGGTGCCAGATTTGCCACCCAGGACCAGGGTTGCCAATCTAATTTTATTTTTTTTCAAAACAATTTATCCAAAAATCACAGCCAACATTTTTTACGGACAAATTGTAAAACCATACAGGATCATAAAGATTATAAGTAGCAGCATATGCTCTGAGCTCTAAAATGATGAACAATCCCAATAAACTGCACAAGGCTATTCAACTTTTTTTTAAAAATCACACAGGCAACAGTTTTTGTTTTTTTTCAGAAACTGTAAAAAATTCCCTATTTTTATGGACTATCGAGGAATTAACAGATGATTGGCAACCCTGACCAGGCCCCACTTTTTTTCACCCTCCATGCCCTATCCATGACCCTTGCCAATTTATCACAGTAGCTCTGTAGAGGCTAGTCCTTCACAGATTCTCACCACCAAGTAGCAAAAGGGATGGAAGCAACCAGTGCTGGCCCACTCTCTCCAAGAGCCCCATAGCAGCAGCATGGTCAGTCTCTTGGAGTGAACGTCAGTTGAGACCCTTTCATATCTACGGTATTGTAAGCTACAGATGTAGCAATCTTTAATTAACTCTCAACACATTAAAGAAACGTTAAAATTGAATTTTTCAATGGCTTTTCGCTGTTTTTTGTGTGTCACATTGAGATCATACTGCAGCAAGGAATCAGTCAAGAAAATTAAAAAATAAAACCGTTTCAAAGGTGTACATAGCCTTTAGGTTCATACTAGATTTGGCCATACAGTTGAAAGTATAAATGTTTTTAAGACAAAAAACATATAGGGAGAATTTATGCCGGTTTTCTGGCATAGTAAAGTTGAAAATGTACAAAAGGAATTGTAAATTGCTAAAAAAAAAATCATAGCGCAGATCTACTGCTATTATAGCTGGAGTAGATTTCACTTTCTAGCGCACTCACATCCAACAAATTAGTTTTTTTTCCGCAACGTGGGCATGAGATTTTCTATGTGGGAACCCGGCCTAATAGCAAATTAAATTAAATTATTTTAATTAATGGCATATTTTTTCCAGATCAAATAGAGAAAAGAAATTATGGAATCACTAAGGCTGGGTTTTTGTATTTTTGTTTCATTTTTAGCATGTATTTTTTGTTTTGGTTCTTTTGAACTTCCATTAAGAGACATTGAAGATTATCTACCAATACAAAAAATGCATATTGAAAAAATTCAACAAAACAGCAACGTGTGAACGCAGCATTATGATGCTAGGAGCCTGGCTCCCTGCAGTGTGTTCGGTCCGGGACTTGCGGCCGAAATACATCCGTCCATTACGGACGTAATGTGCTCGTGTGAATCCAGCCTTAATGTTTAGGAAAAAATTATGAAACCACCCTGTAATTTGCATTTCTAAAACAGGTACCTGCAGAAATCTAAAAATGCAAATGAGTCTGCAGTTAAAAGGAATTTCTTACAGACCTTCACCAGCTGTTGGCTATTGGAAAACAAACATGACCCCAACAAGAGAGTTGTCAATTGAAACAATAGTAAGAATTCTAAAAGTTTTTATGATGAAAAGACAACATTCCTTGGAAATAGAAAATGCTTAACAAAACAAATGAAAACCAAAATGGCGGAAACAGGAGTACATTTTTTGACAGAACTGTAAGAAATCGGCTGAATGAAATGGGATTTACATATAGAAAAGTCAAACGAAAAAACCAGCCCTAACACCTAAACTGACGAAAACAAGGTTGTAGTGGGCTAAAGAGAAGCAATCATGGAGTATGGATGATATTCTGTGATGAATCATCAATCTGCATTGGCCAAGGATGATGCCGCAATCTTTGTCTGGTGCCGTTCTAATAAAACACATAAACGTCACTTCTGAAGAAAACAATCACTTCCCCCACACATTTATGAGATGAGGTTGCAGGGGAGATGGAAATCATTACAATAATAGTCAACGCACAGTTGTACATAAACATTTTGGACAAATTTCTCATTCCATCGATAGAAAATAGGTTTGGTGATGATGAAGTCATTTTTACGATGATAGTGCCTCTTGTCTCAGAAAAAATAGTTTTAACAGTTTCTTCAGGAAAGGCACATAACCTCAATGACATGGCCAGCACACAATCCAGATCTCAATCTGATTGAAAATTTATGTTGGAATAAATAAAATTGATCCATGACAAGCTCAACTGATCCTCGAGAAAGTTGGAACCAACTTGATGTAGAAGATTGTTTATCATTAGTTAAGTCCATGCCTCCAAGACTTCAGGCCATTATAAAAGCCAGATGAGGAGCACTATATGGGTTATTACACTTGTTGAAATACCTATATTACTTTACCTATATATTTTATTATTTCTTAATACTTTTGCACAAAATAAATTTTGTTTTTATGAAACAAAGGGGTTAACAAGACTTCTAATTTGTAATCTTTTTCTTTTTAAATTAACTTTAATAAACTAATTTATTTTTCTTTTAGGATCACTAGGGGAATCGGCCAGGATTGGAATTATATACCCAGGTCTGCCATGTTGTTGAGCCTCTTAGGCCATGACAGGCAATACAGCAGTGCTGCAATTTATTTTAGAAACAATCAAAGGATCACAAGCTTATCTTCCCAAGTGGGACAAAAAAACAAAACTTTATTAAAACCTGAACCTAAAAAGCAATGGCGGGAATTGTTAGTTTTTGTAAATTCCCTTCCCACACCAAAAAAGTATACATACAGGTCTTGCCGTAATTGTAACGATCAGCACAATAAAGTTAACATGTCATTTATAATGCTGTAAAAACTAATTAAAAAAAAAACAATAATGGAATTGCTGTTTCCTTTCCCCAAAAAAACAAGTAATAACAATTAATCAATACATTAATTGTACCCCAAAATTGTGCCATTAAAAATACACCTTGTCCCGCAAAAAAAAAATCAGTGCTCATACAGCTTCATCCACAGAAAAATGTAAAAGTTATAGATCTAAGAATGCAGTTATGCAAAAATGAAAAGAAATCACTGCGTACTGCTTATCACGATCTGTGGATATGTGGACGCACTAGGCCACACCGCCGTACCAGCCGGCCAAACAACATATAATGTCTACGCAGATTCCTTAATACAAGAGTACCTGTAAGGGTATGTTCGCACGTACACGTCCGTTACGCCTGGAATTACGGAGCTGTTTTCAGGAGAAAACAGCTCCTGAATTTCAGACGTAAAGGCAAGTGCACGCGTTTTTTGCTGCGTCCACTACGGAGCGTAATTGGAGCTGTTTTTCTATGGAGTCAATGGAAAACGGCTCCAATTACGTCCCAAGAATTGACATGCACTTCTTTGACGCGGGCATCTTTTTTACGCGCCACCTTTTGACAGCGGTGCGTAAAAAAAATGACCGTCGGCACAGAACATCGTAACACCATTTGGAGCCATATTTTCGGACGTAATTCGAGGCTAAAACGCCCGAATTACGTCCGTAAATAGGGTGTGAGAACCCAGCCTAAGAGTCCAAACAGTAGCAGAGGCTTTGGCACAAATGGAATCTGATGTGGCAGATGACACCAGACGTGGTGGATGATACCAGACGTGGTATATACTGCAAGCGTGGCAGATGACACCAGACATGGTGTATTAGAGCAAGCGTGGCAGATGACACAACACGACTCCAACACTGGATAAGGCACAGTAACAAACACAGCACGGGATACAGCACACAGGAAGCAGGATACGGGAACACTGAGAACAGGATAACACTAAGGGACCATTTGCTAAGACTAATGCACACGACCGTATTTTTTCCCTCCCGTAAATACTGGCCGTAAATATGGGTCCTTTGTCATACGTTTTTAACCCGTATTTAACCCATATTTACGGACCTGTGCCCGTAAATACGGGTCCGTTGTCATCCGTATTACACCCGTATTTATAGACTCGTAAAAAAAGGGGGGCTGGAAATTATGTCACAATGATCGCTCGGACGCCATTTTCTCTGCTTCTCTTTATTCAAAAATTTAAATCCCCTGACGTCGCCTAGCAACGCTCCCGTAAATATTTTTAACGGCCCGGGCACCTTCCCGTATGCAAACAGGAAGGTACCCGTGGCCAATAGAAGTCTATGGGCCCGTAATTACGGGCGTTTTTACGGTCGTGTGCATGGGGCCTAACATGGGAATACACAACAACGCTCAGGCAAGGAGTGAAAGGGCAGGGCCCTTTTTATAGTCCATGGTAAACTGGGGATAATTAGTAATTATTTGCATGTGTGCGCTGGCACTTTAAGGCTGGGAACGAGCATGCGCGCACCCTAGAGAACATTTCAGGACAGAGCGGCCCCGCATGTGAGGGAGACGTCAGCATGATGAGAGGACTCTGCGGTTGCGGCCGTCAGGAGGTAAGGAGGGGTTGTACGTTACACTGCTGGCCCAAAATGTGCACCTTTGGGAACACATTTTTTTAATTATTTCTCTAATGCATCTGAAATGAAAAATGGAGCAAATTTTGAAATAGTTTTCATTAAAAATGTCTTACTATTTTGTATATACTGTACTGTTCATCCTGTGCTACCTGGTTCATAATTAAAATGCTTGTACCAAAGAACTGTGAGACAGAGCAGTAAGAAAGAGAATATTGGGGAAATGTTTGCTGACATCCCCCATAGAAACAGAGTTAGTCATGTAGGCAAGCAATATAAAACGGCTTTATAAACCATTTATAGACCACACAACTCAGGTACTTAGGCCACGTTCAGACGTGGCGGAATTGCTGTTGATTTCCGCTGCGGACAGTCCGCAGTGGAATTCTGCAGCAGCCGTTTTTTACATTGGTTTCTATACATTTTTAGGAAACTTAGTTTAGACGTTGCAGAAAATAACTGCGGAATTTAGGCTGCGGAGAAGCAGTGGAATTTCACTGCGGATTTCAGCCTTCGCAATGGAAAAACTGAAATCTGTGGCAAGTCCGCTGTGATATCTGCAACGTCTGAATTACCTGTCAAATATGTAAATGTTGCTGCAGATTCGTTGCGTAATTGCCCCGAATCTGCACCAACATTTACAGCAGAAAAATTCTGCCACGTGTGAACGTGGTCTTATATTTCCAGGTAATTTATTGATCATAGGGCAATGGGAGGATGTAATACAGACATACAATGTACACAATAATAAGACATTTTTCCATGTTACAGAGGAAGGAAGAATTCAAGTCTTTGGAACTTTAATGTAAATGGGGAAGTGCGAGATGTAGATATCACATATCTCACTTATATATAATTTTGCTATTTGATATGACATGGATAATTGTGCAGAATATTCTCACAAGTATTTTGTTCTGTCCGTTCTCACCTTTTCATAACTTAACATTACTAACTTATTATTATTAATTGGCCCCTTACATTAGGATTCGCGTATTCATGTATATTTTTCAGAAAAAATCAAGACATTACAGGATTAATCATACAAAACAAAGATTTTTGAACTAGACTTATGATTTGTTGTATGTGTAGACATAGAATATCCGATGAATATATGATATAGCTGTATTTGGCAGTTTATATGAAATTGGATAGAAACATCTAATTAGATATGGCTTGCTGACTTTTGCTCTTTATTAAATATTAGAAGATATTTTAAGGGATGAATTGCAAGTAATATAACAGAAAATAATATAGTAACGGATAACAAGCAGGGACTTATAAAAACAGGCCTTGTCAAAATGATATGGGAGTGTCTTAAGTTTGGGGAAAAAACATCTAATTAATATGTCTAAATATATACAAGATCAATATAAAATATTGGCAAGATTTGTGAATTCCAAGAATTCTACAAGAACAAAACCGGGCACATAATTTATGTGTGGAGGAAAGGTGGTTCAATTACTAATATAGGAAAGGGTTCTTTACAGTGAGGTTATGTTCACACGGCCTATTTTCGGCCGTTTTTCGGCCCGTAAACGCCCGAAAAACGGTAGGAAAATCGGAAGCAGAATGCCTCCAAACATCTGCCCATTGATTGCAATGAGAAAAACAACGTTCTGTTCCGACGGGCTATTTTTTTAAAAAAGCGGCCGCAAAAAAGAAGTGCAGGTCACTTCTTGGGACGTTTTTGGAGCCATTTTTCATTGACCCTATAGAAAACAGCTCTAAAAACTGCTGCAAAAAAACGCCGCAAAAAACACAGCAAAAATCGCGAGTGGCTTAAAAATCGTCTGAAAATCAGTAGCTGTTTTCCCTTGAAAACAGCTCGGTATTTTCAGACGTTTTTTGCTAAGCGTGTGAACATACACTAAGGCCGGATTTACACGAGCGTGTGCGTTTTGCGCGCGAAAAAAATGCAGTGTTTTGCGCACGGAAAAGGCACTTAACAGCTCCGTGTGTCATCACCATATGAAGCGCGGCTGCGTGATTTTCGCGCAACCGCCATCATTATGACACTCTGTTTGTATGTTTGTAGACAGAAAAGCACGTGGTGCTTTTCTGTTTTCATTCATACTTTTTACTGCTGTTGCGCAAATCACGCGCGTCACACGGAAGTGCTTCCGTGTGGTGTGCGTGATTTTCACACACCCATTAACTTCAATGAGTGCGTGATGCTCGAACAACGCACAAAAATAGGACTGTCTGCACGGCCCCATAGATGAACATAGGTCCGTGCGAGGCGTGTTAAAACCACGCGCGTTGCACGGACGTATATCACGTTCGTGTAAATAAGCCCTAAGAGTAATCAAACATTGCAATTCTCTACTACAAGAGGTAGTAATGGCAAATAAAAGGACGGAACTATTAAAGGGGTGCATAATGTTAAGGGCTATGTACACCTTTAAAATCATTTTTGATTTGCAGGACCTGCTGACAATGAACCTGTCAGTGCCGCTGACCTGACACATTCAGGTCTCAGTGCACGATACAGCTGCTCTGTGTAAATAATACAGAGCAGCTGTATCTCAAAAAGTAAATAGCGCGTGTGAACATACCCTAATAATCAAAACTTTATGCATAGTAAGGGTATGTTCCCACGCTTACTAAAAAATTTCTGAAAATACGGAGCTGTTTTCAAGGGAAAACTGCTCCTGATTTTCAGACGTTTTTTAAGCAAACTCGCGTTTTTCGCTGCATTTTTTACGGACGTTTTTGGAGCTATTTTTCTATAGAGTTAATGAAAAATGGCTCCAAAAACATGCACTTCTTTTTACGGGGCGTCTTTTTACGCGCCGTTTTTTCAATACGGCCGTGTAAAAGAACGCCCCGTCGGAACGGAACGCAGTTTTTCCCATTGAAATCAATGGGCAGATGTTTGGAGGCATTCTGCCTCCAATTTTTCGGCCATTTACAGCCCGAAAAACGGCCGAAAGTAAGTCGTGTGAACATACCCTAAGGGTATGTTCACGCGCAGTGAGCAAAAACTTCTGAAAATACGGAGCTGTTTTCAGAATTTTTTTTAAACAACTCGCGTTTTTCGAGTTTTCAACGCAGTCAATGAAAAACGCCTCCAAAAACGTCCCAAGAAGTGTCCTGCAATCCTTTTGACAATCCGTCATTTTACGTGCCGTATTTTGACAGCGATGCGTAAAATAAAGGCTCGTGGGAACAGAACATCGTAAAACCCATTGCAAGCAATGGGCAGATGTTTGTAGGCGTATTAGGGGCGTTTTTTCAGGTTTAATTTGAGGCGTAAAAAGTCTGAAACCACTCCGTGTGAACATACCCTTACAAGCAGAGATACAGTAGCAGCAGCAAAGTCCTATGTAAATATGTTTGCGCCTTTAACCCCTTAAGGACACGGCCAATTTTGGCCTTGAGGACAGAGCAATTTTTTTTACATTTCATAACGCTTTTATTTTTTGTACGACGTAGTTGTATGAGACTTTGTTTTTTGCGGGACGAGTTGTACTTTATGTACGTACCATTATTTGGTACAAATACATTATCGTTTAATTTCTATAAATTTTTAATTCGATTAAAATGCAGAAAAAAAGCAGTTGCGCAGCAGTTTTATTATTTATTTTTTTACACCATACACCGATCATCATAAATAATGTTATACATTTGTTGTACAGGTTGTTACGGTCGTGGCGATACCAAATATGTCTATATTATTTCATGTTTTGGGACTTATATTTTAAAAAGTTGATTTATTATAAAAAATGTGCGTTTCTGTGTATTTTATTTACTTTTTATTTATTTATTTACCATTATTTTTTTTTTACATTCATTTAACTTTTTTTTTTAATCCCATAAAGGGATTTATCATTTTGATTTTGATTTTGTAACTGCAATGTACTGGCATAGATCTATATGCCAGTACATTAGCCTCTGTACTGATTGTACACAGGCAGTTGTTAGGGCATACCTCAGTATGCCCTAACAACAGGAAATATGTTCAGACAGCCCTGGGGTCCTTCACTGGACCCTGGGCTGTCTGGCCATATGAGTTGTGGGCTTTGATCGCGTCACAGTTATTTTCTGTGACGCGATCAATGTGCAGTCCCCCCTCTTTGAACGCCACGATCAGCTTTCATCGCGCAGGGACGGCTGTCACACAGGACGGGTATGCTCGTCCTAATGCGCGAAGTGCTCGCCGCTCAGGACGAGCATACTCGTCCTGTGTCGGCAACCAGTTAAATACATTTTGTGCACTCTAATGTACTTTTCTCCCCAGGGTTGGAGTTGCAGTGGGAGACATGTTCTTGCAGTGTATTGTATGCTTATTTGTCACTTGTACTAGCTTTCTTTAAGACATTTGGCACCAGGACAAACAGCCGGAAGGCCATGTTGGTGTCAGGATTTTAATTCAGAAATTTTTGTGCCCATATCAGTGGCTCTGCCCTTTGAGCCATCTAAGGCCTAGTTCACACTGAGTTTTTTTGCAGGAAATTTGAGGCAGATTTTGACCTGTCTGCACTCGGTTTGCTGAGTTCTATGCGGCGCTTTTCGCTGCGTTTTTTCGGCCGCGGCCATTAAGCGCTGTGGGCAAAAAAATGCAGCGAAAACCGCTTTCTCTGCCTCCCATTGATGTCAATGGGAGGTCAGAGACGGAAACACCTCAAGAAAGAGCATGACGCTTTTTTTTCCTGCAAGCTCGCGGGGAAAAAAACGCCTTCACCTCCCATTGAAATCAATGTGAGACATTTATGTCAGTTTTTTGGCCCGATTTCTGCGTCAAAAACAGTGCCAAAAAACTCTGTATGAACATACCCATAGCTGTTAGTTAGCTCTATTGCTGAATCTATCTACTGTGCGAAATGATCTATCGGTGCCCCACCCCCATCATTGAAAAAATGCCCCGTAAAAAAGGACAATGCCCCTTTAGTGCCCCATACAGTATGATAATAATATTTAATAATATAATATATTACAACCCCTTCAAGGACACAGTATTTTGTCCTCTAATTGTGGCCACAGTATTATGCCCCCTGTAGTACCCCTACAGTGTAATGTCCGCTTAGTGGCCCCCACACAGTATAGTGCCTCCCTGTAGATTTTGCCATACTGCCTCCCTGTAGACAGTGCCATAATCCCCCACCTCCACCTTGTAGATCGTGCCATACATCGCCCCACATCCCCCTTGTAGACAGTGCCCCCATACAAAAACAAAAATTTTACTCACCTAGGCCCCATTTCCACGACGAACTGATCTGCTCCACGACTGGATCCTCGCGTTAGGGTATGTGCACACGACCTCTTTTCAGACGTAATGGAGGGGTTTTACGCCTCGAATTACGCCTGAAAAGACGGCTCCAATACGTCGGCAAACATCTGCCCATTGCTTGCAATGGGTCTTACGATGTTCTGTGCAGACGAGCTGTCATTTTACGCGTCGCTGTCAAAATACGGCGCGTAAAAAAAACGGCCGCGTCAAAGAAGTGCAGGACACTTCTTGGGAAGTTTTTTAGCAGTTTTCTCATAGACTCTATTGAAAACAGCTCCAAAAACGGCAGTAAAAAACGCTGCGGAAACGCAGCGAAAAACGCAAGTTGCTCAAAAAACTTCTGAAAATCAGGGGCTGTTTTCCCTTGAAAACAGCTCCGTATTTTGAGACGTTTTTGACTCTGCGTGTGACCATACCCTAAGCCTGCGTGATCCTGTAGCCTAGTACAGAGTTTCCCAACCTTTTCGGACTCGAGGCAGCACTGGAAAAATAAAATTTCCTCAGGGCAGGACAGGAAAGTCCATTATTTTTGGGAAAACATTTTTTAACCATACATAATTGGTATTGCTGCAATAATAATGACCCATACTATAAAATAAAATAAAATGCTATTCATTCCACACGATGAACACCTTTAAAAAAAAAAGGAAAAACCAATGCAAAAATAGCTTATTTTGTTCATTTCTCCTCACAAAAAGACAATAAAAAGTGATCAAATAGTCATATGTACCAGAAAACTGCTAATGAAAACTACAACTTGTCCCGCAAAAATACAAGCACTCACACAGCTCTATTGATGGAAAAAAGTTATGGCTCTTGGAATGCAGTGACACGAAAATGAATAATTTTTTTCCAAAAAGTGTTTTGATTCTGCAGAAGTAGTAAAACGTATAAAAAAATGTATATACATTTGGTATTGTTGTAATCATAACCACCCACAGAATGAAGTTACTGTATCTTGTGATTTATACCACACAGTGAACGCCGTAGAAAAATAAAAAACAATGTCGTTTTTTTTCCACTCCTTCCAAAACTTTTTCTAAAGTTGTACCATACATTAGATGTACCACAAAATGGTGCCGTTAAAAACTACAAGCCGTCCCACAAAAAATAAGCTCTCCTACGGCCACGTAGATAGAAAAATAAAAAAAGTTAGGACTTTTGGAATAGGACAATGAAAATCCTAAAAGAAAAAATCGCTGAGTCATTAAAGCGACCCCCCAGTCCAAATAAAAAAATTGACTATACATTAAGATGCCCCCATCCCCTCCGCTGTACCAGCACTGATGACGTTACCACTGCAGGCACAGGAGGAGAGCAGAGGAGAAAGAACACACCCTGCTGTATTGTACTGTACAAACAATACAAGAAGCAAGTGTATGCCACTAGTATGGCAGATCCCAGAAAAGTTTTTAAAAATAAAAAATAGCTACAACAATTAAAAAAAAGAAAGAACAAACAACTTATTTCTCTTCTAAATATTTATATCCACAATTCCCAAATTTCAACAATTATAAAGATGGACAACTCATGTGACGCATGCAGCAAATTTGTTTCACGTTAAGCCATACCTCTAACCCCACGCAATTCATGTCCACCCAATTCCCTTTGTGCCACCACACACCCTCCTTTGGGTAGCAAATAGTAATAGTGCTCTTTTGTGCCCCATACACTATCATATTGCCCTCTTTGTATGGCACATAATAATAGTTTAACCACACAGTGATGAGACGCTCCTTAGTGCACTCTCACAGTTATGGTGGCCTCTTAGAGCACCCCCCCATTATAATTCCCACATTCCTCCATAATGCCGCTACACAGTATAATGCCTCCATAGCGCCCCATACACAGTATCATGCCCCCATAGTTCTCCCACACACAGTATAATACCCCCGTAGTGCCCCCACATACAGTATAATGCCACTATAGTGCCCCACGCACATTATAATGCCCCAAAGTGGCTCTCCAAACAGTATAATGCCCCTATAGTGCCTCTCTATATGGTATAACCCCCCATTGTGCCCCCCACACAATATAATGCCCCGGTAGTGCCTCTTCACACAGTATAATGACCCCATAGTGCCTCTCCACACAATATCATGCCTCTATAGTGTCCCGGCTATGGGGTATGTGTATCCACTAGGCCGCTCCATCGTAACGGAGTAGCAGCTGGCCAAACAAAAGTAAATAACAGTCTCTAGGACAGGAGTACCTGGATAGATTATTTGGCAAATTCTCAGCATGCAAGCAGACACTAGGCCTAGCAGACACACGGCGTAGGAACACATGGCATAGCAGACACTTGGCACAGATGATATTTGGCACAGATAATACTTGGCACAGATGACATTTGGCACAAATGATAGTTGGCACAGATGATACTCTCGATACTGACACTAGATAATGCACAGGAACAAATACAATTATTGGACACGGAATACAGGAAACGGGAACACTGGACACAGGATACAACTAAGAGACCATTTGCAAAGACTAACAACGCTCAGGCAAGGAGAGGAAGGGCAGAGCCCTTTTTAAAGTCCAGGATGTAAATGTATTGGCTGGGGAACTTTGCACAGGTGCGCACGCTGGCCCTTTAAGTCCGCGCGTGAGCGCACACGCACCCTACAGGACACAGAAGAGAGCTGCAGACGCGTGTGCCAGCATCTCTGAGGAGGGAGATGCCGGCATGAAGAAAGTGATCTGCGGTCGCGGCTGCTTGTAAGTAGGACGGGCCGGGGGTCGGCAAACATGGGCTCAACACATAGTGCCTCCCAATATAGTATAATGCCCCATAGAGCCTTCCCATGCAGTATAATGCCCTCATATCTGCCGCCACAGTATAATGCCATTGTGCCTCGCACACACAGTATAATACCCCCATAGTGCCTTCTAACAATAATAAAATAAATACTCCCCTAGCTACGTTTTCGAATGGAGGAGATGTGTGTGGCTCAGTGCAGCCAGGGGTGATGATGTTACTTCATTGTGCCTGACTGCGCCAAGCTGCTCACGGCAGGCATCACAGGATAAATTTTGGAGCAGCCTTCAGGACATAGAGGGGAGCTGCAGCCGCGTGTGCCGGCGTCTCTGGGGAGTGAGACGCCAGCATGAAGAAAGTGTCCTGCGGCTGGCAGTAAGCAGGATGGGCCACCAGTCAGCAACAGTACCCTTATGACCCCTCTTTTTAGGTCCAGAGTGTAAGAGGAACTTCTTGATGAGAGCTGGGGCATTGATGTTCTCTTCTGGCTCACAAGACCTCTCCTCAGGATCAAACCCTTTCCAGTCTACCAGATAGAAAGTCTTTCCTCCTACCCTTTTGTAATCCATGATTTCCTTCACCTTGAAGACGTCAGAAGAACCACTGAAAGAAACTGTAGAACCAGGAGATTTTCTGTAGTGGTTCAGGACCACAGGCTTTAAGAGGGACACATGGAATGAGTTGGGGACTTTGAGAGTAGGAAGCAGCCGAAGCTTATAGGACACAGGGTTTATTTGTTGTAACACCTCGAAGGGACAGAAAAACCTGGGAGCGAATTTGTGGGAAGGGCCCTTCAGACAAATGTTCCTTGAAGAGAGCCAGACCTTGACTCCAGGGAGAAACTGAAGAGGAACCCTCCTCTTCTTATCAGCATAAGCTTTCATGCAATCAACTTCCTGAATCATGGACTTGGTTTGCTGCCAGATGTGTAGAAAAGTCCTGAATGAAAAATTGGCTGCAGGCACTTGGGACATAGTTGGCACCGGAAGAGGAATTTGTGCGTGCTGACTGTATACAATATAGAATGGAGAGGAAGCAGTGGACACACTTATATGGTTATTGTAAGGGAATTCTGCCAAAGGAAGAAGCTGTACCCAATTGTCATGTTGGACAGAGACATAATGATGGAGATAATTCTCAAGAATCTGGTTGATCCTTTCCAATTGACTGTTAGACTGTGGGTGATAGGGAAAATAGAAGTCCAGCTTCACATCCAAAACATTACACAGGGCTCTCTAGAATTTAGATGTGAACTGTACACTCCGGTCAGAAACAAAATGAAGAGGAAGTCCATGTAGACAAAAGATGTGTTGAAGGAACAGATCTGCCAGACGAGGAGCTGAGGGAAGGCCCGTTGAAGGAACAAAATGTGCAATCTTGGAGAAACGATCCACTACTACCCAGATCGTAGTACATCCAGCAGAAGGGGGAAGGTCAGTGATAAAGTCCATAGTAATGTGTTGCCAGGGAGCATCAGGCACCGGTAGAGGTTGGAGCTGACCAGCAGGTTTAGAATGAGTGGACTTGTTTAGGGCACAATTAACACAGGAGGAAACAAAATCCAAGACATCTCTAAGTAGCGAGGGCCACCACTAATGACGAAGCATTAAAGTTCCGAGTCTTGTCGGCGCCAGGATGCCCGGCCAGTTTGAAATTATGCCCCCAGCAGAGAATTATTTTCCTGTCAGCAGGATGTACAAAAATATTTCCAGGAGGAATGTCCTTGATGTGCAGAGGATTTACAGCAATAATCCAAGAAGGATCAATAATGTGTTGAGGTTTTTCTTCTAAGTCGTTTCAAATGACCGAGACAGGGCAGTGACCTTAATGTTTTTGTCCGCAGGGCGAAAGTGAAAAAGAAATTAAAATCTAGTTAAAAACAGTGACTATCTAGCTTGACGAGGGTTCAATCGCTGTGCAGACTGGAGTTATGTAAGATTTTTGTGACCGGTGTAGATATTGATGGGGTGAGCAAACACTTCTAGCAGGTGTCTCCATTCTTCCAAGGCCAACTTGACAGCGAGCAATTGTCGATCCACAAGATACTTCCTTACCCTTAGAATGTTTTTGAAACAGATGTGCTCCAGCACTAATGGAAAAGGCATCAACCTCCACGGAAAACTGTTGAGTAACATCAGGATGACGAAGAACAGAGGCAAACGTGAAGGTGCTCTTGGGGTTGGAGAATGCTGACTCTGCCTCAGGGGTCCAGTCCTTAACGTTCACTCCCTTTCTGGTAAGAGCTGAGATGGGAGCGGTAAGGGATGAGAAATTTGGGATGAACTGACGATAAAAATTAGCGAATACAAGAAATCTCTGTATAGCTCGGAGACCCTGAGGACGTGGCCACTTCAAGATGGACTTCACCTTTTCCGGATCCATTTGAAGACCACGATCAGAGAGAATATGACCCAAGAAGGGCAAAAGACCTCTTTTCAAATATGCCCTTCTCCAGTTTAGAGTATAATTTATTCCCCCTTAGACGCAACAAGACTTGGCGTACATGCTTCCAATACGTAGTCAGATCGGGTGAGTTGATCAAGATTTCGTCAAAATACACCACCACACAGACATACACAAGATCACAGAAGATGTTGTTCATGAATTCTTGGAACACTGCTAGAACATTACACAGTCCCAAGGGCATGACAAGATACTCAAAGTGACCGTCTTGGGTGTTAAATGCGGTTTTCCATTCGTCAACCTTGCGTATACGAATCAGGTTATAGCCCACAGACCACGCGTAGATCCAGCTTAGTGAAAACCTTGGCTCCATGAATCCTGTCGAAGAGCTTGAAGATAAGCGGCAAGGGGTACTTGTTTTTTACCGTGACTTGGTTTAACCCACGATAATCAATGCATGGTAGGAGTGACCTATCCTTTTTCTCCACAAAGAAGAATCGGGCTCCGGCTGGTGAAGAAAACTTCCTGAGGATCCCTCTCAACAGGTTCTCCTTGACATACTCCGACATGGCCTGGGTTTCAGGCAAGGGAAGCGGGTAGACCTGTCCACGAGGGAGTGAGGCTCCAGGGAGCAAATCTATAGGACAGTCATATGGATGATGAAGAGTAAGGACCTCTGACTCCTTCTTGCTGAAGACATCAGCGTAGCTGGCATAATGTGGAGGCAATCCAGAGAGTGACTGAGGTAGCTGAGAAAGGATGGGACGAGCCTGAGGCAGGCAGCAGTACAGATATCGGGGTCCCCACTGGAGGACCTCTCTGGAATTCAAATCAAGGACTGGGGCGTGCTGGCGAAGCCATGGCAATCCAAGTCCTATCTGTAGTCTTAGCGGCTTAGTAATAGACAGAATAGGGTCCGGCAAGAGCTGTTCATCAATTGAAGTGACCGCCAGAGGTTTTTCCCGAGGGACAGTGGCCAAGCGAAGATGATCTACCAGGTCCTGCTGGATAAAATTTGCAGCCACTCCGGAATCCAAGTAAGCAGGCGCACTGTGCGATTCTTCACTGGTGACAATAGACACAGGAATAGACAGTCTGGAAGAGAATTTAAAGGTTGAGGGAGATTCACCTAGGATTGTCTCACCAATCAAGCCTAGGTGCTGGAGTTTCCCAGCTTTTGAGGGCATTGGCGCACTAAATGTCCCCTGTGGCCATAGTACAGACATAATCCAGTCGATCGTCTGCCTTGAAGTTCCATGTCGGAGAGTCGAAGGCTATCCACCTGCATAGGCTCCTCCGGAGGTGCGGCAGAAGCGGCCTTTGAAATTTTGGTGCCAGTCGACAAGATCTCCTCTCCCGACTGACTTCCAGAGTGTGTTCTTGGATCCTCATATCGATCTGGGTTGCCAGAAGTATTAGGACATCCAAGGTATCAGGAAGTTCTTGAGCTGCCAGTTCATCCTTTATATGAGGAGCAAGGCTCTGCCAGAAAGTCGACACCAAGGCCTCATTATTTCAAGCCAGCTCCGCTGCCAGCGTACTGAAGGAGATGGCGTACTCCCCTACAGTTTACTCCCCTTGATTAAGGGTCAGCAGTGAGGCAGCTGCAGAGGATGTTCAACCTGGTTCCTTGAACACTGTATGGAAATTCTCTAGAAACAGTGGTATATCAGGGAATTCTGGGCCCTCTCGTTCCAAGATGGGGTTCGCCCATGCCAGGGCTTTGCCAGCGAGGAGAGAAATAATAAACGCTACCTTGGCCTTATCAGAGGGGAAGGGAAGGGAGCGTAACTTAAAGTGGATCGTACATTGATTGATAAAGCCTCTACAAGCCTTAGGATCTCCGTCGTATCAAGGTGGTAGAGGCAGCAAAATTGTAGACCCAGGGTAGACAGGGTTCAACGGGAAAGTGGAACAGCAGAAGCAGCCAGAGGAGAGGCAGTAGGATGATACAAATTGGAGATTATCGAGTTTACTGCCTGTAGGAGCCGATCCTGGCGTGCTCGGAAGTCACGCATGTCTGTTTGCATCATCTGGAACGCCGACTTGGGTTGACCAGCGGGATCCATGGCCTGAGCGTGCTGTCACGGCTATGTGATATGTGGACCCACTAGGCCGCTACGCCGTAGCGGAGTAGCAGCTGGTCAAACAAAAGTCAGTAACAGTCTCTAGGACAGGAGTACCTGGATAGATGATTTGGCAAGCACTCAGCATGGCAGACACTTGGTACGGATGATACTTGGCAGAGATGATACTTGGCACAGTTGACACTTGGCAAAAATGACACTTGGCACGGATGACACTTGGCACGGATGACACTTGGCACAGATGATACTTGGCACAGATGATACACTAGAGTGTCGACACCGACACTAGATAACGCTCTGGAACAAATATAATTATTGGATACGGGACACAGGAAACGGGAACACTGGATACAGGATACAACTAAGGGACCATTTGCAAAGACTAACATGGGCAGACACAACAATCCTCAGGCAAGGAGAGGAAGGCAGAGCCCTTTTTAAAGTCTAGGGTATAAAGAGATTGGCTGGGGAACTTTGCACAGAGAGGAACTGCAGCCTCGTGTGCCGGCGTCTCTGGGGAGGGAGACGTTCAAGTTTTTTCCAGTTCTCCCGGCCACCCGCTGAGCAGGGTACAGGGGCTGGCGGCCATTCTCTGCACAGTCTGATGGCTAGGAGCACTGTGCATGAAGCAACAGAGAAGGGGATGCAGCACTGCGGCTCCCTTTATACCCAGGATCGATGGGGGTGCCAGAAGTTGAGCCCCCATCACATATCCTAGCGATATACTACCACTTTATAAGATGGGAATAACCCTTTAAATATACAGTTTTTCGTGTTCACTTGAAGTGCAGCTTGGCGAACCTGTAACTTAGTCACTTTTTCATATTACATGCAGATTTGCCTGAGGCAAGCAAGAGCTGATATAATAATTGGCTCACACAACCATCTGCCTGCCTTTTTTCAACTGATGTAATCTCAGATGTATTTCAACATGCTTTTTTTTTCCCTACCTGAATCAACTTCACTTCTGACATATTCCTTGATCTAATTCCTGGGCTACAGCAGCAGCACCACGCTGTTGTGCTTCACTAGATAGGTAAGAGGAGACAATTTCTACTTCCACTAGCTTTCTGCAACTCATGCGTGGAAGCCAAAGTAAGAGAAGAGTACAAGTACAAGGCTTTTACTACAACTCAGCTATTTAATGCTGAGAAAAGATTAGGTGACATTCCCAACTGGAATACAGTATTTATACAGCCACTCTCCTCCAGAAACTCAACTACAAGATCCATCACCATCAAGTTTGCAATGTACACTACAAGGAGCAAAGTACTCTGAATATAAGACAACAAAATAAGGTAACAAGAAGATTTTTTGTGTGCGTATTGGTTTTCTTGTGTTAACATATTACTTATTTATATTTTACATTTTTCTTCTATTTTATTTATGTATTTATTGTTTATTATTATCAATATTTATATTTATTAATATGTATTATTTTTAATATTGTTATTTTATTTATTTTTACTTTTT
This sequence comes from Rhinoderma darwinii, assembly GCF_050947455.1. Taxonomy (NCBI): domain Eukaryota; kingdom Metazoa; phylum Chordata; class Amphibia; order Anura; family Rhinodermatidae; genus Rhinoderma; species Rhinoderma darwinii. The sequence continues at coordinate 421,092,067 of NC_134688.1, forward strand.
TATGTTATTTAACGTTTTTAGTCATGGTGATTTAGCATAGATTTTTTTTCATTATTAGTAATCTAATGTAATTAAATTACATAAATTACAGTGTAAACCGCAACATTAAACTGCACACAAATGCAGCAAATGAAATCTCAGTTGCTTTAACAATTAGCATTCATATTTCTATTTAGTTTGTTGTGTATACATGTCTGATTAGCCAAGGAAAAGGCTCAGTCACAGCTTAGAATACACTTTTTGGTGCTTAGGACAAGCAGACAAAGTTTTGGATGTCCAAGGTCACAAGAAACAAGGCTATATTCATACGAGCGTGTTACGTGTGTAAAAAACACAGCGAGTTTCTTGTCCATGTGCCATCAATGTGTGTCGTGTATTGGCATCAGTGTGCTTTGCGTGTGGCATGCGTTTTTCCGGTCCGTGCAAGCACTTTTGTTTTTTTTAAATTTCTCTGCATTTGATGAGTGAAACATGGAAAGCACACGGATGTCATTCATGTGATGTGGGTGTTTTTCACGCACCCATAGACTTCAATGGGCGACAAGGTGCGCAAGAACGCACCACTATAGGACATGCAGTGAGCTTCACGCAACGGACACTCGCTGTATGAAAACTCACGCATGTCTGAATAGCCTCATTGAAATGAATAGGTCCATGTGCTGTCAGTTATTTCAACGGATAGCACACGGACGAGGATTACTCCCGTCTGAATGAGCCCTAATAATTTAGAATCTGAGCCTCCAGCGATACTGTAACTGAATTTATGAACTTAAAGTCAGTGCAAAGCAACCAATTCTTAATGTAAAATTTGTATGACTTTGACTTTACATTATTATTATTCCAGAAAGTAAATAGATAGAAGTATAATCATATGTTAGGAAAGCTTTGCCCTTGCATGTCCTCCAGTAGTAGGTGATGGTTGTGTAGAGTCTCTCCTGCCTTCACAATAGACAGATAGGCATATTTTTTTAATGCACAAATTAAAATACTAGACATATTTAAGAGATGTACTCGATCACCTTATTTTACTAGCTGGTAGAATTACAAATATCCTGATTCGAAGGTTGTGATCATTAAAAACTTTCAGTAGGCATCTTAGTGGCAGAGTGGTGCGATGGGAAGCAGGTTGCCAGGTAGCATTAGTAAGCCACAGTAACAATACATTATCCCCTATGCACCAAACAGTAACACAGTGGTCTCCAACATGTGGCTCTCCAGCTGTTGTGAAACTACAACTCCAAGCATGCCCTCAGTGAGGGCTGGGCTGACATGCTGTGAGTTGTAGTTTCACCACATCTGGGCACCACAGGTTGGGGGTTACTACAGTAACAAGTTATTACATAGTAGTCTTAATATGTTGCCCGCAGACATGACAATGTTTTTGTACAAACCAGAATGTGGCCGGTAACAATTATTCTTGCATCTATTGTACCCGATACAATCCATTGATGTCTTATAACTCATTGAGAACTTTTTGATAATTAATGATAAATGTGTACTTGTGCTATGTATTTGGTAATTTGAGGTCCTATGAAATCATTTGCATCTTTATAATCCATTGATAATGCTACATCTTTTTATACAATGCAACTTCAGAAACAAAATATGAAATCTGTTAGGGCTTGTCCACATGTAACGGAATTGCCGCGTTTTTTTCCGGCCGGAATTTCGGCCGGAAAAAATGCAGCAGAATACAGTAGCAGCATAGTGGATGAGATTTAACTAGTCTCATCCACATGCTGCATAAGATTTTCGAGCCGAAATTTACCTGCGGTGCGTATTTTTCGGACCACAGTATGTCAGTTCCTGCTACGGAAAGTGGCCAGAATTGCTGCGTTTTTCAGAGGGGATGTCTCCATCTCCTAACATTGGTAAAAACGCAGCAATTTCCGCACCATTTTCTGCCGTAAAAACCGCAGGAAATGGTGCTTTTTTGCTGCAGCGGAAAGCCTTTGACTTTTAACGGAATTGCTGCAGAAATTTCATTGTGTGTGGACAAGCCCTAAAGCTTGGTTTACTCCTGTAACAAAGCCTTTTCTAAAAAGTCCAAAAGTATTACAGATCTCAATAATAGCATAATAGGCTACACTATTCTACTTTCCCAAAGCAGCATAAATATGACAGACCAGAGGCTACCTGACATTTGGCACCAAAATAATTCCTATTTGGGACTCCAATGGAAACATTTCTGTAAAGACAACAGGGTGGAATAACACAGAGTCAACACCAGTGTGATCAGAGCGTTAGCAGACTTTTTGGAAATTACCTTTGCCATAGTTTTATTTTGCAGTTGACCAGTATTAATACATTTAGGTTTAATTGTTGTGTAAGAATATGAATATTTTTTTTAAATTAAAGATAAGATACATTTTGTAACTACCCTAAACCATTCACACTGACAGTGCATATACTGAGATTTAATACACTCTAAAATGTTAAAAGTATAAGGTGGCCATACACTTCAGAAAGCTGTTCAGCCGCAGCTACTTCTTCTGACTCCCCCATACACATGCATTCTCATCTCGGCAGAGTGTGCCTGTATTTTCTATAGACAGGGGGGCTTATCTCCTGCAGGATGAAATCCAACATGCCCGACCTTTTTCTCACCCAATGTCGGGAGCGAGTCGGGATACCTCCAATACACAATAGATAGTCGGCAAGTCCCACTAAAATCGTCAGCTTAGACTGACTGTCATCTAAAATGTATGGGCACCTTTACCGTCCATTTCAACAAAGAATATCTATCTGTCCCATCTTAATAGACAATCATAATCCCAAACATTTACCTAAATAGTCGTGGATGAAGAGACACATAATCACTTTGTTATGCAAAGTAGTAGAAAGATGGTTACGTAAGAGTCTATTTCTTCTCCCAACTTTATGACGTAAAACCCCAATAGTACAGGAAATATAATGGTGTGTATTTGTATATGTGTTTGTTTGTATGTACATATATATATACATAGATATATATACACACACACACACACACACATGTAAATATATATATATATATATATATATATAATCCACATGTTCTAGCATCCATCAAAAATATTTTTATTTGGCAACCTGAAATTTCAGAAGCAGATAGGAGTTTGTTTGACTTTAATTTCTTATATAATAAATCTTTGATTGTTATTTAGTAATACATAGATAGTGCTTTTATAGGCTTTGCTCTGATGGGTCCCTTCCATCAAGAGATGCAGTATTTTTGATGGCAAGAATAATGTAGTCTGTAAATATGGAAACCTGATTATAAGTCAATGGGATCTGTGAGGATTCGTTGGGATCCATTTGAAAACACATCATTTATACCTGCCATAGATCCTTTATGAACAGAGACCACTATGCTAATGGGAACAGAGGCTTAAAGAAATATCTGCTGGCCGGCCACTCAAAGCATTCAATATATAAGTGACACAGTCAAATTAAATTCCTAAACATGATATCTAAATTCCAATCCTAATATGCCATCAGAGGTACTTGAAGCATGACATTAACTCATTATTGGCCTAATAGTAGTTTTGCAACTGGTAAAGTTTCATCTAATACTTACGTACTTTATTAAAGGACGGTGGCTAATATTTAACATAAAATACAGAACTTGAGAGGAGAGTTTAAAAGTTTTCATAAATGAAAATTGAGGTTAAATGTAAACCTTAATACGTAAAAATGCATAATATTACCAGATTTACTGTATAAAGGCTGAATGTAAAACTTGATAAAAATGTAATTTAGAAATAATCTTCCCTCCCAACATTATAAATGATATTTAGAACACACTGTATCGCTGCCTTAGTCATAAGTCAGTAACTGACTTTGAATGAAATGGTGCTTTTCCATGATCAGAATTTTGTATTAAGCAATACATTCATACAGTGGTGGACATATCACCGGTGCAGCCGGTTCAGCTTCACAGGGGCCCGGAGGGGGGTGGGGGCCCCCTCAGCTGCCCTAAACGCTGTGCGGATAGATCAGCACATAGATCGTCACGGCCATGCGGCAGACGGAGCGGGGACCCCTTCCCGCCCTGTGCACTTTCGGCAACTCACAAATTGGGCCCCCCTCCTTAACATATGTTATTGATGCCATCAATAACATATGCTAAGGAAGGGGCCCGATCTGTGAGTTGCCGAAAGTGCATAGGCTGGGAGTGGGTGGGAGGGGGCCCCCACCGTCTTCCGCGCGGCCGAGTCAATCTATTACTTAGAAAACATATTAGGAGGGGAGGGGCCTGGCGAGGCTTGGAATGTCTGGTTGTCTTCATCACCTAGTAACCAGCATCACTGTCAGATGCAGTTCAATATCTGACAGTGACTGTGTTAGGGATCTGCCAGGTACTTCATCTAGGTATACTCCTGGGATTAATCAATCCACACCTGAGGCCAGACCTGTTCGACTGACACCATCTCCCACCAACCAGGGTGGCAGGCTCAGGAGTGGGAGAGCCTATCGCGGCCTGGTCTGTCGGAGTTAGCTCCGCCCCCTGTCCTTTATTACCTGCCCTGTTCTCTCCCTCAGTGCTTGTAATTCTTTTGGATTCCTGGCCCCACTGCTGCTTGCTCCAGCCTGCTTCTGCCGTGCTTCTGCCTTGCTGCAGTTCTGCTTGACCTGCTTTGCTTTGCCCCTGGCTTGCTTCTGTCTCCTTGCCCGCTTGGGTGTACTCACTTCGTCCTGGTCCTGACTGTCCGTTCGCCGCTCCGTTTCCTCGTGGCGTTCCGTGGCTACTGCCCCTTCCCTTGCATGTTCCCTGTTTGTTTTCCTGTGCACTTAGACAGCGTAGGGACCGCCGCCCAGTTGTACCTCGTCGCCTAGGGCGAGTCGTTGCAAGTAGGCAGGGACAGGGCGGTGGGTAGATTAGGGCTCACTTTCCCTTCACCTCCTTCCGGCCATTACATAATTACAAGCCCTTACCTAGTCACCCATTTCTCCTACGCTGACGCTATCATGGACCCCCTTGAGACCCTGGCCCAGCAGATGCAGGGCCTCTCCCTACAGGTCCAGGCCCTGGCCCAAAGGGTCAATCAGGGTGACGCTGCTTTAGTAGTACCCCTCACCTCACCTCTAGAACCCGACCTCAAGTTACCTGACCGGTTCTCAGGGGACCGTAAGACGTTTCTTTCCTTCCGGGAGAGTTGCAGACTGTATTTCCGCCTAAAGCCCCACTCCTCAGGTTCCGAGAACCAGCGGGTGGGTATCATCATATCCCGACTCCAGGAAGGGCCCCAAGAGTGGGCCTTCTCCTTGGCTCCTGACGCCCCTGAACTTTCCTCTGTTGATCGTTTTTTCTCTGCCCTCGGACTCATTTACGACGAGACTGACAGGACTGCCTTAGCCGAGAGTCAGCTGGTGACCTTACGTCAGGGTAGGAGACCGGTTGAGGAATACTGTTCTGATTTTAGGAAGTGGTGCGTAGCTTCTCAGTGGAACGATCCGGCCCTAAGGTGCCAGTTTAGGTTAGGATTATCTGACGCCCTGAAGGATCTGCTGGTTAGCTACCCCTCGTCTGACTCCCTTGACCAGGTTATGGCCCTAGCAGTACGACTTGACCGACGTCTCAGGGAACGTCAGCTAGAACGCTTCAGTGTGCTCCCCTCTGACTTTTCTGCGATCCCCCCCGAGGTCCCGTCTCCTCGCCCCTCCACGGAGGACTCGGAGGTACCTATGCAACTCGGGGCCTCCATGTCCCCTCGACAACGTAGGGAGTTTCGCAGAATGAATGGTCTCTGCTTCTACTGTGGGGACGACAAGCATCTACTGAACACCTGTCCCAGGCGCAAGAATAAGAAGCCGGAAAACTTCCGCGCCTAAGTGATCATCGGGGAGGTCACTTGGGCGCACAGGTATTTCCCGTTAATGTGAAACGCAATAAAATTTTGCTTCCCTTTCAGGTCTCGTTTGCTGGCCGGGCTGCCACGGGCAGTGCTTTCGTGGATTCAGGGTCATCTGCTAATATCATGTCTGCGGAATTTGCTATGTCGCTAAAGATGCCTTGTATTGATTTACCTTATCCTATCCCTGTAGTAGGAATCGACTCAACTCCCCTTGCTAATGGTTATTTTACTCAGCATACTCCTGTTTTTGAACTCCTTGTTGGCTCCATGCATTTGGAGCAGTGCTCTGTACTGGTGATGCAGGGATTATCGTCTGATCTGGTATTAGGTCTTCCCTGGTTGCAGTTGCATAATCCCACGTTTGATTGGAATACTGGGGATCTCACCAAATGGGGTAGTGAATGTCTTATGTCATGTCTTTCTGTTAACTCTATTTCTCCCCGGGAGGAGGTAAACACGCTTCCTGAGTTTGTTCAGGACTTCGCCGATGTGTTTTCTAAGGAGGCCTCCGAGGTGTTGCCCCCCCATAGAGATTACGATTGCGCTATCGATTTGGTGCCTGGTGCCAAGCTTCCTAAGGGTAGGATATTTAATCTTTCATGTCCTGAACGTGAAGCCATGAGGGTGTATATCCAAGAATGCCTGGCCAAGGGTTTCATTCGCCCCTCGACTTCTCCTGTAGGTGCTGGCTTCTTCTTCGTGGGGAAGAAGGATGGTGGTCTTAGGCCGTGCATTGATTATCGTAACCTGAATAAGGTCACCGTAAGGAACCAGTACCCACTTCCTTTGATTCCGGATCTTTTTAATCAGGTTCAGGGAGCCCAATGGTTTTCTAAGTTCGATCTACGGGGGGCATATAACCTTATCCGCATCAAAGAGGGGGATGAGTGGAAAACTGCGTTCAACACACCCGAGGGTCATTTCGAATACCTGGTCATGCCCTTTGGGTTGTGTAATGCCCCTGCTGTCTTCCAGAATTTTATTAATGAAATCCTGAGAGAGTACCTGGGTAATTTTCTTGTTGTGTACCTTGATGACATACTGGTGTTTTCCAAGGACTGGTCCTCCCACGTGGAGCATGTCAGGAAGGTGCTCCAGGTCCTTCGGGAGAATAATCTGTTTGCTAAGACTGAAAAATGTGTCTTTGGGGTACAGGAGATACCATTTTTAGGGCAAATCCTCACTCCTCATGAATTCCGCATGGACCCTGCCAAGGTTCAGGCTGTGGCGGAATGGGTCCAACCTGCCTCCCTTAAGGCGTTACAGTGTTTTTTAGGGTTCGCCAACTATTACAGGAGATTTATTGCCAACTTCTCGGTCGTCGCTAAGCCTCTTACGGACCTTACCCGCAAGGGTGCTGATGTCCTCCATTGGCCCCCTGAGGCCGTCCAGGCCTTTGAGACCCTCAAGAAGTGCTTTATCTCGGCCCCCGTGCTGATTCAGCCCAACCAAGAGGAGCCATTTATTGTGGAGGTTGACGCTTCCGAGGTGGGAGTGGGGGCCGTCTTGTCCCAGGGTACCAGCTCCCTCACCCATCTCCGCCCCTGTGCTTACTTCTCTAGGAAGTTTTCGCCCACGGAGAGTAACTATGATATTGGCAACCGCGAACTTCTAGCCATTAAATGGGCTTTTGAGGAGTGGCGGCACTTCCTGGAGGGGGCCAGACACCAGGTAACGGTCCTTACGGATCACAAGAATCTGGTTTTCCTAGAATCGGCCCGGAGGCTTAATCCTAGACAAGCTCGGTGGGCACTATTCTTTACCAGATTTAATTTCTTGGTTACCTATAGGGCTGGGTCCAAGAATATTAAGGCTGATGCTCTGTCACGTAGTTTCATGGCCAATCCTCCTTCTGAGAAGGATCCTGCTTGTATTTTACCCCCTGGTATAATCGTCTCTGCCACGGATTCTGATTTAGCTTCTGATATTGCGGCTGATCAGGGTGCAGCTCCCGGGAACGTCCCTGGGGACAAACTGTTTGTTCCCCTGCAATACCGGCTGAGGGTACTCAGGGAAAACCATGACTCCGCTCTATCTGGTCATCCTGGCATCTTGGGCACCAAACACCTCATTACCAGAAACTATTGGTGGCCTGGGTTGCCTAAAGACGTTAGGGCTTACGTCGCCGCTTGTGAGGTTTGCGCTAGGTCCAAAACCCCTAGGTCCCGACCTGCGGGCCTACTACGTTCCTTGCCCATTCCCCAGAGACCTTGGACCCATATCTCCATGGATTTTATCACCGATTTGCCTCCATCTCAGGGCAAGTCGGTGGTATGGGTGGTAGTCGACCGCTTCAGCAAGATGTGCCACTTTGTGCCCCTTAAGAAGCTACCTAACGCCAAGACGTTAGCTTCTTTGTTTGTGAAACACATCCTGCGTCTCCATGGGGCCCCAGTCAATATCGTTTCTGACAGAGGGGTACAATTTGTTTCCTTATTTTGGAGAGCTTTTTGTAAAAAGTTGGAGATTGATCTGTCCTTCTCCTCCGCCTTCCATCCCGAAACTAATGGCCAAACGGAAAGGACCAACCAATCCCTGGAACAATATTTAAGGTGTTTCATCTCTGACTGTCAATTCGATTGGGTCTCATTCCTTCCCCTTGCTGAATTTTCCTTGAATAACCGGGTCAGTAACTCGTCAGGGGTCTCCCCGTTTTTCTGTAATTTCGGGTTTAACCCAAGATTCTCCTCCGTCTCCCCTGGTTGTTCCAATAATCCTGAGGTAGAGGATGTTCATCGGGAACTGTGCACTGTCTGGGCCCAGGTTCAGAAGAACCTAGAGGCGTCCCAGAGCGCACAAAAGATTCAGGCGGATAGTAGACGTTCTGCTAACCCCCGGTTTGTCGTCGGGGATTTGGTCTGGTTGTCGTCCAGGAACTTGCGCCTTAAGGTCCCGTCCAGGAAGTTTGCTCCCCGATTTATTGGACCTTATAAGATCATTGAAGTCCTCAACCCTGTATCCTTCCGTCTGGAGCTCCCCCCATCATTTCGCATACATGACGTCTTCCATGCCTCCCTCCTTAAACGCTGCTCCCCGTCCTGGTCCCCCTCGAGGATACCTCCTGTTCCCGTTCTCACCCCTGAGGGGGTGGAATTCGAGGTGGCCAAGATTATGGATAGTAGGATGGTCCAGGGCTCCCTCCAGTACCTGGTCCATTGGAGAGGATACGGGCCGGAGGAGAGGACTTGGGTACCTGCCCGTGATGTTCACGCTGGGGTATTGATCAGGAGGTTCCACCTTCTCTTCCCCACTAAACCGGGTCCCCTTAGTAAGGGTCCGGTGGCCCCTCATAAAAGGGGGAGTACTGTTAGGGATCTGCCAGGTACTTCATCTAGGTATACTCCTGGGATTAATCAATCCACACCTGAGGCCAGACCTGTTCGACTGACACCATCTCCCACCAACCAGGGTGGCAGGCTCAGGAGTGGGAGAGCCTATCGCGGCCTGGTCTGTCGGAGTTAGCTCCGCCCCCTGTCCTTTATTACCTGCCCTGTTCTCTCCCTCAGTGCTTGTAATTCTTTTGGATTCCTGGCCCCACTGCTGCTTGCTCCAGCCTGCTTCTGCCGTGCTTCTGCCTTGCTGCAGTTCTGCTTGACCTGCTTTGCTTTGCCCCTGGCTTGCTTCTGTCTCCTTGCCCGCTTGGGTGTACTCACTTCGTCCTGGTCCTGACTGTCCGTTCGCCGCTCCGTTTCCTCGTGGCGTTCCGTGGCTACTGCCCCTTCCCTTGCATGTTCCCTGTTTGTTTTCCTGTGCACTTAGACAGCGTAGGGACCGCCGCCCAGTTGTACCTCGTCGCCTAGGGCGAGTCGTTGCAAGTAGGCAGGGACAGGGCGGTGGGTAGATTAGGGCTCACTTTCCCTTCACCTCCTTCCGGCCATTACAGACTGTCACTAGGTGTCCAAGACCACCAGATAGAGCGCGCCGCATCTAGCAAGCAGCATCGCTATCTTCAGATCAGTTATTGATCCGGGATAGCGGTGCTGCTGAAATTAAGCCTAATAATGGTTGGTTGAGCCTCTCAGCCAATCAGTGTTATGGCTCTTCTTGCTCCGCCCCCTGAGCCTGCCGGTGCTTTTACTGTGTGGCGAGTGTGCTGAGCGTCATGAAGGGGACTGACTGAAAATAAAAAGAAATAGGAGATAGTGGTTGCTGCCCTGTCTGTGGAAAATGTTTGAAAGTGGAGTGGAGCTCAGTGGACAGTTAAAAGGGTTTGTCCTTCTTTAACATTTATGGCATATCTACAGGATATGCCATAAATATCCGATAGATGCGGTTTACACCTCTGTGACCTACACCTATATCTAGAACAGGGACCCCTAAACCCCGTTCTGCCTTTCTCGGCTCCCGCTGCTTTCCGGACACTTCCTGATTAGATGGTCAGGAGTTACGAAAACAGCAAAGCTCGCTGAGCTATTCTGCTTCCGTAACTGCAATTCACTTCTTTTGATATTACAGAAACATCATAGCTCAGCGAGCTTTGCTGTTTTCGTAACTCCCGACCATCTAATCAGGAAGTGGCCGGAAAGCAGCGGGAGCCGACAAAGGCAGAACAGGGTTTAGGGGGCCCCGTACTAGAGATAGGTGAGGGTCCCAAAGATGGGACCCGCATCTATCGGCCGTTTATGGCATATCCTGTGGATATGCCATAAATGTCCAGAATGGGCAAACCCCTTTAAAGTTTTCACTCACTTTGTGGTCACACTGTGGTGGCCTCCTCAAGCACTGTATGGCGTGCCACCCCCACTTCACCATAATAAATACTTATACCACTTATTTTATTATTGGTTTACTACTTTGGTTTTGGTATTTTGTTGAATAAAGTAAGTTTACTTATACTAGTGTATTGGTTATTAGAATTGCAAGTATTTATTTAAAAAAAATTAAAAACTTTACTTTTCTGTCATCACTTCCTCGGTTCAGCACTATTGCATTCCTAAAGGTGAAGGATCGCACGTTAGTCCTGCTTGATAAGTGACAGTGCAATGAGCAAGATAAAGTCATTATGTTAGTTACATAAGTGTTTTGTGTTATACTCAGTTGTTAAATATGGAAATTAAATTATGTTTGTTACTTGTGTTCTAAACTAGTAATAAAATGTGCAATTTAGATTTGTATAGTTTTATATGCCCGCGGGCTTGATTAGGTTATGGGGACCCAGGCACCTTCTTTGTACAGGGGCCCTCTGCAGTCTGTGTCCGCCTCTGCATTCATATACCTATCATAGATTTAGCAATACCACGCAGAGGAATAATTCAAAGGCTCTTATCACAAATACAAAATTTGAAACAGGGCCCGCCACCTCTCGATGTGCTATTTCAAACACAGGTTATTTTCTTGTATGGTAAAATACACCTGGACCTGGGTGTAAATGCTACTTCTGTACCCCCTATAGCTACGACCCCAATACCATGTCTAGGCAAAGGAGACTTATACAGAGTATGAAAAAAAAGTCATGTACTCCTACTGAACAATACAAATACAATAGATATTATCATACCTGGTATACTGGAAATGCCAATACCACTAAAAAATACAACATGACACCCCACAGCTCCTCCATTTAAACAATTTCTAGCGAAATTCTCCTATATCATGGAATGGGTGACGGCATCATTGAGCAAAGATGTTTTTTTCAGTCTGTGAAAGTTTTATTGTGACCTGCCAACACAAATATGCAAGGCTCTGCATGATTGTTTCCATTTAACTACGTGGCTTCAGGAACAGGTGCCACTAGGCGAGGCCCCAGTACTTGTCTCTTAGTCCAGATGAGTCCTGGGTGGTCCTGTGGGGGATCTGTGTGGCATCATACTCATTAATAGAGCTTCTGATGTATATTGTAGGCAAAGTAGAGCAATACTTGTTATTGGTTTTTGACTGTGTATGTACACCCCCCCCCCCCTTCTTCCTTCTCCCTATTCCCTACTCCCAGTACCATACTATTCATGCCCTCCAGGGCTCTCACTACTGTATATATATATTTCCAAACGAATAGGCAGCACAACACAGGTTCCAATTCAGTGAAAAAAGGTTTATTCACCCATACATCAGTGCACTGACGTATGGGTGAATAAACCTTTTTTTCACTGAATTGGAACCTGTGTTGTGCTGACTATTCGTTTAGAAATACATATGTGGGACTGGAGTCTGAGGTCCTAAGGCTTGTGCACACACAACTAGGCATACTTTGCGTTTATATGTGCTGCTCTTCTTTTTTTCTAATATATATATATATATATATATATATATATATATATATATATATATATACATAAAATAAGCATCACCGCCTAAGTGGATGGGTGCAAGTCTTCAGACATTGACCATGTCAACATGATACAAAAGCAAAAAATCAGCAGCACTTCAATTTTTTTGCATATATATATAGTCAATAGGAAAAAGGACAAAGGAAGACAGACACAGTCAAAAACCAATAACATAAATGGATTGCAATATAGTTTGCAGAGGACAGTGCTATAAAGAGAATTGCTATTTAGCACCAGAATAAAACCACCATAGAGTGAATAAAAAGTATTGAAATCAGAGCCATGAGGTAAGTTTGTTTTTCTCAGCGAGGTAGGATAAGAAGTAATGACAGGCCATGCATTGGCAGGATGGTCGAAATGGTGGAGGCCTCTACATGGTGGAGGCTTTGGGTCAATTACCCTGTTTGTTGAAACTATAATTGGTACAGCGACTGAAGGGGGAGACATATAGCAAGGGCAAAATGGCGCCACTGATGGGGCAACCTGATTTGAGTCTCCTTCCTACATTTGCTTCATAGCAGCAGATTTTGCTGCCTCTATGGTATGTACACGGGTACACCCTTTATGTAGCATTATTTAGTATCATTTCTATTTTGTTAGGCAAATCATAGTCATTTCATAGTGGAAAATGGGAAGCAAACATCATGCTTAGTTATGTCACATTTCAGTCATATACAATTTTTACTAGATGTAATATCACTCGTATTTTACAATATAGGAAGAGAATTATTCAACAAATAAAAAGAAAATTGCTTATACCGTACATTGTTACATTTGTGGATGATCAGAAACCAATGATAAAACTGATGATCAGAAATCAATGTCAAAACTGATGATCAGAAATCAATGTCAAAACTGATGATCAGAAATCAATGTCAAAACCGATGATCAGAAATCAATGTTAAAACTGATGATCAGAAATCAATGTCAAAACTGATGGTCAGAAATCAATGCCTAAGCTGATCCTATTTATTTCAATGGCCAATTTCATTTTGCCCAAAAGTGTTTCAGTAGTTGTTCTTCATGGTGACAGATGCCATTTATGACAAACAGGAAAACATTTCACGCAACATTGTCTGTTCCATGGAAACAACATCAGTTGTCTCATCCATTGTTCTAACATTCAGGTCAATGGGATGACGGATGCAAATAATGACATCCTTTTTCTCCATCCCTATCTAATTGATTACAATGTTAAAATCAACTAATGAGACAACAGAAATAAATTGGACAATTGATGGAAAAACTGATAATTATTAATGACTAGTCACAGAAGATATAATTTTTTACATTTGTCATCCATTAGAAGAGATGACAAATTCAGTGTGAGCACAGCCTATAAGGGCATGACTTCATCATCCTCCATACTATTCAATTACAATACAGTAGGGTGTATTACTACAATTCACCAAATATAAAGACAGAATGTTTTAATGGATATTCTCAGATACAAGACCGACCTCCGCTGGTGTAAGTAAACGGCTTTAAAATTGAAGAAATGTCTGCACTCTGTGGTAGAGCAAAAACAAAAAAATACATTTAATTCTCCTTATTAACATTTAATCCCAGACACATATCCCACATAAAAATGTATAGTAGCTTACGTGTTTCAAGCGCACCATGCGCTTTTAGTCATAGCCTGACTTAGAATACATGGTGCGCTTGAAATTCGCATTCTGGGATATATGTCTGGGATCTAATGTTAAGAAGAATGACCTAAACATTTTTTGCATTTTTTGGAGATACCACGGAGTGCAGAAATTTCTTCAATTTTAAAGCCAATCACACATCTAACTCTCCTACACATGAAGACGGGAATTCACTTGACCTGGTCTTCTTCCGGCTCTGCTCAGTTTCTGACTTTATTAACTCTCCTCTCCCGCTTTCTGACCACAATCTTCTCTCCTTTACTATCAAATATTCTCTGCCTCCTCAGGTCATCCCTACGTATCAGACATACAGAAATCTACATGCCATTAACACTGTGAAACTCATAGACAGTCTACAGTCCTCATTGTCCCCTATCTCTTCCCTCTCCTGTCCCAATCTGGCTGCCAAACTTTACAATAACACTCTCAAAAATGCATTGGATAAAGCAGCCCCCACTACACTCCGAACCACCCGACAAAGACGACGACAACCCTGGCACACGCCTCAATCCCGCTTTCTTCAGCGGTGCTTGAGATGTGCCGAACGACTGTGGAGAAAATCGCATTTGGATGCAGATTTCCTCCATTACAAATTTATGCTCAAAACTTACAACTCTGCCCTTCACCGCGCCAAACAAGTCTACTTCACTTCTCTCATCTCCACACTATCTAATAATCCATAACGCCTCTTTGATACATTTCACTCCCTCCTTAGTCCTAAAGTGCAGACGCCAATCACAGATCTCAGTGCTGAAGACCTGGCCAATTATTTTAAAGTTAAAATTGACAACATCCGGCATGATATTCTCTCCCAGTCTCCTAGTAACATCGATCCCCTTCCCTCCCGCACTCCCTCTTCTTCAATCTCAGCATTTGACCCAATAACTGAAGAAGAAGTCTCGAGGCTCCTCTCTTCTTCTCGTCCTACTACCTGCCCTAGTGATCCTGTCCCCTCACACCTCCTCCAGTCCCTCTCCCCAGCTGTCACTAGTCACCTGACTAAAATATTTAACCTCTCTCTTTCCTCTGGTATCTTTCCCTCCGCTTTTAAACATGCCATTATAAACCCATTATTGAAAAAACCAACTCTTGACCCATCCAGCGCTGCCAACTACCGACCAGTCTCTAATCTGCCCTTCATCTCCAAACTCCTGGAACGCTTGGTCTACTCTTGCCTTATCCGCTATCTCTCTGCTAACTCCATTCTTGACCCCTTACAATCTGGTTTCCGCACTCTACACTCCACAGAAACTGCCCTTACTAAAGTCTCAAATGATCTCTTGGCGGCTAAATCGGACGGTAAATACTCTCTCCTGATTCTTTTGGATCTCTCTGCAGCCTTTGACACTGTAGACCACAAACTCCTACTTAACATGCTTCACTCTATTGGCCTCCAGGACGCGGCTCTCTCTTGGTTTTCCTCCTATCTCTCTGACCGCTCATTCAGTGTGTCATTTGCTGGTTCCACTTCTTCTCCTCTTCCCCTTGATATCGGGGTTCCTCAGGGATCAGTCCTAGGTCTGCTGCTCTTTTCTCTCTACACAGCTCCTATTGGACAAACCATCAGCAGATTTGGCTTCCAGTACTATCTCTACGCTGATGACACCCAATTATATACCTCCTCCCGTGACATCACCCCTGCTCTAATACAGAACACCAGTGATTGTCTGTCCGCTGTCTCTAACATCATGTCCTCTCTCTATCTGAAACTGAATCTTTCTAAAACTGAGCTCCTTGTGTTCCCACCATCTACTAACCTCCCTAAACCTGATGTCTCCATCTCTGTGTGTGGCACTATCATCACTCCTAAGCAGCACGCCCGCTGTCTCGGGGTTATTTTTGACTCAGATCTTTCCTTTATTCCTCACATACAATCACTTTCACGCTCCTGTCATTTTCACCTCAAAAACCATCCAGAATCCGCTCTTTTCTTACGGAGGAAACAGCCAAAACTCTCATTGTTGCTCTGATTCACTCTCGTCTTGACTACTGTAACTAATTACTAGTCGGTCTTCCCCTCACTAAACTCTCCCCTCTCCAATCTATCCTCAATGCAGCAGCCAGGCTCATCTTTATGACCAACCGCTACACCAACGCCTCTAATCTGTGCCAGTCACTGCACTGGTTGCCCATCCCCTTCCGAATAAAATTCAAACGTATTACTCTCACCCACAAAGCTCTCCACAGTGCTGCACCTCCTTACATCTCCTCCCTCATCTCTGTCTACCACCCTACTCGGGCTCTACGTTCTGCCAACGACCTTAGATTAAAATCCTCCATAATCCGAACCTCCCACTACCGTCTCCAGGATTTCTCTCGTGCTGCACCAGTCCTCTGGAATGTGCTACCCCAGACAATCAGATTAATTCCCAATATCCACAGTTTTAAACGTGCCCTGAAAACACATCTATTTAGACAGGCCTATAACATTCCCTAATCTGACTCCTTTCCATAGCCCTCCATTTAGATTAGTCATCAGAATAAGATTCCCTCACACTCCTCTTCATGTCCGTCATACACGGATACTGGCTGGTGACCGGCTCATGCAGCTTTATGTTACCACCGCATGTGTATAAAAATGGCCGGACCATTGTACAGAACAAACACTGTTACACTTTGTGTCTCCTTTATTTCCTCATAGATTGTAAGCTCTTGCGAGCAGGGTCCTCACTCCCCAGATTTGAATTGTAAATTAACTTTGTCACTATGTAATGTCTGATATTGTTTGTTTCATGTCCCCTCTAAATTGTAAAGTGCTGCGTAATATGTTGGCGCTATATAAATAAATATTATTATTATTATTAAGGTCGTGTGTACTTCACTATATAAAGAACCATTGCCCCAGTAAACCAGCTATGATTTTTCTCACTTCCATGTTTAGTTAAATGTTTAGATCAGGTTTTTGCCCTTTAATTGAAATTAATTTCATATATATATATATAACATTTCTCTTGTCCACAGAACAACAACTTGGCATAGTCACGGATGGATGTTAAAAGAACAGGTTTTTATCAATGAGACCACATGGAAACTGAAAAGGACGACTTTTCTCAGTTGGAAGAAGAGATGGTGAACACACAATCTGGTAAATGAAGAGTGTAGTTATCATTTACAGTATATACATGAGAACAATACAGTGATATGGTCAAATAGTAGAGCGAGAGTCAAGATCCACCACTGGAATAACTATTGTTGTACTATGAGCAATTTCTTAAAAGGGTTTTCCCATTAGGACAACCCCTGCATATAACCTATTAGGGCATACAGACATCATAGATAGGCAATTGCCTGGGCAATGAGAATTTTTGTTGTTGTTTTTAAAAAAAATGGTGTGTGTGTTGGAAGGATGGAATAGGTCATGGTGAAATGGACTATTGAAAAGCAGTCTGGATCCACGGCATGCCCGCTTCTTTTTCCTGTACCATAATAATTGATAGCGTCTAGATCTACCTTTATGTTTTTTGGCTAAATAATTGCTTATCTGGGATGTATTATTCAACAATTACTGATTGGGAAGGACAAGGACTGTCAATCTCGTGCCACCCAGTAAAGAAAAATATTTTTTGCTAAAAGTTTTTTTTTAACATGAGTGTCTCTGTGCGATGCATGCCTGACAGATGGCATCCGTCGGAGGCATCCATCAGAGGTATACTTGTTTTTTAGATGTGTGTTTATCATCTTGCGACACACATCTTCGGATTTGTCGGTTTTTCAGAACATTTAAGGCAGGACACATCTGTATTGCTAGGATGTCATCACCTCCTGATTAGTGGGGTCCAGCGGCTGAGACCCCTACCTATCCCCAGAATGAAAGGGACACAAGCGCAGGATTGTGGCTCTTTCACAGATTTTCCCTGCACTGCAGCACTTCCGTCCAACTGCTTGGTAGGGAACAGCAATATCGCCCCATTCATTTAAATGGAGATGTGTTGCAGGGAGAGCGTCAATCTGCAGGGAAAAAGATAAAAGGACTTCTGCCTCTTTGTTCAGGTAGTTGGTGGGGTCCAAAGGATATGCTATCACTTCCTATTATTGGAATACCCCTTCAAGTTTACAGAATCTGTGAAATCCTAGTAATTTTAAGTATGTATGAGTGCTTTATATGGAATATTAGAGACAGTTTTTCAAGGCATTTTATTTTCCTGAATATAATTTCCACATATATACCATACTGTAACTACTTTTTTCATTAAATATATTATAATGAATATTATTATTTTCTAGCTGTATGAGGCATCTGTATTTTTCAAGCATTGTATATCATATATCATATTAGACCAGGTGCAGATATGTTGCACTGTATACCGATGTAAAAAGTGAGTTTTGGAAATACTTGGCAATGGAAATGTGAAAGATACCAGTATACAGACTTCTGCATTTTTAGGCATATGTTTATATGTTTTTCTGGCGGTTCCATATATTTACGCTTTAGTAAATTTTTGGTACACCCTCGTATTTGTTTAATGGATCCACTTTTTTTGCATACAGTATGTATGCCCTATAGAAACCTGTAGTTTACAATTTTTGGCATACAAACATATGTGTCAAACGTTTGACCCACACGTGATCTCAGCATAACCTAATAATATAGTGGATATTTAGTGTCTAGGGGTCAAAGATCTGTTTCCAAGGGCATCCATCAGAATCGTGAAAGCAGCTGCAGTCAACTGCTACACATAATCACCTGGAAAGTGTGTCCGTCATTTATTTATCATTTGTACACCAGGATAACGCTGCATAAAAAATGACCTACAGTCTGATGCAAAGTGCTAAATAACATTATAGTATCAAGAGATATTCTACCAAATGTTTCTTTCAGCTCTACTACATCTTCCATTTTTAGTTTGCTCATAGAAGTTAACAGAGCCCAAATAGCCCAAAACTTTTCATATATTCCAAATGTAAGAATTTGGCTATAAAGTGGTATCTGCATAGGTCCCATATGTCCCCTGTGTAAGTCAAGAGTTTAACTAAGATATTTAGTGTCACATAATGCAGACTTATTTCAGTCATGTTCCCTGTACATTGAGCCTTTACCATGCTAATTCAGAATCATAGCAAGTATTTCCTTTATCTAACTGAAAGATTCAGGGTGCTACACCAGCCCTTTATCCGAATACCATGGCCAAGGCAGAGTGACATGTTGGCACCCCATTTCCCCGGCACCCAGCATCTAGGGCATATATCACTGCCAGCTGGCCACTTCTTACACCGCTGTGATAATTTTCTGATCGTGCAGCTTAAAAACATTCTTACTGGATGTACATAGTTTACAAGACAGTCTAATACATACTATACATATATATACTATAACATTTACAGAATGCTGGTCCAGCCAACAAAGTGCTGCTACAATATTAAAACAATTACACAGGAGTACAAGGTAATAAATCGTGTAGATCAAAAGGGCAAAATTTGTGGTATCACAGGGCCCCACCTACGGCCCCTCCTTTACTCATCCTAAGGCTTTGTCCCTCAAGGCTCTGATCATTTTCTTAGTAGTCATGTATGAACTCTGAATCGGAAGAAGTTGCCAAACCTTATAAAGGGCGTTCATCTTACAGAAAAACAGAGAAAAAAAACCAGTGCATTTAAAGAATTTAATTATATTACTGTGTATGTGCTTGTCGACAAGAGACAAATGTAGTGCATTGCATTTTGGGATTGAATGCTATCTTTGAATAAAATACAACCATATCCATATTCATATTTTCACCACTATCTATCTGTCTATCTAAATCCAAAAGAAAACTGTTTTAGACTTATTACATGTGACCCCTGATATATATTCAGGAATGTACAGTAACCTTTGCCTTGCCAGTTATGTCAGCTAGTCCAATACAGCCTGAAGGAATACATGTCATAATTGAGGGGTTTGTTAGTCATATACAGTGGATTTAGACATAAGTTCATGGTCATCTTTTTGCCCAATAACTTTTTGGTTTGGCTCCCATACCGTACAACATGGATGTTCGTATGTGTTATTGAATCATTGCACCACTATGTCATACATTCCCCTGGACAACAAGAATATACCTAAAATAACGAAGCACTCATTTCCTAATATAATGTTTATTACATAGGTCTGCATGCACATATTGAACCCCTGGGTTGTGACACTGTGCTTGGGAAATAAAGTCTGCATTTAGCATTTCTTGTTAATATTGCCATAGGGTGCTCTTAACCACTGAGCTATACTTGCTTATGTAAGTTGATATTGCTGTTAATCATATAGGGGTTTCTGGTAAGTACAGTAAGAGGTCTCCATCATTTGCAAAAATTTTGTAAGGAAATATGTGAACTTGGAGTTAGAATGAATTTCAATACAAAAGGTCAGGTTTAAGCATGTCAGGAGACTGGAATTTGGTTAGAAGACTAACTATTTTACGTTCATACTCTAACTACTGTATCAGCAAAATCACGTCAAAGAGCCAAGAGTACTACTGTTTATTATTGTATTTACATGTAATAGAAAGCTCATATTTTTGGGAGTTTAATATAAGGAATCTTAAGGATGTAGCAGAGCTAAGTTTGTATAAAATATTTTATCGTTTGGATTTTAAAGTTTATGAAAAGTCTTACCAATTCAAACTAATTTATGAAAATTAACAACCATGAATTATTAACCTTTATCATGCGGGTCATATATATTGAGCCTGTACTATGTTTGACTATAATAAGAGTTTGAGGACCTATTTTGTGAATATAGCTGCACCCACCTATAGATCCATAAGGGCACCTATTAGAAAAAGTGATCGGCTATGTTGGACTTTTTTTTTTTTTTAGCCAATCACTGTTGGAAATTATATGTGTATAGTAAACACTAACAATCCTTCACCAATTATGCATGGTATTATGAGTTTCCCTAAAACTGTGTGAGAAGGTGCCCCCTAAAAAGTCAGCTAAGTCTGGCATTTCATGGGATGTTCAAACAATCGGACGTAATATTGATCAGTCACCTTGTAACAATCTTTACAATCTGGAGTGTATCGATAACTTTAGTGTAGAATTAGGTGAAATACTCCCAAACCACGAAATATTGCTCTCTCCTTATTACACATACAACATAGTAAAATAAAAAAAGAGCCAGCAGATGACAAAAAAGAGAACTTAAGTTTAAATCTAGAAGAAATGCTTGTATTTTTGCAGTCTAATTTGTATATTATATTATTGTATATTCTGCACTTTTATCTATACTAAAGATTACTGTAAATGTAAGGATAATTAAAATTCCACCTTTAATTCCACCTATAATGCAGTTTTGACAAGTAGGACAGTTTCCTTTTGATAATAAACTCATGAATTTGGATACTTTGTGCTTCCTCTGGTTGCCAGTAAACTATAGGAGGAGGAGGGAAGGGGAGGGTGTTGTACAGATTTTAATATTTGCGTTTTTTCAACAATTTTTAGCAAACCATCAATAAATCAACAATGATACAAGTTTGATGTAGAGGTTGCAAGTCCTAAGCTCTGATCCACCAGCCAAAATAGAGTAGTCTGCCAGGATGTGGGCAAAAATAAAAGTGGGTCTAGACCTGGGCTTGTAAGAGAAAAGAAATGGAAACATGTCATGGCAAGGCCTTGAAAACAAAAGATGGTGGCACGGGTAACCGGAGGTCCAGACTGCATCGAGGAACAAGTGATCCAACACATCAGGCAACACTGTCCCATTGCGAAACAGCAATGAGTATGACAAACCAAGAAAACTTAGAAAAAAGGGAAAGAAGGGCAAGGAAAGGGATAACCCAAGGTTGCTCCTAAAACATACATTGCCACTGTATTGCATGTGAATGGTTTCGATCGGTGGGGTCACCCTGTACTTCACGTTCCAGGTACCATGTAGTATATTTAAAATGGTCTTTGACTTTATTCTGGATGTGGGCAGGCAGAATGACAAATCATAATCCTGGAAGGGTAAACTAAAATTGTTCATAAACCCCAAGTTCAAATAAACAAGATTTACACGGATGCATTTTTTCACTATATCAATATCTGATTTTCCTACAAAAATAATAATAAACATCAGGGATCAGAAATTGTCATCAGCTGATGTTGGATGTTCCTGGAGACAAAAGAGTTATTTATTTCCCATTGCTTATATAACGTCAATATATTCCATAGCTTAGAATATTGTCACCATTCATATTAGTCCATATCCCTAAAGGGGCTTACAATCTAATTGTACCAAATTCATAGGAAGTCAATTAGTCACTCAACAGGGGTGTAACTAGAGTCCTATTGACCTCAGGGCAATTTTTTTCAGCTGCCCCTACCTCCATTGGCGCTTGTTGTTGTGCGAGCCCCAGAGGTGTTGCGGGTCTCAAAGACAACATAGCCATAAGACAATTTTCTATGTATTATAATATACCTCTAAATTATACAGTCATAAAGTTACCACATAATACCACTATACAAGGAACAAATATCACCATACTGTAACGGAGCAAAATCCAGTATTCCAAGGCCAATATCACCACCAATGATACTACTATACATTGGACAAACAATACTGCCACACCATGATCACATATTACTACTAAATGGTGACTGAATAATAAGAGAAATTGGGAGGAATCCTCCAGCTCACCCACTAGTTGTCTCAATCCAGACTACGCTCGGATCCTGCGTGACGGCCCACGGCAAGGCAACAAGCAAAAAGAGGAAATGATCCAGCGCTCAAAGAAGGTTCGTAAAAAGGAAACAATGTTCCAAGTTTATTCCAATAGTTTAAAAGTTCAAGTGCATGGGGGTGGTAGGCTGTTGCTACCACCCCCATGCACTTGAGCTTTTAAACTATTGGAATAAACTTGGAACATTGTTTCCTTTTAACGAACCTTCTTTAAATGCTGGATCGTTTCCTTTTTTCTTGTGACTGAATAATACTCTGATACTGTTAATGAATAATATGCTATACCATGACCAGATGATGCCACCATACTGTTACTGAATAATACCTCCACACTATGACCACATATTACTACTACATAGTGACTGAATAATGCCACCATACTGCTAGTGAATTATACCGCCACATACTGACCACATCTTGCCACCAAATAGTGACTGAATAATACCATCATATTGTTACTAACAAAACCTAATATACCAAGGCCAATATTACCAATGATACCACTATACATGGGAAAAACAATATTGCCTCACCATGACCACATATTACTACTACATAGTGACAAAATAATATCCCCATATTGTAACTGAATAATATGCTATAACATGACCACATGTCACCACCACAGTGACTAAATAATACAAGCATACTGTTACTGAATACTATTTCCACACCATGACTACATATTAGCAGCACATAGTGACTGAATAAAGCCACCAAACTGTTACTGAACAAAACCATTACACCATGACCACATATTACCACCACATAGAGTCTGAATAATGCCACCATATTGTAAGGCTACATTCACAAGAAGGTGGCCAACCTCGGACGTGAAAAACTGCTGTATTTTAGGCCTGATGTTATCACGCATCCCCCATAAACTAGAGTCTATGGAGGGATGGGTGAAGCGCAAAAAAAATAGGACATGTCCTATTTTTCCACGGACCCTTCACACGCTCCGTTGCAACAACAGTCGTGTGAACGTCCCTATTGAAATAAATGAGTCCGTGTGACTGCCGTTGTTTTAACGGCCGTCACACGGACGTGATACACATTTGTCTGAATGAGCCCTTACTAAACAAAACCTCGGGCTCATTCACTTTCCTCATCCTGGCCAGACCACCATAATGACTACTTCCAGCCATGACTTGTCTGCAGGATTTACAGCAAAGACATTTTTGACTGTAACAGTGCTCCTCTTAGTGCCCCACACAGTAATAGTGCCCCCAAACAGTAATAGTGCCACCACACAGTAGTAATGTCCCCTTTGTGCCCCCAGATAGTAGTAGTCCTCTTTCGTGCCCCCATATAGCAGTTGTCCGCTTTTGTGCCATATATAGTAGTTAGGTGCCCCCATATAGTATTTAGGCACCCACATATAGTATTTAGGTGCCCCTTATAATAGTTAGGCCCCCAGATAGTAGCCTTCCACATAGAATATACGTGCCCCTATATAGTAGATAGGCCCTCCATACAGTAGTGAGTTGCCCCCATGTAGTAGTTAGGCCCTTCATATAGTAGTTAGGCCCCCCATATTTCAGATAGGTGCCCCTACATAGTAAATAGGTAACCCCATTTAGTAGTTAGGCCCCCCTATATAGTAGATAGGTGCCCCATATAGTAGCGGGGACCATCTTCTGCCGGAAATCCGGCGCAGGCGGCGTGATGCAGTGAGATCATCACACTGCCTGCATCGGGACGTCAACCTGACGTCCTCAGGAACCGCTACTAGGCCACAAGTCTTAAACAGCCAGTGGCATAGCAGAGTTAGTGGCGAGGCAGGGACCATCTCTGCTCTGCCATAATAAGAGGCACTCGCACGAGGTTGCGGGGCTGGTGGGCCCCCTCCCCTCCGGACCCGTGCGTCCGTGATAATTATGCTTCTGCCTTTCAGTATGTGCTTTTGGAGTGTGGGAGGAAAACAGAGTACCTGGTGGAAACCCACACAGACATGGGAGAACATACAAACTCACAAGCTAACAGTGCTAACTGTGCCGCCTCTTGATATCAGTGTAACTTATAGACTTCGTAATAAAACGCGAGACTGTCTATGAGAGTCATCACTATAATGTTACTGGGGCCACCTTTGCCTATGGCTCAACATTGGACTTTCCTTCCAACACCAGACCAAAAATTCCCATTTTCTCAGTAGATAAAGACAATTACTATAATTACATCCTTTCATATTTTGTCATGTAAACATTGGTAAATGATATTAATCACTTTTTAAAACATATTCAGGTATAGGAATAATATTCACTGAAATTAAACTGATAAAACCTTGGTACTTTCCAAATTATTAGACCCCACATGATCATAAATTAATTTGGACATTGCCCAAATGTGGAAATGTTTCTTTTTTGGGGAAGAGGCACCTCTCAAAGACTAAACCCTTGCTTTTTCTTGAGTATTGTCCTACAATTCAGCCCAAGTTCCAACTGTGATATTACATGCTTATACATAAAATAAATTGAATGACCAGATATTACATGTACTGTAAGTGAATGTGCAACGTCCGTGGTCGCTGACCATGAACTCCTTCCATCCAGACGCCCTTCTCTCCAGAGATGTCTGCACATACGGCCATCCTGTTCCACAGTGACCACCAGGGTGCGCTCGCAAGCTCAGTCCAGACTTAAGAAGCCAGAGCGCACGCATTTGTGAGATTGAGCTAATTGCTCCCAGACCACCCTGGCTATAAGAAGGTCTCAGCCACTTTCTCCCACGCCTGAGCGTTGTTGTCGTATCCTAAGTTTGTCTTGCAAATGGTCCCCTAGTGTTTCCTGCTCCCAGTGTTCGCTGTTCCTGTATCCTGTAACCTGTATCCTGATCTAGTGCCATGCTGAACTGTTGCCGTGCTGTGCTGTATACCCCGCCTGTCCTGCTACTCCACACCTGACGTCTACCTGCTGCCTAGTCCCAGCCAAGCTTGCCTTGCTACTGTCCGAGCTGCCACAGGTACACCTGCGCCCTGTTGGTTAGCTGCCATACCGCCAAGGCGGTACGGCCCAGTGGGTCCACGAACCCTATGTGACAGTACGCTCAGGCCATGGACCCCACGTGTCGATCCAAGACTATGACGACGTCACAAGAGATGCGGGCGGATATGCTAGACCTCCGGTCTCGACAAAACCAACTCCTCCAGGCCTTGAACATTCTCGCACGTCGGCAGGAGGCACGAGCTGCCGTTCCTCCTACTACACCTCCTGGCAGTACTGTTCCTCAGACTACACCTCCTGGCAGTGTTGATCCTCGTTTTTCTTTGCCACTTCCTGACCGCTATGATGGAGATGCAAGTACCTGCCGTGGATTTTTGAACCAGTGCCAGATCCATGTCAGCCTGTATTCAAGGGCATTTTCGTCTGATGGCGCAAAGGTCGCTTTCATCATCTCTCTTCTTACTGGCAAGGCCCTTGCATGGGCGAGCCCTATCTGGGAGAGACAAGGACCAGAGACCCGTGACTTCCAAGGGTTCCTCCGGACATTTAACACTGTGTTTGAGGAGCCTGGACGAGTCTCCTCTGCTGCGGCTTCCTTGATGAACCTACACCAAGGAGACATCTCTCTGGGTGAGTACGCCATCCACTTCCGCACCCTGGCGGGATAACTGTTGTGGAACAATGAGGCCCTGGTGGCTACATTCTGGCATGGACTGTGTCCTAAAATTAAAGAGGTACTTGCCGCTCGAGACCTGCCGTCTACCCTGGATGACCTCATCCTCCTGGCTGCCCGGATTGATAGAAGGCTCCGAGAACGGCTCAAAGAGGTTCGTCAGGAGGGAGGCCTTCCTAGTCTGGCCCCTACCTTGCAGCAACCCCTGCCGTCCTCAGATGCCCATCCTCCTCAATAGTCTGTGAGGATGGACCAATGTAAGCTATCTACCCAGGAGAGACAACGCAAATGCACTTCGGGACTCTGTCTTTATTGCGGCCTCGGAGGCCATCTTGTGCGTCTGTGTCCCCAAAAGCCCCAAAGCCTAGGGCTGTTAGGAGACACAACCTTGGGTAAAGAAGGACTCCCGTCTAAGTTGTCCATACCCGTGACCATAGTGTCCGCTGAGAAAACGCATCAGGTCTCTGCGTATCTGGACTCTGGATCTGCTGCTAATTTCATTTGTAGAGACCTGGTGGACCTTCTACAATTACCTACTACCCCTCTGGAGAGACCGTTGATGGTTGCATCAGTAAATAGACTAACTCTGGCAGACCCAGTTATAGCTGTGACCAGGCCACTGAGGCTCCAAGTAGGGGCTCTCCACTCCGAACTTCTACCGTTCTATGTCCTGTCCAAGGCCATTAACCCTGTGCTGCTGGGTCTGCCTTGTCTCCGACTACATGCCCCAGTCCTGGACTGGAACTCTGGAGAGGTTCTCCAGTGGGGCCACCGATGGTCACAGCCGATGCCTGGTGCAGATTCATTCGGTCCAGCCTCCTCTGCCTCGATCATTCGTAGGATTGCCTGGTCATTATGCTGCATTTTCGGACGTCTTCAGCAAAAGGGAGGTGGAGACACTACCCCCACACCGAGCATATGACTGTACTTTTCGAGCTGATCCCTGGTGCATCCCTTCTCCGTGGTAGGATGTATCCTCTCTCCTTGCCAGAGACTCTGTCCATGTCTGCCTATGTTAAGGAGAATTGCAGAGAGGCTTCAAACGGAAGTCTTCCTCCCCGGCAGGAGCCGGGTTCTTCTTCGTCAAGAAAAACGATGTCTCCCTGCGTCCTTGTATTGACTACTGGGGTCTCAACCAAATCATGGGTAAGAATAAATATCCGTTGCCACTGATCTCTGAATTATTTGATAGTATACGTGATGCCAAAAATTTTTCAAAACTAGACCTGCGAGGGGCTTACAACCTAATCCGGATTCACCAGGGTGTCGAATGGAAGACTGCATTTAACACCTGTGATGGACACTATGAGTATCTAGTAATGCCCTTCGGTCTGTGTAATGCTCCCGCGGTCTTCCAGGAGTTTGTTAATGACATTTTCCGTGACGTCCTCTATGTTTGTGTTGTGGTCTATCTTGGTGACATCTTGATTTTTTCATCAGATCCTGTGACTCATCAGAGACATGTCCGTCAAGTTTTGCTGTGGTTAAGAGAGAATCGTCTGTACGCTAAGTTGGAGAAGTGTGTGTTTGAAAAGGATGCTCTGCCCTTCCTCAGCTACATTGTCTCGAATAGAGGTCTTAAGATGGATCATGAAAAGGTAAAGTCTGTTCTGGAATGGCCACGCCCTCAAGGCTTGAGGGCCATACAGCACTTTCTGGGATTCGCCAATTTTTACAGACAGTTTATTCCAAACTTCTCCTCACTGACATCTCCTATATCTGACCTCACTAAAAAGGGCATGAACGCCAAGGTGTGGACTCCTGAGGCAGAGTCCGCATTCAATAGCCTGAAGAGGGCCTCCACGTCAGCCTCTATCCTCCATCATCCAGATGTTTCCCTACAGTTCTCGTTGAAGGTGGACGCATCCTCTGTCGGTGCTGGTGCACTCCTGTTCCAGAGAAGTTCCAAGGGCAAGTCAATGGTATGTTGATATTTCTCCAAGCTCTTTTCTTCCGCAGAACGCAACTACTGGATTAGGTATCGGGAGTTACTGGCCATCAAGTTGGCCCTGGAGGAGTAGACACATCTACTAGAGGGCGCAGCTCATCCCATCCTTATTTTTACGGACCACAAGAACCTCACCTATCTCCAGACGGCCCAACGGCTGAATCCTCGTCAGTCAAGATGGTCGCTGTTCTTTACCAGGTTCCACTTTGAGCTCCATTATCGCCCGGCTGACAAGACTGTGATGGCCGATGCCTTGTCCAGGTCTTTCGAGACAGAGGACACCATGGAGATGCCACAGAACATTATTGATCCGTCTTGCATTGTCTCTGTCAATCCCCTGCAAGTTGGGGACATTCCTCCAGGGAGGACTTTTGTGCGCCTGGCTGACCGAGGGAGAATCCTACGCTGGGGACACTCCTCTAGACAGGCAGGTCACGCGAGATCTGATTGCCCATCATTTCTTCTGACCCACGCTGCCCAATGACATTTTGGCCTTTGTTTCGTCCTGCTCAGTGTGTGCAGCTAACATGGTCGCTTACTCCAGACCTGCTGGCCTGCTCCAGCCATTGCCTGTGCCCAATGCTCCCTGGCAGCATATAGCTATGGACTTTATTACTGACCTGCCTCTCCCTGCTGGATGCAGTGCTGTCTGGGTGGTGGTGGATCGATTTTCCAACATGGCCCACTTCGTTCCTCTGACCGGTCTTCCTTCTGCTCCTCTACTGGCCAAGCTGTTCATCCAACACATCTTCCGCCTGCACGGCTTATCGCAGCATATTGTGTCACCTCGAAGTTCTGGAGAGCCCTCTGCGAACTCCTATGTGTTAAGTTGGACTTTCCCTCGGCCTACCATCCTCAGTCCAATGGTCAGGTCGAGAGGATCAATCAGATCTTGGAGAACTACCTATGCCACTTCATCTCCAAGCAGCATGATGACTGGGGGCAGTTGCTTCCGTGGGCTGAATTCTCATACAACAATCACAGCAGCGAGTCCACACAGAAGACATTGTTCTTCATTGTCTATGGCCAACACCCACTAATTCCTCTCCCGGTGCATGATACGTCCGAGGTACCAGCTGCTGACACGGCTTTTATTGACTTTCTGCAGATCTGGCAGCAGACTCGATCCTCCATCCTGCTGGTGGTCGACCGCATGAAACGGAAGGCGGACATAAGGAGAAGAGAACCTTCAGGAATATTCGACTGAGGGTGCCGTCGTACAAATTTGCTCCCAGGTTCCTCTGACCCTTCGTGATCCTACAGCAGATCAACCCTGCCGTCTACAAGCTTCGGCTGCCTCCTACCCTCAAGAACCTCAACTCCTTCCATGTCTCTCTCCTGAAACCGGTGGTTTCTGAACCACTTTACCAAGACTCCTAGCCCTGCAGGTTGCCACTAGCATTCCTTCAGACACCTTCGATGTTAAGGAGATCCCGGATATTAAAAAAAGTAAGAGGAAGAACCTTTTATTTAGTAGATTGGAAGGGGTTTCATCCAGAATAGAGGCCCTGGGAGCCAGAAGAGAATCTTCTACCCTCATTAAGTGGTTTCTCTCTCGTTCTGGTCCCAAGAGGATGGGGCATAAGAGGGGGGATATTGTAACGTCTGTGGTCGCTGACCACGAACTCCTTCCATCCAGTCGACGCCCTTCTTTCCAGAGATGTCTGCACATACGGCCGCCTGTTCCACAGTGACTACAAGGGTGCGCTTGCGAGCTCAGTCCAGACTTAAGAAGCCAGAGCGCACGCATTTGGAAGATTGAGCTGATTGCTCCCAGAGCACCCTGGCTATAAGAAGGTCTCATGCTTCCGTGTGGCATGCGTGATTTTCATGCACCCATTGACTTCAATGGGTGCGTGATGCGCGAAATATGCCCAAAGAACGGACATGTCATTACTTTTTCGCTGCGGACTCACGCAGCGTAAAAATAACGTACCTGTCTGCACGGCCCCATAGACTAATATAGGTCCGTGCAACGCGCGTGAAAATCAGGTGCGTTGCACGGACGTATATCCCGTTCGTCTGAATAAGCCCTTAGGATGTTATAAATCTAAATCCTTAAAGAAGTTTTCTGGAACCAATGAACTAATTTCTATTCCACTGCACATAT
This sequence comes from Rhinoderma darwinii, assembly GCF_050947455.1. NCBI lineage: Eukaryota > Metazoa > Chordata > Amphibia > Anura > Rhinodermatidae > Rhinoderma > Rhinoderma darwinii. The sequence goes on from NC_134688.1 coordinate 421,122,118, forward strand.
AAAAATGGCATGCTGGGAGAAAAGCAATGCATGCTGGGAGCGGACCGGAAGCTGCCATAGGAGGCATGTAAACAAAGTGCAGGATGTAAACAGAGAACGTTTACAGCACGGAAAGAAACAGAAAAGGAACAAAAAGGTATTTAGGGGTGAGTTATTTATGGCAAAAAAAAACTGGCAGACCATTTATAAAAATATTTTTTATATATCGGAAAACCCCTTCAAGCTGGCCATATACATCTGCATGCATGTTTATTTCAATGGGGGGAGGGGAATAAACTCTTGCCAGATGCCTCTTGGAACAAAGGTTTTGGAATATTAAATTCAACATACCCGATCCTTCTTTTAAACAACAAAAGGATGCCCCCATAAACATATGTATGAGTTTGGATGACTTTTAGCTTATGTGTTTGGCCAGCAATACCTATATGATCAATCCTGCAGCTAAAGTTCTGAGAACCTCCGGAAACATGTACAGTAAATAATAGGAACAGCTCTTTCTACGATATTCACTTATATTAGCTACTGACTTTACATTTAGTCTTCCGTTAAGTAACCTGCTTTACTATATGCATAAAATGCATTGATAAGTTGCAAAACACACCAGAAAAAGTGCCTCGAGCATGCTGCATTTTGATAAAAATGCCACTGACCCTAAAAACACTACAAAAACCTGTGTACGTAAACTTTACAATATTTGACTATAGACTTAAACATAAAATGTGGCTGCATAATTTTTTAACCAGGAAAAAAATAGATTTATACATATAAATGGATGTGTATAAATCCAGCCGTAGGCTAGATTCACACGAATGTCATTCGTTTTTTTACGTCTGAAAAAAAAGCTGAAGGAGGTGGGTTTTTTTTCCTCATCATTTCTTTAGCAACTAGTGCTTGAATCACAGACAGCACAGGACCGATGACGTCCGTATGCTGTCCCTTGTTTTCACACACCCATTGACTTCAATGGGCTGCGTGGTGCACAAAAACGCACAAAAATAGGACCTGCAGTAAGTTTCATGCAGCGGACACACGCTGGGCGAAAAACAATGCATGTCTGAATAGCCCCGTTGAATTACATAGGTCCATGTGATGGCTGTTGTTTTAATGTCCGTAACACGGAATGAGGCCTTAAGGGTAGGAACACAATAGGCGTAAACATTGCGGATCTTCCGCAACGGATTTCATTGCGGTAAATCTGCAGCGTATTACAGTAGCAGCAGTGTGGGTGAGATTTCAACAAATCTCATCCCCAAACATTGGAAAAAAGCCGCCGAAAAAAATGCACATAAATTGACCTGCGGTGCGGTTTTATCCGCTGCTCATGTGTTGCGGGTTTTCCCCATTGAATTCAATGGGGTGCTTAAACCCGCAACAAAGTGGTGTGTGTTGCGACATTTGCGGCAGAATCACAGCGATTCCATCGCAAAAATCGCAAGTAAGAAAAAAAAATAGTTTATACTTACCCAGAGTTCACCGCTTTTCCTTCTTCAGTCCAATCACGGGCTGCAGCGGTCACATGGCCTGCAACGTCATCCCAGGAGGCCGGACTACACACAGAAGAGAGGGAGGGGTAAGTATGGATAGTTTTGGTTTTATTTTTATTTTTTTTTCCTGCGCTGCTTTCCACAGCGGAAATTCCGCCTGAAAAAATGCATTACAATGTGGTGACGCAGCGTATCCGCCCTGAACACGCTGTGTGTGTTCCTACTCCAAGGCCTCATGCCCACTTCAGTTTTTTTTGTCAGGGTGCTATCCGTTTTTTTAGCTGATAGCACCCTGACACATTCATTTCAATGGGGCCATGCACACTTCCGTTGTTTCTGATCGGCTTTTCTCGGAAAGTTGATGTAACGGTGTACGGGCTCAATAGAAAGTCTATGGGTCCGTATGCCGCTACATCAGCTTTCCGAGAAAAGCCGATCAGATCACCCGAGTGCTTCTGCAGCTTCGTTTTAGCTATTGTTGGGGGTCTCAGTGCTCAGAACCCCACCGATCAAAACTTCTGACAAGTCACTATGACATGTTAGAAGTTTTCTAAAAGTTTGGTTACCCTTTAAGGATTTGCTAATTATGCATATTTATGACAGACCAGATAGACAGACAAACAGACAGTTATAACTATGCATCATGTTTGTGTCCTGTTGCATCCTGTTTTAAGAGGGGAGCACCATTAGATAGGATGCAAAAAAACGTGGTGTGAACAGAGCCTTACTGTATTATAACGTATTGCAAAAGAGAGACAGTTAAATAACAAATTTAGCTCTGCTACATTACAGGTGATTTGGTCCCTCAGACTACCAGCAGACTAAATAGCAGGGAATATCTATACAGTATGTGGAGAAAGCATTCTGCACCGTGTGCCTCAAAAGACAGATAATTACAGAGCTTACGTTTTAGGCAATTCCCAGCAGGTTGGTGGGAGTGACGGAGGATTGCTCGATAATTGATGTTCTGAGCAAGTACTGGAGTCCCTGTTAGGAATATTGTACTGCGAAAGCAAAACAGAATAAGATGGGTCTGCAGCACTTTCATGTGGGTTTACACCACACCCAGCATAAAACAAGCTGCCACAGCCAAGAACAGAAACAATTAGGGTGGAACAAGAAACACACCTTCCTGGAAAAGAAAGGAAGATAGAATACCATCCCGGAGAGAACTATGAAGTTGATGCTAATGAGTTGGATGGAAAGAAGAAACAGGAAACAATAGGGACCACTCATCAAAGCCCAACCTTATGACCAATCCAATAATAGAGCCTCTGCACAGACAGGTCTCAGCATTTCCGTCTGTCACCAGTCCACGTACAGTCTGCATCACTCACATTGGGAGTCACTACCCAAAAAGCCTTTCATTTTTTAGCTTTAATAGTTTCAATTGTTCAGATCATGCGAATGTTTTACAATGGCTGACGAATTAGTTAGTAATGAGAAATATTAATTAGTTAGAAAGGTAATAAGTTATTTCTAAAAAGTGGTCTTATATCTGCTCAATTTACCAAGTACAAGAATGGGTATATAGTAATAGATTCCACACAACATACAGTGCTACGTTAGCTCCTTTGTATAGTAAGACGGAATCGATGCATCTACCACCCTTTTCTATAGTTCATTTACACATATATATAAAGATCTTTTATTCTAATTACATCTCGAGTATCTTAGTACATCCTTTGGCTCAACTTATTAGCACATGAACAAGTTGAATAGTGTAATTAAGATATGGATATCGAATACTTGCATTGATCATTCAATTGTTATTGATTGAGTGGGCATTAAAGTGTCTACGAACCAATCAGACCCAAACCCATTCGCCATGCACTTAAATAGGACCTGTCATGATTTTGTTTTGTTTTTAAACCACATACCTCCGCTAATTCCTGCCGTTGTTTTGATTGATGCGCTGTAATTTTTTTTTTGCTCCCGTTGTCCTGCTATGTCCCCTGCTCCGCTTGCCAACTTATATGCTAATTTTGAGTACAGCTACAGAGAGAGGAGGAGACTTCATCTCTTCTCAGTAGGCGTTGTCTCCTGCATAACTGTAACACTGTCCAATCAGAGCGGACAGCCTCAGAGTGATAAAGAAGACCCACTCTGATTGGACAATTATACAGTAGGCAACACCTACTGAGGAGAAATGAGGTCTCCTCCTCTCTGTACCTTTACTCAAAATTAGCATACTAGGCGCCAAGCGGAGCAGGGACCGTTGCAGGACAACGGGAGGGTCAAAAAAAAATAATAATACAGCACTGCAATCGAAATGACCCCAGGAATAAGGGGAGGTACGTATGTGGTTTAAAAAAAACACCATGAAAGCTCCTCTTTAAATGAAGCTGAACTGCAAAACCAGATACAGCCTTGGACATTGGACTACAGATGGCTATTAAACTTGTTGTAGCCTTCTAAAAGCCCTATTACACTAGGCGATAATTGGCCGATGCAGTCAGCACCGATCAACGAGATATCGTTGATCGGCGTTCGTTTGCTCCTGTCACACGAAGCTATGAATGGGGACGAGCGGTTGTTGCTCCGATTGCTCGTCCCCATACATTGTTATCATGTCGGCAGCGCGTCTCCCTGTTTACACAGGGAGATGCGCTGCTGATAACGATAATATTAAACTTTTTTAAAACGATACGACCAGCAGATGATCGATCGTCTGCTGATCGCTGCCCTGTTTACACAGGGCAATTATCGTCAACAAGTATTCTTTGAACGCTCATCTGCATGATAATCGCCCAGTGTAAAACCCCCTTCACAGACTTCATCGCTGTGACCTGTGCGTGTATTATAGGATTGTTCCTGCTGCTAAAGATATTGTTTTCAATGGTGAAACTATATAAGTGAACTGTTCTTCAAGTAGGCTCACACTTATGTACAACATTACTCTTCTACAATCATTTCCATGTTTGATTATTGTCATTGACAATATTTGTCTGTTCTAGGATATACAAATGTACATGTGAGTTTGAGCAGGAGATGACTATACAATGTCAGTTGCTGCCTCGGGTAGCAGGGATGAAGTTAGGCTTTCTGTTACAAAAGGCAAATATGCCATTATGTACCCCTCCCCCACAAAATTCAATATAAATTTGCTAGCTTTTTTTTCCCTCTGTGTGCCCAGGCAGAGTAATAAGAGCCACACAGAACGGATCAATAATCAGTTAAACGGTAGATAGACAATAGTTCCAGTAACATAGATTGGAATTAGGTCTAGTAGTGTCCATGCAATTGCACCAACAACATATTAGTGCTTACACAATAGTGCAAAAGCAGTGTCCTGTAACAGTGCTCGCCAAAGTGCCCTCTAATAGTGTCAGCAATATAAACACTCAATTATAGTGCCTATAGGTAGTGCCAGCCATAGTGCCCATAAATAATTATACACACTAACCAGTTAGTGCTATACAGTGTCCATATAAACAGTCCCAGTGCCCAAATAATTAGTGCCACACAATGCCATATAGTGCCATATAGTGTCCAAAATAGTGAATTAATTCCAAAATAGTATTGTCCAGATAATATAAATAAGGTATATAGTGCCAAAATGAATGAAACCAATGCAAGGTACAAATAAATAGTAGATACATTCATCAAAAAGTGCCTTTCATCAAAAAAATAATTTCCAAACAAAACGTTAAAAAAATGCCATATATTAGTAGTTGCAACAATAGCTTAATAATGCTCGTTCTTCCAAAAGGGTTTATTTCAATTTTTCAATTACGAGTTTACTTTTTTAAAAGGTAGCAATAGCATCTGCTACCATAATGGTTGTCAACCCCCAATAAACTTTCCCAGCATAAAATGGTAATAACAAAGTGGCAATTTTACACAATTTGCTGAGAAGCAACCTTAAAATTGACAGTCAATATGGCAGGAATTCAGTAGTCACTTTTACAATGGAAGAAAAAAATGGCAACAAGCATAATAAGGAAGTATTGGCTATTGCTCTAACTCCAGATTTACTAATACATGGCTATTTAAAACAAATTATTAACAATTTCTGGATTTATTAACGTGTTTTTTTTACAAATGTACCAATATATTTCTCTCTGTTCTCTCTTTTATTATATTTATGTGATACAGCAGAGAGGAGAATGAACCAAATAGCTTCGGTGTGGCCATAGCTTTACTAGCATAATAGTTTTTAACTCCCATAATCAATATTTATCACCTGTCCACAGGAATAGGAATGTAGAAGTAGTGCGCTCGGCTACCACTACATTGATTTCTATAAGGTTGCCGAAGATAGCGGAGGGCAGCTCCATAGAAATGAATGGAGCGGTGGTCGAGCATGCGCACTACCGCTCCACTCCTATGGGCTACCGGGAGCGGCAAGGGAAGCCTGTTCTCGAGATCTATGGGGGTCCCAGCAGTCGGATCCCCACGATCAGATATTTATCACCTATCCTGATAGGTAATCTTCAAAGAAATAAGCAGCACTCCAAAAATAAGTCCTGTGAAATTTTTTTTTGCTTTTCATTCACCCATAAATATGCAACGTTTTAGCCTCCATCTTGGCCCAAGATGGGGGCTGAAACATCGCATATTTATGGGTGAATAAAAACAATTTTTTTTTCACCAGACTTTTTTTGGAGTGCTGCCTATTCCTTTGAAGATTACCTATCTTGATTGGGCTGGAGGTCGAAGCCCTGAGGTGTCTACCCACACATCCGCATATATATGGTGCTGCTCTTCTGAAAAATTGTTATCACCTATCCTGGGGATAGGTGATAAATAATGATTATGGGAAAACCCCTTTAAGTACACCCAGAGAGACGCACCATTACTGCACCGAGACGAAGCCATTTTTAAATATGTGCATTTTTTGCTGCAGTTTTTATACAATTGCAAAAATAGTTTTAGAAAACCACTGTAAACCCACAGCAAAAAATGCAGCTCTCTGCCCCATGATTCTGCACCATGTGGATATACCCTTATTCACAGACAATCATCATATCACCTATGCAATACAAATGAAATCCTATAAACTTGAACTGTTGGGGGGACTTGAGGACTGGAGTGAAGAAACACTGTGTAAGCTAGGGGTCGCAAACTCGGCCGCCTATAGAAAAAATGGGAAGTTGACGGGCCGCATTACTTTCAAATTTGATACAATACAAAATTATTGTTAATAAATTACTTATTTGAACTACTATAACACTATATTACTATAATAATAATACTACATTACTATAATAATAGTGCTAGGTTTAAAATTTGAGATATTTCTCCACGTGCTTATTTCAACAATCCAGTTTTCCCGTTTTAGTGTCACTAAATGCAGCGTTTGACAGACACACATGTCAAGATTGGGCAGCCCCTTTTTAGATAGTACCACAGTGCCCTCTGTAGATGCTGCCACAGTGCCCTCTGTAGATGCTGCCACAGTGCCCTCTGTAGATGCTGCCACAGTGCCCTCTGTGGATGCTGCCGCAGTGCCCTCTGTGGATGCTGCCGCAGTGCCCTCTGTGGATGCTGCCCCAGTGCCCTCTGTGGATGCTGCCACAGTGCCCTCTGTGGATGCTGCCACAGTGCCCTCTGTAGATACTGCCGCAGTGCCCTCTGTGGATGCTGCCGCAGTGCCCTCTGTGGATGCTGCCGCAGTGCCGTCTGTGGATGCTGCCGCAGAGTCCTCTGTAGATGCTGCCGCAGAGTCCTCTGTAGATGCTGCCACAAAGTCCTCTGTAGATGCTGCCACAGAGTCCTCTGTAGATGCTGCCACAGTACCCTCTGTAGATAATGCCACATTGCAATCTGTAGATAATGCAACACACCCCTAGATAATACCACAGTGCCCTCTGTACATGCTGCCACAGTGCCCTCTGTATATGCTGCCACAGTGCCCTATGTAGATGCTGCCACAGTGCCCTCTGTAGATGCTGCCAAAGTACCCTCCGTAGATGCTGTCACAGTGCCCTCCGCAGATGCTGCCACAGTGCCCTCCGCAGATGCTACCACAGTGCCCTCCGCAGATGCTGCCACAGTGATGTCAGGGGCTTGCCCAGAGCTGGAGTCCCGGAGCAGAGTCGCTTCTAGCTTCTAGCACTCTGCCTGGGATTCCAGCTCTGCTCCTGACATCACTGTCCATATATGGACAGAGATGTCAGGGGCAACCCTAGAGCTGGAGTCCCGGGCAGAGCGCTAGTAGGCTCTTCCTGGGACTCCAGCTGTGCTCCTGACATCACTCCTGCTCTGGGGAAGCCCCAGACATCATTGTCATATATGGACAGCGATGTCAGGGAATTCCACAGAGTCCTGGAGCAGAGGCTGTACTAGCGCTCTGCCCGGGACTCCGCTCTGGGGAAAACCCTGACACACTGTCCATATATGGACAGCGATGTCACGGAATTGCACAGAGTCCTGGAGCAGAGCCCGTACTAGCGCTCTGCCCCGGACTCCGCTCTGGGGAAGACCCTGACACACTCTCCATATATGGACAGCGATGTCAGGGAATTCCAGTCCTGGAGTCCTGGAGCAGAGCCGATACTAGCGCTCTGCACGGGACTCCGGCTCTGGGGAAGCCCCAGACATCGCTGTTCATATGTGGACAGCGATGTCAGGGAATTCCAGAGTCTCGGAGCAGAGCCGATACTAGCGGCTCTGTGTGCCGCGGGCCGCAGATGACAGCCCCAGGGACCGCATGCGGCCCGCGGGCTGCGTGCTTGAGACCCCTGGTGTAAGCAGACAAATAAGAAATATACGATTTAATAGCCTATTTTTAGGATAGACCATGGGTGTAAAATCCCACAAAACCCTTTTAAGGGCACATAATAAAAACTGTTCATTTGAGTGGCGTAGGTATCTATTATAATAAAGAAATCTTAGTTTCATAGTATTAGTCATACTAGGACTGGTAATATCCATAACACTGTCTTACGTAATAAAGGGATAGGATCAGCATATCAAACTGATGAGCAAGTACCTGTAAAGACAGAATGTACCCATTAGCAACTAAACAGACCTTTCTATTTACTTTCTAACCTTACAAAAACCACAGGCTGAAAAACTAAAAAGTTACATCACTTCTTCTGCCTTTTAGATGTAGAAATATTCTTAGTAAAATTATTTTAGAAGCAGGCCTCATGCTCATTGTAGAACTATGCACAGGAAACGTGTATGGAGGCATACAGAGTCCCTGCCACATAGCCCTACAAAGCCGCAGGCACTCTGTGTGCCACCGTATGGTGCTTCTGTATGGCACTATATTATGGATGTATTCTACTCTAATGCTTCTCGCAGACAATACCTCTGTAACACATTGACCAGTGGAGCAGGTATGATTTTTTTCTGGCGGACTTATACAGAAAAACCTAACAGATATTGGAGGCATACAGAGGTGCCATAGGGCAGAGTAGAAGTCTACGGGTGCTATATTATTTGTCTTCACTGATTCCTTTCCACTGGAGCTGGAGCTCTGGTTGTGTACCACTGGTGGAGGGTATCCTAAATTATATAAGATATAACTTTGATTTTATGTGCATTAAAAGCAAACAAAGTGTCACAAAGTGTAAAAAAAAACATTCAAAGTTTACCGTTCAGTTTGCCCCAATTAAATAGGATCGGCTAGGTATGGATAATAGTAGGTTTTTGGGGTAATATCTTCACCGCCTTTTCCTGCATCCTAACTAAGCTCAACCCAACTCTCCCTGATAAATATGTAGAGAAACATGTTGGGAAAGATGTTCCACAATTAAATTAAGACTATTGCAGGGATTTAATAGGGTTAGTTTAGTGGCTCTGGGGCACTCTTGTCAGGGCAGCACCACTGCTGCACTGAGGTTTAAAAATAGGGCTTGCAAATGAGATTTGGGAGCACACTATATCTGACTGCAAATGTGCACTGGACAAAAAAAACAATATACACTTTTTGACCATTTTTTGCTTTTAATATCGAGTTATATACAGTGAAGGAAATAAGTATTTGATCCCTTGCTGATTTTGTAAGTTTGCCCACTATCAAAGACATGAACAGTCTAGAATTTTTAGGCTAGGTTAATTTTACCAGTGAGAGATAGATTATATTTTAAAAAAAAACAGAAAATCACATTGTCAAAATTATATATATTTATTTGCATTGTGCACAGAGAAATAAGTATTTGATCCCTTTGGCAAACAAGACTTAATACTTGGTGGCAAAACCCTTGTTGGCAAGCACAGCAGTCAGACGTTTTTTGTAGTTGATGATGAGGTTTGCACACATGTTAGATGGAATTTTGGCCCACTTCTCTTGGCAGATCATCTGTAAATCATTGAGATTTCGAGGCTGTCGCTTGGCAACTCGGATCTTCAGCTCCCTCCATAAGTTTTCGATGGGATTAAGGTCTGGAGACTGGCTAGGCCACTCCATGACCTTAATGTGCTTCTTTTTGAGCCACCCCTTTGTTGCCTTGGCTGTATGTTTCGGGTCATTGTCGTGCTGGAAGACCCAGCCATGAGCCATTTTTAATGTTCTGGTGGAGGGAAGGAGGTTGTCACTCAGGATTTGACGGTACATGGCTCCATCCATTCTCCCATTGATGCGGTGAAGTAGTCCTGTGCCCTTAGCAGAGAAACACCCCCAAAACATAATGTTTCCACCTCCATGCTTGACAGTGGGGACGGTGTTCTTTGGGTCATAGCCAGCATTTCTCTTCCTCCAAACACGGCGAGTTGAGTTAATGCCAAAGAGCTCAATTTTAGTCTCATCTGACCACAGCACCTTCTCCCAATCACTCTCAGAATCATCCAGATGTTCATTTGCAAACTTCAGACGGGCCTGTACATGTACGTTCTTGAGCAGGGGGACCTTGCGGACACTGCAGGATTTTAATCCATTACGGCGTAACGTGTTACCAATGGTTTTCTTGGTGACTGTGGTCCCAGCTGCCTTGAGATCATTAGCAAGTTCCCCCCGTGTAGTTTTCGGCTGAGCTCTCAACTTCCTCAGGATCAAGGATACCCCACGAGGTGAGATTTTGCATGGAGCCCCAGATCGATGTCGATTGACAGTCATTTTGTATGTCTTCCATTTTCTTACTATTGCACCAACAGTTGTCTCCTTCTCACCCAGCGTCTTACTTATGGTTTTGTAGCCCATTCCAGCCTTGTGCAGGTCTATGATCTTGTCCCTGACATCCTTAGAAAGCTCTTTGTTCATGCCCATGTTGTAGAGGTTAGAGTCAGACTGATTTATTGAGTCTGTGGACAGGAGTCTTTTATACAGGTGACCATGTAAGACAGCTGTCTTTAATGCAGGCACCAAGTTGATTTGGAGCGTGTAACTGGTCTGGAGGAGGCTGAACTCTTAATGGTTGGTAGGGGATCAAATACTTATTTCTCTGTGCAAAATGCAAATAAATATATATAATTTTGACTATGTGAATTTCAGTTTTTTTTAAAATACAATCTATCTCTCACTGGTAAAATTAACCTAGCCTAAAAATTCTAGACTGTTCATGTCTTTGACAGTGGGCAAACTAACAAAATCAGCAAGGGATCAAATACTTATTTCCTTCACTGTATAATTTGGGATATCCTCCACTATATTATAGATCTGTACAACTAGGAGATAGTATTACGGCCATGTGATCATGTTATTTCATATTACATGTGAACATGAGATACTTTAAGAGATCCCAATACTGGCTGTGAAATTAAGTGTTGATCGATGATATAGCACGCTCAAGGGAAATATATGGGGATGAATGATTGCTACTATGATCGTTTCTCCCTATGCATTTGCATTATTTCGGCAGCATATTATTTCACGTTTGCTTGTTCATCAGTTGATCGCTGCCCTATCTACACAGGACAATGATTGGGAACGAGCATTCGTACGAGCCCGTGTTCAACTGTTCATTGGCCCATGTACAAGAGCATTTAGACTAGGTAAACCATTAAAGGGGTTGCATGAGATAAGAAAAACATGGCTGCTTTCTTCATAGAGGTGTTCATGTCCATGGGCTGTGTCTGGTAGTACAGCTCTGCCCCGTTCATGTTTTTGGAATCTATACAACCCCTTTAAGTCAACTGAGTTTCAAACTCAAGTAAGATCATTTAAAAAATATAAAAATACATTAGATGGATTAAATAAGTCTTTATTATTAGTCTTTATTATTACCAGATGAATGGAAAAAATAGGTGTTCAATTGTTATGGGGGCAATGTGGCTATCACATTTATGGGGGTACCAAGGCTTGCAATGGTGTTATTATTTAAGTATATTATATCTAGTAATAGTTTATGTTTATTCTCTCATTTATTGGCATGTTGGGACTAAAGCTCGACTTGGCATTTAGATTGGTTTCTAATATTCCTAATATAGCTTTCATCTGTGTTGTGGTAGGGCTGACTTCAGATCACTTGGTGACTGCATACTATTTGTATTATTCCAGGATCTTAAGACATTCTGGCAAATTCCACAGCAGCCATTTTGCCAGCCACGGACGGCTGTTGAATTAAAAACATTTTTATAAAACTATATTTTATGTAAATCTATGCTACGGTGTTTCTGATACCAACAGTACCCAAACAAATGCAGAATGTTGGGAGTAGTGATTATCATTATTTTGTATGCAATTAACATATTGTCTATAGACTGAATGATGTTCAGTTTTATAATTATTGGTGACACCGAAGGTTTATACAGATGGTATTCAGGGTACGGCTGGTTTCATCGCATAAGAAATTAAAATAAACGGTGTATTACATAATATACATTGCTCCAAAAAATTAAGGGAACACTTAAATTACATATCGATTCTCGATGAACGAAAGATTCAAGTTGGAAAATCTTCCCTGATATAAATTGTGTAATTTGTTAAGAACAGAATCAAGTATTCATGGTCAATGGAAACCAAAATCATTAACCAATTGACGGCTGTACTCCAAATCAACCCAAAATTGAAAGAAAAAAAATGAAATCACAGACGGATCCAATTTCATTGCGGCAAATCATACTGTGACTCAGTAGTGTGTATGGTCCCCACATGCCTGTATACACTCCCAACAACGTCCGGGAACATTTCTGATACGATGGCATCTCCAGACTCTTTCACTTCTCATCTCTGAAGAGAACAGGGCGCTAATGGTGGACATGCCAATTCTGGTGTTCTCTGGCGAATGGCAATCGAGCTGTATAGAGCTGGTCTGTGAGCGTAGGTCCCACTCCAGGACGTCGGGCCTTCTTGCCACCCTAACGAAGTTCATTTGGTCAGAAACATACACCAGTAGCCCGCTGGAGGTCTTTTTGTAGGGCTCTGACAGTGCTTTACCTGTTCCTTCTTGCATAAAGGAATATATGCTGGTCCTGCTAATGGGTTGATGCCCTTCTACGGCCCTGTTCGACTCTCCTCATGTAACGGCCCATGTTCTGGTATCTGCTCCATGCTCTTGAGACTGTGCTGGGACACACGACAAACCTTCTTGCGACGGCACTAGTGGATCTGCCATACTGGAGGAGTTGGACTACCAATGCAACCTGAATTTGCTGCAGGTACCATCTCATGCTATCAGTAGTGACAAGGACACTAGAGAAATGCAAAACTAGAGAAGAATCAGTCAGGAAGGATAAAGAGGGAGGGATTGTCTGTGGCCACTACTTGCAAAAACATTCCCTTCTTGGGGGTTGTCTTGCTGATGCCTCCACTGCACCTGTTGGCACTTTCATTTGCAAATTGAAATGGATTCACAATGTCTTATACTTCCTAACTGGACAGATTGATATCCCTGAAGTTTAATTGAGTAGGTTTTATACTGTGATGCTTAAATGTTCCCTTAATTTATTTCATAATGATGATATGCAGATAAAGTAGTGCACATATCATATTCCACATACATAGGCAATTAATATAGATTCTCGTTATTGGGGTAACATGGAACTCCTGAGCTCTTATGCAAAATATGTACCAGGGCCGCCAACCATCACACATCTTCAAAAGTACTGCCCTCCCCATATAGGTGAAGGAGACATTTTGCACCCCTTCCGGATTTAGGACCTAGGTGCGACTGCAACCTCTGCACTTTCTATAGTTACGCTCCTAGTTCTTGCACAGTAAGAAGCCAACATTGCAGTGTTATAAAGCTGCCAAAAGTGGTAGGAGCTGGCCTTGATGGCCAGTGTAGGTGAACATGCGACATATTATATATAAATTACACCTATAGTATTTGAATAATAATTGTTCGCATACTTCTGGAATACCTGAAATCAATGTTTTTTATTCTAAAAGTTGTGAAAACTGTCTCAGATTGAATTAATATATTTTAAATATGAGTCGGGACAATAAGCAACTTTTAGCTTCTTAAGGATGCACAGAGATTTTTGGTTTTTTTGCTCCACTGTGTTCTGACAGTCCAAACCTTGTATTTTTTTATTAACATACATTGCATATATTAGACATTTTTTTTTTCAACAGGATGGGTTGTCTTAATCAATAGCGCCATTTGGGTGTAGATATATTTTACCTTTATGTTTTATTTTAAAAAATGTTGCTTTTTATTTTTTTTTGGTCCCACTAGTGGACTTCCTCTGTATTCCAATGCATTGTTGCCTGTCAATAAAATATAGGCATCTGCATATGGCAGTCATGGGAGCTTTCTTAGGTCCCTGCCATATTTAACTGTCCCCTTGCACTACAATGGGAGCCCTTTTAAGGCTTTGCACAAACAAAGCCATAAGATGGCCATATGCAAGTAGCCTTACCCCAACACATCATGATTTCAGGATAGCCCATAGAGAGAACATCTGTGTAAAATCCTGGTGCACTGACAATTATTTTATTACCTGTGCAATTCCAAGAAAATCCTGAAAACATGACCAGTTGGGGGACTTGAGGATCGGAGTTAAAAAACACTAGAAAATATTTATCACTATTATTGTAAGACGCATTTTATAGCAATATCATTTATGAATATAGTTCTTGTGGCATGTTAAAAATGGCACAAACCGCTACGCTATCGCATGACTGGTGTACATGTACATCCATCTTGTTATAGAAGGTTTCTACAAAAACATAGAAATTGATTCTTTACTGTAAGAGCAGTGAGACTATGGAACTCTCTGTCAGAGGAGGTTGTTATGGTAAATTAACTAAAAGAGTTCATGTGTTTCTCGAATGTAATAATGTTACAAGTTTTATGTACTCGATTACTGGAAGTGGGGGGGGGGTTAATCCAGGGATTTATTCTGCCATATTTGAATTGGGAAGGAAATTTTTCCTTACGATGAGGAAAATTGGCTTTTGCCTCATGGGAATTTTTTGTTCCTTCCTCTGGATCAACATTGTTGGATAATCGGTGATGGACTTATGTCTGTTTTCAACCTTACCAACCTTGTTGCTATGTAATTATAAAATGTATGTAAGAGCACATATAGAATAAACATCATTTGAGATAAGAGTTATTGAATTTGTCACTGAAAACAGCCTGGTGCCAGGAGGTGACCATGTGTGACATGCTTAAAACTGTTTCCTATGTGATTAGTTGGAAAACAAAACACGATATTGTCTCACCGAGGGCTTCATGCCAGGGATTCCCTATTCATGCAAAACTAATGAATCAGCTCCGCTATTATCCAGCATCACCAAGCTCACATCTTATCTTTCATTGTCTCACCTCTTCTTCCTCATTGCTCTACTCCCTAAGTAGTGACCTGGTAATCAGAGTAATGGGCTGTCATGCAACATTTACAAAATGCGGTAACCATATAGGCCATTTGTCAAAGGCATTTCCAGCTGCCGACATTTAATACTAAAACAGCAGCTTAAGGCTTTTGTGCCATACAAGCCATATCTGTCATGAGTATTGTAGAAAAATATGGCCATCTTTATTTTCATTTTAAAATAAAATTCACACAATACTTTGTCATTGTGCATGTGTCTGTATCTACATACAGTAAAAGTCAATTTGACCAGAACGCTGCCATATTAACAGATATTCAGGATTATGGGACAGTCATAAAAAAATATAACCTCACATAATGGTAGAGAATCTCAGATATTCACAATGATTATTTCATATATAGAAACCAAATGCATAATGAAATATACGAATTTCCAATAAAAAAAACAAAAACATGTAAATGATACACACGCACACACACACACACAGAGACAAAATTTAATATCACCTGCTTCACATTTAATACAATAAATTCTTAATTCCACACAAAAACTGAATTTTTAATCTCACAATCCCCCATGTCATAATCACAGCGGACCAGAAAGCTCAGCTCTATGTGGCTGTTTGCAGCATTATATTGGGAAGATCACTCTATAGACAGTATATAGATACTGTACGTACTTTGCAATATACAGATAGGGACGCAGCATTCATGCAGACTGCAATGTACATATGTACCGACTTTATATTCTGTAGTCTAATCAAGATTTACAAATAAATTCTTATTCCAGAAGAGCCCAGTGTAAAACCCATGTAGAGTCACGAGTCAGCAGTCTTCATGAAAGGATGGATATATTGAAGTGCTGTATATATGGCTCCTTAAAACACAGTGAAAACATACCCCACTACATATAACCAATGATGTCATGTGCCAACTTCTTAATGATTCCTAATGAGTTCAGTGTGACATTCCAGGCTGTTCCATAATGCCTTACATCCGCCCTTATATAAGGGATAAATTATAGATAACGTCTGCCTGATGGGATTCTCCAGTGTTGAGACTGGCACAGCAAGAGATCATTACAATATCATGGCTGCTGAGATGTAAGTTTCTGTTAGTGGTGTAGAGAGCGGTACGGGACCAGAGATGGGACCAGAGATAGGACACAAATATTATTGGGTACTATATCTGGTACATATAGGCACTTCTCTTTTTTCTGTGTGGTGGGCACCATGGTATGGGTAATACCATTTTAATCTTATTACTGTACTGGTACTACTCTTTTGCCTATACTACTTTATAGGCACTGCATTGTAAAAATATCTGCAAGGTGGCAAAGCTCTGCTGTGAATACTACAATTTAGAACAATGCAGTGGCATCACTAGGTCTAGACCCTCAAAGAACAGAGAACAGGGTTGGTTATAAAGGTGAGCCTATGGTAATAAATGGTGGTGCTATTACACACTCCTGCCCATATTGTCAACCTCTAGTCAATTTTTTTTATTTTTTTGTGGTTATCTCTTTTTTATTTTTGGATATAACAAAATACAGAGACATATGAAAGATATAGGAACAAATTACAAAACTTCGCCATTCTGCGACCGTATATTCCATAACACATTAGCATTAACACCTGAAAAAGAAATTACATTTCTCATAATTTTAATATGTTAATATTCACAATAGAATGGTGCAAAATTTTCAAAGATTTCTGCCTCTGATATTATATACATGAGTCCCCTTCAGTGTAAAGCTTACTTAAAGATCTGAGTAAATATGTCTACACAGTAGTTGTATAACAAAAAAATAAATTAAAATGAATTGACATTAAGCTTAATCAGGCGGTGAAAATCCTATATAAAGGGTTATGTAAACGAATAGAGGCATTAATTTGATATCTATAACAATAATAGAAGGGTTGACCACCTGTTTAGGTGTGTTAGGTTCCAAGACTCCCAGAATCTGAAGAAACTAGCGCTGGTCGAGCCAGTTTCCAAGGGCTCCATTCCACTAGAAATTTTTCATGTGTACCCAAATCCCAACTCAATAGTTCCTCCATTCTGCATACCATGTCAACTTTGGCAATGCATTCAGTAATGGAAGGGGGTCGCTCAGATCTCCAATGTAAAGGTATGAGCAGTTTCGCTGCCATTAGAAGGTGAGTGAGCAGTAATTTCTTTTTGGCATATAAGTGCCTGACGGAAGCCAAATTAAGATCAAAGAATGTGTCAAATCAATCTGTTTCTTGGTAATTGCTCTACAAGATTCAATTGTTGTCCAAAAAGATCGTATGCGAGGACAGAACCACCAGATGTGAGAGAGGGAACCTTTATATGTGTTACATCTCCAGCATCTATCTGATACGGTAAATTTTTTGTAAAAACTCAGGGGTCCTATACCATCTGGTGATTGTTTTATAAGAGTTCTCTTGTACCCGTACACATCTTGAAAAGCCATGTGAGGACCTTAGAATGCAAGAAACTTCTTCAGTAGTAAAATTTTGTTCAAGTTCCTTTTCCCAAGCTTCAACAAAGTTTGGTTTAGAGCGTTCTCTGTTCATGAATACACCAGAATATAATTTAGAGAGTAGTCCCCTTACTGTGTTAGGCAATACAATATTATAATAATTCGTGAACTTTTGTTTAAATAGAGTTTTTAGATAGACCTTTTTGAAAATGAATGGTGTGCAGAAAGGTGGGAACTGGCAAACCCTGAGATGTCAGTAAATCGCGTAAATCCAGTGAAGTTGTGTCCCAGAATGCATCAGATATATTATGGTCTGGCAATTTTTCCCATAAGTCCGGAAGAGGATGCATGGAATCTGTAAAATAAGGCAATAGTTGCAAGGGAGCCAAATAAGAGATCAATCTAGTTGGTGTAAGGGAATTCAAATAATTTTGGCAGACCGAAATCGTCCCTTTGGTAGTAGGGCTCGGTTTAAAAGTACTGTGAAGCCGAACAGCAGAGCACCACAATTGCACTAGTCCATGTTTTCCCATCATGGCCCTCTCTACCACTAGGTCACGTGATTTATCTGTGTGCCTCATCAGGTTCACCCATCTGCTTAAATGGACTGCCCTATAGTAAAGCAGAGGATCAGGTAAACCTATACCTCCCAAGGAGGGTTTTAAAGTCAACAGCCTATAAGGAAGTCTAGGAGCTCTAGTGTTCCATAGAAATTTTGAAAAAATTTGACGAATTGTTTTATAAAATGTTTGTGGGATGAAAATCGGTACTGCTTGAAGGACATATAGCAGCTGGGGAACCTCTAGTCACTTTTGTTGGCATATCCCATTATACTTTATGTAACAGCTATAAGTAGCATCTATTAAGTTTGGCTCAGTCTCAGCCTCTATCGGAACGAAGACAGCAATTTACATCTGAACTCTAGATGACACCTCTTTTTGTACATACCAAGTCTAGATTCAATAGTCCATGTTCCCCCCGGAGGCCCAGAGGTAAAGTCAAATTAATTTTTTTCAGTATTCAACTTGAACTTGACATTTTATTAACCTTGTTAGATGTCAGGAGCCTGGGGAAAATATTTACTTTTTATAAATGATTTTGGAATATTTTTAGTCCTTTTAATGTGTTTCATAGAAAGAAAAAAACTAGTTTGTAAAGATCATGACATATACAGAACAAACTACTTTTTAGAATCATGAATTGAAGGGTTTGTGCGGTTTGTACTTGAAGTGTAACTAAACTTTTAAAAAACTTTTGACATGTCAGAAGTTTTGATCAGTGGGGGTTCAAGCACTGAGACCCCCACCGATATCTAAAACGAAGCTGCAGAAGCCCTCCGATGAGCACTGTGTCGCTTCGTTTCTGATCAGCTTTCTTCAGAAAGCCGAGAAAGCGGTGAACAGGCTCAATAGAAAGTCTATGAGTCAATACACTGCTTACTCAGCTTTTAGAGGAAAGCCCATCAAAAATGCAGCTGCACAGTGCTCACCCAAACGCTTCTGCAGCTTTGCTTTAGCGATCGGTGGGGGTGTCAGTGCTTAGACCCCACTATTCAAAACTTATGATTGTCACTTTGACATGTTAAAAGTTTTTTAAAAGTTTAGTTACACTTTAAGGCCTGATTCACATGAGCGTTGAATACGTCCGTCTGACAGCCGTCACACGGACGCATGTTTTTCAATAGGGCCGTTCACGCGGCCGTTGTTTCAACAGGCCATGTGAATGGTCCATTTAAAAATAGAACCTGTCCTGACCTGCACGGGGCACCTCGGACGTGAAAAATGTCACGTTTTTCACGTCTGAGTTTTCCCCACACTCGTGTGAATCTAGCCTAAGTAAGTGGTTACTACAGAGTAAGGAAAGTCCCAATGGTCAAATACCCCATAATCAGCTGACACCTAAAGGGGGCACAAATCTCAATGTTCAAAGACTCATCATTGGATATACAGTGCTCTGCGAATATATTCAGCCCCTTAGTGTTTTTCATGTTTTCTTAGCATTACAACCTTGAATAAAAATAGATTTTTGGGGGATTTGTACCATTTGATTTACACAACATGTCTACCACTTTGAAGGTGTAAAATATTTTTAACTGTGACACAATCAATCATCAATGTGCATAAGTATTCACCCCCTGAAAGTTAATTTTTTGTGGTGCCACCTTATACTGCAATCACAGATACAGGTGTCTTGGGGAACGTCTCTATTAGCTTAGCACATCTAGCCACTGGGTTTTTTGCCCATTCTTTCAGGCAAAACTGCTCCAACTTCTTCAAGTTAGATGGGCTGCGTTGGTGTGCAACAGTCTTCAAGTCATGCCACAGATTCTCAGGTGGATTCAGGTTTGACTCGGCCATTCCAAGACATTTAAATGTTTCCCCTTAAACCACTCCAGTATAGCTTTAGCAGTATGTTTAGGGTCATTGTCGTGCTGGAAGAAGAATATCCGTCCCAATCTTAAATCTCTGGAATACTGAAAAAGGTTTTTCCTTTAAGATATGTGGGAATGGTGTTCTTGGCGTAATAGGAAGAGTTGGGTTGGCACAAGATGTAGCGTTTCCCATGATGGTCAAAAAGTTCAATCTTAGTCTCACCTGACCAGAATGTTCTTCCATGTGTTTGGCGAACTCAAAATGTGTTTTCTTATGTCTCTCTTTAAGGGTTAACTAAACGTTCAAAAAACTTCTGACATGTCATATCCACCAATCGCTAAAACGAAGCGGCAGAAGTGCTCGTGTGAGCACTCAGCTATTTCGTTTCTGTTCGGCTTTTTCTGGAAATCAATGTAGCGGTGTATGGGCTCAATGGAAAGTCTATGAGCCCATACTCCGCTACATCGGCTTTCCGGAAAAAGCTGAACAGAAACTAAGCTCACAAGCACTTCTGCCGCTTCATTTTAGCAATTGGTGGGGGTCCCAGTGCTTGGACAACCACCAATCAAAACTTCTGACATGTCACTATGACATGTCAGAAGTTTGTTGTACATTTATTTACCCCTTAACCCCTTAATGACCGGGCCTGAAAAGACCTTAATGACCAAGCCAGATTTGTTAAATCTGGTATGTCTGACTTTATCAGAGAATAACTGTGCGAAAGTTTTGAATATCCAAGTAATTATGACATTGTTTTTTCGTCACATGTTGTACTTTATTTTAGTGGTAAAAGTAGACTGATACGATTTGCGGAAATTAATGAAAAAATAGAAAAATTGAAGAAATTTTGTAAAAATTATCATTTTTCCCTATTTTTAACTGCAATATGTCACATATGTACATACATACTGTACAATTTTTTTTATTAAATATATATTTCCATCGCTTTACTCTATTTTGGCAGCACTTTTGAAAAAAAAAATTTTTTTTTGAGCAATTTAGAAGACTTACACGTTTAGTAATGATTTTATACATTTTGAAGTACATTTTGAAGAATTCATGCAAAGCAGGCGTAAAAACATATAATTTCACTTTTTTCATAAAATTATCACTTTGAAGACCGATTTCTTTGTAAAGCGACCATGAGAATGAAGAAATGCACCCCAAAATCTATCACCCTGTTTCTCCTGTTTTCAAAAATGCCCACATTGTGACCCTAATGCGTTGCCTGGACACACGGCAGGGCCCGAAAGGAAGGGAGCAACCGGAGGCATTCAGGTCTCATTTTTGCTTGAAAATGTTTTAGGCCCCACTGTACATTTGGAGAGGTTTTGAACTACCAGAACGATAGAAACTCCCCATAAACGACCCCATTTAGGAAACTAGACACCTTAAGGTATTTATCTAGGGGTGTAGTGAGTATTTTGACCCCACAGTTTTTTGCTAAATTTAATGTATAGCAGGTGAAATGAAAAAAAAACAACACTTTTTATGTAAAAGTATCACTTTGAAGACCGATTTCTTTGTAGAGCGACCATCAGAATGAAGAAACACACCCCAAAATCTATCACCCTGTTTCTCCTGTTTTCAAAAATGGCCACATTGTGACCCTAATGCGTTGCCTGGACACACGGCAGGGCCCGAAAGGAAGGGAGCAACCGGAGGCATTCAGGTCTCATATTTTGCATGAAAATGTTTTAGGCCCCACTGTACATTTGGAGAGGTTTTGAACTACCAGAATGATATAAACTCCCCATAAACGACCCCATTTAGAAAACTAGACCCCTTAAGGTATTTATCTAGGGCTGTAGTGAGTATTTTGACCCCACAGTTTTTTGCTAAATTGAATGCATAGCAGGTGAAATAAAAAAAAAAAAAACTTTTTATATAAAAGTATCACTTTGAAGACCGATTTCTTTGTAAAGCGACCATGAAAATGAAGAAGCACCCCCCAAAATCTATCACCCTGTTTCTCCCGTTTTCAAAAATGCCCCCATTGTGACCCTAATGCCTTGCCTGGACACACGGCAGGGCCCGAAAGGGAGGTAGCGCCCGAAGACTTTCAGGACACACATTTTGCTTGAAAATGTTTCAGGTCCCATTACACATTTATAGAGGCACTGAGCTGCCAAAAAGATAGAAACTCCCCATAAATGACCCCATTTTGAAAACTAGACCGCTTAAGGTATTCATCTAGGTGTGTACTAAGTATTTTGACTTCACAGTTTTCACAGGAATTAATGCAAAGCAGGTGGAAAGAAAATTTTATTTCACTTTTTTTCACAAATGTGTCATTTTAAGGTCAGATTTCTTGTACAGAGGACATGAGAATAAGGAAATGCACCAGAAAATGTATCGCCCTGTTTCTCCTGTGTTCAAAAATATCCCCATTGTGGCCCTAATGTGTTTCCTGGACACACGGCAGGACCCAAAAGGAAGGGAGCACCCGGAGGCTTTCAGGACACACATTTTGCTTTGAAAATGGGAGGATTCTACTTTTCTAGATTGAGAAATAGATGTCCCTAACAGTTTCTACACCCTATGACTATGTCGTGCTAAAAAAGCAGCTGTCCTGAAATCATGTCAGTCCATAGACATTATGTATATCAACCCGCTCTGATATATAGTAAGTTAGAGTGGGAAAATGTATTAAACTGTTGGCGGAAAAAGGCAATATATCCCCCAAAAAAAGGAGGAAGAATGTATCCAGCTATGTGGAAAACTAGAGCATGTTCACAGGATGAAAGAAAATTTGTAGGGCTGTAATGACTTTATTATTCAAAGTGACTGGTCATACAACGTCTCTTTAGCTCCATCAATCCCTATATAAGGGACGAATGTGCCAAGTGACGCGGTACACCATAACAAGCCCCTGCCCGGCAAGGTAGGAACCGCCATGTGCACAAAACAACCAATCACCTGTAGAATATATAAAGGGGCAGTGTCCCACACCGTATGTATAGATACAGTAAAGGACCACTACTCCCCAAATTAATGTCGCTATTTCTAGAAGTATTGTCGGGTGTAAGAGGTCCACCAAAAACCCGAACAAAACTGTAATAAAGCCCATAGTGTATTGATAAGGACAAAACAGGGACTTATGCATAGACCGGGGTTGGAAGGACAAGCGGAACAATAGTATCGTGACTCACTTCGCTGTCCTCGTTTGCTGCCGACCCGACACCGTTTTTTAGGGTATTTTTGGTTAGATGTTGAAGGGATGGGGTGTAAAAAATGTTTTTCAACAAGTCGGTGTACATCCTCTGACTCATGGACTACTTTCTGGTCTGCAGATTGAAATAGGAGATCTTCAATCACTTTCTCCTGAAATTCAAAGAATGTCGCCCTGCCCGCTGATTTTTTGTACAGGACAAATGCGTTCTGCATCGCAACTTGAATTTGTTATAGCCGATGACACACACAGGCTTTTGTCTATCTGCAGAGGCCCCACGTTCTCTAATAGTTGCTGTTGCACTTGAATGGACAGTGCTGATCATGTAGACGTCCTTGCGGTCACGAAATTTTAAAGCCAGCATCTTCTCAATTTGAAAAGCGCATGACTCCCCCTTTCGTAGTTTTTTATCCACAAGTTGACGTGGGAAACCTTTGCGATTCCTGCGTATTGTGCCACAGGCTCCGGTGTTGGCACAATGAAGGGCGCTAAACAATGGCACACTGGTATAAAAACTGTCCGTGTATACATGATACCCCTTGTGTAGGAAAGGGCCAATTAAATCCCACACAATCTTACCAGTGGTACCAATATTTGGAGGGCAGCCTGGTGGATTAAATTCACTGTCTTTACCCTCGTAGATCTTAAATGCACATGTGTAGCCAGTAGTGCTTTCACATAACTTGTAGATCTTTACCCCGTATTTTGCACTTTTTGAGGGTATGAATTGACGGAATGAGAGACGCCCTTTGAAATTTGTGGGATTCCACAACCTGGCATTAGGTGACGAAGGCTTATTGGCAATGTACTGCCTGGCATACAAATTTGTTTCCTGCACAAAATGTTCCAAAACTTGGTCCGTAATAAAAATATTAAAATAATTTAGTGGTGAAAAATTACTGACATTGGGACTTATGCCAGGAGTAGCAATAAAGTCATTTATGGTGGGAGAAAATAAACTCGTGGGTTCCCACACTAAATCGGTTTGGTGGGGTTGTGCAATTTCAGGGGCTGCACTTTGAACGGACGTTGTGGCAACTGCGGCGTCTCCCATATCACTGGTGCTGGGTCTCATGTCCATAGAATCCCTTGAAGCGACACTTTCGCTGTCGCTTTCAAGTAAGGCTGGGTTCACACGACCTATTTTCAGACGTAAACGAGGCATATTATGCCTCGTTTTACGTCTGAAAATAGGGCTACAATACGTCGGCAAACATCTGCCCATTCATTTGAATGGGTTTGCCGACGTACTGTGCAGACAACCTGTAATTTACACGTCGTCGTTTGACAGCTGTCAAACGACGACGCGTAAAAATACAGCCTCGTAAAAAGAAGTGCAGGACACTTCTTTGGACGTTTTTGGAGCCGTTTTCTCATAGACTCCAATGAAAACAGCTCCAAAAACGGACGTAAAAAACGCAGCGAAAACGCAGCGAAAACGCCGCGAAAACCGTGAGTTGCTCAAAAAACGTCTGAAAATCAGGGTCTGTTTTCCCTTGAAAACAGCTCCGTATTTTCAGACGTTTTTGGTCACTACGTGTGCACATACCCTAAAAGCTCAACTTCAGATGCAGAATCCGTATCTGAGCATAGCATCTGATAGGCTTCCTCAACGCTGTATCTTCTGGCAGCCATAATGATATTACAGTCTAAACCGCAAATAATAAATGGAACTAGCGGTTTAAATTTTTTTTTTTATCAACTAAGGCCTCATGTACACGACCGTAAAAACACCCGTTATTGCGGGTCGTAATTACGACCTGCAATAACGGGCTCATAGACTTCTGTTACCCACGGGTACCTTCCCGTTTTCTCACGGGAAGGTGCCCGTGCCGTTAAAAAAATAGAACATGTTCTATTTTACGGGCCGTGCTGCTATACTTTATAATGACAGCACGGCTCGCAAAAGCGTAATTACGAGCACGGTCGTGTGCATGAAGCCTAATCAACTAAGGACACTAAAAGAATGAAACTTTTTTTTTTTTTTATTGTTTTTTTTTAGTTTTTTTTTTTTTCAAACCTAAACCTAAACCCTACGCCTAACACAAACCGTAAACCCAAGCCCAGGACAGCACCCTACGCCGTCTAAGGCCCCATGCACACGAACGTGTTTTTGCGGCCGCAATTGCCCCGAAAATCCACGGGAGAATTGCGGCCCCATTCTTTTCTATGGGGCCATGCACACGACCGTAGTTTTTGCGGTCCTTGCACGGCCCGGGAGCCCGGAACGCAGAAAGAACGGGCATGTCTTATTACGGCCCTGTTCTGCGGTCCGGGCTCATTGAAAACAATGGTGGCGGCCATGTGCATGTCCCGCGATTTGCGGGCGGCCTGCGGCTGACAGTCCGCAGCCGGCCGACCCGAAAATCACGGCCGTGCACACGGCTACGGTCGTGTGCATGAGGCCTAACAGCGTACACGCCGTCTAACAGCGTACCCTAAAAAGAAAGTAGTTTATAGTACGATTTTTAGTATATACAGTAAATATATTTATATTTATATATATATGTATATACTATATACTATAAAATACTGAAAAAAATATTATTTTTTTTAAATAAACTGTGTAAGGGACAAGTGATTTTGTGTGGGGGACACTGACACACTTGTATCTGTTTCTCTCCACAGCTAGAACAGTGAGGAGAAACAGATACATGTTTTTACTTTTATTTTACAGTAGTGATCACTATCATTGGATCTCATAGTGATCACAAAAGATCAGGAACCAATACTATTGGCTCCTGATCACTGCTCTAAGAACAGAGCTGCTAGCAACAGCTCGTTCTTAGAGCAGGAGCTGTCATTTAGACACTCCCGGCGGCTCTGTACGCAGTAACAGCATGTGACCGCTGTGATTGGCTGTCACAGTGGTCACGTGCTGTTACGACGAAATCGGCAGGTCCTGATGGCTGCACTAAGAACCGGACCTGTTACTTACAGCCGGTTTTTAGTGCAGATGTCACCAGGGTGCCGTTAAACCCACTCATCTACAGCGACGCCAAAAGGCGTCGCTGTAGACTGAGTACATGCACCGCCTGACGTCAAAAGACGGTGGGCGGTCGTTAAGGGGTTAAAGAAAGACATAAGAAAACACATTTTGAATTCACCAAACACATGGAGGAACATTTTCTGGTCAGATGAGACTAAGACTTTTTGGCCATTATGGGAAACGCTACGTCTGGCGCCAATCACATGTTAGAAGTTTGTTGAACATTTAGTTACCGTTTAAGCAATGGCTTTTTGCTGGCCACTCTTCCATAAATCCCCACTCTGTGGTGTATACGGTTTATGGTGGTCCTATGGACAGATACTTCCATCTCCACTGTGGATCTTTGGAGCTCCTTCAGTGTTATTGTTGGTCTTTGTTGAATCTCTAAACAATGCCCCCCATGTGAGTTTTGGTGGGTGGCCTTCTCTTGTCAGGTTTGAGTTGTGTTGCAGCGGCATTGGTTGCCATGGGATACTATACTTGGTAGTGTAGGGACCCACTTGAAAGACGTCGCTTTGAAGTGGCAAATGGGTATATACAGTTTGATCAAAATGTTTACTAAGAACCTCATGTTCTTAGTAAACACTGCAATAGATCAAGTATAGAAAGTGGATGTGCGGTCAAGGTTTTCTTTTCTCCCTTGTGAATTATTTAACTAATTATGTGATTTCTGAAGTTATTTGGTTTGACTAGACCTTATTTAGAGGTTTCATAGCGAACGGGGGAAATACATATGCAGTCACAAGTTTTCAGTTTTTAGTTTTTGTTTTTTTGTTTTTAATTAAACAAGGTATTTTTTTATATTCACTGTAACAGTTTGGACTATTTTGTCAGGTCCATTAAATAAAATGTAAATGCGTTGTGATGCAACAAAACAGTAAAATCACCAAGTGGGGGTTGCAAAGTTTTGCAAGGCACTATAGATTCAGATACATATTGTAGATATAGGGGATGCATCATTGCAAATTAGGCAATTATTTTTACATTCTTTGTATGGTGGCTCAGTGGTTAGCACTATTGTCTTGCAACACTGTGGGGTCCTGGGTTCAAATCCAACCAAGTACAATGTCTGCATGGAGTTTGTAAGTTCTCCCTGTGTTGGCATGGGTTACCTCTGGGTACCCTGGTTTCCTCCCTTACTGCAAAAATATACCAATAGGGAACTTAGATTGTGAGCTCCAATGGGACAGTAAGTAGCAGTGCAGAATATGTTTGCTCTATATAAGTAACAGAAATAAATATTATGAACATTCTGAATACCACATATGGTATCCATGCTTTTAGGAATGCTGCTGAATATTAATGATATATTGTTTTTAAAAATTATCCTCTTGTTCTCCTAACAGGTTTTCTATCCAATCAGAATTTAATAATGCAAGATCAGCCAAGCATGACTTTTACTTCAGGATCTCTAGACAGTGAGTGTTCTCCCACTAACCAAACAGATGAGGCTATACAGGATCACACAAATTCATTGACATCTTGTCTACCCATGGTAAGTAGAAATCAGTTGTGGCTAAAGAAAAATATTATATTTGGGTAATTCTTAGCTACCATATATATTGGATGCTTTTTTTTTAGTCTACGATCATTGCTTCCAGCTTAGCGCATAGTCTAATGGGAGTCTGAGGCTTTATCAGAACTCAAACTGCTGTTGTCCCCTCATGATATATATATATATATATATATATATATATATATATATATATATATATATATATATATATATAAACAAGTAACTTGAGCAGCACAGTGACCGAAGCGCATTGAGGCGGGTGCAGAGCGTCATGAGGAGTGACATCTCCCCGGGATCAACACAAGAAATGGACGAGGAAGCAGCACTCACATCTAGGTGCAACGTTTCACCCTCACATTGAGGGCATTGAAGATGAATAAAAGTTTTTGGATATTTTTGGAGTGCTGCAGTGTATTATAAGTCTCAATTAGTCATCAATTAGTCATAATATTCCTCCATAATACACATTCATTTGGTAAGTATGAGGCAAAGGTTGGGAAAATGGTTTGGAAAGCACCAATTTTTACATGCAATTGGATTTTTTTTTGTCACAGGACAAAAGTACTATTGGCTATACAGGTTTCACCTCTAGGGAAATCCCAAAGGTATTATTAGCTAACCTATGGCAGCAAGAAGAAAGTGTACATACACAAATATTTCTGGGCTTATTGTAACATTCAATAATATACGGAAACCACATTTGAAGCTCCAGTATTTTTGAAAAGTACCATCCACCTGCTGTGCCATCCTGGAAGTTTACCTTGGTTAACATTGTTAATGGGGGTCCCATATAATAGTAGTTGTTCTATACAGTCATAAACAATACAGGAACATTAAAAAAACTGCATGAATAATAAATAATCTGTGTGGCTACAGGAAATTCAAATCCTCTATCCTTGCATCAGTCGCTGCTTACTGCAGATACAAGCTGTCCTAAATACAGCGTTACCAATATAGTATTCCGGGCAAGTTGATACATTTCCATTTATATCACACAGTTTAAATATAATGTAAAGTTACGGTGCACTTTGCTATATAATAAGTATGTGCCCCTTAAAGACAATAAGTAGAACTGCTGACCATGAACGTCGGGTCAGTATGTTCACTGGCTCCCCAATATACATGCAGGTTCAGTATGTTCGATATGTTGTTTCAGGGAGACATTCAATTACCAGATCAGGGGTGGGACGAAGCTTAGGCAGGGTAGGCAGTCACTTAAGGTGCAATTGAGAAGGTGGGAAATAATTCTACCTTTACATTATTTTGCCACTCAGTATTTTCCAGTATAAATTAGAACGCTATGGATTGGTGAGGAGAGGTGCAACAGGGGACAATTAAAGGGATGATGTCAATCCAACAATTATGATGCTGAACTTTAGGGACTATTCTTAAACCGCCTCCTTGCGCAACGACAGAGCTTGTCCTGCCCATGTGCCAGATACAGTGTTAGGCAAAGAAGAGAGTGGGCCACACTGTAAAACAGAAAATGGACCCCTCATTATGGTGCCAGGATTTGCCACCCAGGACAGAAGGCCCTGGCATTTGTTTCCCCTCCACACCCTTTCCATAAACCTTCAGCCAATTTTCCAATTCCGTGTTTGCTTATGATACATTTTCTCTAGAGAATAGAGTCCTGCACAGGTTCTCACCAGCCAATAGCAAGCCGGATGAGAACAACTAGGGATGGCCCCCCCTTCTCAATGGGCTCTATATGGTACCTCTATGGTACATACACCCTTGGTATGTACACGTCTGGTGCCAGGTAAACAAAAGATGGAACGAGTTCTAATCAAATCTGTTCCACCCCTTTTACCCTAGAAGAGACATCATGGAAAAGTCAAATTGTCTCCTTATACATTAGATTGTAATCTGTATGGCCAGATTAGGTGAATTAATTTCCCTGGTTCATGTGTATAATCTGTATAAAACACATCTGCAAAAGGCACAGCACAAGCCTAGCCGGAATACCTAAATTAGGCAGGGAATATTATTAAATGTAGGACTGTTCTCATAAACTGGAATGCATATTTTTAGAGATTTCAAGGTTAAAGTACATACATTGCCTTAGGCACCTGTTGGCTGAAAGGCGACCCATATATCCAGGAATATGTTTGGGTTTTATTTTGCAGGTGAGTTAGGATGAATCAGCTATATACTTCCAGTATGATCTTATAATGACCCCAGAGATATAATAACATAACTGTCATTTAGTATCTGGATCTTGATACAAGATAAGGCAACTCAGATTACAATGTAAGGAATGCAGCAGTGCTCTGGGGTACATAATATAAGCACTTACATAGCAATTTACAAATAAAAGTGCAATAAGTTCAAACAAAGTTATATACCCAATAATCTTTCTAATGGTAATAATAATGTGGAGCGAATCTACTAGCGTACAATAAATCATATCAACCAACTAGTAATTTTTTTGTATAATGGACAGTTATAGATTAGTTTCTACAAATTATAGCAAATTGGTATACTACCCCATTGTATATATGAAATATATATATATATATATATATATATATATATATATATATATATATATATATATACAAATCAGATATTCTTAATATTCTGCCATTCTTACGGATATATTGTTGTAAGCGGGATATTTGGCTCAGGCATCAAATGACATAAAGACTATGTACATAATTATAACGCTTGCAGTACATGATCAGCAGATATTGATCAGGTGTATTTATCGTTTGCTCGCATTTATTTGTGTTATCCTAGAATTCCCCCAGATTTCCTTATACTTTATGGTCAAAATGGCCAAAACATCTCTTGGTTAATTCTGTATTTTTAATTTTTTTTAAAAAATGCTCATTCATCGGCTGATCTGCTCGCTTAGGCGGCCAATAAAATGTTTGCTAGTCAGCACCACATCTCCCTGTGTAATCATTGAGATGTGCTGCCAAACATGCTGGAAATGTATTGGGATGAACGATTGTAGTAATGATCGCTCGTCACCATACATAACCGAACATTGCTCCTAGGGTAAAATAAGCGCCAATTGACGACCTGTCTTGTCGATCGCGCTTATTTTCATGGCCCTAATGGAGCAGTGTAAAAAGGACCCCAACAGAGGATGTCCAGATTGAAGTGCAGGAAGTGCATCTTGAGAGCCATATGGTATTCTATATATCAATAAGCCACAATGATTGGGTCTAATTTAAAGTTACCTACAATATGTTTAAAGACAAAACAGGCCACTTTCTCCATTCGACAGATTGTTCTTCATCACTCATGTTTGGGAAACAATGAAGATGCCTTCTTTGATCTTGACATTCCTAATATGCTGAATGTTTCTTGAAGACATTTTAAGCCTTCATAGTCTACATTTAAAGGCTATGTACACCTTTTATAGGCATTTTTTTTTTCTATTAAACAGGTCAATCAGTGTGATTGGTGTACATTTATAATTCTTTTTTAAAAAAAAAATCATTTTACTTTTTGAGATACAGCCGCTCTGTATTCTCTATACAGAGCAGCTGTATCGTTTGCTATGACCTGAATCCGTCAGCCCCGCGGATTTGACGGGTTCACTTAGCTGTGATAGATTACAGGTGGATCCTGTGTGTCATGCAGGACCCGCTGACACTGAACCTGTCAGTCCCGCGGACCTGATGGGAGCAGGATTTAGAGAACGATACAGCTGCTGTGTATAGAGAATACAGAGCAACTGTATCTCAAAAAGTAAAATGAATTTTTAATAAAAACTAATTATAATGTTCTGATTGACCTGTTTATTAAAAAAAAATCCCTATCAAAGGTTTACATAGCCTTTAATTTTTCTTTAGTCCAAGGTTTATGTGAAGTGGTGACAGCAAATTGTCCTTGCCTACACGCCAAGGAGAAGGACCACCATGTTTAAACCTCTAGAGTTTCTCCAATTCTAAACAGAATAGTTGATATATTTCATACGACTACTCATGTTTATGTAGACTGTTTTGACCAGAAGGTACTTTCCAATAGAATAAACTGAGAATTACATGTTCTGTATCTTGTAAGCATAAAAAATTTAGAATTATCATTAGCATATTCTCAATCAACAGGCCAAAATTAACTTAAGTTATTGTTGACAGTGTAATGAGGTAACATTGTTTCATATATTACAGATACCTCATATAAAGTTGTGGGCCTCCTGGAACCTCTGTGTTAGCAGTGGGCTTCTACTTTAACAATTCATCTGATGGTATTCCTTGGAAGTTTATCATGGTCAATAATACAGTATATTCACATGATCCAATATCACTGTCCACCAAATCTAGTCTCCACTATTCATGGCAATGTGGATGGACAGTAAAATATGGATCTTGTGGATATACTTCAGATAAACTGAATTGTTATGTAGGACAGTAAGAAGTATTGTCAGTAGACATCCAAGACATCCTTCTTATGCAGAGTATCGGGAGTTCACATGCCAGCATTAGTCATTCAACTTTGTTTCAATAATATTGTTTCTCGGCCCTTTTAGGACAGTTATGGCGGAAACACACATGATTCTGACAGCCAAACTGAAAGAAAAAGCTCAGATTCATCCATGAGCCCCGACCTTTCCTTGTCGCCCCAAGACCACATTCCTATAAGATATTCAGGAAAAGCTTCGCCAAGAGACGAATACAGAAGATACAGCTGTGACGACCCCACAGAAACCAGTTTTGGTAAATTCATCAAAGAGAAAAAACAGTTTCATCCTTACAAGAGGCAATTTAGTGACATTTTTCCGGATACTCTTCATTCTCTGTCTCTTGGGGAAAAACCTTTCAAAAATATTGATGGAATAGACAGCTTTGAAAATGTCTGTGGTCCCACATGTCCTGAAGACAATGAGTCATTTGCCACACACATTCCCGATATAGCTGCGGAAACAGCATGGTGCAATTCTATACAGTACAGCGCCAGCCATGATGAAGGTTCACAGATGATGGTAAGCTTACTATGTGGTTTAGACATCGACTTTGTTGTTTTGTACAAGTACTTAAAGAAGTTGTCTACGTCTATTGAACACTTCTTCACGGAAAAAATATAAAGATGTTTTTAGCTAGTGAATACAACTGCTCATTAGTTAACCTTGAGAACCACCACTGCCTATAGCCTTGGGATGAATACCAGAAAAGCTGTAGGGAATTAGAAATTCCAAGTGCAGTGCTCCATTATTTAGCAGGACCAATTATGTTAATATGACGCTTTAGGGACTTTGAGGCACTATAGTATAAGAAATTCCCCAAAAAATTATTTAAGGGGTTGTCCATTTTGGATAGCCCCTTTCCGTATGTCCATTTAGGACATATAAAGCTAAGAGACCATTCTTCCATTTGAGACCTCTATGTGCTAAATAAAGCAGAGAGCGGTTCCTGCCGTGACTGACCTTTATTACATAGACACCCATTAACTTCAATGTAAAAAATAGTCAGCGGCTGTATTCCCCAGCGGAAATCGCTGATCACCTACAATTTCCTCATTGTTGTAGGAAACAGCTTCTAGTCAGGGTTTGTCTCAAAGGCATATATTTTTGCCTTTTTAAGTGTTTTCGCACATGGTGGTTGAATCATAGGGAACTGTAAAGGTTCTCTACATAAAAGTTATCCCTTTTTGCTCTTAAAATACCTCCATGAGAGATTGGAGACAAATCTTTCTCCTGCCAATGTGAAGTAGGCCTCCTGGAGTCCACCTTTATTTTTAATATGTAGAGAGTTGGGGGTAAATTGAATGCGGATCTCTGGTAGACTGAAGATTGTAGTAGACTTTGAGATTCTGAACACACTTGCTGCTGTGGGTGGTCATGGTAAATTGGGGCGACTTTCCAAGTTTTGCTATAGGGTTTAATGGTTACCCCTGATGACTACATAAGTTATATTCAGGTCAAATTATCATTATGTATATTCACATATACATGTCTGTATCACAAACTGGATTAATTTGCGCCTTTATATATTACTGACAACAGTATGTGAGCATTCATTATTCTGCTTTTTGGATAGGGGTTACTTCTACAGGACTTTTATATGGCAACTTGGTGATTTCATACCCCTGTCCTGTCTTGCACCGTAACATAATATGATATTCTTCTGTACATCTTTATTATTTTTCAAGGTGGGTCTCGCAAAATATGGCTTCAAATAAACTATTTAGCACCTTATAATCACCGGCTTTGGACTCTGCTGGTGGCTAGATGACAATTCCGGTCATTGTCTCCGCACCCTTTGGGGCAAGTATGAAGGGCTTCTGCACTGCTGGGAATTGCATTGCCTCACTTTCTGGCATGTTCATTTCCATTTCCTGTCCTTTCCGTATTTTATAATGATTGTACTAATTGCATGTGCCATTGGTCTGCATGATCTCTGTGTACAGTATTAGATTTATGCATACAAAGAAATGCTCTAGTTTTTTCTACAGTATAAAAAATAAACCCCCGGTGTTTTACATAGCATCAGTGGGCTTTCTGACAAAAACAAGACACTTACATTAAATCATAATCTCGTCTGAAAAGAAATGTAAATTATGGCCTGTTGGTGAGGAATACCTTGTTTGAGGTTTGCTAAACTGTGTCCCAGTAAGACAGGGCAATTTATGTCACATCCTATTGGAAAGTCATACTGCCAGTGCTCGGGGCTGCATTGTAATGCATTTTGGGGAAGCAACTGGAGGTCTTCACTAACCCTTTGCTGGCGCAGCCATTTTTCGGTTTTTCATTTTTAGTTCTTCCTCCCCGCCTTCCGTAAGCCTTACCCTTTTCATTTTTCTGTTGACATAGCCGTATGAGGGCTTGTATTTTGCGGGACAAGTTCTAGTTTTTAATGGCACAATTTAATGTACCAAATAATGTACTGGGAAACTGAAAAAAATTGGAATTGGAAAAAACGTACGTTTTTTGAGTTTCGTTTTTGCTACATTTACCAAGTGGAAAAAAACAGATGTTAACTATATTCTGCGGGTCAATACGATTACCAAATTTATATAGCTTTTTTATGATGTACTACTTTCACAAAGAAAAAACAAACACTAAGGGTATGTTCACACGTAGTCAACAAAAACGTCTGAAAATCCAGAGCTGTTTTCAAGGGAAAACAGACCCTGCTTTTCAGACGTTTTTTTACCAACTCGCATTTTTCGCTGCGTTTTTTACGTCCGTTTTTGGAGCTGTTTTCATTGGAGTCTATGAGAAAACAGCTCCAAAAACGTCCAAAGAAGTGTCCTGCACTTCTTTTGACGAGGCTGTATTTTTACGCGTCGTCGTTTGACAGCTGTCAAACGACGACGCGTAAATAACAGGTCGTCTGCACAGTACGTCGGCAAACCCATTCAAATGAATGGGCAGATGTTTGCCGACGTATTTGAGACGTATTTCCAGACGTAAAACGAGGCAAAATACGCCTCGTATACGTCTGAAATTTGGCCATGTGAACATACCCTTAAAGAAAATTGTTTTGTGTCGCCATATTCTTAGAGCCATAACTTTTTTTTATTTTCTTATCAATGGAGGGCTTGTTTTTTGCAGGTGAGCATAGTTTTTATTGGTACCATAAATAATGTTATATTGTAATAGATGAGACTTTTATGGATGCTGCAATTCCAATTATGTTTACTTTAATGTTTTACATTTCTTTAGGGGGAAAATTAGTGCATTTTGAACTTTGAATATTTTTATGCTTTTTTTCGTACATTATTCAACACTTTATTTAACTGTTTTTTACTCGAACAAGCATTCATTTAATCACTGGTACACTACACTGCAACATCTATGTATTTCAGTATATTGTGCTATTTACCGGTTCCTATTAAGCCCTGCCAGGCCTTAATAGAAGCAGAAAGATGGCAGACCTGGGTTCCTTCATTAGGCATCCAAGCTGCCATGGAGTTGCGGTAGGATGATGGAGAGACTCCCTCTTTCTAACTGCTTAGATGCCGCAGTCGCTATATACCGCAACATCTAAGTGGTTGAATGTCCAGGATCGGAGTTATCTTTGATCGTGTCTGTTGCAGTGAAGTGTCGGCTGTATGATACAGCACACACCCGCTGAGTATGGAGTGAGCTCCATACTCTCCATTTCTGGCTATGGCGTACAGTTACGTTAAATATCGGGAAGGAGTTAAAAATAAATCATAGTAATAACAGTAATTTTGTCCATATTATATCCAGATAATTCATTGTATACAGGCATTCTGCTCCCTGATTCCGAGTTAAATCCAACAGGTCTTATTTTAAAGGTTTCTACGAGGATTGATAAACCCCAATATTAATATGAATCATGAATGTAAAAGAATATTAGAGCCCATTTCTGAATGTCTTACTGTTTCATGTACATGGCTGTATTACAGATCTATGTGGTAGAGGTCCATAATACAGTGTTCTATGGGCCCATACTGTACATGTTTTTTTCTCATGGATCCTGTATGAATCGACAAGAAAAAAATCGTGGCATGCTCCATTCTATGTTGTATTACCGAGGTACTCTAGCATAGCTTACGGCGCCTCCATGTGCTGCAGTACAGGGTAGGTGCTCGTGGTGAGGCTGTGTGCATGGGCCCTTATAAGTATTCAAAACCTGCCGTGGCCACTGTATTTTTTTTTCTAGACCTGTTAATGCTGCCTGCGTTGTGTACAGTACATAGCATGCTCCTATTTTAAAGGACTAATAAAGCGCACCATACAGGCAGCCATATTGCTGGTGCAGTCATTACATAATAATGCACTCATGACTGTGATGACATAAAACTATATGTAGATTTTATTTATATATGTATATATAGATATATATATATATATATATATATATATATATATATATATATATATAGGAATAAATATTTAAAAAAATAAATGTATCATTCTCTTTGTAGCTGGGATCAGAAGTGAAGCTGAAGCCACAATCTTTGCTTATGAGTCAGCAAGAAAAAGAGCAAAGGATGTACTGGTCTCAATCCCCAACACAGCAGATTTATTGTGCCCCACAGACATTTCCTCAGGTAAATCCCATGTGTACTCACCTGATTTTTTTATGTTTACTTTGTGTATGTTAATAAAGTACAAAAATAAGGATTTGCATGTTATGGTGCCCTCACACGCTTTGATAATGTGTACGTTTCGGCTATATCTTGCTAGTTTAACTTTTGCTCGTTTGCGACTGTTCTTGAAAAAAAAATCCAAAGACAAATGTTTACATGTGGTGATTCCTTGCTAAATTGTAATCCTAGGCACATGGTACAGGGGGGGGCACCTAAGTCTAGATGGGTTGTTTAATTGCCGGAGCATCGAGTGATTGCATGAAGTGATTTGCAGATCTTAACCCGATCGCACAGATTGACATACCATTATGCTCTAATTGCAATCTATTGACTGCAATAGGGCGTAATGGTATGCCCAGTGGATGGCAAAGGCACAGAAGCTGTACCCACATCATTCGCAGCAGGTGCCGGCTGAAATATGCAGCTGATATCCCGCTGCTATGGCCAGGATCCGAGTTACCACCAATCCCTGCCATTTAACCCCTTAGTTGCCGTGGTCAATGACGCTCACAGCATCTAGGTGGCTACAGAGGTAGTGGGCTCCCTCTGCAACCAAATTGATGTGCTGCGATACAATATGGCATATGGGTTGCGATGCCAATCAGGAGCCTAACAAAGGCAATAATAATAGCATCAAACTGACAGGCAATAATGCTTGGTATACTGAGTATACCAATGCATTATAAGAGTATGCTCGCACAGGGCAGATACGCTGCGTAAAAGCAGGAGGCTAGCCTGGATGAAGAAGCACAGAATTCTGGGTAAGTATATAATTTATTGTTTTTCCTGAGTTGCAATTTTCCGCCCCAAAAATCGCAACATCTACTGTTTGTTGCGGGTTTTAATTGCCAATTGAGTTCAATGGGGAAAACCCACAACAACAAAAAAATCTGATTATGCAAATACAATTGACACGCTGTGGATTACAAAAACGCACCGCTGGTCAATTTCTGAGCAGTTTTTCCGCTTATCATTTACACAGCGTGTGGATGAGATTTGATCAAATCTCATCCACTCTGCTGCTACTGTATCATGCCCCGTAAAAATCTGCAGAATTTAAGCTATGTGTGAACTTACCCGAAAAGCGATCATTAGACCGCTTTTTGAATTCCCTAATGAGACTAAAAAAGGAATTAAAGTTCATTAAAGTTAATCAAGAAAAAAAAGTGTTCACAGTAACAATAAAATAAAACCATTTTTTCCATTATTTAAAGCACTCAATGAATGGCGTAAAAAAGCGCAAAAACAACAATTAATTGTATGTACCCCAATATGGTTGTTTTAAAACAATATGACTCGTCCCGCAAAAAACAAGGCCTCAATCAGCTACATATGGAAAAATAAAAAAGTTTGTGGAATGCGGCGACATAAAAACTATTTTATTTCCATTAAAATGTGCTCTTATTGTGCAAAAGTAGTAAAACATAAAGAAAATTATATATATTTGGTATCGCCATAATTATATGACCCATAGAATAAAGGTAACACGTTCTTTATGCCGCATGGTCAACAACGTAAATTTTAAATGTTATGGCCCACGAAACTCAGTGAAAAGAAAATGAAAATATATAGCTGCATCCTCAAGATCCGAAATAGCTGCGTCCTTAAAGGGATTTCCCCCCAATAAACATTTATCACGAGGTTACGTTATAATTGTATGATCACTGGGGGCCCCATGATCTCTAGAAGGGGGTTCCCATTCCTCCTTACTGCACAATCGCAGTGAGGAAGATTTAGAATAGATCGGCGGTTTCGGATGAGCGATGCGGCTCCATTAAAAGTCTATGGAAATTATGGAAACAGTCGAGTGCTATACTCAGCTGTCTCCGTCAGCCCTATAGACATTGAATTGAGCGGCAGCGCACCTGTATGACCACCGCTCCATTCAAAATCCTCCTGACTGCGATCGCGCAATGAGAAGGAATGGGGGTGCCCAGCGATAATACATTTATCACCTATACTATAGTTCAACATTTTTAGCATACCTGAAGATAAGATTGAAATTAGTTAAATCGTACGCATTATTGAAGGCACCTTAATTGATTGTATGAGGACATTTATATGTTATGGCCATACTGAAAAGTTTAGAAGTCGAATTAAGTCATAAATAAAGTAGTATCAGAGTGAATAGAAAATAGATCTAAATCTAAACATGTGTTAGAGTGAGTGAGCCAGTGAATGAATGAATGAATGAATGAATGAATGAATGAATGAATGAATGAATGAATGAAAATGAATGAATGAATGAATGAATGAATGAATGAAAATGAATTCACAGAAGAACAAGTGAAGTTTGATGTCTTAAAGAGGCTCTGTCACCACATTATAAGTGCCCTATCTCCTATATAAGAAGATCGGCGTTATAATGTAGGTGACAGCAGTGTTTTTTATTTTAAAACATGATCTGTTTTCACCACTTTATTAGCGATTTTAGATTTATGCTAATGAGTTGCTTATTGCTCAAGTGGGCGTGTTTTTACTTTAGACCAAGTGGGCGTTGTACAGAGGAGTGTATGACGCTGACCAATCATTGTCATGCACTCCTCTCCATTCATTTAGGCAGTGAACATGTTAAAAAATGTATGGCCGAATGGATACAAACAATTTTTTAGGAATTTATCATCTATTGACTCGAAAAATGTGATGGATCTGCTCTATGACAGGACTCAGATACTATGCTTTTTTGAGACCTGTAATAAAAGGATCTCAACAATGTTTCTAAGATTAGATGTCGGAAAGCCATTGCTAGAAAGCCATTAAAAGTACCATGGAACTTCCTGCATGCCACACTATTCAAACAAAACTTTGGTACTACCTTTTTCCTTTTTTTTACCTTTTTTACCTTTTTGATACCAGGGGCTATCTCTCTCTGCCCCTTTTATTTTACCTATCCATAGACCCCATAAATCACTTATAAAAATATCTTGCTAAATGAATGGCCAAGTTCACTGATAACATTACCCTAAGGCCGGGTTCCCACGTAGAGTAAACAGAATTCTGTGCGGAAATTCTGCAACATTTAAAGTAGCAGCAAAAGTGGATGAGATTTTGAAAACCTCATGCCCACGCTGTGGAAAAAAAAACACAGCAAAAACGTTACTAAATGAACCTGCGGTGCGGAATTTAAATCCACAGTATGTGAATTTATGCTGCGTTTTCGTTGCTTTTCTGTTGCGGGTTTTCCCCATTTAATTCAATAGGAATGCAAAACCTACAACAAATAGCCAAGTGTTGTGACTTTTGAGGCGGAATCACAGCGATCATACTTACCCACAACTCTCTGCTTCTTCCTCCAGTCCGGCCTCCTGGGATGACGTTTCATCCCATGTGACCATGTGCAGCCAGTCACAGGCCAATTACAAGCTGCAGTGGTCACATGGGCTGCAGCATCATCCAGGGAGGCGGGACCGACGGCAAAGGAGGGACACATCACCATGACAATGGCCGGGGGAAAGTTTTTTTTTTTTTCTACTGCTGCTTCCCATAGCGGAAATTCCGCCCGAAAAATCGCACCACAATGTGGTGCCGTTTTTTTGGACGAAATTCGGATATTGCTGTGTAGTTTTTACGCAGAGTATCGGACCTGTGGGAACCCAGGCTAAGGATTATAGACCACAAATGTAACTTTAAACCAATCTTAAGGAGATAGAACAATTGAATTGACTTTGGGAAGCTTTGTGAGTAAAGTGCCTGTCTTGCCCCTATGGATCCCTCTTCTATATGTAGCCATAAAAATCTCCTAAAAACAATATACTGTCAATTTTTACAGATACATCAGAAACCTTCAAACCACTTTAGGCATATGGAAGAACTTCACAATATGTGGCGGGAGCCAGCATTCATAAAAAAGTAGTAATCCCAAAACCTCTACTCTTGTTACAATTGCAACCTGTTTACTTCCATCCAAAAGAGGACAAAAAAATCCAAGATCCGATTACACATCCTTCGAATATGTTCCTAATATAAAATGTTATAATCTGAGAGTAGCTGAGAGTGACTGGTCACCACTCAAATTATATTGTACGGGTACTTTCCTAGACTTGGACTTCATACCTTTCAGTTTTTCAAAAGTCACTTCGCCGCGTGCTCCAAACTCTCACAAAAACGGTTGAAATCTGATTCGTTGTTATGGGCACAAAAAAATCCACTTTTTTTTTTCCGCCCTATGAATAATACAGTGCTAGATTTTCTTGGCTGCTAAAGAAAAAAATAAAGTGTTGACTCAACATATGTTTTTTAAATTTATGTTGTAAAATGTTACAGTGCCGTATTACACATTTAGTATCTAGCACCTGCACTTTCTAAGGGTATATTTACACATGGTAGATTTGTTGCAGAAATTTTGGTAACTGAAAATCTCTTCCATTCATCTGCATTGGGTTGATTCTGCAGCAAGCCTATGGATTTCTACAAACCCTATTGAGTTGAATGGAACAATGGCAGACATTTCTGCAACAAATCTGCTGCGTGTGGCTATAGGTGGTTACACTTATAAGTGGTTAGTAAAAAATATACTTTATTCACCATATTTATTATTTCGGTAAACCAATTATTTACCCTAAATGGTTAGTAAAACTGTATTCACTGTAGCATGTATTCTATCTCTTAGCTGGGTACATTCTAATAGCTGCTTATTTATATGGATTTTCTCCCAGCCTACCGGCTGTCATTTTGTTCCACGTACTATGTTTGGCATTGTAGGTTTTCT
Organism: Rhinoderma darwinii; assembly: GCF_050947455.1. Lineage (NCBI taxonomy): Eukaryota > Metazoa > Chordata > Amphibia > Anura > Rhinodermatidae > Rhinoderma > Rhinoderma darwinii. Next base: position 421,163,455 of record NC_134688.1, read on the forward strand.
GAAGTCAGTTTTGCTAAAATCATATTTCATAATTGTGAAAAAGAAGAAGAGCCTCCTCCCTTCATACAGTCAGGTGCCAGGTTCACTACAGCACGTTGGCATAACTCATTGTAGAAACTGTAGCAAACAAGAAAGTGCCTTGGGCTGGAGCATAACACGGATGAGCTACAACATGCTCATCTTTTATATTTCCAATATCAATCCACCTGTAGACTGGCAGCCTGACAAGCTGTTACTTGTTCCTCCCCCGGTCTTCCCACCCTAGGGGACATTTCTTAAATATTGTTCTAGGTTACCATGCTGCAAGGTGTATGTTGTGCATATAGGAACTGTCTGCTTCGAACACATTTATTTAGTATTCATGCAAAAAAAGATTTTCGTTTGGTACCCTTAATGGTCAAGTCCAAGGGCCCAGTAGGTAGAGGGGCCCACTGCCACCTTATAAGCAGCTATTAGCTTCCTACTGTCTATAGTTTACAGTTACTGGTGGATTGTTACATAGACATACTATGGATACTCTACGATGAGTTATTAGAGAACAAGGGGCCCATCTTGCACAGGGGTCCTCTGCTGTCCGTGTCTGCCCCTGGTCAAGTCAGATTGCATGATGCTTCTGGAAGGAACCTTCATTCAGTCTAGAAAAAGAAATTGGCAAACATTTTCTGGCTGCAGATAAACTACAGCTACCAGCATCTATTTGATCTAACTGCCGGAGGGTAGAATTCAATAAATTATGCCGAAAAACGAAATATAATCACTGAGTTGTCTTCTTCTGCCAATAAGAGTTTTGCTGAGTTATTTTGTTGTTACGTCTGTGTCTAGGAGCGCTGAGTGACAACCAATATGGCTGCTATTAGAGCTTCCGCAGAGGTTGTCACCCAGGTCTCACGGATTCAAGAATGTAAAATGTGCCTATTTAAAGGGGTTTTCCATCACTAAAACATTTGTAACGTGGGATTCTCACAAGAGGTCCCCATCTGCTCGTGACTCCTGCCTCTCATTGTGCTTTACAACACAGCATTCCGTTCTCAGGTCTGCCCAGGCTTTGGTCACCCTCCTGCATCCCTTTATCCACAGCCCCCAGCCTTCTGCTGCTCTGCAATAAGACAAGCCGCCTCGTTTACCAGATCTTCTTTGTCACAATGCTCTCACTCCTCTCTGCTGACCTCCGCTCTCCCCTCTCTCTGGGCACCAAATCCTCCATCTTTTATTTGCTTCCTACTCCCTCCCCTCCTACCAGCAAGGTGGCGCAGCGTATCATATCACCACACTCTTCTCTGCCCGCACCAGTCTTCCAGTGCCTGTCAGCGTCACCCCTCTTCCCTTTCCTTGCGCCATTTACCTTCATCCTCTGCCATCCTGGGCATCCAGACAGTCTATTAAAGAGCCAGGTAACCTACTTACAAAAAGGATACATGTCTCAGTCCATAAGCTGTAGTGGGGGTAGAAGGGGGCACTTATTTCACCCTCCATACACATTTATGGCTCATCCTTAGGGTCCATTTACACCGGTCCATTTTGGCCGTAACAACGAGCGCTGATCAACGATACAACTCATTGATTTGCGCTCGTTTGCTCCTTTCACAAGGAGGTAGTATGGGGACGAGCGCTCATTACTACAATCACTCGCCCCCATACATTTTTATCATGTCTGCAACACAGTGAGATGTGCTGCCGACAACGATAATATTTTAGACCGCATAAACGATACAATCAGCCGATAAACGAGCGTTTTCTCGTTCATCGACAGATCATTGCCCTGTTTACACAGGGCAATGATCGGGAACGATAATTGACCCGTGTAAATGGGCCTTTAGGATAGTCCATCAATGTTTGATTCGTGACTGTCTGACCATTTACCACAGTGCCCATTTAATGTTTGCTCAGGAACAGTGTCTCATCTATACATGCAGCACAGCCCCATTCATCTTAAAGTGGGTGAACTGCAGTACCAGGCACAGCTGCTTGTACGGATGAGCCCATGTGCCTGGTTTTAGGGATACCATAGTTTAGTGTTTTTTCTTTTTCTTACCCCCGCAGTACTGTAAGGAAGTGTATATAAAATACAATTTCCTTAAAAGTGTCCCAATCAAATATAAAAATTACTTACTACATGTGTTTGGCAAGACTACATACAAGATAATAAAATGTTTTCTCTGATTTCTATTTTAAGGCTTGCATGTGCTATCAAGTCTGTGCATTACTTGCTTCTTTCAATTGAGGATCGAAGTAGGGCATTTACAATCCAGTGAGACGTGTCTTCTGACTAACAACCTAAATGATTCATCATTACATGTTTCGGATTTGTTTGGTATGTTCCTATTAAATAGCGAAAGAGATTATAGAGCTGTTTATGATTAAGGCATTTCACATGTCTAAGGGAGATTTAGGTAATCCACTTATATGTCACTGCAAACCACTATAGACCATTCTGTATCATGGGACAGTGTAGTGTTTGCTGGAGACCTTGTATATATATATAAAGTTTGTAACAAAAATATGAAGTCTGAAGGCCAAACAGTATTAAATGTCAAAATAATTTCTAAGCTTGACAGCTGACATTAAATTCATGGTTACCGCTATGGATAAGAGTGGAGGCAAGAGTGTATATAAAGGACAAGCAGAACCTATACCGAAAATGTAAATGCCCTCCTTCTACATCCCAGCATGGAAGGGCCTGGGGCTTGTTCCCATTTACTTTTTCCCAACCCCTTGTAAAAGAGATGGCTGGTGTTACACTCTTGTCAGATCTCTTTCCCTTGTTTGTTAACACTAAAATACCTTCAGGGGATGGGAACTTTGTATGAATTGAAAGGGAATATGGCCCTCAGAACAACTGCATAGAAGGCACAATATTGCTTTATTTCATTTAAAGGAAAATAACACTTTTCTAGTGCAAAATATTAATAAGTTGAATCAATTCACTGTCAGCAATGGTAAAGCTATGGGGGTTAGCAATCATAATCGGCCATTATAGGAACCCTAACAATACCTATTAGACAGGCAGATATTCTTTCATGAGCGAGCGATAAGTGATGATTTAGCAAGTTGTTTGTGTTCGAAAGACAGTCGGTTACACGTGTCAATAATTGCTAAAGATCTTGGCGATTCAGTCATTACTGCGATCATTGGGATCAATGACTGGAAGATTTCTGATTAGACGAGGGGACGTGGCAGTGACGACCAATATTCTTTCGTTCGTGTAGATGTGACCGATCCTCAGAAACCCAACGTTTTATCGTTCATCATTCGATCGTTGCACACTATTACACATGACGATTATCTCTTACATTCGAACGATTATACAAAAATGTCTGCAATAATCGTTTCGCCTAATAGGGCCTTAAGAGAGAGGTGTGATAACATATCATATTAATTGCACAATGATGTCATCTTACTATACAAATTAATACTTCATTTTTCAGTGTTTTAAGTCTATACATATCACATATATGAATTTACATTGGAAATCATAGATAGTGAAGAGCCCAGAAGCCTCAGCTATGCCCCTTGCCCATCGGGAGCCTCACCTTAACTCATTGGATAGTCAAATTATTTTAAGTAGATATAACTAACAAGCTTTATAAAATTCCACCTCAGGGTAGGAACCTTATGGGCAGAATGGAGAAGGAAGACATTTTATTGACGTGTTTTAATACAATACTTTAGAATAAAAAAATTATATATTTTCACAAATGGAAAAGGACCCAGGTGCAGATATCTACAGGTGGCTGAGGCCTCTCGTACAGTGCTTGTGATTAATGACCGTGACACTGTCATCATCTGAGGTGCGGACATACAAATGATTGCTCTGTCTAATATCATTAACACCCTCTATAACATACATGGAAATAGTGACAAGATGGTTGGGATAGAATAATATATTATTATTCTGCGGTTGCTTCTGCATTAGTTATTGCGAAATATAGAGAGGAAGAATCTGCGAGAAATGTTCAACTTTATGTATTTTAAACATTTTGGAAGACTGACGATGGGAACATTTGGGAAAATTTTAATGTTTTCAGTGTTTCTTGTGCTGAGGTGTAACTGCAGCCTCTGCACCCCCTATAGCTATAGGATTCACTGGTGTGATATATGAGTAAAATATAACATTTATTTATAACTCTCTAAAAACAGGGGTACAATCACCACTGTGAAGAAGCCCCACCGTGTGTATAAAAACGTATTAAATAATAAACTCTGAGTTCTAATTCAATTGTGAACCTCCTATAGCTCAGTGTTCAACAAGAATATCAATACGGAATCAGCATTTCAAAAATGGGCATAACAATAGTCTTGACCCTAATTCACACTAGAGTCCGTGATAACCGCACCGGAAGCTCCTAGTGTTGAGGTATACAAACAATGCTAGTGTTCCCAATGCTAAAAAATTCCTATTCACAACCGACCCTACGCGTTTCAATACTCATCATCAGGGGTCTGTAGCTTGGTCACTCTGGCCGGGATGCCAGCGATATTTAGTTCAGCAGCAGATATTCTGCTGTACTCCACGGAAGCATGCTCGCATAGATGTCAGCGGCATGACCCCTGATGATGAGTATTGAAACGCGTAGGGTCGGCAGAGGGACGCGTCGCCATGGCTATGGGTAAGTATGAAACTTTATTAACGTTTTCTGCAGCAGACATTCAATTTAGTGCAGTTTTTCAGCCGGAATCCCCTCTGTCGACCAGGGCAGATTTGATGAGTGCTTTTACGGAGTGTATCCGCCCTGTGTGAACATACCCATACTATGTCTTATAGGAATTCACTGATTTACACAAAGTGGACAATCAATAAGCCCTTGATGTTGCACCTGGGAATGACTGCACTTGACTGCAAATGTAGTGTGATCCAACATAATAAAAGCTGAATATTGCAGTGGTGCTTCTATTCGACACCATACACTCTAGAAGCAATGCTCCTAGGGGAAAATACCTCCTTAACACAGCTTGTAATGGACTATGCCACCATTTTTTTCTCATGAATTCATACAAAACCTGCAATGAAAAAACCTATGTGTGCCTCCATATGAAATCAGAGACACACAAGAGGACAGTATGGGTTGCATACGCCTATAAAAGAACGTATACTGTAGAGTATACAAGATTATTATTTTTTACAGTTGCATTGAAAAGTTTAGTTGACAACACTTTTCACTACAGTTGAGACACAGTTATATACCGGAAAAATGTTTGGCTGACGAAACTCTTTGGGCATATTAGAAATATGCCTGAATTGAGTTTCGGTAATGTCATTGTTTAACTTTTTATTGTGAATGTAGAATGGGATAATGTAATTGAGTTGGAAATGTCTTAATCAAATGCAATAAACCTCGCTTTAATGCGAAATAAAAGTACATGACTGGAAAACCTCACTGAAATTTATACTGGAGCCATTTAATTGGTCTTATATTCCCACCCTCAATAAAACTGCATTGTATGCCTGTACTTTACTATCTGATTTCCTGACTGTAATTAATCATCGGTTATATAAAAAGATGATCTCTGGCCATAATTTGACCTTCATCTCCCATGTCAACACCTTTAGAGATGAATGGAACTGGTGAGCAGTTTAGGCTTTGAAGCTGGTACCCCTGCAAACATCTTTATGGCGTTATTTGACATAGAGTGTCTTAAAACCTATTTTATCTTTATTCTAAAAATCAGTATGGGTTCCAGCGCTTAGGTCCGCATGTTTAGCAAGGAGGAACCATGACCACATGGTGCCGATAGCCAATCAGCCTGAGAGGCATTTTCATTTGCAAAGAGTGCGCAATTTAATTTGTTTCTCCGATGTGAATAGACTCCTTTTTATTTACTGAGGCATCACTCATGAAAGAAACAGTTGCGTTTCAAATTCAGCTCTGCTGCATTATACTATCACCTCATCACAATGTAAGGAGGCCTTTCAAAACAGAACCACATGACACAGTGATGCAACTTTGAATAAATCTTTTTTTATTTTTCATTTATTTTTTTAAGAATGTAGCAGAGAGTTTGTACTTGCCTGATATGAGTTCATGAACCCTCACTCTGAATTCTGACCTTCAAAAAAGAGGGTCTAAATAACCTAATGGACACCCCCTTTAATGTGGAATGTTGGTCGCACATTCTCATGTTGCACTCACCATCACATCTATATTGAGAGGTGTTATGGGGTCCTATAGAAAAATCTGTAATAGGGCCTCAGTTCATTATGATCACCTTCAGCACGAGAGATCAGAACATGAAAACCTTATTATTATTTTGGTCTGTGGCTTGTGTCTTTTCCCAATGCAGAGGATAGGGATAATGCACACAGTGATGTCACAGTACAAATATATTGTACACAGTGATGTCACAGTACAGACTAAATGCACAGTGATGTCTCAGTAAAGAGATAATATACACAGTGATGTCACATTACAGCGATAGTACACAATGATGTCACAGTATAAGGAAATGCACATACTGCTGTCACAGTGCAGAGATAATGCACACAGTAGTATCACATTACAGGGATAATGTACACAGTGGTGTCACAATACAGGAAACCTACAGATAGTGACATCACAGCATAGAAATTTAGCAAACAGCTGATTCCATAACATAGGAATAATGCACCACATGATATCACAGTATTGGAATAATGCAAAATAATTAATAAAGCATTACATTTTCCATGATCCCCATCATCCATAGCCTTCACTAACTGTACCTCACCTCTCAGTAGAGATATGTCTTATTACGTGCTGGACATATCAGCTTTATACTTTGATAGTTACGCCCATGGAGATTCTAAACAGAGCAATAGCTGAAATAACTGCTATACAAAGGCATATAAATCTAGTTACTATATGGACAATAACTCTACGGGCGCTATACTGTGTATGTTCTACTATACTGCATGGTCACTGCTTATAGACATCTCTGTGGTTTTTATTAATGTAAGGGCTTATTCAGACGAACGTATAATACGTCCGTGCAACGCGCGTGATTTTCACGCGCCTCGCACGGACCTATGTTAGTCAATGGGGCCGTTCAGACAGTCCGTGGTTTTCACGCAGCGTGTGTCCGCTGCGTAAAACTCACAACATGTTCTATATTTGTGCACTGTTCGCACATCATGCACCCAATGAAGTCAATGGGTGCGTAAAAATCATGCGCAGCACACGGAAGCACTTCCGTGTGACGCGCGTGATTCGCACAACAGCAGTAAAAAGTATGGATGAAAACAGAAAAGCACCACGTGCTTTTCTGTTTACAAACATACAAACAGAGTGTTATAATGATGGGGGCTGCGCGAAAATCACACAGCCACGCATCATACACTGCTGACACACGGAGCTGTTAAAGAGGTTCTGTCACCAGATTTTGCAACCCCTATCTGCTATTGCAGCAGATAGGCGCTGCAATGTAGATTACAGTAACGTTTTTATTTTTAAAAAACGAGCATTTTTGGCCAAGTTATGACCATTTTCGTATTTATGCAAATGAGGCTTGCAAAAGTACAACTGGGCGTGTTGAAAAGTAAAAGTACAACTGGGCGTGTATTATGTGCGTACATCGGGGCGTGTTTACTACTTTTACTAGCTGGGCGTTGTGTATAGAAGTATCATCCACTTCTCTTCACAACGCCCAGCTTCTGGCAGTGCAGACACAGCCGTGTTCTCCAGAGATCACGCTGTGTCGTCACTCACAGGTCCTGCATCGTGTCGGACGAGCGAGGACACATCGGCACCAGAGGCTACAGATGATTCTGCAGCAGCATCGGCGTTTGCAGGTAAGTCGATGTAGCTACTTACCTGCAAATGCTGATGCTGCTGCAGAATCATCTGTAGCCTCTGGTGCCGACACGATGCAGGACCTGTGAGTGACGTCAGAGATCTGCACTGCCAGAAGCTGGGCGTTCTGAAGAGAAGTGGATGATACTTCTCATCAGAACGCCCAGCTAGTAAAAGTAGTAAACACGCCCCGATGTACGCACATAATACACGCCCAGTTGTACTTTTACTTTTCAACACGCCCAGTTGTACTTTTGCAAGCCTCATTTGCATAAATACGAAAATGGTCATAACTTGGCCAAAAATGCTCGTTTTTTAAAAATAAAAACTTTACTGTAATCTACATTGCAGCGCCTATCTGCTGCAATAGCAGATAGGGGTTGCAAAATCTGGTGACAGAGCCTCTTTAAGGACCTTTTGTGCACGCAAAACGCACACGCTCGTGTGAATCCGGCCTAAGCATGTGGGTATTAATAACCTCAGATTCATGATTTTTTTTAAACAGCAATGATATTCAAGGCAAAACCAGTAAAACAAATATTCTACAGAAAGCAATTTCCCAGTTTACTAGAAGCCAGTAGAAATTGATAAGATGCTGTACAGTCTCAGGATATTACATTTTAAGCTCTGTATATGGTTGTAAACACCTGCAATAACCATAAATGATCTTTCCTTTAGTATTCCACAGGAGGAAGCTACCCTGTTACATACATTTCTACATCACATTACCCTTACCAAAGGATTGCACCACAAGCTGGCATTGAATCCCAGCAACCCCTGTACCCAAAACCCATTTATTCATACAGGTACTAAATTTTATTATATTATATTTATGAGATTTAATTTAAAGGATATGTTCACTTTAGTAACCAAAAAATACTGTTTTGTGTATACAGCTCCTGTGCAGACTTCTGTTTCTCCATGATAACAGACTACAAATATTCAGTGTAGTTTAAGGCCTCATGCACACGACCGTAGCCATGTGCACGGCCGTGATATTCGGGTCGGTCGGCCGCGAAGTGACACCCGCGAGCCACCCGCAAATCGCGGGCCGTGCACATGGCCGCGTGCATTATTTCCTATGAGACTGGACCGCAGAACACGGCTGTAATAAGACATGTCAGTTCTTTCTTCTGGCTCCTGGGCCATGCACGGACCGTGGAAACCACGGTCGTGTGCATGGGTGGGCCCATAGGAAAGAATGCGGCCGCAATTCTCCCGTGGGTTTTTGGGGGAATTGCGGCCGCAAAAGCACGTTCGTGTGCATGGGGCTTAATCCTATAGTTATGTTACTACTCCTTTCCATCTGCTTCCTCTGGTAGCTAATGTACAGACAGTAGAAGTGGGGCAGATAGAAGGAGGGTCAGACTATACACAAGGTTTGTTTGTAGTCTGTAATCCCAGAGATACATAGGTCTGCATAAAAGCTGTATACACAAAACGTTAAAAGTAAATTCTTAAAGCTATTTGCAAAGTCAATTTATTGCTTGATTTTAGCATTTTGCACTGGATTTTGAACAGCGAAATACATTTTTGTTCTTTTGCGTGGAGATGAGTAATTTCTACCCCCCCAAAATCTTACCTGTGCAAGGACTATTCCTTTCCACAGATAACTGAATCGATCATCACAAATTCAGAGATCTTTGCATGGGTCCGCGGGTAAGAAAGATTTCAGGATTTGAAAAAGCGACCCATCTAAGTTCATTGGCAGTTAGGTAGTGGGCCTAGGAATAACTTTTACACCATGGATCATGACATACAAGCCACAGATCTGGACCTTCCTCTCTTGCATGTACACTCCTGTACTTTAAAGAGGACCTGCCAGATCTCCTGATATGTCTGTTTCAGTAAATGCTTGTATTCCACATGAAATAACAATTCTGGAACACTTTTTTCTTAGAACTCTCCATTGTGCCGTTCTTTTGTTATTCCTCCTGGAAATGTATGAATAAATTGATAGATGTGTGTTACCATTCCACTTCTCAATGGGGTGTGTCCCTATACATGCTGACGCCATCCAATCAGTGCTGACCGTGTGAGACTGTGTAAGGGGCACACGCTATTGACAAGGGCAATGATGACACCCACTCCACTTGTTAATTTATACATAAATTTACAGGAGGAATAAAAGAGGAACAAGTTATAAGAAAATGTGCTCCAGAATTGTTTATTCATGTGGAATACAAGTTTTTTGCAAAACAGACATGTCAGGAGAGCTGATAGATCCTCTTTATTTACGGCTGATTAAGGACAATTCTGTACATATGAATTCATTAATGCTGACACAATCATTTATTTTTTTTTTCCAAAGCATCCTGATATTTATGGCTCTTAAGAACAGTAAAACCGGCAGCCTTCCTGTAAGCGAGATTTACAATTTTATGACGGAGCACTTTCCTTATTTTAAGGTAAGATCATCACAATATGACATCTCGTCCAAATATCAACCTATAATTTGTCCATTAAAAGAAAGTTTGGTTAAAATTACAACTCCCATACATAACCCTTAGCCATCCAGACTAACCTGACAACCAATATGACACATATATAAACATTTTATGAAACTATGACTGTCTATAGAAGATTTTAATGACAATATTCAAGAAGACTTGACAGCCATGCTCCCAGCACAACGTCTTCATAGTTTTGTTCATTAACCATTGCCATTCAGGAATGTGTAATAATTACATTTGTAGCCCCAAAGCAGAAAGGGAATGAATAACCCAAAACAAGTAATAAAAAAAAATGCTTTGAATGACACATCTGCCTTTCTGTACACCCTGCAAAAATTAGTTGTAGATCCTTATAACCAGCGCTTTTGGCGAAACATAAAGAATGACAACCTACCGGTCTCTAGTTGATGCAGTACCACAAGTCTCAGCATGCATAGACTAACAGAGGACAGTCACAGCAATACTATAGTTGTGATTTTGTCCCTTTAAAAGTTTCCCTTAGGCTATGTTCACACCTGCGTCAGTGTCTCTGTTGTTCAGAGGAGCAGAACAAGGAAATGACGGAGGCAACGGTTCCGTTGCACAATAGACACCGCCGGTGGCCAATGGATCCCATTGACTTTAACGGGTTCTGTCGGCTTTCCGTCGGCTGTCCGCGATTTTACCAGAGACAATAGCGCAGAATAATGTGCTATTGTCTCCGGTAATCTCGATGGCCCCTAACAAAGCCCCCAATGCAGATGTGAACGAGGCCTAACAGTGATCAAATTCCAAATACAATTCCTAAATTCAGACTTTTCCCATCATTGGTTCTTAAACTTCCAGCTACATGCAATCATAGGGCTACATATTTTATACATCCACTTCTTAGGTATACAGTATATGATTCTGCAAAGATGGGTGACGTGATGGCTAATACAGCTCCAACAGGAGTTGTAAATTAGATCTCCCAGACTCCTGAATGACAAATATGCCTAGGTAAAGGATTAGGATGCCCCACTATTAGCCAGAGTGAAGAGACACTACATAGAGATGCTCCTACGCTGGAGGACGGAGGACAGCCATGTATTAGATAGTTGCCCATTCATTTCAATGGGCATCATGTAATACCACAAATGTGTGACCGTCAGCAGTTTTCCCTGGCAATAACAGTTATTTGGCAGTGGTTTAAGATGCTGTACCCATGGCAATGAATGCCAGTAAGTCCTCAGAGTAGGGGTTGTCCAATCAGAACAAACCCTTTAAGCTCCAATACTGGAGCATGGGTTGTATCAATGCATAACTAGTTAGATTTGTTCAGAAATCTAGGAAAGGTGGGTGACAAATCCTTTTGGTTTGGAAAAAATACAGGTAATGCTTTAAAAGGGGTTGTCTGGACATTTTTATTGATGGCCTTCTGATAGGATAGGTCATCAACATCTGATCGGCGGGGGTCCGACTCCTGACACCCCTGTCGATCAGCTGATTGATGGAGCCACAGCGTTCATCGCCACAGCCTTTTCACCGTTTAGAGGCACATCGCCGTACACATACAAAGCGGATGTGACTGAAATTGCCGTTTCGGTCCAATTCAAGTGAATGGGGCTGAGCTGCAATCTCAAGCGCAGCTGCTACCGATGTGTGCGGCGTTGTCCCTGATAAAAACTGAAGAGAACACAGCGACGAACACCGCAACCCTTTCAGTTGGCTGATTGGCAGATCCCCACTGATCTGATATTGGGTACCTAGCCTAGGGATAGGCCATCAATATAAAATGTCCGGAAATAAACCCTTTAAGTATTTAAAAGATCTTAGAATAAATTAAAGGGATTGTCTGCTTAGGACAATCACTTTTTGCTAGAAGAGTCCCCTAAGAATAAGCTTATCACAGGGTGTCCCGCTCCTGGGACTCTTAGCAAGTGTTCAATACTTCTGCAGCACCACAGTAGGGGAAATGAAGCATTACACAATTCGTATTGAAATCAGCGGACTGTCGGTTTTATAATATTCTTTTTATTATTTCCATGTTTTTCCATTGACATAATTAAGTCATCCAAAAAATACACAATAATTATAATACCCACCCAACCCCCCACCCGTCCCACTTTCTGCCATCCAAAAAGAAAGAGGGAAAGAAGGAGAAAATAAAAAAAGGGGCGGAGAATTTTTTTCTTTTATCTCTTTTTTTTTTCTTTCTTTTCCAACATCCATGGGGCCTTACGACCTTACAACAATAACTTTATCCCCAGCATCCAGTTGATCAACCCAACATCTCCATTTGTCACAGAAATATATATACCTCCCCTTTGAGGTATAGTAGCTTCGTTCATAGTAGCACTCTAAATACTGCCTTCTGCCACTCAAGCACAGCCAGTGGATTTTTTATGAACCATATCCTAAGAATTTGTAGTCTTGCCAGGAATAATATCTGTAACACAATATTCCGATCATCCCCCTTTTTTAACCCTGTTACCCTTGAAAGATCTCCCAAGATCATTAAACCCTGGGGGTTCTCGAAAGCTATACTACCAATATCGATGCAATTTCGGGCATCACCACATCATGGACTGTCTGTGTAATGCGCAGGGTCCTCCAGGGAGAAGGACTGTGTTTGTAGCCACTCTCCACTCTAGATGATACATAGGGATCCTAATTGAGAGACCCACCTGTATTTACTCAGAAAATGATAGGGATTATAGTATTCTACAATGCATATGAATCAACAGCATGGTGTGCCCAGAATCAATGGTAAAATGTGAGGACCATTCTATCCTTCTTTCCTACATACCGGTACAACTATGGCTGGGGTGGTCTTGATATTTTATAACTGCAATTCATTGCTGAAAATCCAAGACCCTCCCAGTATTAAAAATCCATTAATGGGAATGGAAATTCCATGCAATTATCTGGGGTGGAAACCACTTATAGATAGAAGGCTGAATGTGTCTGTTATGATGAATAGAGACACAGACACAACTATAAAAGTGATGCATGGCGTTTGACATTTGTCTGACTGACACAACTCTATTTATGGGCTGGGTGAGTAGAAAGTGGATTGTGTCTGGGCTCTATTTATATTATCTGGGGTATTATAGTTTTATTCCTAAGAGTCTCTCTCTCAATAAAAATGTCTTCCTACATGAAATTAGCGGTTAAGCCGTTTTCCATACTTTAGTCATTGTTATTGTAGAATCCTTTAAGACTTAGATGTGAATTTAATCCTAACATCTAATATTTCTTAAGAATTGTCGCAACCAAAATACACGTTTTACCAAGTTTTCAAATTATCATGGAAGTAAAACCCAAAATGCAAAAGACCAAAAGTACGCTGTAAACCATTGCATATTTTTTGGCCTTCAGAACCTAACTCAGTAAATTCAGGTAAACTCCAATAGTCATCTTACCCTAAATGTCATAGTCACAGGTGCCCAAGAAGCTGACTTATAAGAAGTTGTATGATGGGGTCCTACTATGCTTATCTATGATACGGAGGGAACATTGATGATTAGTGATTTTATTTCATGACTTGATGTGAAGGAAAATGTCTCCAAAAATGAAACTTTGCAGCATGTGTGAAGCCTTTAGTAACCTCTCCTATGATACTACTTAGGCCAAAATGAGCACTTGCTTCTACTGATGTTGTACTTATAGTATACAAATAGCTTCTTGCCATGTTTTTTGTTGTGCTAAAAGTGAATCTGTCACCCACAGATGTGTCCACCCTTACCTTAGCGTGAATTTAGTTAAGTATTCTAATTCATCATGAAACAAATTCAATAAAATATTGCGAAATGCTAGAAAAACCATGGACAGGCTGCAACTCACATCACAACCACAGGGTGGGCATACATTGCAACATATAACAAGGACATCTCATAACAGACTATCGCGAAATCATGTTGTTTTTGAAAGCTGGTCATCTTGTGTCACACATCTCAGGTTATGTTGAGATATGAGGAAAGGTAATGAACGTCACATCTGTAAAATGCTACCCTAATTAAGGGCAGCATATTACAGATACAAACATGTTGCAAGGGTCGATTAAAGGATCGTTTATACTGAATACAGCCCCTTCTCCATTATACTATTATAGGTACAGGTCTGCGGCGCTGGTGGGCCAAATATTAGTGAAACATCCCCCAAGGAACAGCAAACTATGTATTAGCATTTATAGAGACTGTTGTGATTGAGCCTAAGACGGGCGGGGGAGGCAGGATCAATGCCGGACTATAGTGGACTCATAAGCTAGCTCTGCCAGTCCAGTTACAGACCAGCTTTAATTAGCAAAGTAACTGAAATAAAATAAAAATCTACTAACTATTTGTAAGCAGCATCAGTAAATTAAATTCTAAAATATCTTGTGACTTTACTGTTCACTGAAACAGTGTTGTATTAGTTAGTCTAGGGCTACATCGCGACTTTGGCCGCGACACAAGTTGTGCAGTCACAGATCACTGTGTCGCCCTGCCTGCACCTCAGGTAATAGAAGTCAATGTGATTTGCCGTGACCGCAACACAACAGCAAAAAAAAAAGATTGAGACATCCTTCTATGTGGACAGTTAAAAGAAAGTTCTCTTAACTCTAGTTGTCAGCCCCTCAGATGTTATTATTTAGACACTTTTTAATTTTAGAACTCATGCACCCACCTATGGGTGGCACAAGAGACACAACTTTCTTCCTTCCAAAGGTCAGCTATTTTGCATACTTTTTTTTATATACAACATATATTATTATACGTTACAAAAGAGCTTCCCAACCATTAACTTAGTCCCAGGTACCCTGTATGGGACTCTTCAGCTGGTTTTTAGCCCTAAGTACTATTGTCCCCAGTTTTCTTTGTATATGATTTTTTCTTTTCGGGTGCAGATAGCTGTAAAACCAACATAAACATTACAGGAATATCTTGTCATTCTAGACTGCTCCAGATGGGTGGAAGAATTCAGTGCGTCACAACCTGTCTCTAAACAAGTGTTTCGAGAAAGTGGAGAATAAATCTGGAAGTTCATCCCGAAAAGGATGTTTGTGGGCTTTGAACCCAGCCAAGATTGATAAGATGCAAGAAGAGCTGCAGAAATGGAAACGGAAAGATCCTGTAACAGTGAGGAAAAGCATGGCAAAGCCAGGTAAGGGCAATGAAAGCGGGCAACTAAAAGAGGCACCGGTAACCTAAATAATGACAAATACTAAGCAAAGGAATGAAAATCTTATAATAATTCAAATATTTTCTAATCTATCTGATCAGGGGTCTGGGAAAGAATAAGAAAATGTTTCTTTCTAATATCGTATGCCAATGCCAAACTCTGTCACTTGATGCCATATGTATCATAAACAGCCAGGTTCACATTTTGGATCGGTACTCTTTAGTGGGCATTTTTAATGTATTGGAATGTATGTGGTAAATTGCATTAGGAATTGTATTTGGAATTTGATCACTGTAAGGGTATGTACACACGACCTATTTTCAGACGTAATTCAGGCATTTTACGCCTCGAATTACGCCTAAAAAGACGGCTCCAATACGTCGGCAAACATCTGCCGATTGCTTGCAATGGGTCTTACGATGTTCTGTGCAGACGAGTTGTCATTTTACGCGTCGCTGTCAAAATACGGCGCGTAAACTTACGGCCGTGTCAAAGAAGTGCAGGACACTTCTTGGGACGTAATTGGAGCCGTTTTTCATTGACTCCAATGAAAACCAGCTCCAATTACGTCCGTAAAAGACGCCGCGAAAAACGAGTGCACTTGTAAAAACATCTGAAATTCAAGAGCTGTTTTCAGACGTATTTGGCGTTGTCGTCTGAACATACCCTTAGGGAAAAATCGGAAGTAGAACACCTCCAAACTTCTGCCCATTGATTTCAATGGGAAAACGGCGTTCTGTTCCGACGGAGCGTTTTTTAACACGTAAAAAAAACGGACTCAAAAAATAAGTGCAAGAGACTTCTTGGAACGTTTTTGGAGCCGTTTCCCATAGACTCTATTGAAAAAAGCTCCAAAAACGGCCGTAAAAAACGCTGTGAAAAATGGCGCGAAAATTGCGAGTGGCACAAAAAACTTCTGAAAATCAGGAGCTGTTTTCTCTTGAAAACAGCTCCGTATTTTGAGACGTTTTTGACTCTGCGTGTGAACACACCCTAAGGCTATGTTCACACGGAGTATTTTGGGGGAGGAATATCTGCCTCAAAGCTCCAAACGGAATTTTGAGGCAGATATTCCTCCCCCAAAATACTCCGTGTGAATAGCAATGATCGCGCCGTTTTTCGCCCGCGGCCATTGAGCGCCGCGGGCAGAAAACACGCTTTCTCCTGCCTCCCATTGAAGTCAATGGGAGGTCGGAGGCGGAAGCGCCCGAAGATAGGGCATGTCGCTTCTTTTTCCCGCGAGGCAGTTTTACTGCTCGCGGGAAAAAGACGCCGACGCCTCCCATTGAAATCAATGGGAGGCGTTCTCGGGGAGTTTCTGCCGAGTTTTGCGACGCGGTTTCCGCGTCAATAAACTCGGCAAAAGACCCCGTGTGAACATAGCCTATGTATCTGAATGTTCAACAACAGGTGTGTGCTTGTTTATGCCTAGATCTACAATCTACATATATTACTCATAAAATGCCTGTGGGTCTGATCCAAATGAATACTTTTACATATCTTGAGTTTCGGAGGATAAAGAGTAATAAAAACATAAAATATATTTAGATGTGCATGAATAAGTTTAAAAATATTTGTAGGACTAGTAAAGGGCTGTGGCTATAGGAAACGAGGGTTACATTTAGTGCTGCTCCTAACATGCCTATTCCCCATTTACCTCTCCTCCATGGAAGAGAAAGTATGTAACAAAAAATAATAATAAATAATAATGATAAAATAAATAATAAAAATATAAAATTAACTGCCGCCACATTAGCAAACACCCCGCTATATAAAGGACATTTACCTCCACTAAAAAGCCGAACAAACTGGTTGTCCATGAGGCGAAACTCTTGTGCTTGCAACATGCAAATTACAAGCGGGTCTTCTCACAAAGTCCTGTAGCCCATAGGTTCTCAACCAGTGGTACGTGTAACCCAGGCAGTACACACCATGTCTATAGGGGTATTCGCGCTGTCCTCATGCTTTGCTTTGAATAGGAGCAGCCAAGTGTATGATCATAGCATTGGGGACACTTCGATGTAACTTATTTAAGTAGGGGGCAGTTGTTTAGAAACATTGACAAATACTACTGTGAGTGTCAACCACCCTGTGCCGGAACCAAACTACTTCCAATAAGGCTTCACGGTATTATAGACTCAAGGAATCAAAGTTTGTCTGAAGTTAATAGTATGCCATTCTGCTACCTAAGAGCCATACCGGGCTATGCTCTGCAGAAGCCATTATTTGATATAAAGACTCATTCATTAACATTGAGCCACAATTCTCTGGCTGCAAAGTAATGATGATATTGGGTCAGGTCTGGGAAACCAAAGATATCTAATGTTCTGTGTGCATGGAATGGTTAATATTTCACCAAAGTTGCCAGCCTAGATCATACAGCTTTTTTATATTTAACTATATGTTTCTTTCCATTTCTTTATCAGAGGATCTTGACAAGCTGATTGGAGAGAGAACAGAGAAACTGAGATCCTCACTCCTGGCATGTAGCACTGCCGGTATCATGAACACATCGTCCACCATGCACATGTCGATCCAGAGTGAACAGAACATTTCCCCTGCCATGCCGGCAACACTACAGCCAATGCATGATATTTCTGAATCCTTGCATGCCAAGAAGCCACCACCAAGTTATACTTCACTCCCTCATGGATACCCACAGATCTCCCCAGCAATGATACAATCTCATCCAATACCACAGAATCATTTTTCTTCACAAGAGAACCAAAGGGAACTGACTAGCCAACCCATTAATCCCCAGGACTCTCCAATACCGGCCCATACTCCTCCTCTTCACAACATGAAGATGTTAACGGAGCATTCCTCTACCAGAACCATGCAGGACCAACTGATAGAAGGCGAGCTGAGCAATGACATTGATGCCCTCAATCCCTCTCTCACAGACTTTGAACTTCAAGGTATGCTATAAAAATAGTCTACTTAGTGACTAACAGTTTATGAGAGGACCATTCCTATTGTACATCAGTTTTCCTACATCATCTACATACTATGGGACAATTGTTGACAATTATGGGGGGAATTTATCAACCTTTCTATGCTAGTTTTCTGGCATAAAAAGGGGCCCAAAAAACACGCAATTTCAATTGAAAATTTTTGTCCCACCCTCCCCATTTTTGTGGAAAAAGGCGTGGCTTCTTAAAAGGGGGCAGGGCCACCGTGGCCAAACAAATTTATTAGAATTTACGCCAGACAACTTCATAAATTATAGTGCTAATCTATGCTGTGCGCCATTGGTAAGCGGAGGGCTGAACTTCTCCTCAGTTGACACTCTTTTCTGACTTTAGGGTGGCAGCATTTTGGCAGTTGATCGCTGCACTTTCCTAATTCCAATAGTAGCGAATATGAAAATGGGTTATGTCTTATTAAGACAACCTATTTAATGTTGCTGTATGGATGAGAAGGTTATCTGACGGCTTTGTACTGAGGTATTCTCGCCTTAGACGTCAGAAGTTTTTTTAAATTTCAGTTACCCTTTAAAGAGGCACATTTTGTTGATTACTACCTACTAGAAATTACAAACTTTTGAATACAAACAAATAAAATACAATTGAATTTTTTTTAAATTGAAATTTCATTCGTTTTTTGTGTGAATAACACATTTTTGTATGTTAATTGACAGGAAACCTATGGGAGGAACTTAAGGATGACAGTCTGGCACTGGATCCCATAAATCTCATATCTTCCTCTCCAACTCCACCTCCACCCCATTACTTCCTGCAGAACGGGATCTGCGGCGGCAACGTAATCAGTTCACCTAGCAATAACTCCCATTTGGGATTGGGTGACATCCATCTCACCACTGTTTATTCCTCATACATGGAGATGGATACTGTGGTGCCGTCTTACATCAATGGCTCTGGATCTAAGCATATCGCAATTGTTTAAAATAACTGTCTCCATAGACTATACTGAATATTGGAAAATTGACCACAAATATTTATATATTGCATTTGCATAATGTAATATGGATTGATATAAGAAATATTAATTCAGTCTTCTATTATAGAAAAGATGGACAGTATGCGTTTTCAGGTATTGTTCTTCAGCAATGTCCTACTCAAAGCATTTAAGATATATTAAATTGCACAAGTAACACACAAGGGCTTAGTAAATAGGCCAAATCAAGAAATAAATTAGCTAAAAATAACAAATTCAAATAGATAATAGACCACACTTTCTGTTATTCTGAATAACTTAATTTAACTTTAAATCTTACATTCTTAGTATTTGATATACTATTATTTTTTTTTTATCATGACGCAACTTTTTCTTAATGGAAAGTGGCTATTTACAGATATTGGAATGCATCAATGGCAGATATGCATTGGGTACATTATTAACAACTTCCATCCTCCATATAGAACAATGTAAAAAAAACACTGGAAATGCTAGCGCCAGAAAAGAATAGCACAGAATGCCAGTGTGCACCCTGCCTTAAGTGTCATGCACATGGAGGAGACAATAAGAGGGGCACAAAGTGCCTGCCTCTATACCATGTCTGAATGGCATCATATTACAGAGATATCTGTGCCTAAAAGGAATTCTCCTAGGGGAGAACTCCTCCATAAAACAGCATCCGATGGCACAAAAAAAAAACATATTTTTAATAAGTTTAGTTAAATGCAGTTTGGCTATTTACAATATTTGAGAATAAGCAGGTCTAGTTCATAACACCATGAGGGAAAATTTTCTAGATCACATATTTTGCCTTGCCATAACATATTACTTATATCACTCATTATAAAGACCTGAGAAATTCTCCATGTACAAAAAGGAAGAATTTTGTATGACAAACATCTTTATCCTTCTCCCACCTTTCCAAGTTTCACTCAAAGTCCTCATATGTTTTACCCCTATTGGCTTTACATAGATTTTACAAGAATTGTAACAAGACTATTTTTAATATTTGTGGGTGTTATATGTGTGTAGTATAACTAGGTGAAATTATATGGCTATGGAGCAAGCTAAGGCTGGCTTCACCCTCCAGTATTAGGCTGGGTTCACACGTGGCGGAATTTCACTTAAATTCCGCTGCGGACACTCCGCAGCGTTAATCCGCAGCGGAGCCGTTTCTGCATTGACTTCCACTTCTATTTAGAAGTGTTCGTTTAGACGATGCGTAACATTCCGCTGCGGAGCATAGGCTGCGGAGCGGAATTTGGTGTCCGCAGCATGCTCTGTCTGTTGCGGAGCAGTGGCGGACTCATGGCGGAATTTCTCCATTGACTTCAATGGAGATTCTAAGTTCCGCAATGAAGTCCGCAGCTGTCATGCACATGTTATGTGTGCTGCGGATGCGTCTTGCTTTTTTGCCATGACATTTCTTCATTCTGGCTGGACCTATGTATTTCTAGGTCTACAGCCAGACTGAGGAAGTCAATGGGGCTCCCGTAATGACGGGAGCGTTGCTAGGAGACGTCTGTAAATAGTCACTGTCCAGGGTGCTGAAAGAGTTAAGCGATCGGCAGTAACTGTTTCTGCACCCGGGACAGTGACTACCGATCACAATATACAGCAACCTGTAAAAAAATATAAGTTCATACTTACCGAGAACTCCCTGCTTCTGTCTCCAGTCCGGCCTCCCAGGATGACGTTTCAGTCTAAGTGACGGCTGCAGCCAATCACAGGCCAAGCACAGGCTGCAGCGGTCACATGGACTGGCGCGTCATCCAGGGAGGTCGGGCTGGATGCCGAAAGAGGGACGCGTCACCAAGACAACGGCGGGTAAGTATGAAATTCGTTTACTTTCACTAGGGAAAGTGCTGTCCCTTCTCTCTATCCTGCACTGATAGAGAGAAGGGAAGCACTTTTCCCGCAGTCCGCAGCAGCTAGTCCGCATCAATTTACTGCACATTTTGTGCAGATCCGCAGCAGAATCTGCAACGCAGATTCTGTGCGGCATTGATGCGGACAGTTGCGGAGGAAATCCGCCACGTGTGGTCATGCCCTTACATCCACAACACCCGGACTCTCCATAGTTCTACTGAACCGAACATAGATCACCATACGGTTCTACGGTAATTTTAGTTCAGTAGAACCACGGAGTATTACAGCCGTATTACAATGCAGCCATATCACAGCAATGTACTGTAGAACCGTGTGCATGAAGTCTGTATGGCACTACGTGGTGTCCCTACAACTCCTTACCTACAGAGTTGATATATGGTGTCTCTATAATATGGCATCCGATGGAACATGGCACAATTTTTTTTCCGTTCGTATCTATAACCTTTATTTGCCTCTATATGAAATTGGAAATAGAGGTACAGTATGTGCTGTTTTTGACCTGCGGTGCAATTCTGCTACGGAAAGTGTGCAGAATTGCTACGTTTTTCATAGGAGATGTCTCCAACTCCTAACATTGGGAAAAACACAGCAATTTACGCACTATTTTCTCCTGCAAAGACCGCAGTAAATGGTGTGTTTTTGCCGCAGCGGAAAGCCTTTGACTTTCAACGGAATTGCTGCAGAAATTTTCTGCAGCAATTCCGTTGTGTGTGGACATCCCAATAGAAGCAGAGATAATGCAAAGGTGAAGCCAATTTAAGGAAGATAAATCTGATCTTCAACTAACCAAGAAACGTCTCTGCTCCTCCCTTTGCGTTTTCTGTTTTTTATCCAGCGAACTTATCCAGACACAAATAAAGTCGCACCAGGGTGCTAGACTACAAACGGGCGCCCTCCAATCATCCCGTATCAAGACACACACAAGAAAAATAAAAATTAACTTGCTTTTAGTTACTCAGCTCCAGAATTTAGTGTTTTTATTTTAATCTCCACCAGAATGTATTGGGTGTTTCCTAACTAAGCCAAGTTTAGATGGCTACTGGATATATGGAAACCTACCCTGGTATTTTGAAAAGATATGGAAAACAGGAGTAAAGACTTTATTACAAAGACTCATTCCACTCTAAAGAAAATGGCGCAAAAGCAGACGATTGACGTCACGCAAGAGACGGACATGGAAATTTCAGAGTCCTAATATAAGCAAAGAACTTTCCAGGAACTCAGAAGCATTTCAGTTCTGTGCAGAAATCCATGTTTATCTCCGAGTTTGTCTAGGAATATATGTGAATATATATGCAGTTCATAAAGCAGGTGGCGCTTCCCTTTCAGCTGTGCACTCCTTGCTTATTGGTGGAATTCCTTGTTGCACTTTTATTTCATGAATATTACGTCATTATTTCACTTGACGTTGTCCTTCCTTTGAGCTATAGTTATATAGAAGGATAATGTCTCATTATTTGTATTGTTCTATATGTTTTTGTGCAGTATTAAAGAACACAGATGGATATCACATGATGAGTAAGAGGACATAATACTAGCAGCAGGCTTCATATCAGAGGGAATTATTAAAAAGTTGGCTTTTTAACCATTATTTCCTAATTAAGATTTACATAATCATATTTATGTACAAATCTAGCCAAGATTAACATGTCCCAGTTCTGTCTCATTTACAGATCGCATTTGCATAACATTTTGTTTCTGAAATAAATTCATCTGTCTGCAATGGATATTACTGTCGTAATGGATTTTTGTGTTTCACATTACTTAGGGAATCAGTATTGCTCCATGGATGGTCCACCAGACCCAGTTGTCAAATACTTTGAATAGCTTAACGGGAAAATAAAAAAAGAACAAAGCGCACATAGTGCATGAACCAGTAAAAAAACAATAGATGGGGAGAACGGTGGTCAAATATGCTGACCTGGTGTGGTTATGCTAGGAGCACAACATCCAATAGAGCATACTCCAGTAGTCCACTGAAGCGAAATAGTTTGGATAGGGTTGACGCCCAAGTTCCGATCCGAGAGCAGTGGCAGGTTCGATATATATACTGGAGGTCAGGAAATAGCAGCGGAATATTCAATGGCGCAGCCGTGAGGTATTTACTCCGTTTCCGTGCAGGTACGGTGTTAAACGATGAAATGCGAAATCAGATAAGGTTCAAAGGTATTTTATTTGCACAGGTAAAACTACGCGTTTCAAGGCCGAACCGGCCTCTTCATCAGGTTAGGTACAAATGATGTGTACGTTCCAGGTAAATACAGTGAAGGAAATAAGTATTTGATCCATTGCTGATTTTGTAAGTTTGCCCACTGTCAAAGACAGTCTAGAATTTTTAGGATAGGTTAATTTTACCAGTGAGAGATAGATTATATTTTTTTTCAAAAACAGAAATCACATTGTCAAAATTATATATATTTATTTGCATTGTGCACAGAGAAATAAGTATTTGATCCCTTTGGCAAACATGACTTAATACTTGGTGGCAAAACCCTTGTTGGCAAGCACAGCAGTCAGACATTTTTTGTAGTTGATGATGAGGTTTGCACACATGTTAGATGGAATTTTGGCCCACTCCTCTTTGCAGATCATCTGTAAATCATTAAGATTTCGAGGCTGTTGCTTGGCAACTCGGATCTTCAGCTCCCTCCATAAGTTTTCGATGGGATTAAGGTCTGGAGACTGGCTAGGCCACTCCATGACCTTAATGTGCTTCTTTTTGAGCCACTCCTTTGTTGACTTGGCTGTATGTTTCGGGTCATTGTCGTGCTGAAAGACCCAGCCAGTAGCCATTTTTAATGTCCTGGTGGAGGGAAGGAGGTTGTCACTCAGGATTTGACGGTACATGGCTCCATCCATTCTCCCATTGATGCGGTGAAGTAGTCCTGTGCCCTTAGCAGAGAAACACCCCCAAAACATAATGTTTCCACCTCCATGCTTGACAGTGGGGATGGTGTTCTTTGGGTCATAGGCAGAATTTCTCTTCCTCTAAACACGGCGAGTTGAGTTAATGCCAAAGAGCTCAATTTTAGTCTCATCTGACCACAGCACCTTCTCCCAATCACTCTCAGAATCATCCAGATGTTCATTTGCAAACTTCAGACGGGCCTGTACATGTGCCTTCTTGAGCAGGAGGACCTTGCGGGCACTGCAGGATTTTAATCCATTACGGCGTAATGTGTTACCAATGGTTTTCTTGGTGACTGTGGTCCCAGCTGCCTTGAGATCATTAACAAGTTCCCCCCGTGTAGTTTTCGGCTGAGCTCTCACCTTCCTCAGGATCAAGGATACCCCACGAGGTGAGATTTTGCATGGAGCCCCAGATCGATGTCGATTGACAGTCATTTTGTATGTCTTCCATTTTCTTACTATTGCACCAACAGTTGTCTCCTTCTCACCCAGCGTCTTACTTATGGTTTTGTAGCCCATTCCAGCCTTGTGCAGGTCTATGATCTTGTTCCTGACATCCTTAGAAAGCTCTTTGGTCTTGCCCATGTTGTAGAGGTTAGAGTCAGACTGATTAATTGAGTCTGTGGACAGGAGTCTTTTATACAGGTGACCATGTAAGAGCTGTCTTTAATGCAGGCACCAAGTTGATTTGGAGCGTGTAACTGGTCTGGCGGAGGCTGAACTCTTAATGGTTGGTAGGGGATCAAATACTTATTTCTCTGTGCACAATGCAAATAAATATATATAATTTTGACAATGTGATTTTCTGTTTTTTTTTTTTTTATATAATCTATCTCTCACTGGTAAAATTAACCTAGCCTAAAAATTCTAGACTGTTCATGTCTTTGACAGTGGGCAAACTTACAAAATCAGCAAGGGATCAAATACTTATTTCCTTCACTGTACTTTTTTATATCCAAAGCTTAGGTCGGCAGTAACAAAGACTACCGGGTCAAGGTTACAGGTCACATTCATTATAGCATGCGGTCAATGTCAAACAAGAAACACAGTTGATTCCTCATGTAGGGAATATAAAAATATAAGTATCACAAGTTAAAATAGTAATAATATGGATATGAATATACTTTATAATTAAATGCTATAATTTATTTTAAAAAAATGTATGCGTGTATATATATGACAGAAACTTGAGAACAGGGAGTCATAACGCCCCATATCATAGAAAAAGGTATACATTCTATTACATACAATATCATAAACACAAAATATATAAAACAAAGCGAGGTTCTAAAATTTGAGTTTATATGTGGATCAATCAAAAGACCCTAGTACAACCAAGGGCATGGTATTATTGTTACACACTGCAAAACTATGTGTAGCAGACAGTAAACATAGACCACTAAATAAACTATTTCCAGTTAACTAAATGCCAAGAGGATCTAGTGTCTATATATGTCATTTAAAATTGTATATTTGCAGTTATATCACGGCATTTTAAAATATTTACATTTCTATAAATGCACGTAGAACAAGCATCGGGTC
This sequence comes from Rhinoderma darwinii, assembly GCF_050947455.1. Taxonomy (NCBI): domain Eukaryota; kingdom Metazoa; phylum Chordata; class Amphibia; order Anura; family Rhinodermatidae; genus Rhinoderma; species Rhinoderma darwinii. The sequence continues at coordinate 421,189,052 of NC_134688.1, forward strand.
ACTATGTTCGCAGGGATTAGATGGATATTGTGGACATATATGACGTTTTTTATGGATTGAAAGAGACGGACAATATTGTGTAAATGTATAGTCGTCATGGTGATGTGACGCTAATGCTACGGAAGCCTGAGAGGCTCAAATCTGAACAGTGTGAGAAGTATCGGCATGAGTGACAATGAATGCTGTATTTTGATCATTGAAAAAAAAGAAGGAACAAACCAAAGAGAGGGGAGTATTTCATTTTATAGAGAGCTCTAAAGGTAAGTATGGCATTAGATGTAAAGTGCAAAAATAGTTTATTTACTCGTTTCATGAAAACACAGGGCCATTTATACTTTGAATAGGATGCTTAGTTCATGCTTGTTGAAATGTCTTAACGCCCTTTTACACGGACCAATAATCAGGCAAACGAGCATTCATATGAACGCTCGTTCCCGATTGTTGCCCTGTTTACAGGCCAACGATCAGCCGATGAGCGAGCCGATAGTCGTTTATGCGGCCAATAAAATGGTCGCTAGTCTGCAGCACGTCTCCCTGTGGGATTTGCTGCAGACAAACTGGAAATGTATGGGGACAAACGATCGCAGAAACAATTGTTCATCCCCATACATTACCGATTATACGTTTTTGTGAAAGGAGCAACTGAGCGCCAACATATTGGGACGTGTAAAAGGACCCTTCCACAGCATCTGGAATCTACTACCTATAAACCATTGCTCAAGGCCCTATTACACCATCCCATTTTGGCCGATGCAGCGAGCGCCGATCAATGAGACAGCTCAATCGGCGCCCTGTTGCTCCTGTCACATGGAGCTATAAATGGGGACAAGCGGTCGTTACTCCGATTACTTGTCCTCATACATTATTATCATGTCGGCAGCGCATCTCCCTATTTACACAGGGAGATGTGCTGCCGACAACGATAATATTTAACTTTTTTAAAACAATACGATCAGTAGATGAACGAGCGTTTGCTCGTTCATCTGCTGATCGCCGCACTGTTTACACAGGGCAATGCTTGTCTGCTCGATAATCGCCCAGTGTAAAACCCTCTATACACTAGTGTTTGCCAAAATATAGCGGTGGGAAAGAATTATAGAATACTTTACCTGCCCCCACACCAAGCGTCTTTTAAATAGTAAAGGCAGTAGGGGGACTCTGAGTTAAAACATTGTTCAGGGGTTCCCCATGGTAATGAGATTGGGAACCTAATTGGTTTAGGCAATTACACACTGTTTTCTGTGTATATATGTTTTTGTGCTGTTTCCTTCTTGCATTTTTAAGCATCTTCCTGTATTCCTATTGGATAAGAGAAGTAAAGGTGCATCATAGAACACATCAGTTTATAAAATCATTCCCTTTGGGGGTATTATATTGTTTCCCTATGTTTTTCTGTTCCAAGATACCAAAAGAACACATCGAGATTCACTTTGTCACATTAGAAAGCATTTTAAAACTGATGCATTTTGGAATTAATTTCAGTCCCATAGTAATAACTCTGATCCCTTTTGGTGATTTTTTTTATTTAACAGAAAATACACTGTAGAACAGAAGCTTGATTGCACATAGCCTAAAAAGCCCCAACCACTCTGGTAGAGTGGGCCGCACCCCGAACCCTGAAATTCTTGTGAATAGCCTTCTGAATCCATTGAGCGATAGTGGCCTTAGAGGCCGCCAACTACTTCCTGGGAACCTCCAGGAGCATAAACAAGGAATCCGAAAGGAAGGAAGGAAGCAAGGTGCGGACAACATCCAATTTGTGTAAAAAAAGACAACCTAGGTAAAAAAGGAGAGCACAGTACAAAGCACTACCCTATCCTGATGAGGAATCAAGACTACTGAGCAGCATGACGAAGTCGGCAGGTCGGAGAACCTCCGGATAAAAGTCACTGCACCGGATCAGTAATTACAGATGAAAACTACTGTCGTGTGCATGGGGCCAAAAATAGATTAAAAAAAAGATGAATGTTTAGGAAGAAAAAAAATGAGTAAAAAAAAATACACACAAATGCACATTTTTTTTCCAATAAACAAACTTTGTTAAAGTGTAGCTAAACGTTTGACACATTTCTGACGTCATAGTGGCATGTCAGAAGTTTGCACGCGCACCCGCTTCGTGTCTGTTCGGCTTTTTCCGGAAATAAATGTATCGTTGTACGGACTCAATAGAAAGTCTATGAGCCTGTACTCCGGCCTGTACATCGGCTTTCCGGAAAAAGCCGAACAGACACGAAGCGGCTGCGCGCTCACACGAGCGCTCCAGCTGCTTCGTTCTAGCGATTGGTGGGGGTCTCAGTGCTCGGACCCCCACCAATCAAAACTTCTGACATGTCACTATGACATGTCAGAAGTTTGTCAAACGTTTAGCTACACTTTAAATATAAGTCTCAAAACATAAAATATTATACACACCGTAACAACCGGCACAATAATTTTATCGCAACATTTAAAAGCTGCAGCGCTCGGTGCAAAAAAAAAACAAACAACAGCCTCATACAACTACATCGCACAAAAAAAAAAATATGACGACCAGGATGCAAAGAGGAAAAATAGAAAAAACTTTTTGGTCCTCAGGGCTAAAATTGGCCCGGTACTTAAGAGATTAACTTCTGCAATGTGTAAATAACAAAATAGTCATGACATAAAATGAAACAAAAGCAGTGATGTCCACAGCTCTAAATCTGGAGGTATGTGAACTTTGTACGATTCTCAGTATAAATGGAGCATACACACAGGACATGTTTTTTAGTTCTTTGGAGAAAAAAAAAATCAAAATGCTGTAGTAATTTTAGATGAACACTAGATGGCAATCTTGATATGGTTAATGTCAAACATGTTGCTTTACTTATACATACTATGAGCAGGGTTGGCCAAAACGAAAAGAGTAACAGGTATTTCAGCAAACATTTGACATCTCATAGTGACATGTCAGAAGTTTTGACTGGTGGGGGTCTGGGTGAGATTGGCTGCGAACCTAGTATGTCTAAAGATGGGCTCACATAGAAAATCTATAAGCGCGCCTTTAGCTTGACTTTCTATGTGAGCCCGACTTCAGGCATACTAGGATTGCCGATCGCAGCCGAAGAAGCAAAGTGCTTGGTTGAGCGCTTCAGCCCCTTAGTTTTAGCGGTGCGAATCTCAGTAACTGGACCCCCAAGGATCAAAACTTCTGATATGTCACTATGACATGTAAAAAGTTTGCTGAAACAATAGTTAGGCCCCATGCACACTCCATGCAGTATTTACGGGAATATGCAGTTCAGTTCTGGGCTCCAGTTCATAGAAAGGATGCCCTGGAGTTGGAAAAAATACAAAGAAGAGCAACAAAGCTAATAAGGGAGAATCGAAGTTATGAAGAAAGATTAAAAGAATTAAACTTATTTAGCCTTGATAAGAGACGACTAAGGGGGGATATGATTAACTTATATAAATATATTAATGGCACATACAAAAAATATGGTGAAATCCTGTTCCATGAAAAACCCCCTCAAAAAACAAGGGGGCACTCCCTCCGTCTGGAGAAAAAAAGGTTCAACCTGCAGAGGCGACAAGGCTTCTTTACAGTGAGAACTGTGAATCTATGGAATAGTCACCGCAGGAGCTGGTCACAGCAGGGACAGTAGATGGCTTTAAAAAGGCTTAGATAATTTCCTAGAACAAAAAAATATTAGCTCCTATGTGTAGAAATTTTTCCTTCCCTTTTCCCGTCCCTTGGTTGAACTTGATGGACATGTGTCTTTTTTCAACCGTACAAACTACGTAACTACGTGTCCGGCCTGTAGAAATCATCCGTAAAAAAAATAGGGCCCACAAATGCCGGCGACTGTCTGCGGCCGGCCGTGCCCGTAACTTGATGGACATGTGTCTTTTTTCAACCGTACAAACTACGTAACTACGTGTCCGGCCTGTAGAAATCATCCGTTAAAAAAATAGGACGCGTCCTATTTCTTTGATTTTACGGACCGTGCTCCCATACTTATAATAAAAGCAGGGCCCACAAATGCCGGTGACTGTCTGCGGCCGGCCGTGCCCGTAATCACAGACCGTGATTATGGGAATGGTCGTGTGCATGGGGCCTTAGTCTTTAAAGAGCATCTTACAGTTAGGACAGGGAGCTAAAGGGGTGCGGAGGTAGCAGTCACACCTGGACCCTGCTACCTCAGGGGGCCCAAAGGCTACTCTGACACTTAAGAAGACACCAGTATTTTAAATGATTCAAGGTAGTGGTGGGCCAGAATCTTAAGTTACCATTCTTTGAACCGCCCTGACAATTGCAAGTCCATGGGAACAATGCGGGAAGAAGGGGGCGGCGTTTGATTTTGCACTCTGTAAACAAATTTACCTTAGACCAAGTCCCTTAGAGCACCATTTGTTGAGGGTTTAGTCTGACTTTGCTGCGAACTAGTCCTCTACAATTTCAGAAGGCTCCAACAGATATGAATCCCAATTCATGGGACGTTTAAGCCCCTCCCCATCTGTCTACGAACACCCACAATTTATCCCAGAAATACCTGCGTCCTGGAAAATTTGCATAAGACCAGCCCCGTTAGGTACGTTCCGCTGGACCATCCACTATCTACATGGGAACTGTGGTGCTATATGGGCACCATCTACATGGGCACTATGTAGGCACTGGCACTTTATATTTGGGCACTGGCACTTTATATGTGGGCACTGGCACAATCTATGTGGGCACTATCTACAGGGGGCATTGTGGCACTATGGGGCATTATACTGTATGGGGGAATTTGTGCTGGCTTTGTACTGTATGGGTGCATCTACGGGGGCATTATACTGTATGGGGCATTATACTGTATGGGGCATTATACTGTACGGGGGCAGCTAATTGGCATTACACTGTGTGGGGGGAAGCTATTTGGCAAGAAAGAAATAATTAGGTCCACTCACCCCAATGAAGTCCGGCGGCCACGTCCTGTATTGATCAGTTCTAGCAAAGATCTACGTGGTAGGTAGGTAGGTAGGTAGGTAGGTAGGTAGGTAGGTAGGTAGGTAGGTATCCATAAGAATAGAGATGGGACAGGCACACAATGCAGTTACAATTAAATTCTGCTTTATTGGTAACAAATTTAAAACCCAATAAATTAAAATCCAGGGTGAAGAAGCCTACTTGACCCGGGATTTTAGTTTCTTGGGTTTTAAATTTGTTACCAATAAAGCAGAATTTAATTTTAACTGCATCGTGTGCCTGTCCCATCTCTGTTCTTATTGGGTATTATACTGTGGGGGAGGCACTATGGGGCATTATACTGTGAGGGGGTTCTATAGGAGCATGATACTGTGTGGGCTGAACCGTCTATGTATGGGCGGGGATTGGGCAAGGTTAGAGGTGTGCTTTAAAAGGAAAAAAAATTGTCGCTTCGGTTGTGATACTTGAAAGTTGGGAGGTATGCCTCCAGTACAAATAATGTACAGAATCAAATGCTTGTGTAATGGGCAGGGAAGGTGGGAGCCAGGCTTTACACAAGGTGGCCAACCCGGGCAGCACAGGGTTAATGAGGGACATGTCCTGATGCAATACTGTATCCTTTTGAAAAAATGAAAAGCAATGCAGATGGCGAGTGGGAAGCAGCGACATCTTGTGGACGCTCTGGGTGTTACAGCAATGCTACATTTTTGTGACTTTATAACTTCATTGGATACATTATATACACATACAGTACATTTCTGAAACAAATTATACAGGCTGACTTTTACTAGTGAACCTGCTCTAATTTTATAAATACACTTAACCCTTTACAGGTAGAGGTGTCATGTACCATGGCAATGCCCAGCCACTTTTTTGGCTTAAAAGAGGCCCCTGACCGCTGTATCTGTTTTTAACTGTCCTGTCGGTGCCACGGCTCTCAGGTGAAGCCTGCAAAGGTGGGATGCGGATGCCAACAGGCCAGTTGCAATGGCAGTGATGCAAGTCACATAACCGAGATGAAGGTATGATGATAGCATCAGTCATGTGACAACCATGCATCACGCTGAATGTTAAAGACTAGCAGTGGGCATGACTTGGCGTTATCATTGATGACATTAGTGTCGCAGTCATATGAACGCCCATGTGTTACGCTGACTAGTCCCTAGCAGTCGGCGTGAGGACCGGAGGAGGAGGATTGGAGAAGCAAATTGATAGTGGAAGTAAAAGAAAGAGTCAGAAGGAGAAACTGGAGAAAAGAAAACGTTAAATGTGGACAGTTATAATTGAAACAACCTACAATTCATATGAATTACACATTAGTCATTGTGTCTGTGTATTGCGGTGATTTGCGACCAGTCATTACTGGACCATTCTACAATTTACATGTATAAAATAACCCAAACTCTTTATTTTATGACCACGCTGACAAATATGATGCGAACTGGAGATCTCCACCTCTGCTGCTAGCTCTATGTATCCCAAAATGCTACCATTAAAAACTACAGCTTGCCTCATAAAAAACAAGCCCTCCACACAGCATAGACAGGAAAAAAAAAGTTATGGCTCTTGAAAGGGGGGAGCAAAAAAATGAAAATTGGCTGCAAGGGGTAAAAGGGCCTAACAGATCTCCTGACTTGGCTATTTTAGTAAAGACCTGTATCCCCCATAAAATAACAATGCTGGAGGGTCTTCTCTTAGAACATTGAATTGTACTATTACTCTGTTATTCCTCCTACAAATTATGAATAAATCTAAAACTGGTTGCTACCATTCCGCTTTGCCCTACACAGTCTGACTGTCAGAATATGTAGGGACACATCCCCTACAGATAACAACCCAAAACATACATAACTGGGTGTTAGAGCATCAATATGGCTCAGGGAACGCAGATTTTATGCTGGGCAGGATTATAGGGCGGTCCTATACAAGTCGCATGTGCTACAGAGCATCATTTTTTTGAGCCTGGAACAGGTTCCAACAGGGTGGAAATATTAGTTGAAGCCTACAATATGCATCCTATTGACCATTTCCCACAGAAGAGCCTATGGAGCCGGTCATATAGAACATCACGCTTGCACACCGATAAAGTTGGGTTGTGTACTTTACATAGACAGGTCCAGGTAAGTTCTTCTGACTGATTTACACCATGTCTTCATCTAGGAGAAAGCCGGGGAGCAGGTTAAGCCTGTAAACAGCTTTGAATAGGACCATTATGAGGTGCCACACAAGTGTTGAACCACAAGCACTGCTGGACAATCTTGTACTAAGGTTGCCAGTCTGCTGTACTACATGTGTTGCCCCATCAATAGAGGTAAAGCACGTGGTGTGCCAGGCGGACTACAAGCGTCATCTGGGTTGTAAAGGACAATAGTTTACCAGCCATTACCAAAGCAACGTAGAGTTTACACCAACAGACTGGATAATTTCATAATGTTATGACTTATTTTCTGTACATTACCACTTGAGGTTTCACCTGCTGTTCCACGCTCAACCGTTTCTATCTGCTCTGCTATTGTTATACTCATCTATTTAATGCAAATCAGTAAAAACAAACGAGGGAGGAGGGAGATGCAGCTGCAGCTTCTCACTATGTTTCAATGAACCAGCTTGAGGGAGAAATCTGATTGGCTTACAGAGTACACAGCTCTTATATCAAACCAGAAAAAGACTGTCAACTTAGCAATCAAGGGGAGAGCAAATATACATTTGTAGAAATTATGCAGAGGGAAGAAAAGTCCCATTATATGCAGGTCCCACACATTTCTGGCTGTACTACATAAAATACACATCTATGTTGCAAACAGCAAGAGAATAACGAACAAGGAGATGTCACTTGCTGCATCTATCCTCCTCAATTATTTTTTACTGCCAATTAATAAGTAATCCAGAGCTGCACACCCATCTTCCCCACCCAGCAGCCTGGACCAGAACTGCTAGTAGGGGGGAGGGCTATTAATATGTGGTGCGACAAGCAGTTACCTATGTGAGTAACTACACTGGACAAGAGCGAAGAGATAATATTTGTAATGTCTATGGCCACGGCCAGTCGTTCTGACTTACCCCTCGACGGCCGTGGCCATGTGTGTTCTCTGCTGCGTCGTCCCCCAGTGACGCGCCACTTCCTGGTGTCGAGACGGTCTCCCGGAGGGCGCCCGCGCGTGTACGGTCTTAAAGGGCCAGTGCGCGCATAATTGCAGGAAGTCTGCAATCAAGCCCAGAATGCTACTGGACTATATAAGGGGCTCTGTCCTCTTGTTCTTTGCCTGAGCGTTGTTCGTTACCCAAAGTTTCTCTTGCTAATGGTCTCCTAGTGTCTTCCAGTTTCCAAGTGTTCCCTGTTCCTGTATCCTGTTTCCCGTGCTATCAGACCTAGTACCGTGCTGAGCTGTGGTCGTGTTGTGTTGCATTCCACGCCTGTTCCGCTACTCTACGCCTGACATCTACCTGCCTTGCTACTGTCCGAGTTGCCACAGGTACCCTTTCCGGACTATAGACTCTGTACTATATCTGTTTGGTCAGCTGCCGTCCCGCTACGCGGTATGGCAGAGTGGGTCCACACCCCGCATCGTGACAATATTGCATCCCACAGGGTGAGTGTCAACCATTGCTAGAAGCACAGCCGAGAATTTATTAGGGTTCATTCAGGCGTTAAGGTTAAAACCACATCGCAAAAACGCATCCAAAACTGCAAGCGTTTTTACCGCAATATGGTGCATTTTTACAGCATTCAAAATCGAAAAATGAACCAAAATTACGATAAAACTGCATTTTCAGATGCGTTTTTAACATTGCAACGTCTGAATAAACCCTTAGGGAGTCCAAATTACTAATGAATAACTGCAATTGGAAACACTGGTTTTGCCTAAAACGAAAACTTTAGCATCCGAAATATGGACGTAGGATTCAGACTCCCCGCGATGCGAGTAAACCAAACCTAGAACATTATAAAGGTATGCATGGTCTTTGGACGAAAAAGGGGGCACTAACAGAACAACCTGTGCTGTGCAAGGTCTGGCCAAAGAGCCACATTCTTAAATAGAAGGATGCAATCTTTTTTTTTTTCCCTTTGAGTGATACACCAAGAGCAATAACATAACTATCACCTAAAATGTATTCCTCAATTTAATGTGATTTTTGCAGCTCTCTCATCCCTCTTCCTCTCTTATTTTTATAATTTGAGAAGCATCATTTATTTAAACATTACAAAGAAAAGAAACCTAAAAAAAAACAAAACACACAAGAACACATTTTTAATGTAAGTTTTACTCAAAATGAAGTTTTCACACTCCATCTAATAAAAATATACATACGAAAAAAAAACATATGCTAATATGACAGTACACAATGGAAACACAGAACTTGTGGACATACAGTTGAGAATTTTGCAGAATAGTGGGAAACAAGTTTGTGTAGAATAAAGATGTAATACAATCTATGGAATACAGGGAAGTAATACTCTGCATTATAGAGAACAAGGAAACAAAGCTGGAAACCATGACCTGAATGGCAAATCTCTGTATAGGTAAAGACTATAAGCCCAGATTCACCAAATTTGCCTATGAACAGTATGGGGCTTAAAAATTAATTCCCAGAAAATAACATTGATGGCCTATGCTTGTAACATGCCATCAATGTGCGATCTGTGGGGGTCCCTTTAGCAGACAGGATAGGCCATCTTTGTTATTTTCTGGAAAATCCCCTTAAAGAGTCTGTCACAACATCATAAGTGGCCTATCTTCTAAATAATATGATCGGCGCTGTAATGTAGATTACAGCAGTGTTTTTTTATTTTGAAAAACGATAATTTTTGATGGTGTTATGACCTATTTTAGATTTATGCTAATGAGTTTCGAAATGGACAACTGGGCGTGTTTTACTATATGACCAAGAGGGCATTGTGGAGAGCAGTGTATGACGCTGACCAATCAGCGTCATACACTTCTCTCCATTCATTTACACAGCACATAGTGATCTAGCTAGATCACTATGTGCAGTCACTTACTCACATATTAACGTTACTGAAGTGTCCTGACCGTAAATAGACATCACTACCAGCCAGGACGTGATGTCTATTCAGAATCCTGACACTTCGGTAACGTTTGTGTGAGATTTACAGCACAGCAAGCGTAATCTCGTTTTAAATTACAGTTTACAGGGTAATCTCGCGAGATTACGCTTGCTGTGTTGTAAATCTCACACAAACGTTACCGAAGTGTCAGGATTCTGCATAGACATCATGTCCTGGCTGGTAGTGATGTCTATTTACAGTCAGGACACTTAAGTAACGTTAATATGTGAGTAAGTGACTGCACATAGTGATCTAGCTAGATCTCGATGTGCTGTGTAAATGAATGGAGAGAAGCGTATGACGCCGATTGGTCAGCGTCATACACTTCTCTCCACAACGCCCACTTGGTCAAAAAGTAAAACACGCCCAGTTGTCCATTTCGAAAGTCATTATCATAAAGCTAATATAAGTCATAACTCCGGCAAAAATGATCGTTTTTCTAAATAAAAAAACACTGCTGTGATCTACGTCACAGCGCCGATCATATTATGTAGGAGATAGGCCACTTATAATGTGGTGACAGAGCTTCTTTAAGCCAACAGTTAAAGTCAAAAGCAAATAGCTACTGCTTCAGCTACATGAGACCCAGCAGGACAATTGCATCTGGCCATGTATGTGCAGAGATTTGTGGGTTTTTTTAAGCTTACAAATGAGCTGGCAGCCTATGAACAAAAATAATACTCCTATACAAACTACTTATCTATATGAAAAATATATTTCCCTAGCAATCTGTCAGACCAATTAAATTGAAAACCGTTTTTGATATTCCAAGATTTACCTCATACAGACACAAATCTCTAGTTCATAAAATAACTAACTAAAACATTAAAAAAGAAAAATCATCAATTTGCCATATATTGCCCCTATTTGATAAAAATTGTATTGCGAGAAAAATAGGATCTGAGATCACTATAGTCATAAGTGAAAGTTTAAAGTGCCAATCGCCCACCCAATCTTACATTAGCCGTTAGATCTTACCTCGGGCAGTACAGTTGCTGATGCAATAGTATGAGGCCTCCTATGGTGTCTATGGTTGCCTTAACAACTATACCTCCCCGGGTGCCACCTGTATCTCTCTACACCTGTTGTAAGATCAGGTGGGAGATCACAAGTAGACATAGAATATAAGTGAAGGTCAACATAATACAAACATGAAAACATTTGAAAGAAAACATTAAAAACACTGATATTCTTTAGGAGCAGTGTTGCTGTAACATATTGCAGTGTAATACCCGTAGATGCATCACGCATGGTGGAGGACATACACAGTGTTTCTTCAGTGACATGATGCATATGATCATATAGAAAACCCACTCATCATTCCCCAATAAAGCATATGCAGCAAGCTTGGACAACATCAGACTCATGTTCCTGTACCCAGCACCGCCAGGGGCTGACAAGACATGCACAGACTTATATCTGCAGAGCAGCTTACCTGAAGTCTATTGCATATCCATTTTCTGGGTAGTTAAAATCAATCTACATAGGCTGTGGAGATGCTGGCTGTAGAGAGATTACTGAGGAAGTCAACAAAAATGTCTGCCCCATTGTCACTACTTGACCTCACATATCTTCAGTTTTGAGAACCTACATACTAGTCCTTCTCAATTAATTAGAATATCAACAAAAAGTAAAATTTATTTCAGTAATTCAACTCAAAAAGTAAACCTCATATATTCTATAGATTCATTACACACAGAGTGATCTATTTCCAGCATTTTTTTTCTTTTAATGTTGATGATTATGGTAACAGTTAATGAAAACCCCAAATGTAGTGTCTCAGATAATTAGAATATTATATAAGCCCAATTTCAAAAATGATTTTTAATACCGAAATGTTGGCCTACTGAAAAGTGTGTACAGTATATGCCCTCAATACTTGGTCGCGGCTCCTTTTGCATGAATGACTGCATCAATGCGGCGTGGCATGGAGGCGATCAGCCTGTGGCACGGCTGAGGTGTTATGGACGCCCAGGTTGCTTTGATAGCGCCCTTCAGCTCGTCTGCATTGTTGGGTCTGATGTCTCATCTTCCTCTTGACAATACCCTATAGATTCTCTATGGGGTTTAGGTCAGGCGAGTTTGCTGGCCAATCAAGCGCAGTGATACTGTGGTTATTAAACCAGGTATTGGTACTTTTGCCAGTGTGGGCAGGTGCCAAGTCCTGCTGGAAAATGAAATCAGCATCTCCATAAAGCTTGTCAGCAGAGGGAATCATGAAGTGCTCTAAACTTTCCTGGTAGACGCTGCGCTGACTCTGGACTTGATATAACACAGTGGACCAACACCAGCAGATGACATGGCCCCCAAACCATCACTGACTGTGGAAACTTCACACTGGACCGCAAGCCACTTGGATTGATGCCTTTCCACTCTTCCTCCAGACTCTGGGAGCTTGATCTCCAAATGAAAGGAAAAATTTACTTTCATCAGAGAACAGGACTTTGCACCACTGAGCAGCAGTGTTGGTCCACTGTGTTATATCAAGTCCAGAGTCAGCGCAGCGTCTACCAGGAAAGCTTAGAGCACTTCATGCTTCCCTCTGCTGACAAGCTTTATGGAGATGCGGATTTAATTTTCCAGCAGGACTTGGCATTGGCTCGAATTGCTGAAGAGGTTGTGGTGCATTACACAAAGCATCATGGGGTCTCCATATTGGAAACTAGTGGCAGTTGAAATGGAAAGACTGGCCCCAATGTTAACTTCTGACATGACATGACAAGTCAGAAGAAAACTTAACATGTAAACCCCTAAAACGGTTTGTTAAAAACATTTTTTTTTTTAGGGAAATGAATGTTAAGCCAATAAAACAATACTAGTAAACACGAATGTTATATCTCATTATCCAAAAAGTAAACTGGCACGTTGTCCCAAGAAGCATTTATTTGGTCTCTCAGTTCTCCCACCTTCACTACTAGCGCACGAGAAACAATAGGTTTAAACAAAAAGGTAGGGCTCAGGTGGACTTCTATCTGGCTAGGAGGCAGCTTGCTGCAGAATAAACCTTCCTAGAGGTCTGCAATGGAGACCAGGCAATCTAAGCCATGTTCCCTCAGTCAGTTCCCAGCGGATGAGAAAGATGATCAGAAGCAAATGGAACCAGTTTTTATGGTAAATCTGTAAAGAAAAATAAGATACTGAACGGTTTAAGTTGCTTACAGACTTTTTTTTAATTCATTTTAGTTTAGTGTCTGAGAAGTGAAAGATTGGAGAAAACGCACAGGTCACTTATTGAGGCTTAAAACGTGCCTCCACTTAGAATCTAATGCCTGACCTGACATTGGGTGTGCCGAGACGCTCCTGCACGCTGGGTGGTAGTTACTGTGGCAACCGTACGACCGCTGGAAAGTATAGTACATTGGTCAGAGTCTAATTACTAGGACCATTACACGCCCAGCGCCTAGGAGTGTCTTTCCATACTCGATGTCAGGTCAGGAGATCACAAGTGGATGACACTTTAAAAATATTGCAATGAATGGATTCCACCATAACGGCTACAGTTATAAAGCAGATAGCATGTATGTTAATGTACATATTATAAAGAAAGCTAAAGAACATCTGTTTGTAGGACATAACATTAACTGGACTGTAGTTAACCGTTGCATTTCTACCTGAATGGAACCCAAGACCAGATGTAGATTGAATCGATCACTATAGTTTTAGGAATATACACCCTAATTCGGTTTATTAGAAAAAGTTCTTAGAAAACAAGAGTTAACAGAGATACTTATAACAGACAACTTATTCCACAGTCTGACAGATTGTTTTAGAGATCATCACATATGCGAGTATTTATTGTTCAGTAACAGGCAAAGAGCCCACCATGGTATTCAGACGCTGATCAAATGTAACAAACCAAAGAAAAAAGGCGGCTAAAAATTAAAAAAAATTACGTTTTAGGAATCAAAAACAAAGCAATGGACAATACGATCGACAGGTTTGGAATGTTTCCCAAATTTCTAACAGATTTACACGGTCAAAGAACATTGTCAGATGGAATCACACCTGAGAAACAAGATTACTGAAAGTCTTATTATGCTAATGAGTCACATCAAATCGTGTGACATTGTCCACCTTTTATTCCGTGACACTGTACCACACAGTGATACATAACATTCTATTGAGAAATCGGGTTACTTCCGTAACAGGCACCCTGAGGCCCCCCCAAGTTTACATCAATTCAACCGATGAAACACACATACAATATATAGACAGTCAAGTATTAGACAGGTCGACGTACTTCAGGTTCAGCAATATACTGGAAATCTCATACAATTCAATATACTGTGTTATGTACATTGTATTATACAGGCATATTCATTACACATACAATGTATGTAAATTACCTTCATAAATAATTGCAAAAAAACAATGAACCAGACATGTCCTCTGGCTAAAAGGATAGTCATGAGTGTCAATCAATTTGAAAAGGAATCGGTGACATCATTGAGAAACGGGACACATGATGCCTCACGCCTCTTATGTCACCGATTCCTGGTGAACGCAGTATACGTAATGGAACATAATACAGGTAACGTGTAAACGACATTGTCTGGTTCTTGTAATCGAGACTATCAGGTCGTGTGCCAACACATGTATCATTACTTAATCCACTTGCAGTTATTTTTCTCAGTCTCAAAAAATATATTCTGCCGGCTGTGCTGGCTGGTTTAATAGGTTTTATGTATTTTTCACTTTATTAGTATTTCAACTATTTGGACATTTCCATTTTTCTTGTGTTTATATTTTACAGTGGTGCATTAAAGCAAGAAAATCGGTGTCATGCCTAGCTGTCATTTTAGAAAAATTGCTAGAGGAAAACCTGCAATATTTAATTGTACATTTACGTTGAAGGAACACGAACAAGTGCAAGCCTACAAGGAAGAACAGATTCACTCTTTGGCTTGGATTTCCTTAACAACGGTCTGGTCCAAGCTGACACATCAACATCATTACTTCTTGTGTATTTCGTTATTAATTAATACATAGAGGAAAACTATGTGTCCAATGGAAACGGTCGGTCCCAAGACCACATGGCCCAAGTGAGATGACAAAGATCAGTCCTACGACAACCTTGGAATGGTGTTTAATAATAGTCCTTGTTCCGGGAGAATACCAGTTACGTCGACCATGACACGGATGTTTATTAAACTACTCACATCATTGAGTCGTTCTGGTAACAGCCAATCACCACATTCTTGTTGACCGCATTCAATTCACTGCGAAGGCGTCCATACCGAAAGTGGAGAGTTATGAAAGTTCTTGCACTATTTTAACGTGCTGAAAGGCTTGGGGAGTGAAAGGACAGATATAGGCTCAGTCGTATAACTTCTACTGGCAAACAATCTTGTTGTTTGGATTGGTTTCCTACATGAAATTGTGTACAATCCCTTACATAACTTCTAAAGGGGAAGGGGACTGTTTTCAATGCGTCGATTTTTGGAGCTTTTTTTACAGCAGGATCAAGGGCCTCCACTATATGAATAATCTGCCTTGTTGTGCATCACTAACTGGTTGTCCACAAAGTAGAAACTGTCTGATTGTGTCTCATAGGGATGGATGATCATTTCCCGAACTGCAAAATAGATACAAGAATAAGCGTTAGATAAAAAGAGAAAGGAGTTCCATGCCACATACCCCCAATAACAGACCACCAAAGAAAGGATTCAAGGCATATAAAGCACAGTGATATCCAACTGTATTTCAGAGGCATCCAATAGCACATGAAAATATTTCAGTCACGCAGGACAAAGCGTTGTAAATTTCTATGTGTTGCCGCTGGAATAATACGTTTGGATATCGCTTTATATGCCTTGGATCCTACATCTACCGGTCTGAAGAGAGTGTTACTCTAGAAACAAACGTTTGATGCAGTAATCTCCACAAGGCTCTATATCCGTCCACTGCCATAGAACAAATTATTACACAAAGCAAACCCGACCATCTAGCGGTTATATGATGAAACTCAGACCCTTAGGAGGGATCCACATGGGATTACAAGCATCCTGTGGATTCCTTCTGGTGGGTTTATTATTGGGCAGGAATTTTTTCCCGCCGGTTGCAGGGTAGACTGAAAGGTCTGCCTGGTGATGGCTGTCATTGGGCCACATCTATGGCCAATGTGACAGCTGGGCAAAATTAGGAGACCCAGCAACAGGTTAGGGATTGGGAGGGAGAGAAAGTCACCTGACGGTTAGGATAAAAGGTAGAAATATACTCAATATTTTGCATATTCCAGAAGGAGGAGTGACGCTGCCCCGACCTTCCTCCCTACTGTTCAATTTATTGTAATGAATAACTTGTCACTGCCTTTTTGCTGTGGTAAGTCGCTCAGTATTAGGCGTGGACATATTGATTTCTTGTAGGCTTGAGCTCATGGCTAAGCCAGGGTTAATGTTATGTTAATAGTTTTGGTTATTATTACATTTTAAATAGATGTTTTATAGGTTTAACTTTTATAAAAAGGACTGTGGCCAGAATTGTATCCACCATCCAGTTTGACATATCAGTCAATGCTTTATACTTTGATGTCACAACAAAATAAAGTTTAAGAGCCAAAACGGGTGAGTGCCGCATTTTCATTCCTCTCACTGTATGAGATCCTTAGGCCTCATGCACACGAACATATTTTTTTCCTCCCGTAAATACTGGCGTATATACGGGTCCTTTATCACACGTATTCGACTCGTATTCCGCCGGTATTTACGGACCCGTGCCCGTAAATACGGGTCCGGTGTCACCAGTATTCCACCCGTATTTACGGACCCGTTTTCTCTGCACTAATCGGCAGTCCCTTCTCTCTATCAGTGCTGGAAAGAGAGAAGGGGCAGCCCTTTCGGGCAGAGTTTCCGCAGTGATTGACAGTAAAAGAAGTTCATATGTACCGTTGTCTTGGTGACGCGTCCCTCTTTTGACATCCAGTCCGACCTCCCTGGATGACGCAGCAGTCCATGTGACCGCTGTAGCCGGTGATTGGCTGCAGCGGTCACATGGGATGAAATGTCATCCCGGGAGGCCGGACTGGAGGAAGAAGCAGGTAAGTTAACTTTTAATAATATTAACTCCAGCGGTAGTCACTGTCCCAGGTGCTGAAAGAATTACTGCCGATCAGTTAACTCTTTCAGCACCCTGGACAGTGACTATCCCCTGACGTCGCCTAGCAACGCTCCCGTAATTACGGGTGCACACACGTAGCCACCCATAAGTACGGGAGCCCCATAGTCTTCTATGTGCCTGCCCGTGCCGTTATTACGGCCTGAAATAGGACATGTTCTATATTTTTCAACGGCCCGGGCACCTTCCCGTAAGCAAACGGGAAGGTACCCATGGCCAATAGAAGTCTATGGGCCCGTAATTACAGGCGTTTTTACGTTCGTGTGCATGAGGCCTTAGACTGTTTTTCTCTATGCTGAGCACCGTCCAAAGTTGTTTGGCTAGGAACTCCTTTCCTCGTTTGCATTTGTCTATATGCTCCTTACTATAGAAACAACGAGTGGTGCCAACTTCTTTCTACCGTACTCGCTTTATACGTTTCCTTATTTTTGGATCCACTCCTGGATTAGACTTAGAATTTGCACATGCAGAGTTTGTGGCAGTATTCTGTGCCAAAAAGGGTGCCATTTAGAAACAGTGTGGCCAAAATGCTTTTCTTTTCCCTTATATTGCCAAACCAAAAAAGTTATTTGAAAGACATCATTCAGTAAGTCACGTATCTATGCGAGCAACTAGGATTCAAACCGTCTATTTATTTATTTTTTTTGTCTACTGACCGATGTCTTCAAGTTCACAAAGATAACGGTATATTCTAGGCTTTACATTTCCTAAACACATATTGGATTGGGGGTTGGTGCATAGATACCCTTTTAAAATTTATTTCTTAGCAGATAATGCCTATTCTTACCAGAAATAAGGCTCTTTTTATAGCCCTAAACAAACTGGTCATAAAAGATCCTACGAACAGCTTAAAGAGGCTCTGTCACCAGATTCTCAAATCCCTATCTCCTATTGCATGTGATCGGCGCTGCAATGTAGAGAACAGTAACGTTTGTTTTTTTTAAAAAAACGTTCATTTTTGGCCAAGTTATGAGCTATTTTATATATATATATGCAAATGAGGTTTGAAATGGACAACTGGGCGTTTTTTTTTTTTCGTTATGTCCAACTGGGCGTGTATTGTGTTTTTAACTGGGCGTGTTTACGTGTATGACGCTGACCAATCAGTGACCAGTCAGCTTCATACACTCCTCTCCATTCATTTACACAGCAGCGATGTGCAGCCGCATACACAGAGATTAACGTTAATAGTGTCCTGATAATGAATACACATGATCATCCAGCCTGGACATCATGTGTATTCAGAATCCTGACACTTCTGACTCTTTTCTTTGAGATTTCTAGCAAGGGAAACGAAATCTCGTTTACCTCCGTAATCTCGCGAGATTTCGCTTCCCTTGCCGGAGTCTCACAGAAAAGATTCAGAAGTGTCAGGATTCTGAATACACATGACGTCCAGGCTGGATGATCATGTGTATTCATTATCAGGACACTTGATTAACGTTAATCTCTGTGTATGTGGCTGCACATCGCTGCTGTGTAAATCAATGGAGATGAGTGTATGATGCTGACTGGTCACTGATTGGTCAGTGTCATACAGGTAAACACGCCCAGTTAAAAACACAATACACGCCCAGTTGGACATAACGGAAAAAAAACGCCCAGTTGTCCATTTCAAACCTCATTTGCATATATATATAAAATAGCTCATAACTTGGCCAAAAATGAACGTTTTAAAAAAAACAAAAAACTTTACTGTTATCTACATTGCAGCGCCGATCACATGCAATAGGAGATAGGGATTTGAGAATCTGGTGACAAAGCCTCTTTAATGTAGATAACACAGCATAGAAGACTTAAGCAATACTCACTAAGTTCTTCTGAAAGTTGTGGGAACTCGTAGATATGTTCACATGTATTTTTACTGCTGGGAATGCAAAACCCAAACTCAAAGTCAAAACTTTTTAAAAGCTGGTCACGAAAGTAATGCCTTTCAATCATTCGGAAGTTATTTATGGGCTTATCGCCAACTGTAAATTCGACTCTGGAAAAAAAAAAAGAAGTGAATTAAACTAAAAATAAATGAAACAACCTCCCTCTATACCGGTCCACTTAAATGTATTTCTTTGCAGGTGTGTATGTGTTGGGTTCTCTGTGGAAACACTGGGACGGAGAAAGCATTATAGAAGGTGCCCATCAGAGATCTTGAAAACTATGTGGAAAGAACATTAGAATATTGCATGACTTTATTGGGCAAAGAATAATCTTTAGTTGCTGAATCTGGAATAAACCTTTTAAGAAAACAGAATTGAACTTTAGAACAGTCAGTCCACATACCCAGCAACCCAAAAAGTCAATTTACTTGCTGTACTAAACGGATACAGGTTTCTTGCGGTTGTGCAATCCCTTAGATAGCACAGATCTGAATGTTACCATAGCCATTTATGGAAAGGTTCTGCCTGACAACTAGACCACAAACCACTAAACCGAGCTTGTGAAATAAGGTCTTAGACTTTTATTTCCAAGTCGGTCAGAAAATACTGTTTATACCCGATGTTAACACCTTAATGCTTAAAGTGGATCGGTCAGCTGAATATGCTGCCATATATAAAAGGGCAGAAAATTACAGCCACATGTCCGTACTCCTAGCAGCCAAAACTGCACAAAAAAGGTTTACGAAATGTAATAATTCATTTTACATTTATGATAATGTTTTTATTTTTCAGGAACAGTTTAGCCATTTTTAGTTGTATTTTCACAATTTGCTAGGTGTCTAGTTCAGAAAATATAAGGGCATAGGAATTTTATAATAATTCAGGTTATATTTGTGTCTGTCAAATGTGTGAAAATGGTCTTCGCAGCAAAAGGGTAAAATTCGTTGAAATTGTAACAATATGTATGTTTAACTAGGCCTTAAATAGGATTTGAACGTAAAAATTATCCTGTATTCGTAAAATTAGAGCAGTAGCCAAAGTGTTATTTATTAAGCTTGTTTTACTTACAGGAAAATTGCTATTTATCTGTATTGTTGCAGCGGCTATTTTAGAAAAAGTGACAACAGGAAGTGATGCCATATTGCACTTTTGCAACAATGGTCACCACAACAAAATAGAAAAAATACCATTACGTATATAAGCAAAAAAATTACCAAACTTTGACCATCATTTCTGATTTACTAATATATGTAAATTCTTAGCCCCAGCCGTAAAGCCCTAGTCTTCTTGTTTGAACATTTGTGTTACGGTATGCGTAACATTAGACTGTAAAAAAAATTAACATAAAATACGGTTCGTTGTATCTTACATTTAATTTGATGGATCAGATGTACGGGTCATCAGCTTAAAACGACTCTTTTATGCCACATGCACACGACCGTAATTTTTATCCATAATTATGGAAACCGTAATTACGGATGAAATTGCGGACCCATTCATTTCTATAGGCCATGGACACCTTTCCGTATATTTAGCTAGAAATGATCTGCAAAATATAGAACATATCCTATTGTCCGCAATTGCAGTACGGACTAGCCCATAGAAGTCCATGGGTGCTTACACAATTGTGGACGGCTACGGATGTGTATCCATAGCCGTCGGATGCGTATTTGCGGACAATAAAAACTATTACGGTTGTGTCCATGAGGCCTTATTTAGTTGTCTTTCACATAATAAAAGGTATGTTCACACATTTATCAAAAAAACATTTGAAAATACAGAGCGGTTTTCAATGGAAAACCGCTCCTGATTTTCAGAAGTTTTTCAAGCAACTAGCGTTTTTTACGCGCATTTTTTGAGCCGTTTTTCTATAGTCAATGAAAAAACGGCTCAAAAAGTGAGATGCACCTTTTTCACGGGCGTTTTTTTATATGGCCGTTTTTCAAAAGTCGACCTCGTAAAAAAAGACACCCTGTCGGAACAGATCGCCGTTTTCCACATTGAAATCAACAGATATTTGGAGGCGTTCTGCTTCCGATTTTTCGGCCGTTTAGAGCCCAAAAAACGTCAGAAAATAAGCCGTGTGAACATATCCTGGTACAGCAAAAAAAAGTAGTTTACTTACGTGGCTCCAACCTGACGCAGTCGCAGAAAAGCAGGTGTGAACTGATATCTTACAAATCTACCTGCGTTTGGGTCCACATCCTTTTTGTCCCCATGTTCCCGCTCTACAACATATAAAGCAACATATCTACATTTAGCAGTAAAAAAGAAAAAATTAAGGGAAATATATGAATGAAAATGCCAGAATGCTGAAACGAGAACTAAAGTGTTCCTAAATGTACAAAAACACAAACAAGTTTTAAAACCGGTTACCCCTTTGGCTCCCATCTGCATTGTTTAGCCCTTGCTCGGCTTTCTGAAATTATATTGTCCATATACACTTAAGCCAGAACGGAAAATGCTGATTGGGGCTGAAGGGGCACAGGACTCAGTTAGGGGCTTCTTCCCCTTGTTCAAGCCATCAATTAGGTCTTAGAGTTGAGCCCCTATTAGTATAAAATTATGCTATATACTAAAAGAAAAACAAAAAAAAAAACAAACATAAATAAATAAATAAATTAAAAAAAACACCACAACTTAGGAAAGCAAGTTTTCTTGCCATCTCTGAGTTATAGATAAAGGTTGCAAATTTGTATATACTATATATGAAGAAGCATCATGCGATTAAATATTAAAAAAACAAACACAAAAATACCTGCAAATGTTGTTCTGTCCTAGGATTCATGGAACCATGAAGCCAGGATGAACAGTGCAATCGATTTTTGAAAGACAGTGGAGTGCTGCAGAGCATGGAATATGGGTAGGACACAGAAAAAAAAGAAATCAAAAAGGTGGTGAATTTAAAGGGCTTGTCCAAGGCCAACTCAATTTTTACAAACAGCCCCCCCCCCCCACCCCCACCGAAGCTCTTCTAAAACAACTGAAAGTTGGCAATTGCTCTAGGACTGAGGTTTGTAAAAACTGAAGCAATCTTGGGCAAGCCCTTTAAATTGTAGAATGAATAGTTTTTCTATCATTAGTTGTGCTGCATCTGTATCAGCAATATATGATCCCCTGTCATAGCTCTAGGTTTCTTCCACCGGGTCATGCAGCTTTTTCCAAAATAAGAAATTGTGTAGCATATACAACGCAATACAAAATTATTTTGAACTGTCCAGGGGTCTTTCAAAATAGCCATCACTCTAATTTGCTTCTATCAAGCAGAACTTTCTATCCGTGCTTTCTATTTATATCACTCACCAGATGCCGGTGGCTTTGTGATCTCAAATAGGACGGTTCCAGACTCCATATCACGGATTTTAAATCTGGTGAAGTCTATCTTGTAAATGTTCTCTTCTGGAGTGCATAAGTAATCTGAAAATCGAAAGAAAGAGCCATTATTCATGTTTTTTGTGGACTATAATGAGATTTCTTTACAACTGATCGTGAAAACCAGAGCACAAATAAATATAACATTTTTACCCAGTAAGACCTCCTTTTCAAACACTTATTTCTGGATTCAAAAACGCCATGCTATTAAGCATTTTCTTTTAATGGTGCTTTATTTAGTATAGATGTAGGGGGGACGGACACCTATACCTAGAGCATGCTGTATTTCAATAAAAACGCCACTGACCCCAAGAACTCATAACAAAAACGCACCAAAACATTGTGTATGTAGGCAGTCTCCGATTTTACTATAGGCTTTAAACTAACATTATATATTTGGATTTTTTTCTCTTTTTTTTGCTCCTAAAAGTCTAAGGCTTCATTCACATCTGCATCGGGGTTCCGTCAGGGGAACCCATAAACGGAAACCATAGCTGTCCGTTAGCATTACCATTGATTTCAATGGTAACGCATCCACGGCTATTGGTTTCCGTTCCGTAAGGTTTCTGGGTTTTTCTTGTGGAATCAATAGCGTAGTCGACTGCGCTATTGATTCCATAAAAAAAAAAAAAACAGAAACCTTACGGAATGGAGACAAATGGAATCCATTAGTAACGGAAGCGTTACCACTGAAATCAATGGTAATGCTAACGGACAGCTATGGTTTCCGTTCGTGGGTTCCCCTGACTGAAAGGTCTGACGGAATCCACCAAGAGAACCCCGACACAGTTGTAAATGAAGCCTAAACTGGTCACAAAAAAATTATATATATATATATATGATTAAGCTAAAAATCTTGACTAATTTGCTACAGAATGATATCACACAACAAAAGCCATTGAAAAAGGTAGTTAAAGTTTCTTGACACAGTATTTAAGGTGTTAAAGGATAAAAGATGGCTATAGCCGTACACAATTAATGCATTTCAAATAGTGTCTGATATCCATTGCAGACAAAAAGAAATGGTTTCCATTTAAGCAAAGAAACGAAGGCCTCACTCTTTTTACAAACATATTGTTTCCCATGGACACGTGTATACATATTTATATCTTTCACCTTACGATTGCTATAGAAAACCATTATAGGATTAAGGAAGAGGAGGCCATCTAGTAGTTATTTGTACATTTATTTTTTTTAATGTAAGAAGAATAAAATATTACATTAAATAAGATCAGTGTATGACCCGTAGGGGGTGCTCTCTTCTGTAACTCCCACTCAATTTCAGAGTTTGCTCGGACACATCTCTATTGAGTACAGGAAACCAACCATTATTATTCTCGGGATCAGGAGGAGATGCAACCTAACAAACACACTTAGGACATAAAATATTTAAATATTTTATCATGATAGCCATGAATAGCAGAAATAGAATAGGTGGAAAACGCTTCAGAAAGGGAGAATCAAAATTAACGGAATTTAATAAATTCAACTTTAAACTTCTGTGCTGAAATGTGCAAATTAAGGGAATTACATTTTTTCCCAAGAGTACAGGGGTACTTCAGTAGTAAACATGGCACCTACGCTCATTGTTATTTGTAATGCTGATTGACTAAAACCGCACTACTGTTAAGCAGCTTTGTAGCCTCATTAAAATGACATTCCTAAAATAGAAATGGATTACGCGTTGCCAGGATTCCGCAGTAGTCGGTCAGTTTTTTTTCCTAAAAATGCGGGTGACTAGCCTCTACTATACCTGCCTAACCCTTATATCTATGTATCGTTTTTCACTGAAGGAAAAAAACAACATCCATCATTCAGTACATACAGAAATCAGACAGAAATCGACTCTCACCACCTATCCACAGATGGGTGCCAGCGGTGGGGCCCCCAGCAATCAGACAATTATCACCTTTCCTATGGAAAAAACAAAAAACCTCCAGCAGTCACTGATTTAGCAATATAACCGACCCCTCTTGTGCTGGTTTTAAAGTTCTACTGGGCTGAGGAGACAAATTATAAAAAAAAATAAAAAAGTTCTGCTTGGTCAGGCCCTAGTACAAAAAGGATTGAGGAACCGTGCTCTAAGCTATGAACCCAAGTGGTACAGCACTTGGAAGAATACAAAAGGTTTCTTTGTAGCACCCAGACCACCACCAATACTGCAAAATGTCTAAAGGAGATGTAAGAAAAATGCACAAAAGTAAGAAAAACTGCCGATGCAGAGTAGACCGATTTTGTTGGGGAGACTGATAAACATTCAGAGTCTTCAGACAGAGAAAGGTTAACTATAGGCTACTGGAGGGCGAGGTGGGTGCCACTTTCCCCAACAAACCTTTTTCTTACTCATATTTAGCTTTTTTAGTTTTCATTTAAAGAGGCTCCGTCACCAGATTTTCAAACCCCTATCTCGTATTGCAGCAGATCGGCGCTGCAATGTAGATTCGACAGCATCATACACTTCTATTCACAACGCCCAGCTAGTAAAACAAGTAAAAACGCCCATATGTACATACACAATACACGCCCACTTGTACATAACTTTAAACACGCCCACTTGTACTTAAGAAAGGCTCATTTGCATAAATATAAAAATGCTCATAACTTGGCCAAAAATGCTTGTTTAAAAAAAACAAAAACGTTACTGTTCTCTACATTGCAGCGCCGATCTGCTGCAATACGAGATAGGGGTTTGAAAATCTGGTGACAGAGCCTCTTTAACAAGATGCGCTACACAGGTCAATTCTGCAGAGGCTGATGTGTACATCTCATCCGAAAGATGTATATATATCCCTCTGCTCTTATTCTTTGTCCCCTGATAAACTGCATGTAAAACAAATTGCCGGCCCTTACAGACCCCAAGATAAACACGGAGAAGGACCATATAGTACTTCCTTTGTTCTAAAGCACTCCGCACTTTCTGTAACTCAATTTTCAAAGGAGAGGGCCGCGTGCACTGAACTTTATGGAGAGCACGACAGGTAGGAATCGGCAAACGGGGGGGGGGGGGGGGAGCAGACCTCTGGTCTCCAGATAGGCGAGGGTGCCTGAGGTGACACTTGCACCTATCAGGAATGTATGGCGTATCCATAGCCATAAAAGTTTTGAAGGGAATAAATACCCCTTTAATTGTTTATTGCACCATCTTTAAATTGTGCAATCGGACAACGTGACCCCCTTAGAGGGGAGAAAGATGTGATCCCCGGCTACAGAATGAGTTGCAGGTTTCTTGTAGCTTGCTAAAATAAAGTAATAAAGTAAGAGAGACCAATGAGGCAAGGGACCAGAGTAGGGGGCAGTGAAACAAATAGCAAAAATGGCAAGACTCATCAACCAAGGTTTTGGGCTATTCCACCTGCCAACTTCTGAAGGCTGAACACAACTAAGACCCCATGCACATGACCGTAGTCTTCATACATCCGCAAATACGGATCCATAGTCATCCGCAACTTATCCGCAACGTCCGTAAATAGCCCATAGTGCATCCATCTATACGGATATGCAAAAAAAAAAAAAAAAGACAGAGGCTGCAAATGATATCAAAAACATGTCCCAACCCCTTAAAAATGTCATATGATCGCTCTGGCGCCATTTTCACTGGTATTTGTGCTTTGTGAGACCGCTGTTGGATTCCTCTGCTGATATAGCTTTGGTTTCTGCCGTTTTTCGTTGCAAGGATGTCGTACGCACATGCGGATCACGCTCTTCCGGACTGGCTCGTCCCTCGGTGAGTTGGACAGTAAGTTATGCTGGGAGAAGAACCGTTGAAGAGGAGGTGGTACGGAGTTCACCCCATTGTCTCCCAAAGGCCCAGGAAGGGGCATTTCCACACCCTGTACGCTGACCTACGGCAGCACCCGAAAAAGTTTTACAAATTCTGCCGCATGTCAATTGCAAGCTTTGACAGTCTGCGGTCGTAGCTATGTCCCGGAATCACCTACCATGACACCACGATGCATCTCTCCGGAGGAACGGCTCATGGGTCACCCTCAGGTTCGAACACCTGTCCCCTGTGCTCATTGCCACCATGTCATCCTGCTACAGCTAGTATAACCGTAGTTGTCCCCTGTGCCCATTGCTGCCATATCACCCTGGTACCGCTATAAGTAATTTATTTCATTTTTTTTTTTTAAACAGATTCATGGCAACAGGGAACTCATTTGCATCACTGCATTTTGAGTTTTTGCTTGGTTCCTCCACCATTTCTCAGATAATCCATCTGACCTGCAAAGCCATCTGAGAGCGTCGGTGAGGTCAGATCCCAAGGCACAAGATTGGCTTCGAATTGCAGACGGCTTCTACCAATCTGCACAATTTCCCAATTGTGTTGGCGTGCTGGATGGAAAATACATTTGTGTGAAGAAGCCGCCTCACTCAGGGTCCCTATATTTCAATTACAAGCAGTTTTTTCTCAGTGGTGCGGTTGGCCTTGGCTGACAGCGACTACTGATTTTGTTATTGTTGATATGGGGGCCTAGAGGAGCTCTTCGGATGCTGGCATCTTCAGGGCTTCCAGAATGGGCGAACGGCTTCAGTCCAACCAGCTCGCACTTCTAGAAACTGGACGACTGCCTGAATCTACCGCTTCTCCTGCCCCATTCGTCATCGTGGCAGATGAAGGTTTTGGACTCTTTCCCCCACCACCACCCTCAATGTGCTGCAGCCATTCCCCAGATGGGGTTTGGATGAAAGAAGGCATATTTTTAATTACCGGCTCACTTGTGCGAGATGGTACGTGGCGTGTGCCTTCGGGACTCTGAGCAGCAATTAGCGGGTATTCCAGAGCCCTCTTCAAATGGATCCACAGACCGTGATGCTAGTTATCGAAGCCGGGGTCATTCTACACAATTTCTGCAGGATTCATGCGTTTGCGCTTGACATTGACCTGGGGCAGTTTCCTCCAACTTCGACCATCCCTGTGGACAACAACCTGCATGGAAGACCCAGAGCAGCTGAATGGATGACCCAGAAATTCTATGTGTACTTTGTGTCCTCTGCTTGGGCGGTTCCTTGGCAGATGGATGCAATCTACGGCGGTAGATCGTTGGATATGGACAGTTGTCATTCCTTTGTTGGCTCTGGACGGTTTCTTTTGTTATCTAGTTAGTTGTTCCTGGTTTGAGTTATTAATTAGGGACTCGCAGGACAACGAAGACCCTTGACGTGGGTTGCTAGCTTATATATTTCTGCAAAAATATATATTTTTTCATATGGATAAAAAGGTAGTGTGTGCAGAAACACATACCAATACATTACATGTTATAGGACAACTATTGTTTAAATAAAATGGGGAATACAGCAAGGCTGAATTCACACAGGCCGGGCACACAGCGTATCCACTCTGTATGCCGCAGGGCTTATTGAGCCGAAAACCGCACCAAACTGCAGTGCATTTTTGACTGGAATGTCCACTGCGGGAAAACTTCTGCGCTGCTAGAAGTCGGGCCCCCTGGGATGACGTTTAAATCGAGAGGGAATGCCGCTACAGCTTGTGATTGACTGCAAAGGGCACATGGGCTGAAACGTCATCCCAGTAGACTGGCCTGGAGGAAGAAACAGACTTTTGGCAAAGTAGAATTTATTTTTAAAACATTTCGGAGATGCATTTTTTTTGCGGCAAAATTGCTGTGATTACGCCGCAGACAACTGCCATTTGTTGCGGCTTTTTCATACCCATTGAATTCAAATGGGGAAGCCCTACAACAAATTAGCAGAGTTTACTCAAATACATGACATGTTGCGAAAAAAAATCTGCAATGCACGACAACTTCTGCGTGGTTTTTCTGCACAGTATTTATGCAGTGTGCAGATGAGATTTGTTCACATCTCATCCACTTTGCAGATACTGTATTATATTGTTGGTTTTACACAACGAATTCCTTTGAGGAAAACCTGCAGTATTTTCGCAATGCGTGAACATACCCTAAAAGAAACACGAAGCTGAAATTACCTGGTAAATAAAATTCACGCACACTCCAAAATGTATGTTTAATTTAAAAAAATTTACTGTGTAGTGTACTGTTCAAGTCTACATACTATGGGCGTTGCTAGGGTCTTAAAACATCAGGGGCACAAGCCCCGAGACATATATTTGCAATTTCGACCCCTATAGCTACCCCACTGAACGTGGCATTCCCCCCCACCCCCAGGGACCTGGGGCACCTGTCTGAAGATCCCAGGTTTGGGCTCCGAAGGCCCGGTACTAGCAACGCCCCTGCTACTTACATTAATGGGGTTTTCCGGAAGCAATTCACTCATTTCTATTTCACTGCACATATAAAAATAACATAATTTGTAATATACTTCCGTTTTGATTTAATCTTCTAACACCTGATTCCAGCACTGGTCACGTGATGTGTCTCTAGTAACAAAATCCTCACTTCCGGCGCTAGTCCATCCATGATCTGAGTTCCGTTTTCCGGCTGGCTCAATGTACGGGTACGTCATTCCTGATGTCACTGTACACTGAGGGAAGTGGTGGACCGGATACTCTCTTTCTTCTGATAGTTTCCAGTCTGCTGCTGGGGGAGAGAAACACGGCTAGACTCCAAGCATGCGTGGTATCTACACTAGCAGGGTTTACCACGCATGCCCACTCATGGCTATCACAGCACCTGCGTGTCATTTTCTCCCCCTAGCAGCAGACCGGAAACTATCAGAAGAAAATCAGATGTCAGGAGCCAGTTGCTAGTAGCGCTCTCACAAGGACTCCGGCGCTGGGGTTCGGGGATTCCACAGAGTCCCGGATCTGAGCCTTATATTAGCGCTTTGCCCGGGACTAAAGCTCTGGGGAAGCCTGTGACAACACCATCCATATATGGACAGTGATGTCAGGGGATTCCACAGAGTCCTGGATCAGAGCCTAAACTAGCGCTCTGCCCGTGTGTTTGGTACAACACTGATATGTTGCAGGTTTATCGTTCGCGCTCTCGGATCTAATAAGAGCAGTAAACTGGCAACGGAGATTGTTTATAGCTGGGTGTAGTAGGCGTGATGAGTCCCTGCTGCCGGCGCATTGCATGCTGGGACACAAGCGGTGCATGCTGGCAACTGTAAGACCGGAAGAGCAAGACAACTAACACACGGAGGTAAACAAGACTCTCAATGTAAACAAAAGAGAATAATGGTCAATTAAAAAATAAAAATGTAGATAACGATATTCAGGGGGAATTAATAGATAAATTAAGCAGCGTTTCAGTGATTAAAAAGAAAAAAAAAAAGTATTGGAAAACCCCTTTAAGCATACAGTACACAACCATACATTCCACATACAACGCACGTACCCATACAGTCCACATATCCATACCTTCAACATAAAGCTAATGTGCCTATTTATTACACATGAATAGAAAAGAAAAAAAAACACAATTCTTTTTTTCAAACAACTTTTTTAATAACACAAAATAAAAATAAAATTGCATAACTGTACATAAAAAAAATTAATTACAAGTCTACAAAGCCCTGTGACGAAGGGCCAGGAACATCCGGCTGGGTGTTCCCCTCCCTGCCCTTGATGGTAGGTGCAGGGGCCAGCAGAGTAGTGGCTGGGGGCATTAAACATGACCTGATCCTGCATAAATAGCGGCTGATGGTTGATCACCCCGATAATGTGAGGAACGGGTAGGCGTTGATGGTGCCATGGAGGATGTTTGCATAACCTGCCTGATATGATGGAACGCTATGGCATTGCAGAGTTTGGTTTGCAGGTTTGGACATGAAAACATCTAGGACGCCTAAAATAGCAGTTTCACAACGGAGCACTCGCCTTTAATTCATGGCCATATTTATTTCAAAACTATCCTCAACGGCGTCCTCGTTTCTGTTTTGAAGATGGGCCAGCACCTGGGCATAGATCATTGCCAGTTCTTCTTGCTGTGCTGGCTACTCCTTCAGGCTGTGGGGATGTATCTGATGTTCCTGCAGATGGAGACTCAATTAAAGTCATAACAGAGTCATCATCCTGCAGATTATCTTTTGTTCTATGATTACAAACATAATTGAAAAAAAAAAACGAGAAAAAAAAAAAAAACACCTCACTAGCAGCACACCTAGCAACATCACATTTGGTGACGGATAGAGGTATGCCATGTCCAACAGGTATCTGGGGGGACGTAGCAAACGCTTTAAAAATGTTTTGTTTTTTTTTTAAATGACATGATATAAATTGCGGCCCAATCTCCATCACATCTCTTACAAACCAGAGTTATTGCATGTACATACAAGGCTTCTTTTTTGATTGCCCATCCCCGCTCCGGCCCTTCACCAGTAGTTCCCTTTGGTGCTGGTCGCAGCAGGTGTTCCAACGTAACTGCATTGCTCACTGTGAAGAGAAAAAAAAAAGGAGAAAAATTAATTTTAGAATGTTAAAAATTATATATATTTTGAAGTGGGGGGGAGGGGGAGCATTTGGGAGGGTAACTTACATAAAACTTTTTCCGCTCCTTTTGGGTCGCCGATTCCCATTCCTCCTCATGGAGCTACATTACTATCTATTGTCCATGGCTGCTCCGTCAGGATTGTGTCCTTATATTCCTCCCTGCATTTATCCCAGATGACAGGGTGTTCTTCAATATTCAGGATGAGGGTCTGTACTTATAATTTGGTCAGAGACATATTTCCAGCGGAGTTTTCAAAATCGCACTTCTGGCTCTGGCCTGCCGTCGCATAGCAACGCTTCCGTAATTACAGATTGTCTATGGATGCACATCCGTAGCCATCTGTAATTATGGAAGCACCCATAGACTTCTATGGGGACTCTGTGCCGTAATTACGGACAAAAATAAATAAAAAGGACATGTTCTATAATTTGCGGATCATATTTACGGCACGTACAGCCATCCGTAAATATATGGAAAGGTGTTAGTGACCCATAAAAATTAACGGGTCTCCAATTTCATCCGTAATTACAGATAAAAGCTACGGTCGTCTGCATGGGGCCTAAGGTGAAGTGAAGTGGACAGGATGCTCCAGACTGCTTAGGATTTCTGAAAACTTGCACCCATCGCTGTTCCACAACTGGACCGTGAATAAGACCAGTACCAGTTGCACTGAAGGCATTGTCAAAAATATTTTAATTATCTTTATATGTGTGAACCTAAAAGTGCTATAGACAGTTGTCACTGGAGCTCACAGATCTGCTAACAACAGCCTACAGGGGGGGATGAGTATTCTATTCTAAGGCTTCGGCCACATGACCTAATGACCTTGTAATCAGCTGATACAAGGGCTGACATGACAAAACCCAAAACCACTTGTTGTCCATTTTAACTAAATATATATGTTGAGATAAGTTGCTTGGAACTCTATGTTTTACCATATGTGGTATGTATATGTGTACGCATGAGGGTAACACCTTCTCTCTCTCTTCATTATAAATAAAGATGCATCTGCCCCCCATGGCAGAGACTGTTTTGAACACCAACCCATGCGTGTCATTGTGTCTCTGGCCGGCCACTCTCTGAACCTCCAGGAGAGAGAAGATCACCAATTTGAAACTCATAGACAAATGCAGAAAATGTCCGAAGTTAACTGACATACTAAATTCTGCAGCGACAGCAGTGAGGGCACTGCCACATGGACAGCAGTAAAGCAGGGTCAATTAAAATGATACACAAACCTATTTAAGTCCTCTTGGAATGTATGTGTGGACAATTTCTATTCTTTTCTTCAATAGGACAAAATTTATCAGGAACTTGACGAAAAATGCAATGATCAATAATATATTGCAAATACTTTCCATACACAGACTCAGCAAATCCCAGAAGACCAAGCAGTGTGTTTTTAGAAATCATGTCTGATCCGTGAACTATTTTTGTCAAATTCCCAACGGACTTACGGGGGGGCGGTGCAAACGCATTTGGGATTCATATTATACTCAGCACACAAAGTGAAGCAGATTTTTGTAGCAAAAGTCCCCTTTACTCTTTCATTTAATAACTCATCATATATATGTTTGAATCTAAGATTTTCCTTTGACGTTCTTCACATGTCTAGGAGCTCAGGCAACCAGCGATTTCCAAAACAAACCTTTTATAAACACCTTGGTTACCCAAGAAACTCCCTCATGACTATGGGCAACTAAGTGCAATATTGCAGCCCATTCACTAACAGGTGTACACGTCAATGGGTGTTTGTTTTCCCACATGACATGCAAGTGACCCTTACAAGAGTCCAAGAAAATCACGCGGCAGTGACTTCCGCCTGTATAGACAGACATTGGAGAACCAGCAGGGCTACTTGGTGGGTGCATGAGCTAGAAATTGTTAGGGAATCTCATACAAGCCGTAACGTCAGGAGCTTTGTTGAAGTGTCACTTTACTTGAGATTTCTCTCCACATATCACCTAATAATGCAGATCTTGTTGGGAATGTCAATGTTCGTGAAAACCTCGGTAACAGTGATCATAATATAGTTACATTTTACCTATACTGTAAAAAGCAAACGCAGGCTGGGAGGGCAAAAACATTTAATTTTGGGAAGGCCAATTTCCCCAGGATGAGGGCTGCAATTCAGGATATGGACTGGGAAGAACTAATGTCAAATAATGGAACAAATGATAAATGGGAAATTTTCAAATCTACTTTGAGTTATTATAGTGCAAAATTTATTCCTATAGGTAACAAGTATAAACGACTCAAATTAAACCCCACATGGCTTACACCTTCTGTGAAAGGGGCAATACACGACAAAGAAAGGGCATTTAAAAAATACAAATCTGAGGGTACAGCTGTAGCCTTTGTAAAATATAAAAAACTTAATAAAATCTGTAAAAATGTAATAAAATTAGCAAAAATACAAAATGAAAGGCAGGTGGCCAAGGATAGTAAAACAAATCCCAAAAAATTCTTCAAGTATATAAATGCTAAAAAGCCAAGGTCTGAACATGTAGGACCCCTAGATAATGGTAATGGGGAGTTGATCACAGGGGATCAAGAGAAGGCAGAGTTACTAAATGGGTTCTTTAGCTCTGTATATACAACAGAAGAAAGAGCAGCTGATGTAGCCGGTGCCAGTGCTGTTAATATATCAGTTGATATACTGAATTGGATGAATGTAGATATGGTCCAAGCTAAATTAAATAAAATAAACGTACACAAGGCCCCGGGACCAGATGGGATACACCCTAGAGTTCTTAAGGAGCTAAGTTCAGTTATTTCTGTCCCCCTTTTCATAATATTCAGAGAATCTCTAGTGACTGGTATAGTGCCAAGGGACTGGCGCAGCGCAAATGTGGTGCCTATTTTCAAAAAGGGCTCCAGGTCTTCCCCGGGTAATTATAGACCAGTGAGCTTAACATCCATCGTGGGGAAAATGTTTGAGGAGCTATTGAGGGACTATATACAGGATTATGTGACAATAAATAGCATTATAAGTGACAGCCAGCACGGTTTTACTAAGGACAGAAGTTGTCAAACTAACCTAATCTGTTTTTATGAAGAGGTGAGCAGAAGTCTAGACAGAGGGGCCGCTGTGGATTTAGTGTTTTTGGACTTTGCAAAGGCATTTGACACTGTCCCTCATAGACGCCTAATGGGTAAATTAAGGACTATAGGTTTAGAAAATATAGTTTGTAATTGGATTGAGAATTGGCTCAAGGACCGTATCCAGAGAGTTGTGGTCAATGATTACTACTCTGAATGGTCCCCAGTTATAAGTGGTGTACCCCAGGGTTCAGTGCTGGGACCACTATTATTCAACCTATTTATTAATGATATAGAAGATGGGATTAATAGCACTATTTCTATTTTTGCAGATGACACCAAGCTATGCAATATAGTTCAGTCTATGGAAGATGTTCATGAATTGCAGGCAGATTTAAACAAACTAAGTGTTTGGGCGTCCACTTGGCAGATGAAGTTTAATGTAGATAAATGTAAAGTTATGCATCTGGGTACCAACAACCTGCATGCATCATATGTCCTAGGGGGAGCTACACTGGCGGATTCACTTGTTGAGAAGGATCTGGGTGTTCTTGTAAATCATAAACTCAATAACAGCATGCAGTGTCAATCAGCTGCTTCAAAGGCCAGCAGGATATTGTCGTGTATTAAAAGAGGCATGGACTCACGGGACAGGGATGTAATATTGCCACTTTACAAAGCATTAGTGAGGCCTCATCTAGAATATGCAGTTCAGTTCTGGGCTCCAGTTCATAGAAAGGATGCCCTGGAGTTGGAAAAAATACAAAGAAGAGCAACGAAGCTAATTAGGGGCATGGAGAATTTAAGTTATGAGGAAAGATTGAAAGAATTAAACCTATTTAGCCGTGAAAAAAGACGACTAAGGGGGGACATGATTAACTTATATAAATATATTAATGGCACATACAAAAAATATTGTGAAATCCTGTTCCTTGTAAAACCCCCTCAAAAAACAAGGGGGAACTCCCTCCGTCTGGAGGAAAAAAGGTTCAAGCTGCAGAGGCGACAAGCCTTCTTTACTGTGAGAACTGTGAATCTATGGAATAGTCACCGCAGGAGCAGTCACAGCAGGGACAGTAGATGGCTTTAAAAAAGGGTTAGATAATTTCCTAGAACAAAAAAATATTAGCTCCTATGTGTATAAATTTTTCCTTCCCTTTTGCCGTCCCTTGGTTGAACTTGATGGACATGTGTCATTTTTCAGCCGTACTAACTATGTAACCTCAGGTGGAAAGATGCAGGTACCACGCTAGGCTGTACGATGGCCAAAGGAGTCTGGTGCATGATGGCCAAAGGAGTCTGGTGCATGGAGTCCTATTCCAAATAATACACATGCTACTTGCATCTCTAAATGCCCAATGTATGAGGTGACAGTAGATCACAAGAAGTGTAGACTTAAATAGGAGCTCTAATGGGAGGTTATTGAATTATGTCAGATGGTTCATATGGATTAATGGGGGGGGGGGCAGTCAAACAAAAGCCATTTCAACAACTAGATCACATTTATTACTCAAGTGCAACAAAAGCAAAGTAAAAAGTGAGTCATGGGATGCAGGGTGTAGAATAGTCACATTTCTCAGTAACCAGACTGCTGGGTGAGGGATCACGCTTGCTTCTTTACAAGAAGGAAGGGGTAAGATAAGGAGATTTCTGTTTAGCTGCCAAGCTTTCAAGAAGTGTCATAATCCGATTTAAGGCCACAAAGGCGCGGGGGAGGATGAGGCCTGATAAGACCACTTCGTTTTAAAGCTTCAGTGTTGGTGAATTTTATGCCATGCTGGGCAAAGGCCCCCAGAAATAAACAAACAGTCTTCACGTATGTGTATTACCGATTCCCTACAAATACAGGCACAAAGCGTCGCCTGGCTTGCCTCTTGCAGTCACAATACTAGGCCTCAACTTCCATTCACCAAAGTTTGATCACAAAAAAAAACATTAGAAAAATATTAGGATTGTATACATGGTCATGCAAGTCCTTAAACACTTCAAAATAAGCATTTCATGTTTACTTGAGACCAGGTTAATTATTAAATCTTTTCAGACAGAATTTCTGCTCTCATGACACCATAGCAACAGCTCAGTCCCCTACCCTGGCAGTATTTGTTGCCATAGTAACAGTGTTGGTAGATCACAGAACGGAAAAGATCTGCTGCTCCTCCTTAGTACACAGCCCAGGCACGCTGCCTTCCCCCTCTGGGAGACATCTCTGAGGAAAAGCATTCTACCAGATCAGATGAAAAACAAAAAGGATGCGCACATATGCGAATGTAGAAATACACCGTATACAAATAAATGGTTACATTCGTGCTCAGCCTAAAAGTCTTATTATACATGATGCATGTAATGTACATATATACATTGCACCCATCATATACTGACCCCAGTCGCCAATAAACAAACATGCAATTTTGTGATAACCATGGTCCAAAAATTACCTTGATGCAAAATAAACTCAGTATGAAAACGAACGGATAGTTACCAAGTTTTTGGCAACTAGTGTCAAATGCCGCAATTGTTCGGTAAATCCTGTAATCTAAATAAGCTGACTGGAAGTAGTGATCAGCTATGAAACAAACTGCCAGCGGTCATCCAATATGACCGCTGCCTGCCACTGGTCAGCTTACGTTATGGTCTTAACCCCTTGACGCATTATTCCGTACATGTACGTGATAAGCGTCATAGGAAAGTATGGGGCGCGCTCACGGGCTGAGCGTCCTCCATACGCTAGGGTGTCAGCTGTGTTTTACAGCTGACACTCGGGACTAGGGGCCGGGAAAAGTGATCGCAGCATCTGAAGCATTAAAAAAAGGGTGCGGCCCTCTCCGACAGCTTATCAGCGCCCCCACACCGCAATCCGGGGGTATGCTGGTGGTCGTCATGGCAGTCCAGGGGCCTAATGAAGGCCCCCAGATCTGCCTCTGTTAAGCCGTGTCTCTGGCACGGCTTAACAAAAGACTGTGAAAATTAAAATATACTGTATATAGTATAGTATAATGCTCGCTGGTTCAAGTTCCCTAGGGGGACTAATAAAATATGTATAAAAAAAAAAAAAGAAAGTTTAATAGTGGTTAGTAGTAAAAAAAAAAAAAAAAAAAAAAAAAAAAAAAAGTCCAACGTTCAAGAAAATAATCCCTTTTCCCATTTGTCTTCTAAAGTAATGTAAAAAATTAAAAAATATTTGTATTGCTGCATCCGTAAAAGTCTGAACTATTACAATATACCATTATTTAACTCGCACGGTGAAATTGCGTTTTTTTTGTCACCTTCGCTCAAAAAAATAATAATTTAAAAAAAAAAGGAAAAAAAAATTGACCAGAAACTTGTTTACACCAAAAATATGCCACCAATAAAACTACTGCTCGTCCCAGAAAAAATAAGCCCTCACATTGCTCAATCCACGGGGAAAAAAAAATAAAATATAAAAAACCTATATAAATTTGGTATAACCGTAATTGTATTGAGCCGCAGAATAAAGATGAAGTTGTCGTTTTTACCGCACATTTAAAGGCGTAAAAACTTAAACAAAAAACAATGTAGGAATCAATTTTTTCCAATTTCAGCCCACAAATAATTATTTTTCAGTTTCCCAGTACATTATATGGTACTTCACATTAAATGGTGCCATTAGAAACTACAACTCCTCCCTCAAACAATAAGCCCTCACATCACTCTATTGCCGAAAAAAAAAAACATTTTGAAAAAAAAAACCAGTTATGGATCTTGGAACGCGGGAAGTGAAAAACTAAAAAGGACTCGATCCTTAAGGGGTTAAGGGGGTATTAGTTCAAACAAATTTTTTGCATTGCCATTTTTTAGAACCATTAACCACTTCCAGACATTTGATGTATGGCTACGACATAGCCGGGTAGGGGGGGGGGGGCGGGGGAGTATGGAGCCTGCACCATACAATGCAGGTGTAGGCTGTACATTACAACCGACACTTCAGCGCGAACCCGCTAGTTTAACCTGTTAAATGCTGCGGTCAATAGCGACCGCGGCATTTAAATAGTTAGAAAGAGGGGGGCAGCCCCCTCTAGCAGCTCATCGCACCCCCCGCAATGCAATCGCGGGGTGGCGATGTTTGCTATGGCAGCCTGGGGGCCTAATGAAGGCCCCCAGGTCTGCCATCTTTTTGCTCCTGCCTCCGGCAGGGCTTAATAGAAGCCTGTCACAATAGACGATACACTGCAATAGATTAGTATTGCAGTATATAGTGCAAGCGATACAACGATCAATGGTTGAAGTCCCCTAGGGGGACTAACAAAGTGAAAAAGTAAAAATTTGTAAAAAAAAAAAAAAGAAAAAAAGGGGGGGGGGGGGTTATGAAAAAATAAAATAAATTACAGAAAAAGTTACAAATAAAAAAAAACGCACCTTTTCCCAATTCCCCCCTACTGAATTGAAAAAAAATAAAATAAACATAATTGGTATCGCCGTATCCGTAAAAGTCTCAACTATTACAATATATTATTACTAGTATAGAAAACCCGTTACACGGGTTTGCTAGCAAAAGGATGCAGTGGTCTGTTTATATATATATAAAAAATATAAAAGTAAATAAATGCCCCCCATAGCTGCCCCCACACCGTATAATGCTCCCCATAGCTGCCCCCACACTGTATAATGCTCCCCATAAATGCCCCCACACAGCATAATGCCCCCCATATCAGCACCTAACAGTATAATGCCCCCCATAACTGCCCCCACAGTATAATGCTCCCCATAGCTGCCCCCACAGTATAATGCCTCCCCTCCAATACACAGTATAATGCCCCCATATGTACAGACCAAATAGAAAAATAACAGATACTTACCTATCCCCGTTCCCACGACGGGTGGAGGAACCTTTGCCTCCTCTGCACTGTGCTGTGAGCGGCTCGGCGATGCAGTGACGTCATCGCGCCTGTCTGCACCGAGTCACTCACATCGCACAGACCGGAGGAGGAGAAAGATCCTACACCTGGCGGGGGAACGGGGATAGGCAAGTATTTATGTTATTATTTTTCTATTTGGTCCGTACATATGAGGGCATTATACGGTGTATGGGAAAAAGGGGGGATTATAGCTACACCACTAGAAAGAGGAAAAAATTACTAGACTTATAGGCACTTTTGACTCCAGACAATCAGAAGTTATGGAAATACTAAAAAGATACTGGCGTATTCTCAGTGCAGACATGGACTTGGTGGATCAGATCACTCATCAGTCACGTTCCGAAGGGGTAAGAATATCAGGGACAGAGTGATGCATAGTTGCTTTGATCCTATACCACAAAAAGGAACATGGCTTGATAGGAAGATTCCAGGTACATACAAATGTGGTAGAAACAAGGAACAAAGGTAGGATCCAGCGCTGAAGAGCGTTAAAATGGAAGAAAGTTTTCCAAGTTTAATGTTGTAAATTTAAAAGGAAGTCCAGTAGTATTAGGTCCTGGGTGTGTATGAAGTGGAGGGATTGTGTCCTCTTGGGCCAAATGTGGTAGTTGTAGAGCTTGCAACTTTATCCAGAATGGGAGAAAATTCAAAAGTGCCACCACCGAAATAGAGTATGATATACGAGATTTTGTGAACTGTAAAACAGCAGGGGTGGTGTATCTTATCACATGTCCATGCCCACTGAATTAGGTGGGTAAAACTGCTCGGCAATTTCGGCGCCGAATTAGAGAACATGTAGGAGATGTAACAAATGTCAGAGATACTCCCATATCTAAGCATGTACATGCTAAACATCATGGTAGAGCAGAATGCTTAAAGGGAATGTGTTGCCAGAAAAACATGTTTTTTTTAAAAAAATTAAACATTTAGTGTGTGGGTGATTAAACATTGTTCAAATTTTTTTTATTTTTTTGCACGAGTCCATGTAATATTATAAATTATTTCTAATTTATAATACTACCCATTTTTGGTCACTAGATGGAGCTGTTCCCAAAATTGCAGCATTGGGTTAAAAGCCCTCGCTCTAGTGAGCTCTCAGCATCCCCCCCTCCTTTATCCTGGCTAGTGCCGGGATAAACGAGGGGTTTGAAAGGTTTAACCTCCTACACTGTGTGTCGCCATTTTTTGAGGTAACCCACAGTGTAGTAGGTTTACATACAGTAGTAAACACACACAAACACTAACATACATTGAAATCTCTTACCTGCTCCTGCCGCCGCGGCTCCCTCCGGCCCGTCCGCTCCGTTTGCTGCCGCTGTTCCATGTGCACAAGTCCGGAAGCCGCGACCGGAAGTAGTAATATTACTGTCCGGCCGCGACTTCCGGTCCACAGGAAAATGGCGCCGGACGGCGCCAATTTCGAATAGGACTGTGTGGGAGCGGCGCATGCGCAGTTCCCACACAGACGCCGTACACGGCAGTCAATGGGACGGGAGCCGTTCGCAGTCCCTATGGGACTGTGGCTGCCGTGTTCCATGTCTGTGTGTGTCGTTAATCGACACACACAGAAATGGAACAAAAAATGGCAGCCCCCATAGGGAAGAAAAAGTGTAAAAATAAGAAACAGTAAAACACAAACACACAAATGAAAATAAACGTTTTTATTAAAGCACTAACATCTTTAACATATAAAAAAATTATTTGTGATGACACTGTTCCTTTAAGAGTTCAGGCGATTGAACTGGTGCGTCCTCCAAAACGTGGAGGGGACTGGGACAATCTAATCCTGAGGAAGGAGGCCCAGTGGATCTACAGACTGGCATGTACACAGGGTTTAAACGAGCAGACAAATTATACCTGCTTTATTTGAACATATGTCCTTCTAGAGTTATCTATTAGAGGCAGATAAGCGGATTTTGGATTTGCTTTATTTATTTTTACGCTCATCTGTAGTTATCAATTAATTCTCAAATATTGGTATAGTTGTCCTTCAATATGGTCAGAACGTACTATCGTAGTAAACACTATCATTGCCTACTCATCCATACCTAGTGGGTGAACAGAGGGTTTGCTAGACTAATGGCTGCCAGATTGCAGTGTTGAGCTGGACAGCAATCTCTATTCTCACTTCAGTATTTTAGCTCCGTCCCCTAGATAGGAGGGCTTTGGGCAGT
Organism: Rhinoderma darwinii; assembly: GCF_050947455.1. Classification (NCBI taxonomy): domain Eukaryota; kingdom Metazoa; phylum Chordata; class Amphibia; order Anura; family Rhinodermatidae; genus Rhinoderma; species Rhinoderma darwinii. The sequence continues at coordinate 421,229,871 of NC_134688.1, forward strand.
AATGAGATGCACTCTGAGGTCTCTCTCTGCGCCTGCGCGTTCGGCATGATGATGGTGGTGGACTTCCCGGGTACGTCAGATGACGCGCCGGGAGTCACATGACCATACGTCACGGATGACATGGGCGACTGTGATTGGCCGTCTTTGAGGCTTTACCTCAGCCCAAGGGGAGGAGTATTAATTATATAAACTGAGTCCTGTGTGAAGCGTGCCGCTGACATCCATGCGAGCACGCTTCCGTGTGTGTAACAGAATATCCGTTACAGATCTATATTGCTGGCGCTTCAGCCAGAATGATAAAAGTACAGACCCCTGATGAAATAATATATAGAAACACGTAGGGTCAGATGACAGAGGGATTGTAGCGTAGGTGGCAGTGGAATCGTTGGGCAAACCCAGCACTGGGGTACTTAGGATCGGTAACTGCAGGCTCTGGTGTGTTGCAGGTGTCCCATTCACTGATACCAATGTTTAAACGCTGATCCCATATTTTCAAGCATACTCAATTAGAGGCAGGTTCACAAATAAACCAGCAATTGCAGTATATATTTAATACATTTTTTAACAAGCACGGTGGGCTCTTTGCAGGTAAGTCGATCTTACCTGCAAACGCTGATGCTGCTGCAGAATCAACTGTAGCCTCTGGTGCCGATGTGGCCGTCACGATGCAGGACCTGTGAGTGACGTCACAGATCTGCACTGTCAGAAGCTGGGCGTTCTGAAGAGAAGAGGATGTTACTTCTCTTCAGAGCGCCCAGCTAGTGAAAGTATTAAAAACGCCCCGATGTACGCACATAATACACGCCCACTTGGACTTTTACTTTTAAACACACCCACTTGGACTTTTGCAAGCCTCATTTGCATAATTACAAAAATGGTCATAACTTGGCCAAAAATGCTCGTTTTTTTAAAATAAAAACGTTACTGTAATCTACATTGCAGCGCCTATCTGCTGCAATAGCAGATAGGGGTTGCAAAATCTGGTGACAGAGCCTCTTTAAATCTACGCCGTTTACTGTGTGATATAAATAACACAATAACTTTATTCAGCTGTTACGATTGCAACGATACCAAATTTGTATAGATTTTGTATGTTTTACTACTTTTACACGGTAATAACGCTTTTTTTTCAAAATTATTTGTTTTTGTGTCTCCATATTTGAAGAGCCGTAACGTTTTTTATTGTTCCACCGATGCAGTTGTGTGAGGGCTTTTTTTTTGCGGGACAACGTGTAGTTTTTATTGGTACAATTTTGGAGTAGATGCGGCTTTTTGATCACTTTTTATCACATTTTTTTAAAGTCAGGATTCACAGAAAACAGCAATTTTTCCATAGTTTTTTATTACATTTTTTACGGCATCCACCGTGCGGGTTAAATAATGTAATAGATTTATAGTCGGGGTCGTTACGGATGGGGCGATACCAAATATGTGTAACTTTTTTACTTTATTTTGGTTTTTTAATAGTAAAGCATTTTGTAAGGGGCAAAAGTGAGTCTTTCATTTTTTTTTTTTTTATTTACTTTATTCAACTTTTTTTTTACTTTTTACTAGTCCCACTAGGGGACTTTAATATGCGATTCTCCAATCGCTATTATAATACACTGCAATACTTTTGTATTGCAGTGTATTACTGCCTGTCCGTTTAAAACGGGCAGGTATTCGCTCCAGGCAGACCTGGGGGCCTTTATTAGGCCCCCGGCTGCAATTGGAGACACAGACACTCGGCGATCGTATCGCTGGGTGTCGGTGGGAAAGAGAGAGGGAGCTCCCTCCCTCTCTCCAAAACCACTCAGATGCGGTGCTCGCTATTGTGCACCGCATCTGAGGGGTTAAACGGGTGAGATTGATATTAATATCGATCTCACACGGCAGAGCAGGGACGCCCCCAGCGGCAGAGCAGGGACGCCCCCTGTCTAAATTTTATAGACAGTCTATAGGGTATTGTCAAGAGGAAGATGAGACATCAGACCCAACAATGCAGACGAGCTGAAGGCCGCTATCAAAGCAACCTGGGCGTCCATAACACCTCAGCAGTGCCACAGGCTGATCGCCTCCATGCCACGCCGCATTTATGCAGTAATTCATGCAAAAGAAGCCCGACCAAGTATTGAGGGCTGATACTGGACATACTTTTCAGTAGGCCAACATTTCAGCATTAAAAATAATTTTTGAAATTGGGCTTCTATAATATTCTAATTCACTGAGACACTAAATTTTGTTTTATCATTAATTGTTACCATAATCAACATTAAAGGGAAAAAAAAATTATGGAAATAGATCACTCTGTGCGTAATGAATCTATAGAATATAGGAGTTACACTTTTTGAATTGAATTACTAAAATAAATTAACTTTTTGATATTCTAATTGATTGAGGACTAAAATATATTTTTATTTTTTTTAAAGGAAAAAAATGTGAAAAGTAACATTTGCATTTTATTAGGTTCTTAAAATATGACGATACAAAAACAATCCCAATTTTTTTTTTTACTACATCACAAAACTGTAACAGACATTTAGTATCCTCGTGACTGCGAAAACCCGCACAATGCACATTTAATGTGATCAGTAATTGGAATAAAACGATAATTGCTTTTTTTCCCCTGCATTTCACCCATAATAAAAAAAAAGCTTATATAAATTAAACTCTTAGGGGTTGTTCACATCTGCATTGTGGTATTCCGTTGTTTTGCTCCGGGAATACTGTAAGTAACGGTTCCGTTGCACAACGGATACAGCCGGCGGCAGACAGAACTCATTGACTAATAGGTTCCATCAGGTATCTGTCGATATGTCTGTTCGTTTCTGGTAATTCCTGCCAGATCTGAAATGGAGGACCCCAACGGAGCTTCGGACGCAGGTGTGAACAGCCTCTTATGTATTTGGCAAAATACAGCTCGATTCGCAAAAACAAGACCCAAGGCCAGGCTCCCACGTAGCGTAAATGCTGCGGAATTTCCGCAATGGAATTCTGTGCGGAAGTTCCGCAGCATTTACAGTAGCAGCAAAGTGAATGAGATTTAGAAAATCTCATGCCGATGCTGCGGAAAAAAAAAAAACACAGCTTAATGCCTCATTCACACGACAGGGTCTGAGTGTCAGCTGGGAAAATCGGCCGATTTTCCCGGCCGGTTTGCATCCGTTCCGATTCCGTACCGAGCCGTGTTGCCGTTTTTACAGGCCGATTTGGACCCAATTTGCATCCGTTTTTTTCCCTGTCAGTTTTAAAATCGGATGAATTTCATTTAAAGTTGCCACACACCGCACTCTGTAGATAATGCCACCCAGACCTCTGCAGGTAATGCCACCCAGACCCCTGGAGGTGATGCCACCCAGACCCCTGCAGGTGATGCCACCCAGACCCCTGCAGGTGATGCCACACAGCCCCCTGCAGGTGATGCCACACAGCCCCCTGCAGGTGATGCCACACAGCCCCCTGCAGGTGATGCCACACAGCCCCCTGCAGGTGATGCCACACAGCCCCCCCACATTCCAGGAGAAGTCACTGACTTCAATGTCCATATATGGACAGTGTAGTCACTCACTTCTCCTGTAGCGGAATCCCGCTGCAGAAGTGAGTGACATCACTGTGTCCATATATGGACAGTATAGTCACTCACTTCTCCTGTAGCGGAATCCCTGGCCATAGCGTCGGGGATTCCGCTGCAGAAGTGAGTGACATCACTGTGTCCATATATGGACAGTGTAGTCACGCACACTTCTCCTGTAGCGGAATCCCCGGCCATAGAGTCGGGGATTCCGCTGCAGAAGTGAGTGACTTCGCTGTGTCCATATATGGACAGTGTAGTCACTCACTTCTCCTGTAGCGGAATCTCCAATCCCCGGCCGGGGATTGGGGATTCCGACTCCTACGGGGAGCAAAAAAAGACCCTCCTCCTCACATGCACTCTGCACTGTGAGGAGGAGGAGAGAGTGCGCGAGCGACGGTAGACCCAGCCATCACTCGGGACACATTCCGGTGATGGCCGTGTATTACCCGGCCCCATAGACTTCTATGGGAGCCGGGCGGCCGGCCGAAAATAGGGCATGTCCCATTTTTTCCCGGCCCGTCAAAAAAAAATCGGTCATGTGAATAGCCCCATTAGGGGTCTATTGTTCCTAATGCAGCCGGGTGACGGCCGATTTATGAACGGCCGGCACCCGGCCGGGAAACCCTGTCGTGTGAATTCGGCCTAACAGTTAATGAATTGACCTGCTGTGTGGAATTTAACTCCGCAGAACGTCAATTTATGCAGCGTTTTTTGTTGATTTCCTTTTGCAGGTTTCCCCCATTGAATTCAATGGGGATGCAAAACACGCAACAAAGCCAATTGTTGCTATTTTTGCGGCATAATCACAGCGATTCCGCCGTGAAAAATTGTAACTACGGGAAAAAAAAGAAACCCTTATTTTCCGGCAGTAAAAGGGTTTACCTAAAAATTTATGGCATACAGCTGCCCTTAGTGTATGTTCACACGTGGCATTTTTTTTTTTTTTTTTTTAATTCTTTGGGAATGACGAGAATTTTTAAGTGTAATGACAGAATGTCAAAGGCGACATTAGTGTATAAAACACTGGGTGGATTAAAAAAAAGTTGAGGCATAAGATGGCCCACTGTGACTATTGCCCAAGGGCCAGCCTGGAGCTGCCCCTGACCAAGCAGGGTACGAGGGAGCTATGCGTTGGGAAGATAATATCCCAATGTACGCCACTATAACAAAATGCATACAGTTTTTTGATTTTTAACAACACACAATTATCCCGCGCATAACATTTTTTCTTTTTACTGGAGATCTCTGTATGGTATACCGACGTTTACAACTACCCAAAGGATGCCAAAAAGGACATAGAAATAGAAGGGTCACATATACAGATTGAAAAAGTGTCTATTATAATATATATATATATATATATATATATATATATATATATATATATATATAACAAAAATACTCTTTCTACAAGGGAATAACCGGCAGCAGGATTATCCAACAGAACATAACCCAGGAACAGACGGAATCTTGTAGACCAGGGGTCAGCAACCTTCGACACTCCGGCTGTTGTAAAAACTTCAACTCCCAGTTATGCCCTGCCAATGGCTTTAGGCCTTTTTCACACGAGCGTGTCAGTTTTGCACGCATTAAAAACCGCAGAGTTTTTCCTGCGTTGCAGTTCCGTGTGGCATCCGTGTACGGTGCGCGTCTGCATTAATGCGCATATGTCATCCGTATCGGACGTGTTGTTTTTTGTTTTTTTTAAGTCAGCAAAAACAAAAAAACAGGGCGTTTTTTTCCTCTCATTTCTTTAGCAACTGTTGCGTGAATCACGGACAGCACACGGATGACGTTGACTTGAAAAAAAAGTTAGGCTGACATTTGTCCATCCTTGATTAATCCATCAATTAATTTACATTTAAAAGGTGTTTAGCGTGTCTATATACATTATTAGGGAAAATAGACCTCAGGAGGGGGTCCACGCTCAGCAACCCCCCCCCCCCCCCCTCCTATGAGCCAGAGTAGAGGCAGCTAACTAATAGCTGTTCTGAGAGACTGGAACTATCCATTTTTGCATTAATAGCGATTTCCCTGAATAGACGCGAAGTAATACAGGGGAGACCAATGGAAACTTCCACCAGCAAAAACAGTTGTCTTCATGAAAGTCATAATTACACTCACCGGTAATTAGATTTTCCAGAAACCCATGACAGCACCTCCCCAAAGGACAAGAAACCTGTAAAAAAAAAAAAGAACCTTCCACACTGCTCAGTGGTTTACAGAGCAAATTAGACGTGACTATAGAGTTTCATAATAAATATACAGTACTATGCAAAAAACCACCACAAGTGTCACAGGACACGGTCAAATGGCTAAGTGGTCCCTGCGTACGGTTAAACACCTCCAAAGTACAGGAGAGAAGTAACAAAATAGAAAACTCCAATACATCATACCTTACAACTGAGAAACGGGCGTCGGACACTAATATATATATATAAAATATCAATTTTATTAATAGAGGAGATATAAAATATACAGAGGATCCAAAAACAAGATTGGACTGTACATGGGCCACAGAAGTGCACAAATTAGTACCACAACAATAACATTAGTAAATGAATGTGGGATTGAAAAAACGCATGGTACTAATGAAAAAGGTAGGCAACATGAGGTATAGAGAAGGAGGCGAAACTAACGAGTCTAGCTTAAATAACCCACCTAGGGACAAGAGAAGTAAGTTATATGTACAAACACGAGGATGGTAACATCTAATGATGGAATTATGAGCGTCTATGCTAACAAATAGGTCTCAAAAGATGTCCAAAAGAGTATAGCTGAGAATGGGTAGCGTCCCCAGCAGAGTAAAGTAATTTGGTATGCCTTACCCATACGTGTCAGATGTGGCCCAGAGAAAAAAAATAGCGCCCCCTTGTGGAAAAATGCTGCAAAGTAAGAAAGCTTTCAAAACTAGAAGTGTTAATTGTATTTTGTGAATTGATAGAAAGGCCACCTTTTGCCTTCAAAAACAGCATCAATTCTTCTAAGTACACTTGCACAAAGTCATGGATTTTGTAAGATTATAGTCTGGTATAATTGGTTAATCATACATGAAACAGGTGATAATGATAATCATTTTCATATGTAGGTTAAAACAGTCATTAACTGTAATAGATACAGCTGCTTAAAATCCGGTGACGAACAGTCAAACTCTGCTACAAAGGGGAGGTTGTGGAAGACTGTTTCATGTCACTAGTTCACCATGGCACGAAAAAAAAAAAAACGGGCAAAGATTTAAAAGCAGACTGGGGTTTCAATATGTGCAATTCAAACTCTTTTGAAGAAGCACAAAGAAATAGCAACGTTGAGGATCGTAGACGCAGTGGTCGGCCAAGGAAACTTAATGCAACGGATCAAAGACACGTCATACTTACTTCCCTTCAAAATTGTGCCATCAGCTCGGAACCGGCAGAAACCAGTGGGACCCAGGTACGCCCATCTATTGTTCGGAGAAGTCTGGCTAAAAGTGGTCTTCATGGAAGAATTGCGGCCAAAAAGGCATAGCTTCGACGTGGAAACAAGGCCAAGCAACTAAACTATGCACGAAAATAGAAACTGGGGTACAGAAAAATGTCAGCAGGTGCTCTGGACTGATGAGTCAATTTTAAATAGCCCTGATCTCAACATCGAGTTTGTCTGGATTACATGGAGAGAAGGATTTAAGGAAGTCTACATCCACAGAAGATCTGTGGTTAATTCTTCAAGATGTTTGGAAAAACCTCCTTGCGAGTTCCTTCAAAAACAGTATGCAAATGTACCTAGAAGAATTGATGCTGTTTTGAAGGTAAAGGGTGGTCACACCAAATATTGATTTGATTAAGACTTCTCTTCTGTTCATTCACTTAATTGAATTTTGTTGATTGATCAAAAACAAAAAAACTAACATCCTAGATTTTAAATCACTTATTTTTCCACCACGGTTTAAAACTTTTGCACAGTACTATATACATTTATATAGATATATAGATTTTTTTTTTTCTTGCAACACCTTGTGCCAACACATATTACCATTAAGAAGAAGTAAAGTTAGGAAGGGAGTAAAAAGTGCCGTCATGGATTACGGAAAATCCAATTACTGGTGAGCGTAATTACAATTTTTCCCCTTCACCCATGAATGAATCAGGAGAGACAATAGAGGAGTTATTCCTAGAGAGGGACCACCGCTGGCAAAACCAGTCTAAAAAAAGTCTAGTCTATAATTACGGAAGAAGGTCGATGCAGAAGACCAAGTGGCTGCCCTATAGATAGCACTTATCAAATCTTCTGCCCTTTCAGCCCAATAAGTATCCAAGGCCCTACCAGAATGAGCCTTCAGACCTACAGGAACAGGCTCTCCTACTAATTTATATGCTACGTTAATAACCTATTTTATCCACTTGGTTAGAGTGTTTGCTGCCCCTTTGCCTTTATTAGGCCCCTGAAATTGTCCAAAAAGGAGCAAGATTTTCTTAAAACGTGAAAACGGTAGTAGACTCAATATACTAAAGTAGGTACCTTCTGACATCTAGGCAATTGAAACTTCTCTATCTGAAATGGGATTGATACAAAAAGGAAAAAACAATTTTCTGGGATTTATGAAAACAGAAAAAACATTTTTAGACTGAAAGGCTAGATCAGGTTTGATAATCACCCCATCTCCAAGATATTGGTATAGTGAAGATTAACAAAACAGGGACTGCATTTCACCTGGAGTAACCTGGTACAGAGGATTGCTACTAGAAAAATAGTTTTACAGGTAAGGACTTTTAAGAAAATAGACTATTGGCTCAAAGGGTGCAGATGGTTATTTAGATTCCATGTAAAAACACCTGAAGTGGAGCCTGGGTAGTAAGAGAGTCTATTCTTGATTGTTAAGAACGGTTTTACAAACTCTAGCATAAGTTTTGGATATCACTCCCTTCCTATTTTATAAGGGTTTCTGTCACCCTCTCAGAGAAGCCTTTTTCTAAAAAGGAAAATCGCCTTTCAAGATCCATGCTGAGAAGCGTAAGGACTAGACTTTGAAACAGATCTCGTGTGTCTGGCAGTACTCAAGATTTAGATATGGATAATACCCCACTATCTGCGCTGTATTTTTTATTTTTTTAATTAACACCTTTGGGAGCAGGCATAGATTAGATCCTGATTAAATCTGAACAGGAAAGAATCCACTCCCAGAGAAAAGTCTTCTGTATTTAGGCAGTAAAACATATCCACTTTCCGGTTTTGCCTGGTAGCAAAGAGGTTTATCAGAGGCCTGCCCTAGAGTCTGACGATTGAGAAATACTCTGGTTTAAGAATTAAAGACATGATCCACCTGGGCCTGGCACTTCTTGATTGTGGTGGCATAAAAACAGAAGTCTTCCAGGTATAAATAAGATGTCCTTTTCTCTTATATGGGCAACCACCTCAGCAATTAGTTGTGCAGAACCATGGAAACCCCGAAGGGGAGAGCCTGAAACTGGAGATGGGTTAGATAAAACTATACAAAAACGGACACTCTTAGAAACTTCTGGATAGAATAAATACTAAGAACAAACAGCAGATCAAGGAGTGGATGAACAGAGCAGGTGAAAATTAAGAAAGTTAGAGTCCTCACTACTTCAAGGAATTAGTCCATATATACATATACTGCACCGCTCAGACGATCTCTGGACATGGCACAAGGGTAAACTAGACAATGTTTGCCTCAATGCAGCAAATGGAAAACCGCTCTGTGTACAACCTTCTGCAGAACGTATTCTGAGCCCAGTGGTTCTACCTCCAACCACGTGTGCAGAGTGGAAAAAAGGCCCTATTTCAGGCTAATAGAGAATTGGGATAGTGCAGTATTGCCACTCACTATCTGAAAGCAGAAAGTTACTTTATTATACGCACAATAAGTAGGATAAAAATGTGCATATAAAATATCAAGCAGCAGCCCGACCCTGGGTTTCGCCCTATTCCGGCTTCTTCTGGAGCATCGCATTCCTGGAAGGTGCTAAACTCTAGTTTGACTCCAAGTTTAAGGATTCAAGAACTATCAAACATTTTAAAAACGCCAAATAGAAAACACTATTATCAGCTGCTTTTTCAAGAAAGGAGCTAAAAATTAACTCACTCTCAGGGCATGACACATAATCTAGACTTTGAAGTTACATCTCCTGGCCAGAATTTTAACCAAAGAGCTGTTCTAGAAGCATTAGATGACAAACAGGAACCAGCTAATAACAATCACATCTAAGTTCACACAGCACCATCTTCCAGCCAAGCCGTCTGTCACGCTGACCTGATGGAATCTGCTTTGGCGGCAAGATACAATCCGCATCCATTTCTGGACACCAAGACTCTCCCAGGTCCAATGCAATCCTGCCATCACTACCGGTTGTGCTGCCATTACATGTGGCTGACACAGAAGATGGCTTTAGTTTACCATTAACCTGGGTCTAGTACTGTCTATCCCCGATCCTGGATATTAATACAGTCGTCATGTGAGGGGAAAAACACCAAACCCGGTGCCAGGGATACATTGGGTGCCGCACGAGCCACTCTGTGTACCATGAAGTCAGTATCTACAAGGGACATACGCAGCCTAATGGTAGGATACCAAAAGTGCCAGGCCAGGGCACCTAAAGGAGGAGGAAGAGGACGACGACAAGTAGTCAAACAAGGCAGGAACTACGCCCTTTTATTTAACTAGGACAGTACCTAGAAAACAAAAAGGTCTCCAGGAACAGGATGGATTTTAATTTTTATATTTAGCTAAAATTATTGCAAAAGGAAAATAGGTGGGAAAGTAGACGTATCATTACAAGTCCACTTGGCAGGTAACCTTTACAGCATTATATTAAACCGCAGAAAATGCATTGTTATCAACTACGCTGACCTTCCTGCAGGACAGGCTCATGGAGAATCTGATTTTCATGATAAAGGCTCCATAATTTATTGCTTATCTCTTGGCTACAGCACCAGAGCGTGACTGTTGTTCCACCCTCAAAATGTAATTTGATGTAAAGTACAAAATAGAGAAGCTCTGAGAACATCCCTCGAGAGAACAAGATATCAGCAAATGGTAGAAGACACATTATTGTGTAGAATATTATAAAAATCATACAGGCTTGAAGCGATTAGATATTTACAGGCCTAGTCAGTCTCGTTCCACCAAAAGCATCTTCAAGGTGACACCACCTGAAAATCTTCACAATATTACATACGCTATAGGTTCATTTTGTTGTTACTAATAATTTATATAGTTATGAAACTCCTAATGCTTAACATTGAAGCCAACCTCCCCCACCATGAAGTCTTATGCCATGGTCTGCTAATGCCAAAGCAATTAATTAAGCTAAAATGAGCGACAATTTGCTCCTTGTAATCCCCATTTTAATCCAGTTGTATAACCCTCGAGGAGGTGTTTGCGGGTAGATTTAGGAGGGAGGCAAAGACACAAAATCCTGCTAATCACGTACAAGGCTCTGGTGAATGCCTGCTTCACACGTTCCTGCCCGGCTGCACAATAATAGCTAGATAATAATCCCGGCAATCCAGCCATTATTTATTATGCATGATAAACTCCTTGCGTGAATGCTTTTTCTCTATAACAAACATGATAGCAAATAATAGAGCTGCCGCAATAAAGTCGTAACATTGATATCTGCAACACTAAACAAAGTGACGGAAGGAAATGGTCTTTATTACCAAAATAAATACAAACAATAAGCCAGTCTGGGTTTGGACTTGCCCACCAAAGGATCCTTTGGTGGACTCCGGTTATAAAACACTAATGGGCCTCAAGGTTCTGCAGAAGACAACTCCATTTGGAGCGGACTTTGCAGCCAATCACTTGCCACTCATGTCTATATCTTACGCACAAATTAGACACGGATAGTACGTGGTCTGTTCAATGATGACCAAGAGTGGAGGAGCACATGTTCTGTAAAGATGGTGGGCCTCAAAATAATTTCCTCTGCTGAACCCAAGGAACCACAGTATGATACTGAGCCAGTTCTTCATAGTTGCAAATGCCTCACACAAAAACACTTGGTTAACCAGGTTGAAAAATAAAAGGGTGCAGTCATGTGTTTGGCCACCCATCCTAAGGAGAATCACTTTTGCCCTTGAGCGTCAATGTGATGAAAGCAGGGCTTTTCTTCCTATGCAGAGTAAGGAAGACCTTCTTGTTGGACATAAGGAAGTGGGGGGACGGGGACAAAAAGATAGAGGATTGGTAATGTAGAATAGTACTTTAAAGGCTATGTACACTTTTAAAAAGCTCTTTTTTTATTAAAGGGGTTTTCCCACAAACACACTTATTCTTTGTTCACAGGATAGGGGATACGGGTGATCGCTGGGGGCCCCAGCGATAATGGGAACAGTAGATCGAAAGACCCCTGAAGTGCTCCATGAGAATAGAGCGCTGGTGGGCATGCTCAGCCATCGGTCCATTCATTTCTGTGGGTCTTTCAGGACTCCGGCAGCTCCATAGAAATGAATGGAGCACTTCGGGGCAATCTCGGTCCCCAGTTATTATCGCTGGGAGTCCCAGTGGTCAGAGTCACAGCGATCACGCATGTATCCCCTTTCCAGAGGATAGGGAATACAAGTGTTTGTGGGAAAACCACTTTCAATTTAATGTTTTAGGCTATTTTGAACCTTTAAATGAAATTTTAGTTAAAAAATGGTGTCGTTTTTCCAATACGGCTTCTATGTAGCCTCTATACATAGAAGCAGTGCCGGTATCAGCACCTGACGAACTCAGGCAAGTGCCGGGGCCCACTACCCTTCGGGGTGGGCCAACTCGGCCGCCGCCGTGTGTGAACGCTGCATGGCTCCTCCAGGAGTGGAATCCCCGGCCAGAGTGTTGTCGACGGGATTCTGCTTCTCGAGGAAGCCCCGTTCGCTATGGCAGAGCAGGGAGGTAGCTCCCTACTCTGCCATTTACTAGGCTACAGACTCCCGGGCAGAGTGCTAGAAGTGGCTCTGCCCTGGGACTCCGCCTCTCGGCAAGCCCCTGACCACTGTCCATATATGGACAGTGATGTCAGGGGCTTCCCCCAGAGTTCCGGAGCAGAGCCTATACTAGCGTGCTGCAACTCCGGCTCTGGGGTTTCCCCTGACATCACTGTCCATATATGGACAGTGATGTCAGGAGCAGAGCTGGAGTCCCAGGCAGAGCGATAATAGCCTGGGACTTTGGCTCTGTGATTGCCCCTGACATTCCTATGTCGACAGTGATGCCAGGGGCTTCCCCAAAGCCGGAGTTCCGGAGCAGAAGCCTATACTAGCGCTCTGCTATAAGCCAATTCCGTCAGTTCAGCTAAAAGCTCTCAAAAGTGTACATAGCCTTTAAAATACAACTTTGTGTGCAGTACCAAGGAACAGAAGTGACATTCCAAGACTATATAAAAAAAAAGTTTTATATCTTGGTTTTGTGCCCAGATGAGAAGTTATAAATGCCTGCAGATGTTCCGATTCATTGCTGTTCATCATTGCTGACAATACTTTCAACAGATGAAAAAAAAATCAAATAAATCAATTCATTATAAACCTGTTAAATCATCAGTCGTGGTGAGCACATAAAACGTAAACTCTGGACAACCTGGCCATAAGTACATATCGAAGCTCCATTAGGCTCTGTTCACATTTGCCTAGTGGCTTCCACAACGTCTTAAAGAGGCTCTGTCACCACATTATAAGTGCCCTATCTCCTACATAAGGAGGTCGGTGCTCTAATGTAGGTGAAAGTAATGCTTTTTATTTAGAAAAACGATCTATTTTTACCACTTTATGAGCGATTTTTAGCCTTATGCTAATGAGTTTCTTAATGCCCAAGTGGGCGTGTTTTTACTTTAGACCAAGTTGGCGTTGTACAGAGGAGTGTATGACGCTGACCAATCAGCGTCATGCACTCCTCTCCATTCATTTACACTGCAGATAGCGATATAGCTATATCGTTATGTGCAGCTACATACACACTATAACATTACTGCAGTGTCCTGATAATGAATATACATCACTACCAGCCTGGATTTCATGTGTACTCAGAATCCTGACACGTCAATCTTTTCTGTGAGATTTCCAGCAAGGCAAACGTAATCTCGCGAGATTACAATGTAAACGAGATTACATTTGCCTTGTTGGAAATCTCACAGAAAAGATTCAGACGTGTCAGGATTCTGAGTACACATGACGTCCTGGCTGGAGGTAATGTATATTCATTATCAGGACACTGCAGTAACGTTATAGTGTGTGTATGTAGCTGCACAAAACGATATAGCTATATCGCTAGTGCAGTGTAAATGAATGGAGAGAAGTGTATGACGCTGATTGGTCAGCGTCATACACTCCTCTGTACAACGCCCACTTGGTCTAAAGTAAAACACGCCCACTTGGGCATTAAGAAACTAATTAGCATAAAGCTAAATATCGCTCATAAAGTGGTAAAAATAGATCGTTTTTCTAAATAAAAAGCACTGCTGTCACCTATATTATAGCGCCGATCTCCTTATGTAGGAGATACGGCACTTATATTGTGGTGACAGAGCCTCTAAGTCACGGTAACTTTATTCTGCGGGCCGATACGATTACGGCGATAAAGTTCTAGGATGGTTAGTGCTTTACCAGTATTTGTTAGAGAAAAAAAAAATGGTATTCACAGATGCAGCAAAATCTCTAAAATTAAGTATTAAAATGTCGCTTGCGGTATGCTAATTACCGTGTAAGAGTTACGGGTTGGAGGAGGCCGTTAGTGACGTAGAGCGACTGGGCAATGTCAATCAAGCCTAGAGAGGCAAGTTTGGAAACCGGACTGCGTGACTCCAGGATAGCGGCATTAACCCTCCACCACTCAATGACTTATAGCGTAATCAGATTACTGCACGCGCAGTTGTAAACGTAGATTTTGCATCTGTGAAACATACAGAGGCATGTTTGGAAACCTTGTCAGGTCATGTATGACAGCAAGGTGGCGGTTTGGGGGGCTAGAATGACCTGGCTAGTTCCTTAAGGGAGAAACGCTCTTTACAGCATCTGTAATTTAGGCTAGTAATAATTCCAAGTGTTTAGAGGCCAGCTCACATAGTATGTGGACAGCATAAACCTATACCATATCATATACAGTGCCTTGCGAAATTACCCCCCTCCCCCGCATTGGTGTTTTTCGTGTTTTGTTGCATTACAACTTGGAATTAAAAAGGATTTCAAATTAGATTTTATGTGATGGACCTAACAAAATAGTCCAAATTGTTTAAGAAAAAAAACAGAAAACTTAAAAATTGTGAGCGCATATGTATTTGCCACCCAACTCACTCCGCTATGAAACTCCTTTATATAGTATGGTAAAACTAATTAACTTCAGAAGTCAAATAATTAGAATACGATCTCTCTGTGTGCAATGAAAGTGTCACATGATGTAAGTATAAATACAACTGTTCTGACCCCAAGTCTACACACACTACTAAGCAACATGAAGACCAAGGAAAACGCCATACAGGACAGAGACAAAGTTGTGGAGAAGTAGCGATTAGGGTTGGGTTATAAAAACAAAGTATCCCAAACTTTAAACATCCCCCAGAGCACCATTAAAACAAAATGGAAAGCATATGGCACAACTACAAACCTGAAAAGAGAAGGCCACCCACCAAAACCCAGACCGGGCAAGGAGAGCATTAATCAGATTCAACAAAGACACCAACGATAACATTGAAGGAGCCCCGAAGATCCACAGCGGAGATGGAAGTATATGTCCAAGTGGGCGTGTATTATGTGTGTACATCTGTGCGTTTTTACTTGTTTTACTAGCTGGGCGTTGTGAATGGAAGTGTATGATGCTGATGAATCAGCATCATCCACTTCTCTTCGTTACCACCCAGCTTCTGGCAGTGCACAGACACACAGCGTGTCCTCGCGAGATCACGCTGTGACGTCACTCACTTCCTCCCACAGGAACTTCATCGCGTCGGATGAGCGAGGACACGCTGTGTGTCTGTGAACTGCCAGAAGCTGGGTGGTAACGAAGAGAAGTGGAGGATGCTGATTCGTCAGCATCATACACTTCTATTCACAACGCCCAGCTAGTAAAACAAGTAAAAACGCCCAGATGTAACGAACACAATACACGCCCAGCTGGACATAAGAAAGGCTCATTTGCATAAATATAAAAATGGTCATAACTTGGCCAAAAATGCTCGTTTTTGAAAAAAAACAAAACGTTACTGTTCTCTACATTGCAGCGCCGATCACCTGCAATACGAGATAGGGGTTTGAAAATCTGGTGACAGAGCCTCTTTAATAAAAAAAAATCATGAGAAAACACGTTTTGAGTTTACTGAACAGCATGGGTCAGACTCCCCAAACACATGGAAGAAAGTTCTCTTGTCAGAGGAGACTAAAATTTAACTTTGGCCAACATGGAAAACACTGGCGCAAACCCAACACTTCATCGGCCCAACGAGCACCATTCCCACAGTGAAGCATGGTGGTGGTGGCAGCATCAGGCTGTGCGGAGGCTTTTCATCAGCAGGGACTGGAAAACTGGTCAGGATTGAAGGAGAAATGGATGGCAGTAAATACAGGGCAATTCGAGGAAAACCTTTTTTAGCCTGACAGATGGACGGAGGTTCATCTTCCAGCAGAACAATGACCCTAAATATACTGCTCAAGCTAAACTGGAGCGGTTTAAGGGGAAACATTAATGTCTTGAAATGTCCAAGTCAAAGCCCAGGCCTCAATCCATTTGAGAATCTGTGGCATGACCTGAAGACTGCAGTACGCCAGCGCAAACCCATCTAACTTGAGGGAATTTAAGCCGTTTTGCCTCAAAGAACAGGGAAAAATCCCAGTGTCTAGATGTACTAAGCTAATAGAGACGTTCCCCAAGAGACTTGTAACTATAATTGCAGCAAAAGGGGTGAATACTTATGCCCATTACATTTCTTTGTTTCTTAATTATGGTTTGTGGCACAGTAAAAAAAATACTTAAACGGTTTTGCCATTCTTACCATCCCTTACCTAACTGGTCACTTTCATTTAAAATTCCAAATAAAAATGTTACAAAAAAAAAATAAAAATTATGAATGTGGTAGGCATGTTGTGTAAATCAAACAGTACAAGCCACCCCGAAAAATTTTTTTCATTTAAAGTTGTAATGCAACAAAACACGAAAAACACCAAGGGGGTGAATAATATCGCAAGGCACTGCAACACAGCCGGCATACCCGTACATCACTGACTGACACTAATGCAATGATTTTAGATGTAAAGACATAACTTTGTTACATAGACATGGAACAGAACGCAGATCTACATAGTAAACTGTAACATATGAAAACTAATGCTTTCTGATAAAAAAAAAAAAGCCTGACCCATATATATGAGGACCAAAATTTTTTTTTTTAATAACAGACATTTGATGAGCGTAATACTAAAGACCGGAAACAAAATTTGTTAAAATAATCTACATGACCACAGAGATCACAAGAGGAAGTAAAGTGCTATAAAGCTTTCCCTGTGCAACCAACTCATAAATGATGTAATTGTGAACCTTATTTAGCCTAGCAAATATACTGCGAGTGCCCTAATGTATTGGAAAACGGCCATCCCGAACCTACAGAAAAACTATTTGCAAAGTTGCTTTAGAGCAATATGAAAAAATAAACTGGTTGCGAAGGTAGATATAGCGGTTAAATATAAAGTCTAAACGTCCTGAGTACTTTTAGAACCTTTTAGGGGACATTAAGTAAAAAATAATTAAATATACATAAAATGATTATTATTATTATTTTTTAAATACAGTATAAAGAAGAAAAAAAACAAACAAAAAAAAACCCAAAACACACCTCAAGTCAAAAACATACATACAATAGACAATATCTATAACCCACCTGGATTACCCAAAACCTCACGTATTCTATATCAAAAGGTCTTGAAACCAAATGAGGAACATGAAAAACTAAAGAACAAAAACAAACAGTTTTTGGTAAGTAAATTATTTTGGAAGCCTAACAAATTAAACGCTACTCATTCAGGGGTTAAATACAGTACAGGATTCAAGTTCTCCATAATGGCACACAACATACGTGACCTGCAACCAACACGTGTCAATAAGAATGTACAACCAGTATAAAAAAAAAAAATAAAAAAAAACACAACCTCAGGTACTGACTGGCTAACAGAGAACACAAGTCAATTATGCAAGAAAGAGTCCAGGGCGGGCACCTGTTGGCACACTGGGACACACTGACAAATGTCTATCCTGCCAATGCTACTCTTTATATTCCAAAACCCAGGTAGTCAATAATAAACAAAAAACAATAAAATTCAGCACTCGTCACTGTAGGCCACTTGTGATTAAACAATATAAAACTAGTGAGGAGAAGAACATTTTCATATGGTTACATGCCGTACGAATCCGAAAAAAAAGAAATGGTGGCATTCTCGATCAGACTCCGTACGTGTGGGAGTTCGCCCCCTAGGAGTATTGCTTCGGCTGCACGGAGGCTGCACGGCTCCATACTACGGAGCGGAAATGCTGCCATGTACATAAACCCTGAGGGTATGTTCACACGGCCTATTTACGGACGTAAATCGGGCGTTTTTGCCCCGAATTACGCCTGAAAATAGCGCCTCAATAGCGTTGACAAACATCTGCCCATTGAAAGCAATGGGCAGACGTTTGTCTGTTCACACGAGGCGTATATTTACGCGCCGCTGTCAAAAGACGGCGCGTAAATAGACGCCCGCGTCAAAGAAGTGACCTGTCACTTCTTTGGCCGTAATTAGAGCCGTTATTCATCGACTCCAATGAATAGCAGCGCTAATTACGCCCGTAATTGACGCGGCGTTCAAGCGCCTGCACATGCCGGTACGGCTGAAATTACGGGGATGTTTTCAGGCTGAAACATCCCCGTAATTTCAGCCGTAACGGACGCCCTCGTGTGAACATACCCTGAAAGTGAAATCTATTATTGTGGGAGAAAACTACTACTTGGATACAGCGACATGGAGCTCTATTACAAGCTCTGGTGCAGCCAGTTTTACAAACTCCAAATCTGTTCTCATCAGGTGAGTTTGTATTGCGTGAGTGACCAGCAATATAGTCCATTACTGGTGCCATGCTCTACCCGGCATGGGGAAGGAAGGGACGAGCCAGCAATATATGCCAAGGTGATGGCACCTCCAGAACAACATAAAGGAGTAGACAGCAGATAAACAAAAGCACATCAGGTTGTTTTTGTGTTATATTGTAAAAATTTTCTCATCTCCACATTTTACTCCGTCTATTTGCAGCACACAAAGTTCTACAACTCAAGGGCGCGTACCCTATTCTTACCCCCTTATTTCCCTTAGACATACCACCAATAAATAAAACATAGGAAACCACTAGTTCTATACCGAAATTATATATAAATCTATAAATATTCCGCTTTCCTGTACTTATGTAAGAATTATGACGGTCTCCTCCTCTGAGACATATGTCCCTCCTTCAGCCGACACGTGTATCCTAAATTATCCATACAGGGGCCGGAGTATAAAAGGAAAATCCTTTAACTCCTCTATCATCTGACATAGCATGGGAACCCTCAACAAGATTAGCACGGGTAATCCCATAATCTCCCTGGCACCAGGCACACAGGCCCGCATGGAAGAAGACACTACCTGTGGATTTTACGGAGGCGTTTTTCATGTTTCTTTGCACAGAGATATGGCAGTAACGCGGTGTATTCTGTGCTTTAGACCATTCTGACAGCTATAGACAAACATGCCACTAAATATCAGTGCCAGGTGTAGAGAAAACATGGGCAGCAAGTTACCATTCAATGCCTCAAGGGGGATAGGGCAGATTAAACCGTGAACAATTACATCTCAGCAACTGGGAACAGATTAAACGCTACAAAATACCGGCTATAAGATCATGTCAGTGTTTCCCCGGGTAGAAGAACAATAATCTTCCTCCCTTTAATGTTGAAATCATTATTACTACAGCATCTGGGCGGGTTGTTGTATAGAAAATGTGACTAAATAGAACTAGAAATGGTTAACACATGTATTATGCTCTGGGTATAGCTACGGCTGTCAGCGGGAAATTCCACCCAAGGCCGGGTTCCCACACAGCGTAAACGCTGCGGAATATCCACAACGGAATTCTGTGACGAAATTCTGCAGTGTAAAGTAGCAGCAAAGTGGGTGAGATTTAGTAAATCTCATGCCCACGCTGCGGAAGAAAAAGCAGCGTAAAGCTTAATAAATTGACCCGCGGAGCATGTCAATTTATGCTGCGTTTTCATTGATTTTCTGCTGCGGGTTTTCTCTATTGAATTCAATGGGGATGCAAAAACCGAAACTGAAAGCCACGTGTTGGGACTTTTGCGGCGTATTTGCAGTGTTTATGCTGCAAAAATCGCAATGCCGGAAAAAAACCAGACATACGTACCCAGAACGCCCTTTTTTGTGCACTCCGGCCTCCTGGGATGACGTTGTATCCCATGTGACCGCTACAGCCAATCACAGGCTGCAGAGTCACATGGCTTGAAATGTCATCCAGGGAGGACGGAGCGGACATCGGAGGGAGTGGGTATGTGCGTTTAAATTCGCAGCATAAATTCCGTCCGAAAAATTGCACAGAAGAATTCTCTGAATGATAAAACCCTGTTTCGGCCTATAACAACTTCTACACATTACCACTTTAGCGGAGTAACGGTGTATTCACTCACCGCTGCAAATCTCAGTAAAAACGCATGCGTTGTTGCAATGCGAGTTTCAGCCGCGCAACAAAAAAAGTGGCAAAACCACATTGTGTGAATAAACCCTTAGACTCCACACCAGGGGGACTCCAGGATGCCGAGCTATGAGGAGTTATTTGATGGGGTCCTCACACTGTTTATCTGCTTTACTATCCTAGTGACATAGAAGAAATGCCGTGGTCACCAGCGAGTGCCAAGAATAAAAAATAAAAATAAGCTTTTTCTTAAGAGCTGCAAATAGATCTACTGTTAAAGCCCCAAACTCCTTCTCGTATCTCAACTTCCTGGACACAGAGGAGTCCGATACGAGATTGGAAATTGGGACAAACTGCAATTGCCCAAGAATTTTTTCATTTAGGGCTCATGTATACGGCAGAGCCCTGTGCAGCACCTTTATTACAGAGCCGTTAACCGCACCGTCCAGGCCAATTGTACCCTGTGAAGGGAAGAACACCTCCATACATACAGGGTTTGATGGGGCTTTTTTGCTTCCATTGAATTCTTAGAAATCTGACTGAAAAAACTCCATTTGAAATCAGAGGTATATGGGGAGGTACAGTCAAGGGTACAGCACCTTCATAGAAGCCGTATCACGAACCCGTAAAATACGGAGCCACACCACGGCCTTGTGCCTGAGCCCGGAGTTATTATAGAACAATAATAATTGTAGATTAAAAATGTCACCCCCTGCTGGAAATTATTATATTGCCCTTATGCACATACTGAGTATCACTACGATTTTTTTGCATCACCGCGCGAACAGTTATGATCAGTTACTAAGTACAAGGTCTGTAGAGGCCGCTATACAAACATGTATACAGTATATACCATTATACAGCCACAATATAATGTCTAAGTACAAGGTCTGTAGAAGCCGCTATACAAACATGTATACCATTATACAGCCACAATATAATGTCTAAGTACAAGGTCTGTAGAAGCCGCTATACAAACATGTATACAATATATACCATTATACAGCCACAATATAATGTCTAAGTACAAGGTCTGTAGAGGCCGCTATACAAACATGTATACAATATATACCATTATACAGCCGCAATATAATGTCTAAGTACAAGGCCTGTAGAGGCCGCTATACAAACATGTATACAATATATACCATTATACAGCCACAATATAATGTCTAAGTACAAGGTCTGTAGAAGCCACTATACAAACATGTATACAATATATACCATTATACAGCCACAATATAATGTCTAAGTACAAGGTCTGTAGAGGCCGCTATACAAACATGTATACAATATATACCATTATATAGCCACAATATAATGTCTAAGTACAAGGTCTGTAGAAGCCACTATACAAACATGTATACAATATATACCATTATACAGCCACAATATAATGTCTAAGTACAAGGTCTGTAGAGGCCGCTATACAAACATGTATACAGTATATACCATTATACAGCCACAATATAATGTCTAAGTACAAGGTCTGTAGAAGCCACTATACAAACATGTATACAATATATACCATTATACAGCCACAATATAATGTCTAAGTACAAGGTCTGTAGAGGCCGCTATACAAACATGTATACAATATATACCATTATACAGCCACAATATAATGTCTAAGTACAAGGTCTGTAGAGGCCGCTATACAAACATGTATACAGTATATACCATTATACAGCCACAATATAATGTCTAAGTACAAGGTCTGTAGAAGCCGCTATACAAACATGTATACAGTATATACCATTATATAGCCGCAATATAATGTCTAAATACCATGCTATATAACAGAACCATAAAGTGCCCACATAATACTGCCACATAGTGCCCATAAAACAGCTCTACTTGGTACCAGATCCATATAACAACCCCATGTAGTTTCTAAATGGATTCCAATATATAAAGGGGGCAGGGAAGTGAAGGTCTCCAAATAGTGCAGGACCCAGGGCAATTGCCCCTTTTGCTTATGCCTATGCTATAATCCTGTACTGTGCCCAATGGCTTTAGATCACTGGATCCCTGATCCAGTCCAGGTTTTAATCCTCCCATCTCAACAGGTAAAGCAGATGCCCACATACATAATATCGTACTAGACAGAGTACCGGACGTGACTTGTGTCCATAATAAAGGGCTAGGATTATAAAGATGCCTGCTCCATGGCTGGAGGAGGATGCACTGACCGCCTGTGATCTTCTGCAAGGCGAGCACATCATCCGGAGTGATGTGAGGCTTCCTGAGCAGCTGCTCCTCCGTGCTGCCCGCAGCCGCCACCACCTGCCCGCCGCTCTGCTTCACCTTCATGCTGCCCTCCTGCGTTCTGCTGCCGGGGAGAGTGTCAGTGCCCAGGGAGGAAGAGCTCATTCTCCGGGGAAGGAACAGACAGAGAGCCTGGAGGAAGTAAGCAAGACACGGAGAGAGCGAGAGATTGTCAAGAGCGCAGGAGTGAGGAGGTGGATCCCAGTGACCTGCCCGCCCGATTCACTTCTAATCCGGAGACTGTACATCAAACGCAAAAAACACGTCAGGCTCACACTTGCCGGGCGCCCACCTGTGCTGATAGGATATGTCTGTCAATAAAAACGCCTGCGCCCGCCCGCTTCGGAAGTGAGCAGCACCGATAATAACATAGTAACTGGGAGATATATTGGGAGGTGAATGTTATACAAACGGGAAGGAGGTGGAGGGCGGATTTGCCTTATTTATACGGCCGTAATAACATGGGGCCCTCTGATTGGCTGACGGAGAAGAACAATGGAGCTGTTATGACAGGGTGATAATGATGCAAATCTGCTGGGGGTTGTACAGATAAAGCCTCAGACTCTGCGTTTACCTGAGGAGCCGTCATTGTGGAGAATTGATTCACCAGGTTCAGGTTTTGCAGTGATAGGGCAGATTCTACTGGTGAATCAATGGAGAAGAGACATTTTTTCTTTTTTTTTTTTACAGGGAAGCTCCACCTTAGGAGCCTGTGAAGTGAATATATTAGAAAATTGCTTAAATAGCAATGACCTGTTATCCAGGTGAATAACAAGTAACGCTAGGGCCCTATAGCAAAGCTGAAATGGGGCCCCATAGCAAAAACTCGAATGGGGACCCACTTCAGGATGACTATCTGCAGCCAGCGGGCTCAAGAAATGGGAAGCTTATTACCAGGGCCATATCTAGCTTACCCTAGTAGGGCATAAGGACAGGGGTAACTGTTGGCAAATCCAAAAGGAAAGAAAGGTATAAAGAAAAGACTGATGAATCTTTTTTCTTTTGTGCCCAATTTTGTGTTTGGCTAAAAAAAACTGAGACAAAAACTGCACCAAAATTGCGTGTGTGATTCTGGCCTTACAGATGTTTTCATGAAAAACCATATGGACATTAACAATCATTTTGAAAACCGCGTCAATTTGCGGTAAAGTTTATCAGCGTGGTTTTCGGTTGTGGCCGGATAGGGCTGCTGCCTGTGTGTACCCTGAAAGCTGCAGGGCACTTTTGTATTTTTGGAGCTACATTGAAAACCTTTCCTGGTTTGTCTTACTGTATGAGAAGGGGATGCAGCTACCGAGAGGTGGAGGCCCCTGAGCAATTGCCCCCTCTATAATCCTGCCGTGGTTCTGATTATTATAGTTTTCACTGTAACGCTTTTTTCCTCCTTTCCTTGGCCTCTTAGCGCTAATTTCCATTTATCCACTGCCTTCTCTCTGTCCTTCACCCGCAATGATCACTAACTGCCCCTTACAAATGAGGCTCCCTTTACAGTAAAGGCTGGTCTCTTAAATTGCTTGGCCCATTTCAACTTCTATGCCCAATACGCTGGTAGTTACGCCCATGCTAATATCAGTTTTTATTGCGATCACTCTTTTTACAAGCAGGACTGTTCTGCTGATGACATTGCCGCATCCTATATATACGCTGGATTAATGGGGTTGTCCTATCAGGACCACACCCTATCCATACGCCCTATTTGATTCATAAAGCGGATCTCCATCCAAAAGGTACATATGAGGTTTGAAGAAAATAAGGGCAGATGGTGCTCCTCCGAGACTCCTCTCGTTAATTCCTTCCAATTTCACTTATAGTATGATATTGAAGAAGGATTATTAATAAAACTTAGCTTTTCTTAAGCTTGGTTACAACTTGGACCATCACACATTTATTATGAAACATTCACTTACATAACATATAGATGTCAAAAAGTCATCGGTTATAGATTCCTGTGCTCTGTAGCTAGAGTTGGGTCATGGGATACTCTATCTTGTAGTGCAATTGTCCACTACCGTTCGTGCCGTACCCTGTCTAATATCAAGTCTGCATTCAGACCAGATATCCCTACTCAGATCCGGAGCTATTCCCTAAAATGCCTCAAGGGTAGATGAGTACAATACAAAACTCCTACGCGTTTCACCCAATTTCAGGTTCGTCAGGGAGACGTCAGGAGTTTGTGTGATGTAACTCATTGGTGTTTGGCAGTGGCAGCGAGCGCTTCATTTTCGCGTCTTTCTATGTGTCATTGACGCCCTCCTCATCCGGAGGCTCGGACGCCCGAACGCCATTCAGCAGAGTTCAGTTACATCATACCCCTCCGTGATTCCCAATGCTTCATTGGGCCGATTCTCTTAGCGTCATCACTGGGGGGTTTATGCATCTCCCCCCTTGGCAGCTATAGATTAGTGTATGAGGATTTATCTCCCCCTTCATGCCTCTTACGTACAGACTATTTCTTCAGTATACTCAGATATAGTTAGAATGAGCCTCATAGGTTTCATATTTCTACATCCAATACATATAGAAGTGTCCGGTTATACAGCCCATATGATGACTACACCTGCCATCCGTTCTGTAGCATGACAGAGGATACATTTTCCCATATCTTTCAAAACCACATAAATTCTTGATCATACATATTCATATCACCGATTTGATTAGCCTCTCGGTACAGCTATTTTAATAGTGCTCATATCCAAAGTATGACCATCAGTCATAATCTGTCGTACCTAGTCATTTGGTAGCCCTACAGGAAACATGCAAAGTTCACATGATCGTTTATGCCTTCTGGGGCTACTGACCTCATTTTATATATCCATCTCAACTCCGGCTGCAGTAACAGTTTGTCCCATTCACCCCCCTCTCATGCTGGGTTGAATAAAAAGAATGAATTAACTTTGTTTCAACAAAATAAATCTAGATGTTTGACTCTTTAAAGTAGCCACCTCTAGCTGAGATAACAGCTTTACACAATCGAGGCATTTTTTTCTACAATTGCATTCAGATATTGTTCAGAAATTTCTTCCCAACATTGTTGCAGAAGTTCCCACAAATGTGCTGCACTTGTACTGTAGGTGGCTTTGCTTTCACCCTTCTGTCCTGTTCATCCCAAACAAGCCCAATGGGGTTTAACCCCTTAAAGAGGCTCTGTCACCAGATTATAAGTGCCCTATCTAATACATAATTTGATCGGCGCTGTAATGTAGATAACAGCAGTGTTTTTTATTTTGAAAAACGATAATTTTTGACAAAGTTATGAACAATTCTAGATTTATGGTAATTACTTTCTTAATGCCCATCTGGGCTTTTTTTTACTTTTGACCAAGTGGGCGTCGTAAAGAGAAGTGTATGACACTGACCAATCAGTGACCAATCAGCATCATACACTTCTCTCCATTCATGTCCATTTGTAATCATAGCACGGTGTGATCTCGCGAGATCACGCTGTGCTGTCACGTACACCCGCATTAACTTTACTGAAGTGTCTTTTGAGTGAGTAGACATTCCTCCAGCCAGGACGCGATGTCTATTAACACTCCCGACACTTCGGTAAAGTTTCTGTGGAACTTACTCACACAGCACAGCGTCATTTACAGCGTGATCTCGCGAGATCACGCTTTGCCGTGAGTAAGTCCCACAGAAACTTTACCGAAGTGTAAATCACGACCGCAGCATTTCACGACGGTGAATCACGACCGCAGCATTTAAATTGTTAGAATCCGGGCCCCCCAAACACGCCATAGCGCCCCCCCATCCGCCCCCCCGTGACACGATTGGCCGGTGAAAATGGTTGTCATGGCAGCCTGAGGGCCTAATGAAGGTCCCAAGGTCTGCTGCCATCTTTGTACCTCCTCCGGCAGGGCTTCAAAGGAGACTGTTAGGGTATGTGCACACACACTAATTACATCCGTAATTGACGGACGTATTTCGGCCGCAAGTCCCGGACCGAACACAGTGCAAGGAGCCGGGCTCCTAGCATCATACTTATGTACGATGCTAGAAGTCCCTGCCTCGCTGCAGGACAACTGTCCCGTACTGTAAACATGATTATACTACGGGACAGTTGTCCTGCAGCAAGGCAGGGACTCCTAGCGTCGTACATAAGTATGATGCTAGGAGCCCGGCTCCTTGCACTGTGTTCGGTCTGGGACTTGCTGCCGAAATACGTCCGTCAATTACGGACGTAATTAGTGTGTGTGCACATACCCTTAGAATCACAATATACTGTAATACATTATTATTGCAGTATATCATGCAAGCGATCCAACGATCGCTGGTTCAAGTCCCCTAGGGGGACTAATAAAAGAAACAGTTAGTGTTTTTTTATGTTCCAAAAAAAATTATGTATTAAAAGTTAAAAAAAACAAAAAAAAACCCTTTTCACATTTTTCCCCTAAAGCAATGCTAAAAACAATAAAAGTTAACATAACTAGTATTGCCGCGTCTGTAAAAGTCCGAACTATCACAATATAGCGTAGTGTGCTCGGTGAACGCCATTAAAAAAATCTATACATAAATCATGAAAATTGCTGTTTTTTGGTCACCTTGGCTCTCCAAAAAATCATCAAGTCACATGTACCCCAAAACGGTATTGGTGAAATCTACAGCTCGTCTCGCAAAATTTAATCCCCACACCACTAAATCGATAGAAAAATAAAAAAGTTATGGCTCAGAAAATGGCGACACTAAATTATTTTTTTTTTAGCAAATAGTTTTATTGTTTTTAAATGTGGTAAATCATAAAACAAAACATATAAATTTGGCATCGCCGTAAGGGTATCAACCTGTAGAATAAGGTTAATATGTAGTTTTTACCGCCTGATGAACGCCGTGAAAACAAAACCCCCCCAAAAAATGGCGGAATCACAGTTTTTTGCACATTTTACCGCACAAATTTTTTTTTAGCCTCCCAGTACTTTATAGATTACAACTTGTCCCACAAAAAACAAGCCCTCATATGGCTACGTCGATGAAGTCTTAAAAAAGTTATGGCTTTTGGAAGGCGGAGAGGAACAAAATAAAATGAAAAAAAACCTCAAATTGGCCGTGTCCTTGACCTCTTCCCGCGCTTCGCCGCAACTATACATCCTGGAGAGAGTTTGCTTCCCGCACCAGGACGTACAGTTGCGGAGCGGTTCTCGGCTCACACTGTCTTAACGGACAGTGTCCAGG
Source organism: Rhinoderma darwinii (assembly GCF_050947455.1). Taxonomy (NCBI): domain Eukaryota; kingdom Metazoa; phylum Chordata; class Amphibia; order Anura; family Rhinodermatidae; genus Rhinoderma; species Rhinoderma darwinii. Next base: position 421,257,533 of record NC_134688.1, read on the forward strand.
AACCGGGAGGTCAGCTGTCCCCGACAGCTGACACTCCAGTCTTGCCGGTCAGCGAACCATCGCCGCTGATTTCGGCAATTAACCCCATAAATGCGGTGACCGATTGCGATCGCCACATTTAAGGGGTTTGAAGCACATCGGCAGCCCCCACGAAGTGATTGTGGGGGCTGCCGATGCTGCTTGCGGCAGTCGGAGGCCAGACAATGACCTCCGGGTTGCCCTGTACGGAAGCCTCGGAGGAGCAGCCTCCGGCCGGTCCTCTGGGGCTTCCTGTCAGAGTGAGGCACAACGGCAGCCGCCACAAAGTGATTGTGGGGGCTGCCGATGCTTGTTGTGGCAATCGGAGGCCAGACAATGACCTCCGGGTTGCCATGTATGGAAGCCTCGGAGGAGCAGCCTCTGGCCGGTCCTCCGAGGATTCCTGTCAGTGTGAGGCCTTATTTACACAAGCGTAGTTCACGTCCGTGATACACGCGTCGCACTTAAGGCAATGGGGACATTCAGACATTCCGTGTTTTTCACGCAGCGTGTGTCCGGTGCGTAAAACTCACGACATGTTTTTTGGGCATCACGCACCCATTGAAGTCACGCACTTCCGTGTGCTGCGCGTGATTCGCGCAACAGTAGATCAAGAAATGAAGGGAAAAATAAAACCACCTCCTTCATTTCTTTTTTCTAAACCTCAAAACCGCGTGTCATAAGGACGGCATATGCGCGAAAATCACGCAGCCACGCACCAAACACTTATGACACACGGAACTGCAACGCGCAAAAAACTCTGTGTTTTTTGTGCGCGCAAAACGCACAAGTTCGTGTGAATTTCGCCTAACTGTCACGTCACAATGACAGTTAGAACACATTACACTACGTGTGTAGTGTAATGTACTCCAGCAGCGATAAAAGCTGCAAGTCTAAATGTCCCCTAGTGGGACAAGTAAAAAAAGTACAAAAAAGTAATAAAAATGTTTTCAAAAAAGTGTAAAAATAAAAGTTATACGTTATATAAACACTGCTTTTTTTCCTATACGACTTTCATTATAGGAAAAAAATTAACACGTTAAAAAAAGTACAGGATATTGAACGAACAGCGGAATCTGGTTCATCGAAATTTTTCAAAAAATGGAAAGTTTTTATATGTAAACATTTCCAGTCCGACGAAATAAAAGATCTGATGACACCGTTCTATTATACCTCATACACATATCTGGTATCACCGCGTTCGTAACGACCCAAACTATAAAACTATAATGTTATTTTTCCCGCACGATGAACACGCCCAAAAAAAAAAAACTACACCAGAATCGCTATTTTTTGGTCACCACCCCTCCCAAAATAGAGAATAAAAAGTGATCAAAAAGTCGCATGTACCCGAAAATCGTACCAATGAAAACTACAACCCGTCCCGCAAGAAATCAAGCCCTTACACAGCTTTTTTGACTAAAAAAGAAAAAAGTTATGTCTCTCAGAATATGGCGACACAGAAAATTAATTATTTATAAAAAAGTGATTTTATTGCGCAAACGCTGCAAAACATAAAGAAACCTATATACATATGGTATCGCCGTAATCGTATCAACCTGCAAACAAAGTTAAATTGTAATTTATAGCGCACGGTGAACGCCGCAAAAAAAAAACTAAAAAACATTGTCAGAATTGCTGGTTTTTGGTCACCCGGCTTGCAAAAAAATTGAATAAAAAGTGATCAAAAAAATCGCATGTACCCCAAAATGGTACCAATGCCCTCAAGCAGCTCCGGGGGAGAAAAAAATAAAAAAGTTCTGGCTCTCAGAATATGGCGATGAAAAATGTGCAGAGTGTCCAAAAGCGGATATGATTGGGCGCCATTTATCAGTGCGACACCGCCACATATCTATGAATTATTATTTATTTACTGCATTATTATACCATCTTATTATGCCCTGATGGTCTCCGCACAGATTACACATGCCCCCACATCATAACTGAAATACCAGCAAAACCCAAACAACTACTACCAAGCAAAATCTACGCTCCAAAAGCAAAATGGCGCTCCCTCGCTTCTGAACACTGCAGCGTGCCCAAACAGCAGTTTGCGTGCACATATATGGCATCGCCATACCCGGGACAACCCGCTTAACGTTTTATGAGGTATTTGTTTTCAGTGCCACAAACTGGGCTCAACATATTATGCACTAAAATGGCATACCAGTGGAAAATTGCAATATTCACTTTGAATGCTGTGCGCACTAACTCCTGTGCGCATTAACCCCTTTGCGCACTATGACTTAATTGCATGTCATGGTGCGGGGGTTGCTGTATGGAGCCGACTCACGTGCTGAGTGTCAGCTGCGGGTGTCAGCTGTGTATTACAGCTGACACCCGGGACTAACAGACAGGAACAGCGGTCCCGCTGTTACAGAAGCCTGTAAAAATAACAATATACTGCAATACATTAGTATTGCAGTATATTGTACAAGCGATCCAATGATCGCTGATTCAAGTCCCCTAAGAGGACTAATAAAATGTGTAGAAGAATTTAAAGTTTTTAGTAGTGAGAAAAAAAAATGTAAAGTTAAAAAAAAACCTTTTCCCATTTTTCTTCTAAAGTAATGCAAAAATATAAACAAAATTGGTATCGCTACGTCCGTAAAAGGCCGAACTATTACAATATACCGTTATTTAACTCGCACGGTGAACACGGTAAAAAACGTAAATAATTTAAACCACCAAAATCGTTGTTTTTTTTTTGTCACCTTAGCTCTCAAAAATGTAATACAACTTTTGGATCACTTTTTATGTACCAGAAAATGGTACCAATAAAAACTACAGCTCGTCCCGCAAAAAATAAGACCTCCCACCGCTCAATCAACCGAAAAATAAAAAACTTACGGCTCTCAGAATGTGGTGAAACAAAACAATTTTTATTTTAATAATTAGATTTTTCTTTGTAAAACTAATATAATATAAAAAAAACTATATAAATTTGGTATCACCGTAATTGTATTGAACCGCAGAATAAAGTAAAGATTTTACCGCATGGCGAAAGCTGTAAAAACTAAACCCCCAATAACTGGAATCAGATATTTTTTCCAAATTCAGCACGCAAATAATTTATTTCAGTTTCCCAGTACATTTTATGATACGTTAAATGGTATCAATAGAAACTACAATTCCTCACGCAAGAAATAAGCCCTCACACCACTCTACTGACGGAAAAAGAAAAAAGTTATGGCTCTTGGAAGAGTGAAAAACTAAAATATGAAAGCAAAAAATGGATCAGTCCTGAAAGGGTTAATTCATTTCTAATGTAAAAATGTATGACCACATGTGGGGTATTTCCGTACTCGGGAGAAATTGCTTTACAAAAATTGTTTGTTTTTTTTTCTCCTTTATCCCTTGTGAAAATGAGAAAATTCAACGTTTTAGTGGAAAAAATTGTGATATTCATTTTCTCGGCCTAATTCTAATAAATTCTGCAAAAACCTGTGGGGTCTAAATGCTAACTAAACCCCTAGATAAATTCCTTGAGAGGGGTAGTTTCTAAAATGGGGTCACTTTTGGGGTGTTTCCACTGTTTTGGTCCCTCCTGGGCGTTGCAAACACGACATGGCACCGGAAACCAATCCAGCAAAATCCGTGCTCCAAAATCCAAATGGCGCTTCTTCCCTTCTGAACACTGCCATGGGTCCAATCAGCAGTTTATTACCACATATGGGGTATTGCCGTAATCAGGAGAAAATGCTTTACAAATGTTGGGGTTCTTTTTTTTTTTTTATTCCGTGTAAAAATTAAAAATGTATGTTTTTTCAACAAAAAAAAAGTAGATTTTCATTTTCACTGTCTAATTTCAGTAAATTCTGCAAAAAAAAACTGTGTGGTCAAAATGCTAACTAAACCCCTAGATAAATTCCTTGAGAGGTGTAGTTTCCAAAATGGGGTCCCTCCTGGGTGTTGCAAACGCAACATGGCACCGAAAACCATTCCAGCTAAATCTTTGCTCCAAAATCCAAATGGCGCTACTGAGCCCTGCTGTGGGTCTAATCAGCAGTTCATTACCACATGTTGGGTATTACCGTAATCGGGAGACATTGCTTTACAAATGTTGGGGTGCATTTTCTTCGTTATTCCTTGTAAATATTAAAAATTTCTATGTTTTTTCAGAAAAAAGTAGATTTTCATTCTTAGGGTATGTTCACACGATGAGAGGCATTTACGTGTGAAAAGACAGACTGTTTACAGCTGCCTCGTTTCACACGTAAATGCTCCTCCTCGCATTTTGCGAGCCGTCTGAGACGCTCGTAAATCTTGAGCTGTGCTTCATTGAGTTCAATGAAGAACGGCTCAAATTACGTGGCAAAGAAGTGTCCTGCACTTCTTTGCCGAGGCAGTCCATTTACGCGTCGTCGTTTGACAGCTGTCAAACGACGACGCGTAAATTACAGGTTGTCTGCACAGTACGTCGGCAAACCCATTCAAATGAATGGGCAGATGTTTGCCGACGTATTGCAGCCCTATTTTCAGGCGTAAAACGAGGCATAATACGCCTCGTTTACGTCTGAAAATAGGTCGTGTGAACCCAGCCTTACAGACTAACTCCAATATATTTAGCGGAAAAACCTGTCTGGTCAAAGTGCTAACTATACCCTTAGATAAATTCCTTGAGAGGTGTAGTTTCCAAAATGGGGTAACTTTCGGGGTGTTTTCACTGTTTTGGCAGCCAAAGACCTCTTCAAACCTGACACGGTGCCTAAAATATATTCTAAAAAAAAGGAGGCCCAAAATCCACTAGGTGCTTCTTTGCTTCTGAGGCCAGTGCTTCTGTCCATTATCACACTAGGGCCACATGTGGGATATTTCTAAAAACTGCAGAATCTGGGCAATAAATATTGAGTTGCATTTCTCTGGTAAAACCTTCTGTGTTACAATTTTTTTTTTATTAGAAATTAATTTTGGAAAAAAAAAATTAAGTGTGTAAATTTCACATCTACTTTGCTTTAATTCCTGTGAAATGCCTAAAGGGTTAAAACACTTTGTGAATGCCGATTCGAATACTTTAAGGCCTCATGCACACGACCGTAGTGTTTTTCTGGTCCGCAAATTCCAGGACCGTGTTCCGTGAAATGTCATCCGCAGTTCATCCGTATGTAATCTGCAGTTCATCCGTATGTAATCCGCAAAATGCGGATGAAAAAAAAAAAGCCTAGGTAAAACAGGATGACGACAGAACTCATTCCCGCTCGTCGCCTAGCAACACTTCCGCAAATCCGCAAACTGCGGATGACACACGGAGTTGTATCCGCAATTTCCACGGGCCCATTGACTTCTATTGGCATGTCCGCATCGAATTTGCGGCCCGTAATAAGACATGTCCTGAGTTTCTGCGGCACGGATGTGCGGACATGCGGAGACCCGTGAAAACACGGATAGTGTGTATGGGCCCATAGAAATGAATGGGTCCGCAATTCTCCCGTGGATTTGCGGGGGAATTGCGGACGCAAAAACACGGTCGTGTGCATGAGGCCTAAGGGGTGCAGTTTTCAAAATGGGGTAATTTATGGGGATTTTCTAATATAAGGCCCTCAAAGCCACTTCAGATCTGAACTGGTCCCTGAAAAAAATGGCCTTTTGACATTTTCTTTAAAATATGAGAAATTGCTGCTAAAGTTCTAAGCCTTGTAACGTCCTAGAAAAATAAAAGTACGTTCAAAAAACGATGCAACATAAAGTAGACATATGGGAAATGTTAATTAGTAACAATTTTGTGTGGTTTTACAAGCAGATACGTTTAAATTTATAAAAATGAAAATTTTTGCACATTTTCTCAAAATGTTGGTATTTTTTAGAAATAAATACCAAATTTATCGACCAAATTTTTTAACTAACATAAAGTACAACATGTCACGAGAAAACAATCTCAGAATCGCTTGGATAGATAAAAGCATTCCGGATTTATTACTACTTAAATTAACACGTCAGATTTGAAAAAATCGGCTGTGTCCTGAAGGCCAAAACCGGCTGGGTCCTGAAAAGGGTTAAGGGGTTAAATCTGGAGACTGTGCAGGCCATTCAATTCTTAGGAGCCTTCCGGGTTTCTCACTAGTTCTGACATAACCTAGAAGTATGTTTTGCATCATTGTCTTGCTGTAATGTGAACCCCTGACCAAGTAGGTGTACACCGGAGAGTATTGCATGGCGCATCAAAACGCTGTGGTAGCCCTTTTTGTCCAGTGTGCCAGTAACCCTGTGCAAGTTGCCAACTCTAGATCCAGCAAAAGAGCCCCAGACCATGACGCTTCCTACTCCATGTTTGACAGTTGGTGTCACACACTGAGGAAGCATCCTTTCACTTACTCGATGACGTAAAAAAACGCAGCGTGATGTACCAAAGATGTAACATTTTGATTCATAAGTCTATAAGACCTTCTTCCACTCGTCAGTAGTCCACTGGAGGTGCTGCTTGGCCCAGGCAATATTTTGCAATCTTAGCAATGGCTTTCTTACTGATACTCGACCTGTCATCCCTGCAGATAGAAGTCTTCTCTTCAGAGTTGAAATGTAAACTTGTTTATTTTTTTGCTACATTAACCCCTTCCTGCTTTGACCACTTTTGACCTTCCTGACAGAGCCTCATTTTTCAAATCTGACATGTTTCAGTTTATGTGGAACTCTGGAATGCTTTTACCTATCCAAGCGATTCTGAGATGGTTTTCTCGTGACACATTGGACTTTATGTTACTGTTAAAATTTGCTCTGTACATTTAGTATTTAATTGTGAAAAACACCAAAGCTTAGTGAAAAATTGCAAAAATTAGAATTTTTCTAAATTTAATTGTATCTGCTTGTAAGTTAGACCGTTATACCACACAAAATTGTTGCTAATTAACATCCCCATATGTCTACTTTAGATTGGCATCGTTTTTTGAACATCCTTTCTAGGACGTTACAAGGCTTAGATCTTTCGCGGCAATTTCTCACATTTCCAAGAAAATTTCAAAAGGCTATTTCTTCAGGGACCAGTTCAGTTGTGAAGTGGCTTTTAGGGCCTTATATATTAGAAACCCCAAAAAAGTCACCCCATTTACAAAACCTCACTCCTCAAAGTATTCAAAACATCATTTAGAAAGTTTCCTAACCCTTTAGACGTTTCGCAGGAATTAAGGCAATGTAGAGGTAAAATTTACAAACTTCATTTTTTTTATTTTTTTTTTGCAGAAATTAATTTTTTATCAATTTTTTTTGTGACACAAAGTTTTACCAGAGAAACGCAACTCAATTTAGCAGGAATGATTTGTGGAGGCCATGTCACATTTGCTAAGCCCCTGAGGGGACAAAACTGTGGAAACCCCACACAAGTTGCCCCATTTTGGAAACTACACCCCTTGAGGAATAGTGAGCATTTTGAGCCCACAGGTTTTTTGCAGAAATTAAAAGAGAAAAAGCACCACAAAATTTGTAATGCAAATTCTCACGAGTAAAACAATACCCCACATGTGGTAATAAACGGCTGTTTGGACACACGGCATGGCTTAGTTGGGAAAGAGCGCCATTTGGCTTTTGGAGCTCAAATTTAGCAGGAATGGTTTGCGGAAGCCATGTTGCATTTCCAAAGCCACTGAGGGACCAAAACTGTGAAAACGCCCAAAAAGTGACTTTATTTAGGAAACTACACCCCTTGAGGAATTAATCTAGGGGTGTAGTGAGCATTTTGACCCCACAGGTGTTTCATAGATTTTATTAGAATTGGGCAGTGAAAATAAAAACAATGCTTTTTCTTCAATAAGACGTAGCTTTAGCTCAAAATACTTAATTTTCTCAACAAATAAAGGAAAAAGAGAACCCCAATATTAGTAAAGCAACATCTCTGGAGTACGGCAATACCCCATATGTGGTCATAAACTGCTGTTTGGGCACATTGCAAGGATCAGAAGGGAAGGAGCGCCATTTAGCTTTTGGAGCACAGATTTTGCTCTATTGGTTTCTGGACACCATGTCACTTTTGCAAAACCCCTAATGTACCAGTACAGTGGAAACTTCCCAAAAGTGACTCCATTTGGCATACTACACCCCTTGAGGAATAAATCTAGGGGTGTAGTGAGCATTTTGACCCCACAGGTGTTTCATAGTTTTATTTTGAATTGGGCAGTGAAAATAAAAATTACATTGTTTTCCAATTTAGCTCAAAATTTTTCATTTTCTCAAAAAATAAAGGAGAAAAAGCACCCCAACATTTGTAAAGCAATTTCTCCCGAGTACGGCAATAACCCATGTGTGGTCATAAACTGCTGTTTCGGCAAACGGCAGGGCTCAGAAGGGAAGGAGTGCTATTTGGCTTTTGGAGTGAAGATTTTGCTGGCTTGGTTTTCGGTTGCTATGTCGCATATGCCAATATGTAGTGCCCAGCTTGTGCCACCATAACAACATCTCTAATTATTATGCTGTGTTTCCCGGTTTTAGAATCACCCTACATGGGGCACTAATCTTTTGCCTGGACATTCCACAGAGCTCAGGAGTAAAAGAGTACCATGCGAAATTGAGGTCTAATTTGGCGACTTACAAAGTATTGGTTCACAATTGCAGAGGCTCTGATGTGAAATAATAAAAGAAACCCCTGAGAAGTGACCCCCATTTTGGAAACTACCCCTCAAGGCATTTATTAAGGGGTGTAGTGAGCATTTTCACCCCACAGGTCTTTTCCATAAATGAATGCGCTGTGGATGGTGCAAAGTAAAAAAATTAAAATTTTTCCCCAGCTATGCCAATTCACTGGCAAATATGTCATGCCCAGCTTATGCCACTGGAGACACACATCCCAAAAATTGTTAAATGGGTTCTCCCAGGTATGGCGATACCGTATATGTGGAAGTAAACTGCTGTTTGGGCACACTGTATGGCTCAGAAGGGAGGGATCGCCATTTGGCTTTTGAAGCATAGATTTTGCTTGGTAGTAGTTTTGTTTGGAGTATTACTGGTATTTGAGTTTATAATGTGGGGGCATATGTAAGCTGGGCAGAGTACATCAGGGGCATAGTCAGGTGGTATAATAATGGGGTAAAAAAATAAATAATAATCCATAGATGTGTGTTGCGTTGTGAAACAATCCCTTATGCACAGGCCGATGTCGCACTGATAAATTATGTCCTTCCTTATACGCCTTTTGGTCCACACTCCGCACCTTTGCAGTTTGGGGAATTTTGCTGGGAAAGTGTTGTCCTGGTAGAATACGGGAAACCTCGCTTCCACCAGATATGTTTGGGCCCTCCCCTTCCTGGTTCCCTAATTTTAGGGCCTTGATAAATCACCTCTTGAAACAGAAGAAATGTTCCCCTCGTCCTGCACAACTGCATATTTTAATTTCCTGAATTATGGAAGCCTTAACTAAATCTTATTTTTTCATAGACGTAGCGGTATGAGGGGTGTTTTTTTTGTGTGACGAGCTATAGTTATTATTGGTACCATTTTGGGGTACTTGCGACTTTCTGATCACTTTTTATCCTATTTTTTTGAGAGGCAAGGTGACCAAAAAACTGCAATTCTGGCATAGTTTTTTGTTCTTTTTTATACAGCGTTCACCATGCGTTATAAATTACACGTTAACTTTATTCTGCGGGTCAGTCCGATTCCAGCGATACCCAATTTATAGCACTTTTTTATGTTTTACAACTTTTTGCACAATAAAATTACTTCAGTAAAAAGAATGTATTTTTTTCTGTCGCCAAGTTGTGAGAGCCATAACTTTTTAATTTTTTCGTCGACGGAGCTGTATGAGGGCTTATTTTTAGCGAGACGAGCTATAGTTTTTATAGGTACCATTTTTGGATACATGCAACTTTTTGTTCACTTTTTATTTAAATTTTTGTAGAGCAAAGTGACCAAAAAACAGAAATACAGTTTTTTTTTTTACGCCGTTCACCGCATGGAATAAATAACATATTTTTATAGTTTAGGCGGTTACGGTCACGGCGATACCAAAAATATGTATGGATAATTATTATTTTTTCAATAATAAAGGACTTGATAAGGGAAAAAGGGCATTTGTGTTTTATTTTATTACTTGAAACTTTTATTATATATTTTTTTTCACTTTTCTTTAGTCTCACTAGGGGACTTGAAGGTCCGACTGTCAGATTTTTTTTCTCTAATACATTGCACTACCTATGTAGGGCAATTTATTAGATCTGTCAGTCATTCACTGACAGCAAGCCGATTAGGCTTCGCCTCCCGGCGGGGCCTAAATCGGCTTCCGTAATGGGAGAACAGGAGGCCATTGTTAGGTCTCCTGTTGCCATAGTAGCTGTCCGCAGCCCTGATTGCATAGCAGGGCTGCCGATCTGCTGACAACCACAAAGATACAGCGATCGCTGCATCTAAGGGGTTAATGGCAGGGATCGGAGCTAGCTCCAGTTTCTGCTGTTACAGGTGGATGTCAGCTGTAACATACAGCTGACATCCACCGCTGATGACGGTGGCTCAACTTCTGAGCCGGTGCCATCATGCCGACGTCTACGAAGCCTTTTAGGCCCCGCCACTGGGCGGGGGCTGGAAGTTTTCCATGCTAGGCAGACCAGGAGGCCACTATTAGGCCCCCGGTTGCCATTGCAGCCATCGACAACCCGGCGATTTTATTGCTGGGGTGCCGATGAGCTGCAAACGCCTTAAATGCAGCAATCCCTTTGGACCGCTGCATTTAAGTCTGGGATCGAAGCTAACTTCGGTCCCCGCCATTACAGCAGGGTGTCAGCAGTAAGATGTAGCTGACATCCAGGAACAATGGCACAGACTCCGCTTCTGAGCCGGTACCATCCATTTGTTGTAAGTATACAACATTTTGCGGGAAGCACTGGCTTTCCATGACATATACTTACGACAAATGTCGGGAAGGGGTTAAGCTGGGCTTGAAGATGTTTTGCTGTGATGCGCCAATCACAAACTCTTGACTCTAAAAAACTGGTCATCAGATATCGTAGTGGCCTTGAGTCTGCCAGACCTCTGCCTGTTTCCACCAGTTTACTAATGCATTTTGATGGTATAGAACACTAATGACTGCCACCTTTGATTTCTTGGCAATTTCTCTGTAGGACAGACCTACACCTCTAAGGGTATGTTCACACGCAGTGTTTTCAGACGTAATCCGGGCGTTTTACGCCTGAAAAACGCCTACAAACATCTGCCCATTGCTTTCAATCGGTTTTACGGTGTTCTGTTCCCACGAGCCTTAATTTTACGCGTCGCTGTCAAAATACGGTGCGTAAAAAGACGCCCACGAAAAAGAAGTGCATGTCACTTCTTGGGACGTTTTTGGAGGCCTTTTAACGGACATAAAATATGCGAGTTGCTACAAAAAAAGTCTGAAATTCAGGAGCTATTTTCGCCTGAAAACAGCTCCGTATTTTCAGACGTTTTTGATCACTGCGTGTGAACATACCCGAAGGCCTGATTTACACAAGCGCTGCGCATCTCGGACATGAAAAACTGCAGTTTTTCACGTCCGAGGTGCATCCGTGCTCAGCACTGCGGGACGCGATGTCAGGCATCCCCCATAGTTGAGAGTCTATGGAGGGATGCGTGATGCGCGAAAAGAACGGACATGTCCTATTTTTGCACAGACCCTTCACATGGTCTGTTGAAACAACGGCTGTGTGAACGACCACATTGCATTACATAGGTGCGTGGGACGGCCGCTGTTTCAACGGCCGTCCCACGGACGTTTAACACGCTCGTGTAAATATGCCCTAAGGGTATGTTCACACGAGGGCGTCCGTTACGGCTGAAATTACGGGGATGTTTCAGCCTGAAAACATCCCCGTAATTTCAGCCGTAACGGCATGTGCAGGCGCTTGAACGCCGCGTCAATTACGGGCGTAATTAGCGCTGCTATTCATTGGAGTCAATGAATAACGGCTCCAATTACGGCCAAAGAAGTGACAAGTTACGCCTCGTGTGAACAGACAAACGTCTGCCCATTGCTTTCAATGGGCAGATGTTTGTCAGCGCTATTGAGGCGCTATTTTCGGACATAATTCGGGGCAAAAACGCCCGAATTACGTCCATAAATAGGCCGTGTGAACATGAGGGTTATAATGGTCTGTCTGTCTTTTGTTCATTGCCTTTTTCTTGCCGTTATGATATAAATGTGCTCTGCCCTGACCAGCAAAACTGTCCAAATCCTGCCCTACAGGGTGTTGTAATGCAGTCTGTTCCAACACTGGTTATATAGAATCAGAGGGTTGGAAAGTAATCTCCAAAACTTGAGACACCTGTAGCAATAGTTTGCATCCAAATTCAAACCATAAGTTGCTTTCTGTGCTGCAGAGCAGCGGTCCTTGATGTCTTCCCTGAAAAAAACCCTTTGGTTAAAATCAGAGATTCGGACTATTGTTGCATTTGAGGTTAAAAGTTCATATTTTTATGTTTTGAACCATTCCACGTTATTTGCTGTACTAAAACTGTCAATGTCAAAAAGAACTGGAAAAATGTAGGCGTTCTAAAACTTTTGACCGGTAGGGTGTACGTGCAAGAACACACACTTTCATTATTATACAATGTATTGCCAGAAACACAATGGGGCCTCCCATGCCACGCTTTATAAACATGTTGCAGAAAAGTATGTCAGAAAAGGAGGGCACTGGAAACGCGTGCCACATTTTAAAGAGGCTCTGTCACCAGATTCTCAAATCCATATCTCCTATTGCATGTGATCGGCGCTGCAATGTAGATAACAGTAACTTTTTTTTTTAAACGATCATTTTTGGCCAAGTTATGAGCAATTTTATATTTATGCAAACGAGCCTTTCTAATGGACAACTGGGCGTGTTTTCTCTTATTTCCAACTGGGCGTGTATTGTGTTTTTAGCAACTGGGCGTGTATTGTGTGTGTACATCTGGGCGTTTTTACTTGTTTTACTAGCTGGGCGTTGTGAATAGAAGTGTTTGTCAGCATCATACACTTCTATTCACAACGCAATACAATACAATATTTTTGATTTCTAAGGCCCCATTCACACATGCGTGATTTTTCACGCATCGAGAGTCCGCTGCGTGAAACTCGCTGCATGTCCTATATTGGTGCGTTATCACGCACCTACGTGCCCATTGAAGTCAATAAGTGCGTGATTTGCCCATCAATTCAGTTGAAAATAAAATAAAAAGATGTGCTTTGCGAGTGCGTGAATAACGCATGCCCCTCACAAAGCACACTGATGCATAACGCAATACACACCGACCCGATTCACGAGCGTGAATCGGATACACTCATGTAAATGAGGCCTAATTCAGATGAACGTGGCGTTTTTGCGCACGCAAAACATGCAGAGTTTTGGCTGCGCAAAAGCCACTTACCTGCTCCGTGAGGCCGCATCATATGATGCGCAGCTGCATGCTTTTCGCGCAGCCGCCATCATTATGACACGCCATTTGGATGTTTGTAAACAGAAAAGCACATGGTGCTTTTCTTTTTACATTCATCCTTTTGACAGCTGTTGCGCGAAACAGGCAGTTCGCACGGAAGTACTTCCGTGCGACCTGCGTGGTTTTCACGCACCCATTGACTTCAATGGGTGCGTGATGCGCGAAATACGCTGAGATATTGAACGAGTCGCGCTTTTTACGCAGCGGACAAACGCTGCGCAAAAAGCACAGACTGTCTGTACTGCCCCATAGACTTCTATTGGTCCATGCGTGCCGCGTGAAAACCACGCGGCCTGCACGGACGCAATTCACATTCGTGTGAATCCGCCCTTAGTGTAATAAGCACTGCCATCTTAGACTGTGCAGGGGAAATGGCTATTAATACTTGATCAGGTTTCCCCATTTAGTAAAAAACAAACAAAAAACACATTACCTTTTGAATACCCCTTAAATCCATTTAATTTAAAGTACAGAAATGACATTTACATGTACAGCTTTACATGGTGATTTCAACTATAGTTACTATTCCCTGAGATGACATCTTATGGAGATAAAACTTATGAACCATTGTGATGATCACAGGTAAAAGAATGCAATACTTAGTAATCATATGTTGCAGCAAAATAAACATGCTTGCTGGTAACACTCTTAGGCCTAATTTACACGCATCACTTCATAGACTCATCTATGGGGGATGCGAGACATCGCGTCCCGCAGCGCCGAGCACAGATGCACCTGAATCAGGCCCTAGGGTATGTTCACACGGGCTATATTCGGAGGGAAAAAACGGCTGGAAAATCAGAAGCAGAACGACTCCAAACATCGTATTTCAAATGGGAAAAACGGCGTTCTGTTCCGACGGGCGTTTTTTTACGTGGCCGTTTTGAAAAACAGCCATGTAAAAAAACATTCGTGAAAAAGAAGTGCATGTCACTTCTTCAGCCGTTTTTGGAGCAGTTTATTGACTCTATAGAAAGACAGCTCCAAAAACGGCCGTAAAAAACACAAGTTGCTAAAAAAAACGTCTGAAAATCAGGAGCGGTTTTCCCTTGAAAACAGCTCCGTATTTTCAGAAGTTTTTTTAGTAAGCGTGTGCACATGCCCTTAGGCGGAATTGTTGCAGATTTTCCATCCAGATTTATTGGCGGAACATTTTCCGCACTGAAATCCGAGCATGCTCATTCTGTTCTGGATGTTCACTGCGGATTTCACCCTTTTCAATGTAGAAGGTTTGGATCTAAAAAGGTAGAAACATTTTAAGGGAAAGTCTCCTGTGTTTGGTTTAAAAATCTGCAACAAAAAAAAAAAAGCATGTCATATTCACACAATGCAGTTTTTTAGCAAAGTTTTGGAAGCCACAACCAGAAGTGAATTTAAAAATAAATTACTTCCCACTACTAGTTGTGTCTTCAAAAACTGTACTGTGCGACTAAAGCCTTATCGTAAAAGTCTTTAAGGCATTTTGATAGAGAAGCATGTTGAACCAGATGTTTTAAAGGGAACCGGTCACCAGCATTTCACCGATTGAACTCTACTCACCCCTCACTGGCCGCTGCTGTCAAGTTAGTTGCCGTTATCCCCTCTCCTAAACTCCTCCTCTTACCTTAAATAATGGTATGCAAAGATTTTGCGCCTTTTATTGTAATAATCCGGCTGTCTCGTTAGTTTCTCTTCTTATGCCCGCCACCGAAAACTGGCCCACCCTGACTGCCAAAATCTCCCCTGAGATACCACGCATGCGCCCATCATGTATGGTCGATACCCTTCCCTGCTTTGTCTGGGCCTCGAATCTTGTTACTGCGCATGCGCCGCCATGGTGTCCCGTTGTGCGCACACACCAGAAAAGTGCGGGATTTAGTGTGTGCTGGGGGGAGGCGAGGAGCTGTCAATCAAATGTAAGGCAGGGTAAACTCGGCAAGGCTTGAGGAATGAAGATATGACTCTTTTCAAACGAAGATATGTCTTATGCTCATTAGCATACGGCACGGGAACACTAAAATAAACCTGAATATTAAAAGCTACAGAGCCGACTTAGAAGATAATTATAGGTTACATAAAAATGATTTTTCACCCACTTCCACCAGGTATTGCTGGATTAATAGGTGAAATGCTGGTGACAGGTTCCCTTTAAGGGCTATTCCAGTAATGGCTTGCCCCCGTCAGCACACTGAACATCAACTTCCTCCATCTGTCTCATCAGCCACATACTACTGGAGTCCTTGGAACTAAAGTGTTCACAAAAATGCAACAGCTCCTTATCTTTTAATGGGAGTTGAAGAGTTAAAAAAAAAAATTCAAAATGTTCTAAAATTAACAAAAATCAGTTTCGATCACCCGACAATCCAGCGTAGCTGTTCCAGTGGTCCCGTCGGTCCTGGTTTACAGGCTGCCCCTTTAAGCACTTGATACTAATCTTATCCTGTAAGGGTAAGGCCACACAGAGCGACACCGACCTGGCCACGATGCGGTCAACAACCACGCTGGCACCATGTTCACCGCAGCTGTCAAATAGCCTATTAATGGCCGTGAGTTGTTGCAGGTAAAATAGCCCTTTACCTGCAAAATCGTGCGGACATAAAGGGTGTATTATTAGGGTATGTTCCCACGCACTGTTTTCAGATGTAATTACGCCTCGAATTACGCCTGAAAAAACGGCTCCATTACGCCTACAAACATCTGCCCATTGCTTTCAATGGGTTTTACAATGTTCTGTTCCCACGAGGTGTTATTTTACGCGTCGCTGTCAAAATACGGCACGTAAAAAGACGCCCGTGAAAAAGAAGTGCATGTCACTTCTTGGGACGTTTTTGGAGCCGTTTTCGATTGAATCCATTGAAAAACAGCTCCAATAACGTCCATAAAATACGCCGCGAAAAACGCAAGTGGCTACAAAAACGTCTGAAAATCAGGAGCTGTTTTCGCCTGGAGACAGCTCCATATTTTTAGACGTATTTTGCGTGGCCGTGTGAACATACCCTTAATTGCCGCACAATTTTGCAGGTAAATGGTCATTTTACCTGCACCAACGCGCAGCCATTAACTGGCTATTTGACAGCCGCGCTGAACATGGTGCCGGAGCGGTTGTTGGCAGCATCACGGCGAGGTCAGTGCCGTTCCGTATGGCCTTACCCTATGTGCAGGAACAAAGGGCTCGTTCTAAGCATCATTTTAGTACTTCGCGTGAGCTGCCTTTCACACGTGACAAGACGCAAAGGAGATGCATTGGCTGTCTAGGATTGTGGTCACCTTTGAAAAATAACCATATTACAGAAACAAAGACGGAATCTAAAAGAAACAAGACACAGATTAAGACACCCCGTCTGGACAGCTTTCATATCAGAAGTACCCAATACTAGTAATAATAATAAGTAGTCCACAATCTTACCCTACATGTCTTTTTTTCCGCTGGATTTACAATATATTAATTTTATAGTCCGATAATAAATAAAACTCAGTGCTCTGCTCTCTTGAGGAATTGAATATAAGACATACAGGGAATGTGACATTCAGTCCGTTTTGCTGGGCTCCTTTTTACTGAGCTTGTATTCCTTGGCAATCTTTAACAGAGACAGCAAAATAGGGACCGCCATGGGCAAGAAAAGAGGGATGTAAACTGCAAATTTCTGATCATCTGGAAAGTACAGAAGGTGAAGCAACGAGGGGTCGAAGAAAGCTTTCTCTGAAGATGTAATCGCTTCTTTGCTGGCTTTGAAGGCATTCTCCAGCCTGCCAGCTTCTAATTCGGACAGGGCAATCTGAACAGAAGACACGGAGTTGTATACCTGCAGAGAAAGAGGACCTAGTTACAGATAACCTGTGGACTTTATTATACGCACACCCATCATGTATGTGAAGATCTTTTAGTTTGTGAATAATAAATTCATTAGATGCAGTTATAGAATCCCATGTGAATGCTCCACAGTAATCGGGCTGTATGTTGCCACTGCTGTCTCAGTATAATGTGCCTGGTGGTTGCATAGCAACAATCCAGATATACATTGGGTGACCACAAGTCTGCTTAGCCCGGTGTACTCTGTTGTGGTCTCTGCATCTTCTTCAGGCTAAATTCTGTAGGTGATGTAAGGTCACTGTCAATAGCGGGCTTGAACTTGCGCATTGCTTGTGACATGCATGCTGCTGCACAGGACAGACCTGCATCGGTGGTTCTCCAACATCCCGCTCACAATGTGGAACGATAGATGTGATCAGACCACACCTCCCTATGTGATGCCGGGGCAAACCATCATGGGACATGTAGTGATCATTGTTAGCAGACAGTGGTTTCTACAATCAAGAAGGTGGACCAAAGCAGGACTAGAGGATTAATGGGGGAAAATGTGTTTACTGGAGTTTCTCTTTGAACATTGTAGCTTGCATCGTAAAATACCTGAAGAATATCAGCTTGTACTTTTTTTTTTACAAATCCCCTTATATTTAATACGGGGTTACCTGGCAGTAGCACTTGGAGATCATCAACTAACTGCAAAGGGTTATCAGAAAGTGGTTCTTCCATAACTACCTCGTGTTGATTGAAGTAGAACGTAGGCAGAGAGTAGTTAGGTGGTTTGATATTTGACCTGACCACTAAACCACTGAGGGGCACATACACTAATGTGACATATTGCCACCAGCTTTTTGTTGCCACTGATTTTAACTGTAGCGTGCCATAGTCAAAGAACTGCCGCATGAGAAGTATGTAAATGTAGCCAAAGTATCTTGCAGTATCGTACAAGGTCATAAAATAATCATAATATGGGCTATGGAGTTAGACGATCTGTCAAGGTTTTCCTATTAACCCCTTAATGACCAGGCCTATTGACCAAGCATTCTGGTTTGTTTTTCCATGGTTGCATTCCAAAAGTCATAACTTATTTTTCCGTCGACATAGCCGTATAAACAGGGGGGTTGTTAAATAATGTGTTAACTTTATACTATGGGTTGCTACGATTCTGGCGATACCACATATGTATAGGTTTTTTAGGTTTTACTACTTTTTCACAATAAAAACACTTTTAAAACATAATTTGTTCATGCATCATCGCACTACAAGAGTCATGACTTTTGTATCTTCCCGTCGGTGTAGCTGGACGTGGGCTTGTTTTTTGTAGGATCTGAATTTTTATTGGTACCATTTTGAGATACACGGGACTTGTACTGATTAGCTTTTATTATATTTTGGGGGAATGGAAAGACAGCAATTTCACCATTGTTTTTTTTTTTTTGCATTTGTTTTTTTTGTACTGCATTCACTATGCAATTTTATGAACGTGTTAACTTTCTTGTTTGGGTCGTTACAATTGTGGCAATACCATATTTGTTTACTTTGTTTTACACTTTTAAAAAATAAAAACTATGGAAAAAAAGTTGTTTTTTATATATATATTATATATATATTTTTTTTACATAGTTACATAGTTAGTACGGCTGAAAAATGACACATGTCCATCAAGTTCAACCAAGGGAAGGGAAAAGGGAAGGAAAAATTTCTATACATAGGAGCGAATATTTTTTTGTTCTAGGAAATTATCTAAGCCTTTTTTACAGCATCTACTGTCCCTGCTGTGACGGCTCCTGCGGTAGGCTATTCCATAGATTCACAGTTCTCACAGTAAAGAAGGCTTGTCGCCTCTGCAGGTTGAACCTTTTTTCTCCAGACGGAGGGAGTGCCCCCTTGTTTTTTGAGGGGGTTTTACATGGAACAGGATTTCACCATATTTTTTGGATGTGCCATTAATATATTTATATAAGTTAATCATGTCCCCCCTTAGTCGTCTTTTTTCAAGGCTAAATAGGTTTAATTCTTTTAATCTTTCCTCATAACTTAGATTCTCCATGCCCCTTATTAGCTTCATTGCTCTTTGTATTTTTTCTAACTCCAGGGCATCCTTTCTATGAACTGGAGCACAGAACTGGACTGCATATTCTAGATGAGGCCTCACTAATGCTTTGTAAAGTGGTAATATTACATCCCTGTCCCGCGAGTCCATGCCTCTTAATACACGACAATATCTTGCTGGCCTTTGAAGCAGCTGATTGACATTGCATGCTGTTATTGAGTTTATGATTTACAATTACACCCAGATCCTTCTCATCAAGTGACTCCCCCAGTGTAGCTCCCCCTAGGACATATGATGCATGCAGGTTGTTGGTACCCAGATGCATAACTTTACATTTATCTACATTAAACTTCATCTGCCAAGTGGACGCCCAAACACTTAGTTTGTTTAAATCTGCCTGCAATTCATGAACATCTTCCATAGTCTGAACTATATTACATAGCTTGGTGTCATCTGCAAAAATAGAAATAGTGCTATTAATCCCATCTTCTATATCATTAATAAATAAGTTGAATAATAGTGGTCCCAGCACTGAACCCTGGGGTACACCACTTATAACTGGGGACCATTCAGAGTAGGAATCATTGACCACAACTCTCTGGATACGGTCCTTGAGCCAATTCTCAATCCAATTACAAACTATACTTTCTAAACCTATAGTCCTTAATTTACCCATTAGACGTCTATGGGGGACAGTGTCAAATGCCTTTGCAAAGTCCAAAAACACGAAATCCACAGCGCCCCTCTGTCTAGGCTTCTGCTTACCTCTTCATAAAAACAAATAAACTAACGATTTCAATTATTTTTTTAGTCCCACTGGGCGATTTAACAATGCAATCTTTTTATCACTTTTATATAGTTCTTTGGTATATTCAGTCTACCCAAGCATTACTGCCTGTCAGTGTAAAGCAGACAGGCAGTCTATTAGGACTTGCCTCTGACACAGGCTAATAGGCACACAGTCATGGCAGGCCTGGGGGCCTTGATTAGTCCCCCGTCTGCCACAGCAACCTATCGGCAGCCAGCGACTGCAATCTCCGGCCCCTGAGGGGTGATAAAGGAAGCCGCCGCCGCCCCCCCCCCTCCCTCAGGCAAACCACTTAAATGCCAGTCACTTTTGGCCCTTTCTTTTGGAGGATCCTCACAGGTCCAAGCTTCAAGTTATACAACATGTCGGGAGGTTATTTCCACCTAAATTGCACAGGAATATCATCACCATCCCTGTATAAATGGAAAACTGAAGTAGGAAAAAAAAAATGACAGCGTTATTTGATGTTTAAATTCTTCCAGGTTGAAGAAGTCAAACCTAGAGTAGCTGGGTATTCCAAACCATTGAACTTGATGCGCTGACAGTGCCCATTGTGTATAAATGGGACGAACGCTAACATACTGTACAACCTGCAACCACTTATGTGTTCCAGATGGTGCAGGCAGAGATGGCAAGTGAAGCTCCTGAGCCTTAATGCAAAATCTCTAGCAGGGCCCTCCAAGAATCACACATCCTTTATAGTACAGGTCTACTCGTATGGGGGCAGTGGGACCTTTCTGGGGCCCCTCAGACTCCAGGGTAAACCTGTGTATAATGCATCTACCATAAGTGATGCCTATTAAGTGATTTTCAGCTGTTAATTTTTCATGAAGTATTTCCCTGGTCTCCATCTCTAGCACCCTCTTAGTCTTTCTAGCCTTATATTGATTTTAAAAGTAATGTAAATAATTAATCGGACATTGTACTAATAAGGTAAGCTACATTAGTAAGAACTGCCAACAACATAATGCTCATGTTGTGTCTACTTGAATAATGGGGCTGCCCTGGCAGGTGGCATTCGCCCGATCTCAGCATAAAAGTACAAGCTCGAGTGAGGACACTACTGATCAGCTATTTTTAGTTCAGTCACTAGGGGGCAAAATCCGGCAATGGCTTTTTAAAGACGTACATTTTTCTTTGTCAGAGCACGCCGTTGGCTTTTCTTAATGCAGCGGCAAATATTTTTGCCCTTTAGTGGCCCAACTAAAAATAGCTCATGAGTAGCGATGTCACTCGAGCTAGCCGGAACTTCTGTGCCGAGATCAGGGACCACAACTGGCCGGGGGCCTCCCGTAATTTAAATTAACCTTGTGAGCAGTATAGTGGCGTGGCGTGTGAACTACTAAAGTGCAAAGTGCCATGTCTATGAAAGAAGAATATCAAAAGCAAGCGTTATAGTGAGTGATTTTTTATTTTATTTTTATTACTCATTACATATAGTAGCTCCCCAATTCCAAATGTTATACGTTTCCTATTAGTATTTAAGGGTTATCTGTAGTAGCATTTTCAGACATTTTTCCACTTTTAGGCATCCACTAAAGGCCTATTTACACGGCCAATGATCAAGCGAATGATTGTTCGTATGAACGCACATTCCCGATCATTGCTCTGTGTAAATAAGCCAGCGATAAGCGATGAACAAGCAAACTTTCATTCGTCTGCCGATTCATCTTTTATGCTGCCCTGAAAATCATTTGACATCAGCACAACTCCTCGTGTAAACATGTAGGACATGTCGGAAGTTTGTTGAACGTTTAGTTACTCTTTAACCCAAATCTACTATGTGCAGAGATAGATAGAAACAGATGGAAAGATAAATGAGCAAGATTTATAACTACTGTACCTCTCCTGCTACAGTCAGAAAGAACTTTACCAGGATAAAATCTTTGGTTCACTTTTGAACATCCTTTTACATCTGTGTCTGATCTATTAGTAATGAGTAATTTGGAAAATACATTGCTATACCTATATTGTGCTTCTCTTGAAATATAGCATGTCTAATACTCCATCAACATCAAGAAGTTAATTTACTGGGCTCACGTATGCCAAACAACCCTGCTGGATCAGTATCTGTATAGAGCCAAATTCTGTTAAGTTGCATTTTGTAGGTATAGACATACATTGTACAGTACTGATTAAAATTGGCATCATATTGTAGTGAATCATAACTCTTCAGCTGTTCCAATTCCAAGAAGCAATTGTCAGAAATGTAAATGCACCTCTAAATGGGAACACACATTAAGACTTCAATGAAAAGTAAAGCTTACCTGTTGCTTCAGGTGACTTTTCAGAATATGTGTGTACAATGAGGAATAACACTAATTCTTGGCATTATATGGACTTGTATTCTGATTATTTAGCAGTTTTCCCCTCTGCAGACTCTCTCTCTAACTCTGTGGTCTCTGAGCTAGTGAGTGGAGCCTAACTGCTATCATGCCTTCTAAACGCTGCACACAGAGAAGAGGAGAATCCTGCTCCACACATTATTCAGCACTGGGGTAAGATAGAACACTTATTAGAAGCTGCTGCAGCAGCGTCTGTGTCTCTCTCTGCCTCTCTCTCAATCTGTAACCGGATACCTCAGTGAGACGATAGTCGTTTTCATCTTGAGGAGACTGATTTAGCAGTAAATACAGAGTGAGTGTAGTGTTAGGATGGGGGGATGGGAGGTGGCTGATAAGAAAGATATTTTTCTCTAATAAGATATATTACAAAGTTTGCTCAGTATCATTTAAGTACAAAATAAGCAAAGTTAAGTACTTACTAACTTACTCAACTTCTTTTGTAGACTATAACTATATCTAAAGTGTAAAATTGTGTTCAAAAGGTGAACGTGTCTCGCAATCATATACAAACATTCAAAAGCAGTAAAACATACAAAGTGGATTTGACAATAAGACTGGGCAACCAGACTTGTTTGTAAGGCCTCATTTACACGAGCGTATTATACGCGCGTGCGACGCGCGTGCTTTTCACGCGTGTCGTACGCACCTATAATAGTCTATGGGGCTGTTTAGACGATGCGTGAATTTTGCGCAGTGCGCGTGCGTTGCGTAAAACTCACGACATGTTCTAAAATCGTGCGTTTTTCGCGCATCACGCACCCATTGAAGTCAATGGGTGCGTGAAAACCACGCATGCCGCACGGAAGCACTTCCGTGCGAACTGCGTGATTCGCGCAAGAGCTGTCAAACTCCTGAATGTAAACAGAAAAGCACCACGTGCTTTTCTGTTTACAAACATCCAAACGGAGTGTCAAATTCGAGATGAGCGCACCGAACTTCACCGGGTTCGGCAAAACTCGTTTTGACCGAAACCGGTAAAAAATGTTCGGGTACGCGACGTCAGGAGACAGTCTCTGTCCACGGTGCTGAAAGCGTTAAACTGGTTCAGCACCATGGACAGTGACTTCCGCTCCGAAAATCCATGAACCTGTAAAAAAAAAAAGACGTTCTGACTTACCGATAATTCCGGTCCGACCTCCCGGGATGACAGTTAAGTCCAAGTGACAGCTGCAGCCAATCACAGGCCAAGCACAGGCTGCAGCCAATCACAGGCCAAGCACAGGCTGCAGCCAATCACAGGCTGCAGCGGTCTCATGGACTGCGGCGTCATCCTGGGAGGTGGGGCCGGATGACGAGAGAGGGACGCGTCACCAAGGCAACGGCCGGGAGACCGGACTGGAGGAAGCAGGCAGTTCATGGTAAGTTTGAACATCTTTTTTTATTCACAGGTTGGTGTATATTGTGATCGGCATTCACTGTCGAGGGTGCTGAAAGAGTTACTGCCGATCAGTTAGCTCTTTCAGCACCTTGGACAGTGACGGGCGTCGACTAGCCTCATCTCTATGATGGCGGCTGCGCGAAAATCACGCAGCCGCGCATCATACACGGATGACACACGGAGCTGCCAAGTGCCTTTTGCGCGCGCAAAACGCAGCGTTTTTTGCGCGCGCAAAACGCACACGCTCGTGTAAATGAGGCCTCAGTATGATAACCATATTTTCATTTTTATCTTTATTTCCCATGTGTTGCATATCATTGTGCAATTGTATCCCCCTTCATGGTCTTAAAAGGGTTGTACAGGAATAGAAAAACATAGCTGTTTTTTTTTTTTTTCAAAAACAGCGCCACATTGGTACACAGGTTGTGTGTGGTATTGCTTCTCAGCCCCAATATATGCAACACCAGACACAACCCATGAACAGACGTGGCGCTGTTTTTGAGGGAGAGCAGCCATCTTTTTCTAATCCTGGACAACCCTTTTAAGACCGAATAGATCCTTTAACTGTAGGACTCACCTCTGAGGCCACATTATCATTGATCACTATGTTTCCGATCTGATCCAGAAGTTGAGCCAAAGAGGTCAATGTGGTGGTGACAGTAGCAATATTTTCCACAGCTCTTGTCCAAAGTAGTTTATCCAGCTCCCAGTCAGTCAGTCCTTCATTCCCTGGATTTTCTATTTGACAGCTCTCAGACACATAAGCTTTTGATATACCCAACAGCAGCCTGGGGGTAAAGACCGTTTATATAAAGAAAAGATAAAAACCATCAATGCGGTTTTCAGAACGTTCATTATATGTAGACCAGAGATGACTAAGAGAGTATCTCCATGTAAGATAGAAAGATGTGGCTTACCGCAACTGTGTGAGAAAAACTTCCATCACTTTCACCATATCAATATCAACATATACCGGGAATTTCAAATCATCTGGATTTCCATAATCCACATTATACACCTGGAAATCAGTTATACTTGATTATTAACGTTATTAGACATTGACGAGTAACGCATATATACAGTTAAGGGTATTCAGGTTTCTGTAAATAAAAGTTATTCATTTTGTAATGAAAAGTTACACAATTTTCCATTACAATTTTTTTTAAATCCTCAGTTTTTAAAATCTCTGCTTGCTGTCATGCAATGGGAACCTTTAATGTTTACTTCCAGTGGATAAAAATCTGTCCTGGTTATGAGGGCCTAACACAAATGCACAGCTAGTAAGGATGTATTCACACAGTTAAGGCTTCATTCACATCTGCGTTTGGACATCTTCAGTCAGGGGAGCCCATGAACAGAATCCAAACAAACAAATGGAAAGCATAGGTTTCCGTTTAAATCTCCATTGATTTCAATGGTGACGGATCCGATGCAAATGGTTTCCGTTTGTCACCGCTGTGTAAGGGTTCCGTTGTTTTGACTGAATCAATACCATAATCTAATGCGTTATTGATTCTGTCAAAAGACAGAACCCTTACACAACGGTGACAAACGGAAACCATTTTTCAACGGATCCGTCACCATTGAAATCAATGGTGATGCAAACGGAAACCTATGGTTTCCGGTTGTTTCTGTTTGGATTCCATTCATGGGTTCCCGAATTAAAGCACCAACGGAACCCATGAACGGAGTCCCGACGCAGATGTGAATGAAGCCCAAGTCCTATTGGTTTTTTTTTGCTGTGTTTTTACAAAATCACAACAAAACCGAAATGTTTTGTCACGATTTTGCAAAAACCATGACGTGTGAATACACCCTAAGGCCTCATTTACACGAGCGTGTGCGTTTTGCGCGCGCAAAAAACGCAGCGTTTTGCGTGCGCAAAAGGCACTTGACAGCTCCGTGTGTCATCCGTGTATGATGCGCGGTTGCGTGATTTTCGCGCAGCCGCCATCATAGAGATGATTCTAGCCGACGTCAGTCACTGTCCATGGTGCTGAAAGAGTTAACTGATCGGCAGTAACTCTTTCAGCACCCTCGACAGTGCATTCCGATCACCATATCGAGTAACCTGTTGAAAAAAAAAAAAGAGGTTCGTACTTACCGAGAACTTCCCGGCCGTTGCCTTGGTGACGCGTCCTTGGTGACGCCTCTCTTGACATCTGGCCCCACCTCCCTGGATGACGCGGCAGTCCATGTGACCGCTGCAGCCTGTGCTTGGCTTGTGATTGGCTGCAGCTGTCACTTGGACTGAATTGTCATCCCGGGAGGTCAGACTGGAGGAAGAAGCCGGGAGTTATCGGTAAGTCAGAACTTTTTTTTTTTTTACACGTTCACGTATATTGGAATCGGAAGTCACTGTCCAGGGTGCTGAACTCTTTCAGCACCCTGCACAGTGACTGTCTCCTGCCGGGTTCGGTCAAAACGAGTTCGGCCGAACCCGGTAAAGTTCGGTTCGCTCATGTCTAAGACACTCCGTTCGGATGTTTGTAAACAGAAAAGCACGTGGTGCTTTTCCGTTTACATTCAGTTTGACAGCTCTTGCGCGAATCACGCAGTTCGCACGGAAGTGCTTCCGTGCGACCTTCGTGGTTTTCACGCACCCATTGACTTCAATGGGTGCGTGATGCGCGAAAAACGCACGATTATAGAACATGTCGTGAGTTTTACGCAACGCACTCGCGCTGCGCAAAATTCACGCATCGTCTGCACTGCCCCATAGAGTAATATAGGTGCGTACGACACGCGTGAAAAGCACGCGCGTATATTACGCTCGTGTAAATGAGGCCTTAGACTTAGTGAAGTCATCAGAGCTCTCTCCTGTAGGGAACCGTGCACCTGTGTGTCCATCACACGACCACGGGCAAATTTTGTGTCACTGGAACAAAGCTCTAACGCTTATATTTTAATTGCAGCAAGTGTTTATGGTACTTCAGGGGTTAAACGGACGGTATTGTAATTTCTTAATCAGTGCTGATCGTAGTACGGAAAAAGAAGAGGGCTGATTTTGTCCAGTACCTGTCTGCCCTGACAACGCAGTCAACGGGGCTGACAGGGAAATCTTAAAAGTCCTGGGCCCCAGAGTTGACTAGTAATAGTGTCTGTTAAGGCATACCTTAGGTGTGCCCTAACAGATGCCTGTCCATTTTACACGCATAGGTAGTAATGTAATCATAGGGACATGTGACACTACATTATTAAAACAAAATCGTTAAAAGTAAAATGTCCTCTAATAGAACAAAATAAATAAAAAAGAAAAAAAAAAGAAAATTCTAATACAAAAATTCACACTGCAACATTTTTTTGGGTTTCAATAAATTCATTTTAATTTCAGTCATAAAAAACCTATACTTATAATATATCCCCACACTCATCTTGAGCTGTACAATCGAGTTATGCACTCTATTAATTTTACCAGTGAACGCCATAAATAATTTAAAAAAAATTGCAGAATTGCTTTAGTATCCATTTCCTCTAACTAAAAAAAAAAAAAAGTGTACCAGAAAACGACACCTAAAAAAAATATGATTCACTCTGCAGAAAACAAGGCCTCAAATAGCCACATCGCCTTAAAAATGGTTGATGGAAGGAGAGGAGGCAAAAACGAAAAAAAATTCTCTTGGTCCTTTAGGCCAAAATTTGTTTGATCCTTAAAGCGTAATGGTCATTTCATCAAGAACCATAGCAAAAGCATGGGCTTGCAGCACTTGTGCCCTAAAACGATAACTTGTTTTGGATCTCCCTTACTGTCCTATAAAGATAGAAAATGTGCTGATTTTGTCGCTCTCCTTTTTGGCATCCATTCGATTTTAGGGATCTTGTACTTTCTCCTCAGCCTTCTGCCAGCACTGTCTGTGCTGAAAATTCCTTTCCCTTACTTCCCAGGATGCACAGCGTCTCCCTTGGGGAGCGGTCATGCAATGTCCAATAAGATGCAGCTTCAGCTGTTCGGGTATGTTCACACGAGGGCGTCAGTAACGGCTGAAATTACGAGGATGTTTCAGCCTGAAAACATCCCCGTAATTTCAGCCGTAACGGCATGTGCAGGTGCTTGAACGCCGCGTCCATTACGGATGTAATTGGCGCTGCTATTCATTGGAGTCAATGAATAACGGCTCCAATTACAGCCAAAGAAGTGACAGGTCACTTCTTTGACGCGGGCGTCTATTTACGCGCCGTCATTTGACAGCGGCGCGTAAATTACGCCTCGTGTGAACAGACAAACGTCTGCCCATTGCTTTCAATGGGCAGATGTTTGTCAGCGCTATTGAGGCGCTATTTTCGGACGTAATTCGGGGCAAAAACGCCTGAATTACGTCCGTAATTAGTGCGTGTGAACATACCCTAAAACCCCTCCTCTCTGTTATTGTTGCATGTCTTATGAGAGAGAGGAGAGCTGCAACGCCTACTAGGACACGCCTCCACTTCCTGTAACCCGTCTTGGCGCCTCTGCTGCTAGAGACAGATTTATCCTGACAACAGGCAGTGGCAAGTTATAAAGAAGGGAGACACCTAGTGGCCGGGACTTTATAGCGATTTTGCAAAAGGAAAACAATTTTTGGTCAATAAAGTATATTGCATTTTTGTTTCAAGTTACATTGCCCATAATATGGGAACAAGTTTGTTGAAACGACAGTGACCATTTAAGGGGCTAATAGCGATCTATTATTTGGTTTTCAAAAGGTGAACATGAGTCTACCAATCAAATGCAAACATTGAAAGCAGTAAAATATAAGACTGGGCAACCCGAAGCTTGTAAGCATGATGGCCAAATTTACACTTTTGACTTCCCATATGATTGTGAAATTGTATCAACTTTATTTCCCATGGGTCAATCGGGAGCCAGTGGTATCAATTGTATAACCAGAACTGCGTCCTTGTATCTGTTCTAAACGTAAACCAGGAAGCATATGTGAACAGAGCCTAAGAAGAGTAACTAAGGCTCTGTCCACATCCGTGTCGGGGGCTCCATCGTATCTGCCGGTTAAAATAGCGCAGCGTGAAGCTCGATGTTGTCCTGCAGATATTACGGAAACCCAACAGAACTCATTAAAGTCACTGGGTGCCGTTGGCGTCCGTCACTTGATGGATCTGATGTTTCCGGCATTTTCATTATTCTATTCCTATGACTGAATAGAATAACGGAAATACTAGCGCAGATGTGAACAGAGCCTTACTTTATTTAAATAAACACAAACAAAAATAAAATAGACACGCCAGCTTGATAATGTACCCACATATTAAATTCTCCCAGTTCTGCTGCGTGGCATTTAATAGATTATGGCTCTGTTCACATCTGCGTTGGGGTCACGTTCTGAGGTTTCCGATTCCATCACCATTGATTTCAATTGTGACGGAGCCGGTGCCAGTGGTTTCCGCTTGTCTCTGTTGTGCACCGGACTCGTCGTTTTGCCGGAAGCAATAGCGTAGTTGACGGGACCCCAATAGCGTAGTCGACGGGACCCCAACGCAGATGTGAACAGAGCCTAAGTCACATCACTTATCTAGATTTCCATAAACCTTGGTTTTAGAGCAAAATCTCCAGAATTGCTAAGTGTGTGTGATTGAGATAAATCTGCAACTTCTCATTTTTATTTAGGGAACACTCTAATTATTTAACAGCTTGGTCACCAACCCTATAAAAAAAAAAAAAAAGGAAGCCCGGTCATATAAAACTTATTCAAGACAGCCATACAAAGCCCGATTTCCAGGCTGTACCTATTGCACAAGGGAGTTTTAAAACCTGCGACCTGCAAGGAGAACCAGACCTAATTAAGTGTATGGGCAAAGCTGTGATAATGTGCACAGCTGCGACTAATGTGGTGGCGTTATGCAATATGGAGCCGTGTACATAACCAAGGGGAAGCCCGCAGATTCTTTAAACAGCTGATCGACAGGGGTGCTGAAATTTGGACTCCCAATCAGATAAGAGATCTCCTAAGGCTAGGCCATCAATTTGACATCATAACATAAACCCTTTAAGTGCAGTCACACCTGAATGTAAGCAGGTAAGAGATTAAAGGTCCTCTCGCATGTACCGTTTGGGGCACGTTTCGGCCACTTAGGTAACACACCACAGCAGCTATAAGTGATATTGTAACAAAGCTGATTTTTTTAAAATCCCATTTTGCACAATGCGGTGAAATACCGCTATATTTTCAGATCCCACGCTTTGTGATTTTGTCACAGATTTGCCAATTTTAAAAATTGTACAATTGTAGTACATGTAGTACCAAGATGCAATTTTTCATAGACTCCGTGATAGGAACAATTTCCTAGACATGTTTCCTAAAATTATGAAGTACTTATATGTGCATTTTGGCAGTGTTTTTTCTTACTGTGCAGCTTTCTACTGAATGTGGGTAACCCAAAGTTTCAAGTCTGTGGACAAAAAAAGAAAAACACCAAATGTGTTTTATTAAATGTACCTTTTACTCCAAGCCTTTGTACATGCACTTACCATGATACCCCCCCAGCGGGGGCTGTGAAACGCATTAGAAGACACTCTCTTCCCATCTTTATCGTGGATGTACAGGGGAGAATGGAAATATTCTGGGACATACAGCAAAAAATTCAGGACAGGGTACAGAGAGGCAGCGCTAGAACCTATAAAAACACATAAAACTCATAAGAAATATCTTTATATATTGTGGCAGTAAGTCTCACTATTTATGTACAACATGAGCAACGATCCCCTGAAACTTTATTATTGGAATCATTGAATTTACAAGGGGGAGTGTTCCATTAATAATCTTGCTACCCCCGTCTGCTGATGGGATAAAAAGGGACACTGCGGATTTCAATTTACCATGTATTCGATGTTTGTAGTAAATATGTAGTAGGCAACCGTACGGATACAAATGTCAAATATATCAGGATTAGTTCTTACCAAGTCTTGCCTCTACAGGGTTAATTACATGAGGCAGGTTGTGGGCATTCAGAATGTAGCTTGAAGTTTCCTTCACGAATCGAGGATTGACACCTAGGACAGCGTAATACAAGATCTGAAACGTAAGCAGAGAAGCGCATATTTTATCACGTTTATTGTAATCTAAAGAGCAACAGTAAAACTATAATATAGCGATACATTTTCAGATCACAAAACTGCTACGAGGGAAACCAAATACTACATGACCCGTCTCCCAAATGATTGACTGGAATTTTATCAATTTGACAAAACAAAGATTTTCCTTTGGAGAAAAATCATGTAAGGGGTTATCCCATCAAATAAATCGTGCTTAAGTGACCGGACCACATTCTCTGTTGGAAAGCAGGATCATTGGCTGTTTTTGTTTTTTGTCTTTTATAGTAAATTTACTTTTTAGTGATCTCCATTTCCCTTTGAGATCCGCTTAATTAGAAATGTAGACAGGCTCCGACAATTCCCCAGCGTTCCCCCCCACATCTGCAGTGACGCGGTGTCGTCACGTGACACCCACAGTTCCCCCTGTGACAGCGGTGCTCGCTCATGCACACAGGTACTAGTAAGAAGGCTAGAGAGAAGGCGATTATAGATCACTGTGCGTGCGTGTCCGCCAAACTGGATCAAAATGTAACGTTCAGCCACAAACATGGTTTTGTATGCATTTTGTACAAAAGCCTGAGCCAAGCAGAGCCTGAGATACACAAAGCATCCGAAAAATAAAACTTCACGATGTGCAGAGGTCATACAAACCACTTATGGCTACATCTACATGCACAAGTCTTCACATAATCACCAAAACGGAAGACCAAGAATCTCCATGATCCCGAAGTCAATAAACAAACCATCTGATTAGGTAAATGCAACTGCTCACCCCTGTAGTAGGAAAAAAGCCCCCCTCCCCCAAATGTGATAGGGGACACATAACCTGACTAATAAGTGTGTAATAACATGAAGAAAAGTTCATATATCCCCCCTTCTCCCAATGTCCCTGGAGGCTGCACAGGGGGAGAGATTACAGTAATAGGCTGTGATCTTTCTTCCTGCCCTCACTTACAGCCCCTCCCCCTCCCGTACACAGACACAGAGCGGAAAACTGAATCCTGCTCCGAGACTTGAAATTAGTGCTCAGCCCCCGAATATTGCACTTAGAGCTTTAACACTAACATTATTTATCAAGATTCTGGGCTTTAAAGGGGTTTTCCAGTCGCTAAAAATTCATGGCCTATCCTCCGGATAGTCCATCAATAGCCGATGGGCCGGGGTTGGACTCCCGCCGATCAGCTGTTTTAAAGGGGTGCAGCGTTCCTACGAGTGCTATTCCCCTTCATTTCTACTTGCTCACTGTGATTTATCGACACAGATGTAGCAGGATTCACTGGTATTGCAGCCTTTTCTCCCATTCACTTCAACAGGAGACGGCTGCAATACTGTGAATCGCCGCTACATCTTGTCGAACAAGTAGAAATGAAGGCGAAGCAGTAGAAATGAAGGCGAAGCAGTACTCATACAAGCGCAGCACCCCCTTCAACACAGCAGATTGGCGGGGGTCCCAGGAGTCAGACCCTGACCCAACAGCTATTGATAGCCTATCCTCAGGATAGGCTATCAATTTTTAGTTACTGGACAACCCACTTTAATGCGACACCAAGATCTAAGCCCTCATATTTTTGTTGCGGCAAGCGTTCAAATTCATATCGTATTCCATACGTCCTTGGCAGCAAAAGGTTGAAATTCCAAAAATGATCTATAAAGCCATGAAACAAAGTCGAAACCCAATTTTGTATATGCACTAATTCAGGTAAATGAGGTATTAAAAGGGTTGTCTCAACATGACAGGGGGAAAGTATTACATGACAGCCATTTAAATGAATGGACATCTAATGACACAACCCCATTAAGGTTGTGGAGTGATTTATGGTTGTGACCAATCTTTCACACACTTACCTGGGAATCAACAGAGAAGTTAGCGACCGGCTGCAACTTTTCCAGGAATGGCTGAATATACTGGTCGGAGGCAGAGCTTATGTTCCAGTTCAGATCATGGGCTTTTGGATCTGGATTTAGCAAGGTAAAAGTGATCTCATAGCCTAGGACAGAACAAATCAATGTAGGTCATACATCCAGCAGATGAATACTAAATACAGCACTATATGTACAAAGCAGTGAAACGTCCACAGACTGTCTGTACCTGGACTGGACTTGAACGCTCTCCTGCTGTTCTCAAAGTCATCCCTATTGAAGCGATCAGTGGAGATTCTATCAGACAGTGCAGCGGTAATAGCTTCTTCTGTAAATGACATAGTCTGAATGACACGGTCTAGTTTACTGTACAATGTACTGCGGATTTCTTCAGTACTAAGTGACGGATCCAAAGTAAGCTTTATTAATGATCTTCGATGTTTGCCAATGTAGACACTGACCCCCTGGGAAAAGAAACATAAGAAATTCAACTGCCAGTCCACAAAAAGAGTTGCCACTAAGTTTCCAAAGAAGGAACAGAGATACCTAAAAGGTGTTTTATTAGAATCCTAAAGAATCACCTACCCACAGGATAGGTGATCATTTTCTAATCCATTGCTGGGACCCCCACCGATCATCAGAACGGAGTTCCCAAACCGCTATCTCCTTCTCACTGCTCGACCAGTGAGGAGGACATTGAATGGGGCGGCAGTCGAGAATGCGCGCTGGTGCTCCATATAAAGTCTATGGGGAAGACAGAAACAGTCAAGTATGGCGCCTGGCTGTTTCCCTCATTCTCAGACATTTCATGGAGCAGCATGCACATGCTCGATCGCAGCGAGTTGAAACTCGTAGTTCGGGACCCTCGTTCCCACGATCGGTTGGGGACCCAGCAGGGATGCCCCCATTAATCAGGCAATTCTTACCTATCCTGTAGATAGGTGATAATTTAAGATTCTGGGAAAACCCCTTTAAGAAATCCTTCTTAGGCTATGTGCACAGCAAGTGTTTAGTGAACATTAAATTTGTGATGCCTCAGCGCGTTCTCTTTTTGCAGGCAGGTGCAGAAAACACTTTAGGAAGTCACTGATCTCTTTGAAGAGCAGATGGCAGTAAAAGCCCGTGCACTGGAAATCCATGCCAAAATAGATGGCAGACTGTGCGACTGACCCACCATAAGACAGAGCACTGTGGATGTCCAGCTCACACGTTACATATCTGATCTCCAGAACAATTTTGGCCCAGTTATTGCAATATCTCTGGCCAAAATATAAAGAAGCATAGGCAGTAACCTCAATGTGTTTCTGTCCTGTGGATAGGGGATAAGTGTCGCTCGTGGGAAAACCCCTTTAAGTGTAAGTTCAGAGAAAGACGTGCTACATGTGGATTCTTATTGGATTTCACCCTTTGCACTGCAAAAAGGGAAATCGGCAACAATATAGGACATGCTGCGTATTCGCAAAATCCACACCGCAAATCTGCCATGTCTGAATGCGGCCTTATCACACCAAGGGCAAATGCAATACTGTAATAACCCGGGATAAACACATGCAATACTGAAGCACATATTATAGTCAGTTCTTCTTTTAGTGACAAAAATAAAACAATACTTCCTTGTACAAAGGAATAGAACAGAAAACAAGAGGTTGAGAAAAAGTTCTCTCGCAACGGACTTCTGAGCAATGTAAAGTAGATGCAAATATAGAGATAAGCCAGTTTAGACAAAACACAGAATTTGACACATGAAAATTCTGAAATTACAGAATCTGACAGATGGATAATGATACATGATCTAAGCAGATACTAAATATCTATATTATTATTACAAAACAAGCTATGAAGCAGATGACCACTTGTGGTTATAAACGATTGCTTATTTTTGATCTTGATTGACTGTGGCACCAGAAAAATCATTGTTATCGGCGGCACAACACTGTCCTTGCGAGAGATGGCAGTGACGTACCTCGCCCAGCCAGGTGGGCACTCTTCCCTTCATGCAGCCAGATATGTCAATCAGATCATTAACAACAATTTTTGGTGGTTTGTGAACCAAAAAGAAGAAAAAGTATCTAACTCCTGTGTTTAAGGGCCTGTTCACATCAGCGTGGTCTTTCCGGTGAGGGGTTCCGTTGGAGCTTTCCGTCAGTGGAACCCCCCAAATGGAAAGGCAAACAGAAATCATAGCTTCCATTTGCATCACCATTGATCTCAATGGTGACAGATACTTTGTAAACAATAAAAAAAATAAATGTGGGAGGAATCCTCCAGCTCACCGATCAGAGTCAGAGTGTGCCACGATGAGGTAACAGGCATGAAAAAGAAAACTTGGATCCAGCGCAATAAAAAAAAGAAAGGAGTCTTCAAATTTTATGGTCCGCATTTAAAATCTAAACTGCATATGGGGGTGAATGCATCGACAAGTAGCCTACACGTTTCAGATGTATCGCACGTCCTTACTCATGGCAAGTCGCCTCTACTATAAGCAATACCATGCATTTATACCCAGCAAATTGAAAGGAGGATTCTCCCATGCCTAGCCCCACGTCCAATGGAACAGGAGTGGGTGGGAGGGGGTCATGTGTCAAAAACCAGGAGAAGAATTAAAAATCACCTTAGTGAGAGGGAACAGGAAAACACCTTCCAAGGTAAATTGTAGCTAGTGTGAATATTCACATACTTTGTATGACGCCATTAAATCGTAGCCAGTGTGAATGCGCACACACGTGGCATGACAAAAATAAAATAGTAATAATAAAGTGCAGTGGACGAGGAAAGGAAATAAAAAGATTTATTTTTCTCCTAGATTTCACTGATCTAGTGGATACACATGCATGGTGTGCGTAACAAACCAACGATAAAATCCAATGTGAAAATAAAAACAGAATATCGAAAACAGGTGATTGACAAAGGATGAACTAGAATATATATGGGAAAGAACAGGTTACAACGGAGATCTTAGTGTAGGTCTCTTGGAAATGTAACTTATGTCGCACTAGAAGTGCATGCAATCCCATGTGTTTCTGTAATATGAACAAGTTCGGAAAGTAAGTGAGCTAGCATAGAACCTTGTAATAAATGCCTTTCAGCGTCTCCCACTATAGTACACACCAACTAAGGTCTGGTATAGTCGCAATCATGGGTTGTACAGAAATTTCAACAAGAAATAACAGATATGTTCAAATGAAACACAAATATCTGTTGGTATGTATGTAGGTTATAGTCAATTAGCGAAATATATGCAATCTAATGTACAGGCTATACTAACTGAATAAGCGGTGTGCCTCATCCGAAACCCCTACATTGCATTAGCAGCTAGGGAAAAAGTATGACCCATAGTGTATTACGGACAGCCACCAGGTTGGGGCTCCAATGTCCACTAAAGAAATCACTTAGTAGCTTGGGTCACATGAGAGGATAAAATCATAACGCATGAATCAGAAATGTGCCAGAGACAACATGTAAGCACAACTTAATAATAGAACATAAGTTCCTTTTTTAGATTTAAACCCATGGGAAACCTAGTTTTAAGGAAAATCCAAAAAGCCTCTCTATCCAAGATATCACGTTTGAGATTACCACCCCTAATTCGATTTTTGACTCTCTCTATGGCATATGTACTGACAAATTTGGTAGATCTATTGTGGCATGAAATAAACC
Source organism: Rhinoderma darwinii (assembly GCF_050947455.1). NCBI lineage: Eukaryota > Metazoa > Chordata > Amphibia > Anura > Rhinodermatidae > Rhinoderma > Rhinoderma darwinii. Next base: position 421,293,825 of record NC_134688.1, read on the forward strand.
GCTGGGCAGAATGTGAAATATTCTGGATGGTCAGGTTCCTAATGTATCCGAAGTGTTCCCGGATTCTAGTTTTAAACTTCCTGGTTGTGCAGCCGACATACATCAGACAACATTAGGTGCACTCGATGATATAGACTATATACTCGCTACTGCAATGGATCATTTTTATCTTTACTGGAATTACAAAAATTCTTTGCATGGTCGAGTATATGTGGACACCTTGCACGGGTTAGAGCCACATTTGTAAAAGCCTTTGTGCTGTAGCCACGTAGTTTTGCCTTTGGAGGAACAGAATAGAGAAGGTGACAGTAAATTGCCTAAAGTTGGAGCTCTCCTGTTAACAATTCCACATCCATGTTTCAGGATTTTGTCCAATCCCGCATCCTCTATGAGGATAGGAATATATCTCGGAATAATTTCTTTAATATGTGATAACTGGCTACAATATTGCAACACCAGGGTAGGCTTGTTGGGACCTCGTGTGTTGTTTGACTTCTCAGTGAACAGGAGATGGTCTCTCGTTTTAGTTTGAACTAAAGATTTTGCTGGATTTAAGACCCAATTTTTATAACCTCTCTTATTGAGCCTCTGGCAAATCACTGACTGCTCCCTGGCAAAATGTTCTTTTTGACTGCAATTTATTTTTGCCCTAATCATCTCACCCACTGGAACGGACATGATGGTGTGCCTGGGATGACCACTGTTGGAATGCAAGATCCTGTGGATATGTCATAAATGTCTCTCGTGGGAAAACCCCTTTAAGATTACAATTATTGCAGTTGATGTATTTGATAAACGCTGGTATGGCAGACACGTCGCCCATATTGAGGAGGACGTCATCAATGTATCTGCCATACCAGTGGACATCCTGGCGAAAGGGGTTGTCAGGGGAAAATATGACAAATTCCTCCCACCAAGCCATTACAAGATTGGACGAGGGCAAACATTTTCACCCACATTGACACCCCCCTCAGCTGTAAATAAAAGCGACCATCGTATTGGAAATAATTGTGGGTCATCGGGAAGTGTAAGAATTCCCTGATAAACAATTGTAAGTCCTGACTATAGGAGCCATATTTGGATACATGATGATTGAAGGCCCTCAAAGCCACGTTATGTGGAATGCGGTGTACAACACCACATCACAACTGAGCCAAACGGAGCCTTGGTGCCAGATCTTATTGTGAAAACCACGTACAACGTCACGTGTATCTTGTATGTAACCTGGTACTCTCTGAAGGAGAGGCTGCAGCAATGAGTCCAGCCATTCCGACAGCCCCTCGGTCAGTGACCCCAGGTCAGATACAATGGGCCGCATTGGCGGAGGTACAACACCTTTGTGGCTATTAGGGAGGGCATCTAAGATTGGGATGACTGGGTTCTCTACCATCAAATTGTTCTTGGGTAATTACCCCCAATACTAATCCCTCATTCAGTAAGTTCTTAAGTGTGGACTGAAAAACAATAGTAGGATTGAGATCAGGTTGTCTATATATGTCGGTGTCTCGAGAGCCAAGATTTGAGAGTTATACATGGTTTTATCCATGACTGATACATCGCCCTTTGTCTGCCATCTTAATTATGATATGTGTTGTTACGCAGTGTTAAGAGCGGATTTATGTCGAATTGTAATATTATGTGCGACTTTTTCTCCCCTGGTAATGTCATAACTTTTGTAATTCAAACAAGGTGGTAAAGATTATCAAAGTCCCGATCCGGAACAAAATTGAACCCAAAGGATAATACTTCAATTTGGTCTGCAGTTAAGGGGACTGATGAGAGGTTGATTACATCTATTTGCATATTCAATTCCGACAACTCCGGAGGCGGCGGGACGGCTTGGTGCCCATTATCTCTGTTTCCTGCCACCTCTTTTCCCCCGTTATTTGATGGGTATCTATTCCTGTTCTGCATTTGTCGGTTGGAGCTCACTCTCAAAGCGTCTGTTTCAGAACCTTCAGTTCCCCCATCGGTAGAATCATGTTCCGTAGAGCTGAAACTCGCTCTATGTTGACCTGAGTGGTTCCTTTTGTTTTTTCGGTGGTTTATCAATATAGGTTTAACCCTATTGCGAGCCCGGTCTTTTACCCCAATTACATACCTCATCGTGTGCGTAGTCGTGTAAATCTCGCTGAAACTTGGATCTTTTAGTTTCCATAATGGATTTTTCCATTTGTAAAATGTGTTTGTTGGTTCTTGAATTTAAGGCATCATATTCAGGTAGAATAGAAAATAGCTTGTTATATTTAATTTTTGATGTTCAGTTGCAATTCCGCAAGTTTAATTTCTTCAGGATTGATGATTAGTCTCATGAGATTAAGAAAACGCTCTATGAGAGTTTCAATCATTTGTAAATTCATCTCAATACATAAAAGTGGGGATTTTTCAGAGTTGCAAACCTCTAGGAACCATGTCTTTTGGAGGGTTGTCAAATCCCCCCAAATTCTCGTTTCATGTGCTAGAGATTTTTCCCAATTCACTGAATTTATCCTGTAAATCTATGTTATTTTGGCTGGTACTGTCGGTATTAGCAAATACCAATGCTGCCCTCTCACTATTTTGGTGGATACACATGTATGGTGTGCATAACAAAAACTATAAAATCCAATGTGAAAATAAAAACAGAATATCGAAAACAGGCGATTGACAAAAGCATTGCTTATAGTAGATGCGACTTGGCATGAGCAAGGACGTGCGATACATCCGAAACGCGTAGGCTACTTGTCAATGCATTCACCCCCATATGCAGTTTAGATTTTAAATGCTGACCATAAAGTTTGAAGACACTCTTTTTTAAATTGCGCTGGGGGGCGTGGCCAGCAGTCGATGGCGCCGGACGCATAATCTAAGAGCTCCGTGCCCTGCCACACAGAACTAGCAGCCTACAGCAGAGAAAAGTGCCACATATGGGGAAAAAAAGACCCCAAGGGTCTGGACTCACCCCTGCAGCAGGTTGCCACCGCTGCACCAACGATAGACGGCTACTTTCTTCGGCGACAAGCAACGCCGCTCCCTCAGCCCCAGCAGCGGCCATCTTGGACAGCCTCGTGTCGGCAGGACGGGGAAATGTCCGGACAGGGAGAGGAGGCAGCTCCCCACACACAGGGTAAGCTGAATAGCCGGATGGCTAAAATCCACCCTCTCAGCCCCCCTATGCTGCCCTCCACCTCGTCCTGTGAACAGCAGGGAGGGAGATCCCCTATCCCAGGGGCAATGGAGGCCATGCCACGTGGAGCATCAGCTCAGTCAGAGGCCCCAGTACAGCCGCTTGAACCACCAATGACACAGCCCTCAGCACAAATGGCCCTGCAGGTTTGGCCTGCACCTAAACCCCAACGGCCCACGATCCAGCAGCCGGGGAGGGGAGACGATCTGGGGGATACACCATCTTTGACCCCCTATGCCCAGGCCCCTGTTTATGCCTCAGATTCTGACCTGGAGGATTCTGCCTCGCTGCCCTCAGATGTGCCTCCTATGTGGAGGGAATGTTTCTCACAGTTGCCCACTAAAGAGGACTTTAAGAGTATGATACAAGAAGTGAAGGCAGCTTTTCGCTCAGAATTGGCGGGGGTGTCTCAGCATATACAGCAGATTGCTACTAGGGTGGAGGCCCTGGAAGATGACCACGCCATGTTTCTGTGATACAGTCTTCGGTGTCCTCCCAGCTGGCGTCCATTAGAGATATGCAACTGCACCTGAAGGATTTGGATAACCGGGGTCGCCGTCATAATATATGGATAAGGGGTATACCGGAGCCCTCGGGGTCTGAAGACCTCCCCATCGTGTTAGAGACTATCTTTAACGACCTTTTGGGAGCACACTCCTCTAACCGGATACCGCTTGACAGAGCACATAGAGCACTGAAACCAAAGTCTATTACATCTCAGCCCAGAGATATCATCTGCTGTGTCCAGGACTTCCGCACTAAAGGAGGACATTATGCTTAAAGCCCGTCAGCATAAAGATCTGGAGTATGCCGGTGCTCCGATTCAGCTATTCCCGGATCTCTCCTGGATTACGTTACAGAAAAGACGTCTGCTTCGTCCGCTACCCTGCGGGATCACAATATTATTTATCGATGGGGGTTCCCGTTCTCCCTCACAGCCCGAAGAGATGGTGTTTCTGCAACCCTGAGGTACCCAGGGGATTTGCCTCATTTCTGTGACTCCCTTGGTATACCAACGCCCAAGATGCAGAATTGGGAGACTCCTTTGCCGCCTTCGTCTCCGCCTCCAGTCTGGCAGTCGGTCCGAAACAAGCAGAGGACCTCCCCAAGACGACAATCTAGCCGAAGCTCACCGAGACCAGATTTGATGGACGCTGCGCTGATACACGGCACCTCCGTAATATGTGACGGAGCCTGGTCACCCATACCAGCTGCTCCCTTCACCAGTTGCACTATCCTAGGCTAAAAAATGCACTTAGGAATATATATTATTTTTTTATATTGCTTCTCTTTAATTCGTTAACATAAATTGTGGCAGGGTGCGATTGGCCTGGATACACTTGGCTCATTCACCCCCTTTTTGTTTTCTCGGCCTGTACGTATTTATATGTACTTTTGTACTAGGTTCCTCGACTGTTGAGACCCGACCTCCTCTTTTGATAGGGGTAATTTATTTTGCAGTTCTCCCTCTGTTTTTAGAGAGAGTTGCAAAGGGTAATATTGTATTACCAGTTTTCTTTTGCTTTAATATCACCCGCCCAGGGGTATAGTATTCTCCCTGGTAGTACTTTTTGAGTTTGTTTGAAATACATTGATCTCATGCATTTCTCTTTGTTCTCACTGCAGATGTGTATTGTCTCCCTGGTACGTCTTTACCCCAGTGTCTTTCCCTTCCCTCCTACTTTCATCCGAAATAACACCTGAGACGACAGTGAATCCTCCAAGAACCTCCAAGGTAGAAGGACGCCGTAGAACACTGCTTGCTCTGAAATCGACATGGGACTGGCCCCGACATAACCGAGCTGTACACATCCGCACTTTCCACATCATTCTTTGCTCTTTCATACATCTTTGACCATGGTTACATTTGTCACACTTAATGTCAAGGGTCTCAACTCCAATGTGAAGAGACGCTTACTTCTCAGGGAGCTGAAATCGCTTGGAGCAGAGGTCGCTTTTCTGCAGGAAACACACTTAGATTCCTCCGGAACTTTCCATTTTGCCCGAGGGGCGTATCCTGCTGTGTACTCTGCCTCGTCAGGTCGTAAAAGGGAGGGGGTGGCCATCTTGATAGCAGCAACCTGCCCCATACAAGTTCACACCTCACATTTAGATCCGAAAGGCAGATAGGTTATTGTAGAGGGGACTTTGTCTGGTCAGCCCATTGTTTTATGTAACGTTTACTCCCCTAATACCGCGCAGATCCCATTCCTACGTAGACTCCTCTCCAAGCTCCAGAAGCTTCCTAGGGGTGCGTGGCTGATGGGAGGAGATTTTAATTTCCCGTTCTCCACGTCCATGGACAGGGTCTCTCTTACATACGCTACTCCGACACCCACCCTTACAGGACTTTCTACACGTTTAAGGCAACTAATTAGGGAGCACCAGCTCTATGATTTGTGGCGAGTGGATCATCCAGGTGATAGGTACTATACCTTCTTTTCCCATACGCACAACACTCACACGCGCTTAGATTATTTCTTTGGTAATGTCCCTGCCCTCCGTTCGCTCCAGGGGGCGGATATAGACCCCATTTCCTGGTCAGATCATGCTCCAGTCTCTGTGACCCTGCAAATAGGGAAACCAAACACGAGAGTATGCCATTGGCGCTTAAACGAAACTTTGATTAAGTCCCCTGCTCTTAGGGACGGCCTGGCCGGACATATGCGGGAATTTTATGCACTTAATGAGCGCATAAGGCGGTAATGAGGGGGCAATGCATAGTAATGGGATCTAGATTGAAAAGAGACTCTAGGGCCAAACGGGTGGCTCTCCATCGGGCAATTGCTAAGCTGGAGAGAGAAATGGGGATTAAACCGGCGGTCCAGACACTACGGAAATTGATAGAGGCTAGAGCACAACTCAAGGACTTAGCTATGAAGGGGGTAGAAAAGTCACTACTATATACGAAAAGGAATTATGACAAAGGTAATAAGGCGCACTCGCTTCTGGCCAGACTATTGCGGGATCAGGCGACTGCTCGTACTCCACAGGCGGTGCGGGATAAAGCGGGCATCCTTCAGCATCACCCAGACACGATAGCCACACTTTTCCATGACTATTATAAATCCTTATACCACTTGCCGACTACCTTACCACCTGACCCAGCCCGTCGGAGGGAAACGCTACAAGCCTATCTCTCTTCCTGTACTCTTCCTAGACAAAGACGAGGAGCTCTCATCCCTGAATGCCCCGATCTCTGCAGAGGAATTGTTTGATATACTGAAGGACCTCCATAGTGGTAAGGCCCCTGGGCCAGATGGCTTTACATATGGGTATTATAAGACCTTTGCGGAGATCTTGGTTCCACGGATGGCTTCGTTATTTAATGAATTCCTGCAGGGTTCTTCCATCCCTCAAACATTTCTGCACTCTCACATTATGCTGATCCCTAAACCGGGTAAAGACCACGCAGAGTGCTCCAATTACAGACCCATAGCCCTTCTGAATTCTGATCTAAAAATTTTCACCCGTCTTTTAGCTAATAGACTCAATTTTTGGCTTCCTTCTTTGATTCACAAAGACCAAGCAGGCTTTGTGCCTCTTAGGCAAGGAGGAGACAACACACGAAGGGCCCTTGATCTCATTGATGCCCTCCAAAAGCAAAAGGAGTCGGCGATCCTTCTTAGCCTAGATGCAGAGAAGGCGTTTGATCGCTTGGGATGGCCATTTATGTTTGAAACTCTAAGTTCATTTGGGATTTCGGGCCCTTTCTTGACAGCGCTGCGTGGTCTCTACTCCAAACCGACAGCGGCAATTAAACTCCCACACTCCACCTCCCCTCCGTTTCAAATCTGGAATGGTACATGTCAGGGGTATCCCCTGTCCCCACCTTTTATTTGTGCTATGCATTGAACCCTTAGCAGCTCAGATACGGAAATCCATCGATATAGCGGGGGTCCAGATACAAGATAAAGAGTTCAAGGTTTCCCTGTTTGCAGATGACGTCCTCCTGACTATCACTAAACCTCATACCTCCCTTCCTAACCTTACTACTGTTCTCCGTAGGTATGGGAAGCTGTCAGGGTATAAAACTAATACATCTAAAACAGAAGCGCTCCCTCTTAATGTCCCACACCAGGAGCTCCTGCTCCTCAAACATAACTACACCTACAACTGGAAGGAAACCTCCTTGACCTACTTAGGAGTTCAACTCACTCCCTACTATACGTCGGCTTACAAGGCTAATTTCCCCTCTTTGTTTGTGGAACTACGTCAGCTAATGGCCAGGTGGGATCCTCTTCCCATGTCATTTTTTGGGTGCATAGCAGCGGTCAAAAGGACCTTGCTCCCTAAATTACTGTACTACTTTGAGACTCTGCCGGTAGCAGTACCTATGAGGGAATTGCAGGCCATGCAGTCTTCTATCCTCACGTTCATATGGCACTCCGGCAGACATCGAATTCCGAAATCAGTTTTATTATCGGGTCGATCTGCGGGTGGGCTATCGGTCCCTGATGTGGTGAAGTACTACTGGGCGGCACATCTTCGTCGCATACCCAGTTGGGTGTCTTTAAGGGCGTACAATAAATGGACCGAAATAGAGAAGCTATGGATGGCACCGGTTCACCCAAACTCCTTGTTATGGGGCGATCCACTGGTAATGCCGACTGCATCTTTATTGGGTCCCATGAGATTTCAAAGAGAGGTGTGGGAAACCTGTAAAAATCGCTTTCATTTGGCGTCGGGTTGCCCGCCCCTGACTTCGGTACTCTACACTCCCACTATTCCGGGGGGCACTACCCCCCGAATAGTCCGATTGTGGGCGGGAATTGAGGGATTTCACTTGGCTGACATGGTTGATCCCCACACGCAAGAGCTTCACCCGTTCTCCTACTTTCAAAGACATCATAATGTTCCCTCCTCTGCATTCTTTCACTATCTTCAGATCAGACATTACATGCAGCAAACTTTCAGATCCACGAGGGTCACTGCACCTACAAGCTTCGAAAGGTTATGTCGGTATGCTACCACCACTAGGGGGCTTATTTCAGCCATTTATGCAATACTGCTATCCCCGGAGGGTTCCCCTCCGCCTGGGCATACATGTTGAAGTGGGAGGCCTTACTGAATAAATCCATCCCTCTCTCATTGTGGCAGATTATCTTGTCACAAGCAGCTAAAACCTCCATCTGCACTGCATATAAGGAAAACCAATATAAAATCCTTATGTTTTGGTACCATACCCCTGCCTTTCTGCATAGCTTCAATCCGGGTATTCCGTCGGATTGCTGGCGATGTAGAAGTCAGAGAGGGGATCTGTTCCATATTTTCTGGAGCTGTTCACTGGTACAACAGTATTGGTTGGAAGTTAAGAACTTGGCATTGGCGGTGTGGCAGCAGGATATTCCTCTAGACCCTCTTCATTACCTCCTGAACGTTCCCCCTAGGTCTTTGGAGAAATCACTAGCTCGACTCTTTCGACACTTTCTCACTGCAGCTAAGACGTTGATAGCCTGGAAATGGAGACAGACAACCCCACCCTCTCACATCGACTTAGTAACTAGAATTAGGGAAATACGTACAATGGAACATATGACGGCTTCTATTGACAATGAACTGGACAAGTTCAAAGTGGTGTGGGACAAGTATTGGATACAGGAATCTCTAGATTAGGTTGTTGGTTGAGCTCCGACTATCCCTCCCCCCCCCTTTTAATCCCCTGTGTCTTCTCCCTGATGTCTTGTTTGTCTATTGAAATTTACTGTTTTGCCATGTGAATTGCATGGCCCCCCATGCAGCGCTAAGCCATATGTATATTTTGAAAATTTTCAATAAAAACACAGTTGAAACCTAAATTGCGCTGGATCCAAGTTCTTTTTCCTGCCTGACAGGTACTTTGCTAATGGCTTCCGTTTGTCACCGTTGTAAAAGGGTTCAATTTTTTTTCACAGAATCAATAAACGTACCTTTTTTTTAATAAAACAATGTATTATGTTATTTCAAATTAACTTTTTTTTTTTTTTTTTAGATACAGCTTTTATATATCCTGTATAGAAAGAAGCTGTATCTCGCATTCAGAGCCAAATCAGTCAGGTCAGCGGAATTGACGGCTTAGTTGACAAGGGGTCCTGCTTGTCTCTGTACTGCGGTCGGGCCGGGAAATGCGGCCGACACTCGGACCATTTTTCGCGGCCTGAACTTGATCGTGTGCAAGTAGTGATAATCCTCTAATACGTTATTTTTAAAAATAAAAAAAAGACTTCCGGTTCCGGCGCTGGGGATGCAGGACGCGAGTGACTGAGCTCCCGCTCCCGTCCAGCCTGTAAGCTCGCAATAGTCGCTACGGCGACGATAATCAGCGGGGAAGTCACCAGCCCTGCACACGGCAACATCATCGGTGGTGCCTGTATGGACAGGTACCTCCTCAGAAGCGCGCAGAAGCCAGCCATGGAGGAATCAGCCGCGGCCGTGGTAAAGGGAGGTAAGATGGCGGCGCTTCCCGCCACTGCGACCCTGCTATACACACAGGAAGATGAGCTGCAGCACCATCAGTCCCAGCTTTCAAGCCCGGCAGAGCATGTACTGTCCGCTCTTCCAGTAGCCATTGACTATGTAACCCTGGCCCGTGAAGTAGCCAAACAGATAGCGCCAGACCTGCAAAAGGCGCTGGAAAAAACGGTGCAAGATTCTCTAAACCGCGTGCATGCGGAGCTGGCACAAGTCACTATCAGAGCTGATGAGTTAGAACAGCGTATGACGCTGCTGGAGGATGAAAATGAACGCCTGCAATCCAAACTCAGAGGGGTGCTGTCTGTTACTACGCAGTTGGGGGACAAGGTGGAGGATCTGGAAAATCGCTCCAGGAGGAGCAACCTGCGACTGGTGGGGCTGAAAGAAGCGGTGATATCTGCTGATTTGCAACGAGTGTGTGAGAGGACATTGCCGGAAGCCTTAGGTCTCCCCCGTCCATGCCGGGTGGAGAGGGTGCATAGAGTGGGGCCGGACCCCAGAAACCTCCCAGCAACAGCTGACCACAATTCACATCGTCCCAGACAAGTGATCTTCAAACTGTTGGATTACAATGACAAGGTGGCACTCATGAAAGCTTTCCGCAGCAGATCGCGTCCTTTGGAAATAATGGGCATGAAAGTGCTACTATTTGAGGATTTCTCGGCGGAGGTTGCAAAACGAAGGCGGGCTTTCAGCAAGATCTGCACCGCGCTGTTCCAAGCGAGAATACGCTTTAGCCTGCAGTACCCAGCCATCCTGCGGGTGTTTCAAGAGAACGGGCGGAATAAGGTTTTCACCACTCCACAGGAAGCGGAGGACGCACTTGCGGAGCTTTGTGGGAACAGATCACAGCAAGAGGAGCGTCACAGTCCAGTACATAGTCCGCAGCGCAAGTCAAGAGAAGACAAAAGGAACTGGCTAAATATGGAGCGTACCTGGGCAGAAGCCTTAATGCCCACACCTGGAAGATCCCGGGGGTCGAGCCGGAAATAGAGGGGACTCTCCGAAGCCGCAGAGACGAACACGGGACCGCACCCGATCCACGTCTCCTGATTGACGGACGAAGTCCTTTTTGGCGCATTTTATTTAAGCTGTTGTGATGATGATTTTGTGAACGCTGTAGACCAATTGCAGATTCCGACCAGCTACAGATAAGTTTACAGATAATCTGAAAGTTATTGAGGGGGATATTTTGCGGTCTTATACAGCACTATGTACCGGTCAATAGTTGACCTATTGTTACAATGTTATCAAGGTTGAAGTATATGCATTCTGATATTTCCCTGCATTTTCACTGCAAGATATTTGTGAGGGAGTTAGATCAGGATCTGAGATTGTCCCTGGTGGGCGGGATTGACCGGGAGTGATACAATGCCTCCCCCACGCAAGGGATTAGTGTTATCTGTTACAATGGCAGACTGAGGGAAATTGTGGTAGGAGATAGGGGACACGGAGGTAGGGAAACCTTGAAGCGAAGCAAGGTTCATAGGGAAATGTGAGGATGCAATCCTAACGGACTCTAGGCTGTTAAAGTAATGATAAGGGAATGTACATAAGGGTGCGCAGGCGACAAAGAGGTACTGAGGGGGCAAGGGCAGGTGTTACTTCCTCATGGAAGGAGCCATATAGGCAGGCTGGGGGGGAGGGGGAGGGAGGGGCGCGTTCTGGCATAACAGAAAAAAGTGAAGTCACATACACCAGTGGGTATTAAGGGACTGCTAACCCTTGCCGCAGGTAATTTTATGATTATGTTAGGTAAGGGATGGTTGGCCTTGTTGGTTCTGGCTTACAAGCCAGGGTTTGGTTATGATGTTAATGTTAATGTTTGTACATGGCTCTTGGGAAAAGACGGATCTGACTCCCTGGACTCCACACGACTTTTAGGCACTTTAGCTCATCTTAAACACGGTCCAATAACATGAAAATAGTTTCTTGGAACGTTAAAGGGCTGAGATCCCCACAGAAACGGACCAAACTTTTAAGGCACATGAAACGATTGCATCCTGATGTGGCCGTATTGCAGGAAACTCACCTTACCGAGCCGGAGTTTAAGTATTTGCAAAAGTTCTGGGTGGGTCAGGTTTTTGGCTCGTCGGCAAGGGAGGGTAAGGCGGGAGTTATAATTCTGGTACATAAAAACTTTGCGTTTACGCTGGTGTCCCAGGAGCGGGATGACGAGGGCCGTTGGATCCATCTAGTGATGGAGCATGAAGGGGAAACCATCAGTATTTATAATGTATACGGCCCAAATACGGTTAACACTGGTTTTTTTTGGTCACTTGGAAACCCAACTCCAGCAGGATCGCACTAGGTTTTTGATTTTAGGGGGAGACCTTAACACTGTAAGGTCTTCAAAGGAGGATAGGAGCGCAGGGACTAGTTCGCAGAGAAGCAGAGATAGGATCTTGCCCGACTTTTTAAGACACACGGCCCTAATAGATGCGTGGAGGAGTTTACACCCAGATGCGCGGGAATATACACATTTCTCTCATGTTCATCAGTCATGGTCGCGTATTGATTATTTGTTAGTTAGTGACGCAATGGCGCGACGTTTACGTGAAGCGGCAATTGAAGATCTAGTTATTTCAGACCATGCTCCGGTTACCATTACATTGGCTGACACAGTAGCTAGAGGAACGGATTTTATCTGGAGGTTTCCCGCTTTTCTGGCAAAGGATGAGGGCTTTACACAGAAGCTTAAGGGGTGGTGGATGGAATTCGATGGGGATAATGTAGCGCATCGCTCGGAACCGTCATTGTATTGGCGTACAGCCAAGGCGGTAATAAGAGGGAAAATCATGCAGTATATGTCTAATCTTAAACGTAAGACGACCGAAGGATACAAGGCAGCGAGCGACAGATTGCGGCGTGCGTACACAGCATTCCTACATTCACCATCAATGCTATTGGGGGAGGAATGGAAGGAAGCCAAGCGACAGTTTGATCAATGGTTAGACAAAAGAGAGAGTATTTACCGGTCCCAATTTGATGCTGATTTAATGCGTTTCGGCAATAAGGCGGGCAAATTATTAGCGCGGTTAGCAAAGGGGAGGTATGCACCGGCACATATTTCAACACTTAAAGAATCAAACGGAACTCCTACCTCGGACCCAAAAAAAATCAATACCATATTAAGTAAATATTACCAAGCCCTTTACTCAGAAACACCCATAGATCTCCAAAAAGGGAGGGAATTTTTGGAGAAGGTGACGTTGCCAGGGCTCACCCAGGAGCAGAATGGTCATTTGAGCGCGGAGATTACACTAGAGGAAGTTTGGAGCGCCATTAAAACATTATCTAACGGAAAGGCCCCGGGTCCGGATGGATTCACAGGGGAGTTTTTCAAATCTCTGAGAGAAGAAATCAGCCCTACCTTGGTGGCATATTATAATACTTTACTAGGAACGGGAGCTTTACCAGCAGAGGCCAAGGTAGCGCATATAAAGGTGTTACCCAAGAAGGGGAAGAATCCTCTTGACCCGGGGTCGTACCGCCCCATCTCGCTGATAGATCAAGATCAGAAATTGCTCACAAAAATTTTGGCCAATCGACTGGCTATGTATCTACCCATACTGGTGGGATAATCTCAGGTAGGCTTTGTAAAGGGCAGGGCTGCAGTGACAAATTTACGCAAGGTATTGACGGTGCTAGAAACAGTCAGGCACGATCCCCAGCCAGGTACCAGGCCGGCACTTTTAGCGCTAGACGCAGAGAAAGCCTTTGATAACATACAATGGGAATGGCTGGGGATGGTGCTAGACAAAATGAACATTCAGGGAGATTTCCGGGTCTTCCTGAAGGGAGTCTACAATAGCCCGCAAGCACGTGTTCACTCCTCAGGATTCCTATCAGATCCCTTCCAATTACATAAAGGAACACGACAGGGTTGCCCCTTGTCGCCCCTGCTATTCAATCTAGCACTGGAACCTATGGCCAGATTCTTGGAGGAATCGGATATGTTCAGAGGCATTCAAGTGGGATCTTGTGCAGTGAAATTAGCCCTATTCGCTGATGATGTCATACTTTTTATGTCAAACCCTCAGGAGCATTTAGGGAAGGTTTTTCAATTTTTGCAGGAATTTGGGCAATGCTCGGGATACAAAGTCAATATAGCTAAGAGCGAACTGCTGGAGTTGGGCAGGCCATTGCCAAAGACCTTTTGGCAATCCTTGGGTTGCGGGATATCACCGGTGGAACACTGCATTACCTATCTGGGTATCAAAATAGGGAGGGTACCAGACACTCTGTATGGCTTAAATTATCCCCCGTTAATTAAAAAAATACAAGCGGAACTCACTAGATGGGGCCAATTGCCGTTGTCCCTCTTGGGAAGATGTCATCTGATCAAGATGGTTAGTTTTCCTAGATTGCTATACCCCTTTCAAACGCTACCTCTCTTATTGAAGCATGTGGATGTCTCGAAATTGACGGCTTCATTCACTAAATTTATATGGGCAGGAAAAAGGCCGCGCATAGCACTCACCAAGTTCATGATGGGTAAACAAGAAGGGGGTGTGAACTTTCCGAATGTCAGGGGTTATAACGTGGTCTGTCTTATGCGTCATGTAGTAGATTGGCTTCATGAAACAAGTAATTATTCCAATTTAGATCTGGAAGGGGAGTATGCTTCACCTTGGAACCTGAAAGCTTTGTTACATTGTAGAATCGCTTCTCTTCCGTGCCGTCTCAAAACCTCCATTGTATTGAGAGATACAGTTCTAGCTTGGAAAGTGGTACGTAAGCAGTTTGGGTTACCCCACCTGGTATCGAAGTATATGCCGTTGAGCGGTCATCCGGAGTTTTTACCGGGAATGGACAAGGGGGAAGGAATTGCCTCATGGGGGAGGGTAGGCATTGATAGCGCAGGGGATCTTATGCATACAGGAGGAAAATAGGTGGTTAACTGGGGAGGAAATCACCGCTAAACTCAGACCCATAGTAGATAGAGTCAATTTTTTGCAAGTACTTCAGGTACGAACATTTTGTACCTCCAGGCTCAGGGATTTGAGTAAGGAAGCTACTACGCACACTCTGGATGAGGTCATGGGTCCAACAACTGGGCGGGCGACCATTTCGGGGGCTGTATAGAGCATTGAGAGAGGGTTTTGTTCGTCCGCAATTAAGGATTAGTTTTAAAAGCTGGGAACGGTGGACTCAGGATCCAGATATAGGAGAGACCATACTGGGGGGTTGGGAGACGGTACGGAAGAGTGTGATAAATGAGAGCTGGAGGGAAACCTATTTCAAGTTGATGCATGCAGCTATATATGGCTTTAATATCTTGCCCTCACAATCTTTCCCTGATCGCATTACAAGTTGTCCCAAGTGCAATACACCACTGACGAATTTGTGGCATGGAGTGTGGGGGTGTGTACATACGAAACGATTTTGGGGGATGGTACAGAAATATATTAAGGACCATTGGAAAACGAATCTCCCAATGACGCCTCAAGCGCTACTATTCCATCAGGCGCGGCCGCCAGAGGAAGAGGGTGCTCGAGGAGTGAGATCACCTCCCGTGTTGGTGCACACGATTTTACTGGTAGCTTTGAGATGCCTCCTGAGTCACTGGTTAGAGGCAGACACGCCGGGGTTAGAATTGATTGTGTCACGGCTGAAACAGTTATTGGTTCTTGAGAGGGTGGAGGTGGAAAGGCGGAAGGAAACGGGAACCAAGAAGCTATTTGATAAGTGGCAAGTATTTATAGAAACGCAATGTACAACAGCCGAAATAGCGGAAATTGTTAGGCCTTTCCAGTACACAAAGTGGTACTGCACGCAGCTCTTGGCAGGCGTTTTAGGGAGGATGCAACTGTGAACCAGCTGGGGGAGAAAGGATGAGTGGAAACTCATTGATGATCTAGGTGGTGTTGGAGTTGGGGGAGTCATGTTTGTTTGGTCCATCTGAAGATCGACAATTATGCCATGTTTCTATGTTGGTGTGTTTATATGTTATGTTGAATTTAATTTAAAAGTTAATCCCATGACAGTTGAGTGCTGCGCACTCATGATGTAACTCTTACGTGAAATGTTTGTAAGAAAATGTGAAAACTGACAATAAAAAGGATATTTGAAAAATAAAAAATAAAAAAAAAATAAAACATGTTCAAAGGTTTGCATGGCCTTTAAGCACTAGCATAGGGGAAAAGCAATGCTTAAATAATACCAATAATGTATGAATGGGTTAAAGGAATTGTCCATGAGGCAGGTCTCCTGGTTGACGCTCACTTCAACTGTGGCCATTATACAGGGAAGGTGAATAATCACACTGCGCCCATTGAAATCAATAGCTGTCAACGTATCGCAAGGACATAGCAGTGCTACAAGATCCTCTCTGCACTCTACATTTATTAGATGGTTCTAGAAAGCAGTGGTTACATGTGTAGACATTACCTGAGGAAAAAGCGGTGTGGTCTCCGGTATAATAAACAGGGACAGAGATCCCTGGATTCCTTTGCTTTGCTGTTGGAGAGCTCTATCTGCTTCTGTAAAATAGACGGACATTTGTGAATCGGACACGTTCTCATTCATCTGAACAACCCTTCCTATAAGCTTATAAATAACGTCCTCATCAATAAAACATTAAACAGTAGAACAAAAAAAGAAATGGATAAAACCAAACTATTATCGAAACAGGGACCTCATACATGGGAAACCCTGGCAATCCTAAGACCTCGTCGAAATAAACAGCAAGCACCGTGACCTCACCTGTGAGGGACCGCGGCCATACGTGTGATTGGCTGAGTGTGTCAGCTGCACATGGCTCTGCACCTGAAGCTTGCTGGGATGACACCTTATTGAACACAAGGGGTTACATGCCGCTCCAAACAGCTTAATATGGTTAGCTCAATAAAATATTCCAGCCCAGCAGAAAATGATCGCTATATACTCGGGAGAGTCTTCATGCCTAGCGAAGATAATGATTTAGAGAATGTGAACACAGGGCAGATACAGGTACACAGCGTCTCCGCCCTGGAGCCCGCATGGAATTCCGGCGAAAAACCGCACTAAAAAGCCTATACTTACCGGTAGCTATGGCGACGCATAGCCCCTGACATCCTTCAGGCTGATCTCTAGAGATTACGTGATTGGCTGCAGCAGTCACATGGGATGAAACGTCATCTCTGGAGGCGGGGCTGGACGCAGAGGGATTTTTGCGGCGGAGTCACTATTTGTTGCGGGTTTTACCTCCCCATTTAATTCAATGGGGGAAGTCCCGCAACAGAAAACCATTGAACTTGGAGCATAAATTGACATGCTGCGGATTAAAATACTGTACCGCAGTTGAATTTTTGAGCGTTTGTTTTTTTCGGCTGATTTTTTATGCAGCACGTGGATGAGATTTGTTCAAATCTCATCCACTCGGCTTGACGGGTTTTCTGCAACAAAAGCCGTTGCGGAAAATCCTGCAGTATTTATGCTACATGTGTGTGAACCCGGCCTAATATTATTGTAGTGGTATTTCTCAAAACCTAAATGCTATGCCCTCGTGTCAACAGAAAATAATCTATACACTAAAAAAAACAAAAAAACAGTAGTGCGTGCACAATGCAGCTCGAAGGTTACATGCACACGTTGCATATTTTGGTGCAGAAAATCCCCATCAAAACAGAAAATAATCGCAGGCAATTCCGCTGGTAAAATCCACACTTAATGGTGCTGTTTTTGATGCCCTTTTTTTTTGCATTTTGAAGTGGAAACACGTGCAGATTTTATGCTGCGGATTTTGGTGCGTTTTTAAACACATCAGGTAAAATTTTGAGACAAACGCAAGATAAATCAACATGCTGCAGGTTTTAAAATATTCACCACAGTTAAATTTATGTGTGGAAAAATTCTGCAACGTGTAGATGAAATTACTTGGAATCTCATTTACTTTGCGGATACCGTATTACGCTGCGGATTTGCCACGGGAAAATACACACAATATACATAGTGTGCATTTGGCCTAAAACGAAGCACAGAAGTAAATATTTGCAGATCAGATGAATAGCGAAGAGTAATCCAATAAAACAGTGTCTGTCTGATAACCTTAGGCCCTGTTCACACAGAGTTTTTTGGCATGGAAACCGCTCCGCAAAACTCGTCAAAAAACGCCCGAAAATGCCTCCCATTGATTTACCTGACGGTAAAAAGAAGCGTCATGACCTATCTTGAGGCGGTTTCTGCCTTCAAAACCCCATGTCAATCAGTGAGAGAAGGAAAAAAAAACGCCTCGACAAGTGTTTTGACACGTTTTTGTCAAACCACTGTGCAAAAAACGCCTGAAGCCGATTTTGCAGGAGGATTTTTCCTCCTGCAAAACACTCCGTGTGAACTAGCCCTTAACGTCTTTACTTTAATCAGAACTTTTAGGCCTTGAAATAATTTGACATTGTAACAACTGACTTTGTGCTTTGACGCACATGGGAAATCTCTGCTCCGCTGCAACCATATATATGTGGGACATACACACACACACATATATATATATATATATATATATATATATATATATATATATATCCCACAGTGTGAAATCAGGATAGTGTGCCACTCTCTAAAGGCTTGTTTACACGAGCATGGTTAAACCCGTTTGCGTTCAGACTATGTAAAACTGACGATTTTGCATCCGTTTTTTTCTGCGATTGCCTTCAGTTCGTCGTTTTTGTTTCTGTCTGGATGGCGTCAGCGTGCCATCCGTTTTAACGTCTATGAAAGAAAACTGAAGAATGTCCACAATTGGCCCAACCCGATGAACACCCCAATGATGGTCACATCACTGCAGAAACGCTTATAGCATAGGGTATTGTGAGATATTTATTTTGTGTATTTTTGCCTTCTTGCTTATATTCAGGACCGCGCTGCTCTGGCTCTAGTTCTTAGTTTCACTTTTCAAGGGTCTTCGAACAACCGTCCATGAAATATGGAACGGACGGCATCCGCGTGGCCTTTGTTTTTCATGCAGACCCATTGACTTCTATGGGCCATTTCTGCATGAAAAAAAGACAAAGAAGCTGCAGTTTTTTCATCACGTGTCCTTTTTCAGTCCGGGTGCTGTCCGTTCTACACTCGGATGTGGAAATAGTCTGAATGAGCTCTTACACATATATAGGATTCCAATTCTTTACACATCAATAAAATAGGGACCTATACAAAGGAGAATACTTTCTGGACACTCTGCGCTACAGCTCCTCCATTGCAGTTATCGGTATTTTTAAATACTGTAATTTACAAAGATTTTTAAAAAGTAACATTTTTACTTTTGATATCCATGGGACCGCAGAGTATTGTACTTTTCCTACATTCCACCCTCGAGGCTTTGTATGCATACCATACCATATTGTATTTCTGTACTCTTGTACGGCTATTTTTGGCCTGTACAATGTTATAATAAAATAAAAAATAGAAGAGCGATAAAGTGATAATGGAACCATTACATACCTGACAAGCTCGGCAACGACAGAATCTCGTCCTCCTCCGTGCTCGTCCTCCTGTACCTGAATTCATAGCGACAATTAAAAGTTGTGTGAGCTGTAGAGAAAGCACAAAAAAACAAGACTAGATTTACAGTCGTGAAAATACAAAACGTGCACGGTATATTATTTACATTTTTTGGGACTTATATTTAATAAAGTTTTTTTCTTGTAAAAATGTGAATTTTTTTCTTTTTTTTTTTCTTAATTTGACTTTTTAATCCCACTGGGGGATTTTACATTTTTAAAATGTAATGTATTGGCATATATCTATATGTATAGTCCTGCCTAGAAAAACGTTAAAAGTAGTTTTATTCGTATAGTATTAAAAATAGGGCACTAAATGCCAAAAGTACTGAGTGTAGGCGTAGGCACACAGATCCACGGTCCCTGATAAATGTCAGGAAACAGGTGATATTGAAAAACCTTTCAAATCGATATGACACAAGACAGGGGTAGCAGTAGTGCTCCTCAATCACTTGCCATAGCGATGCAAAGGTAAACAAGCCTCCTTGAAATGTCCTGTATGGACATAGAAACAGTCTCTGGCCACCCAAGCCTCGCTTACGGGACTTTTCTCTCCATTTAGACGATGTTGAAAACAGGGGGAGACGCAATAACCTGAAGTTGAGGGGTGTACCAGAATCAGTACCCCCGGATGGCCTCTACGACGCCGTGTCACATATCTTTAACAACCTCCTGGATCGCCCATGAGACATGGCCATCGAGATGGACAGAGTTCATAGGCTGGCAGGTCACCGGGTCAGAGATGGTAACCGTCCCAGAGACGTCATATGTCGGGTACACTTCTATAAGCAGAAGGAGGAGATTGCCCGGAGAGCGTGGGAGAAGGGAGCCGTTACTTTTCAGGGCTCCGAGATCACCGTCCTGCCGGATGTATCCCGATTGACTCTCTCCATGCGCAGAATTGTCCGTCCATTGCTGGAAGCAACCAAGTCTGCAGGAGCTACATACAGATGGGGCCAACCCTTCGACATCATCCTTCGCCGACAAGGGCAATCGTTCGCGGTCAGGTCCCCGGACGACCTGGAGGAGGCCTTCTGATTTTTGGACATCTCACCGGTGCGGCTACCGGATTGGACTGAACCCCCGGCACAGTTTTCTACTAGAGGTGGTCCCTACCCTGATTTTCTGCATCATGCACCTCGCCCTGGAGTCGAGATGTCTGATCCACGGCTTTCGGGGCGGCGATCCCCACGAAGAGATGGTGGAGCTGGACCAGTCGAACCACGGCCTCAGAGGTGCCGATCCCCGCGGAGGGATTGATCTTCTACGCTCATGTGGGACTTTATTTGCACTTAACCCCTCTTTTCTCCACAGGATTCCCCGTTAGCCGTGACTGCAGTCGTTGCTGGTGTGGCTCTAGGGGCCTCCTGTACCAGCTACGGAGTTCTCTATAGTATGAATCGGTTCAAAAGCTTAGTTTAACGGGGAGGGCAGGTTTAAATACTAGTTGGGTGGGTCCGGGGTTGTGCCACTTTCAATTTGTGCCTTTAGTTGTTTACTGTATTTGCGTGACATTGCGTGACTGGTGTCCATGGAAGTTCCTTTGCAGGCCTTACCATGGTTGGGCAATCAGGTCCCTCTGGCGGCAAGGACACATCTGACGATTGGGCCCACTCTGGCGATTGCGGCACAGATCTTTCCTCGGAAAGAGATCTCTCCCTCCCCGATGTTCCCGGTCCTGGGAAACCCTGCATTTCCACCGGGACGGGATGGAGGTCCCTTCCAGCACTGGTTGAAGGCAGATAAAGGACGTGCGGCCCATTTTCTACAGGATGAGGTGTGGATGAGTAGCACTCAGTTGGAGTCCATGTCGGACCCGGTCTCTTTTTCTTTTTGGCAGATTACCCAATTGAGACACTTCCTTGTGTCCTTAGCTGACCCAGCGGCGTATTCGCGAGATAACTCCCCTTTTGAACGCTTATGTACTGGCACAACTCCTCACGCACTGTCTAGACTCTATGCCCTCCTGATCTCTCCCTCCACCCTGTCCACACCATCATACTTGCTTAGCTGGGAACGGGACTTCGGTCTAAAATTTACCCCAGAGCATAAGGATCGCATCTTCCACATGACACATAAATCATCTCTGGCTAGTAGATTTCAAGAGGCAGGGTATAAGATTTTGTCTCGATGGTATAGGGTGCCTTCCAGATTGCATGTGATGTTACCGGCGGTCTCGCCGATGTGTTGGAGATGTGGAGACCATGTGGGTACTCTCTTACATACTTTTTGGGACTGCACCCTGCTGACGGACTTTTGGTCTGAGGTATGGCGCATTACCTCGAAATTTACGGATTTCCCCCACCCGAGGTCACCGGGCTTCTTCCTGCTCCACTTGTGTGAGATGCCTTTATCTGCTTACCGACGGTCAGTGGTGAGCCATCTAGTGAACGCAGCCAGGGCATGTGTTCCCGCGTTGTGGAGACAATCCTGTCCCCCGACTGTGGGCATGTGGTTTGGTAAAATTCAGGAGATCATGAGAATGGAGGACCTCACGGCATCAATGAAGGGATCCCATGCCGCCTTCCTCAAAACATGGCGTCAATGGATTCGCTTTCAATCCTCAGAGGATTACAAGACCGTCATGGCTTCTTGAGCTTACCCAGTGGGCCCATGGGTCAGATCAGTCCTTTCCCCCTTCTCTTTTTCTTCTGTCTTCTCCCCTCTTTCGTTGCACTGCAATGCTTTACTGTTCTTCCTTACGGGTATATATGCATGGCTGCAGGTTCAGGGTGCATACCAGAGCTTCTCTAATTTCAATCTTCTCTGCATTTTGTGATATTTCTCTCTGTGATTATGGTGCCTATGTAATCTCAGTTGTTGGCCTGCGAGCCGATGTTGGTGCAGCCTTGCTTTACACCATAACACAATGTTCTTACGAAAACGGAAAATAAAATTTTGAAGAAAAAAAAATGTGCATAAAAACTGAGTAAGGCTTCGTTCACATCTGCGCTACGGCTCCGTTCCGACGGAGCTTGTCATTGGAACGGAGCCTTGACATACACAAACGGAAACCATAGGTTTGATTTCAATGGTGACGGATCCGATGTCAATGGTTTCTGTTTGTCTCCGTTGTGCAGGGGTTCTGAATCAATAGCGTAGTCGACTACAGTATTCATTCCGTCAAAACTACGGAACCCTTGCACAATGGAGACAAACAGAAACCATTGGCATCGGATCCGTCACCATTGAAATCAACCTATGGTTTCCATTTGTGTCGGTCAGGGCTCCGTTCCGATGGAAAGCTCCGACGGAACCCTAGCACAGATGTGAACGAAGCCTAATGGAGGAGACAGGTTCTCTTAAAGCAACGGAGTCTATGCGGTAATTCTACCTGAAAGAGGATTTCCCATTTAATGATCACACATTGATGACTACGTCTACTCCATTCAGCAACCAGACAGCAAGTGCCACGAATTACCTCTTACCCTATGACTATCGCATCAAAATATACTAGTGCTGAGGACTTTTCTCTCAGTCTTCAGTGTTATTTCCTGGATACCCCTTTAGAGTGCAGTCACACATGCCAGATTTTCAGTCACAGAAATTCCTGTAACAAAATTTGCAGCGTGTGGCTGTACGCGTACATACTGCGCAGAGAAACCATGAATACAAATCACGGATTTCAGTCCAAGGAGAGATACTTACAGTTTAGCACAGTCTCGGTTTCCTGTATATCTGAAGCTGGGATTCTCCTTTGTTGTTCCGCTGTCAATGTTCCTTTAGAAAGCACCACATCTATAGGGACAGTGAGCTGGAGCTGAAACATACATAGGTTTAAATGAGAATGTCACGCCATATTAGAATCCTTTACTCTACGAGGATAAGACGACTGGGCCCTTCGTATGGTGAACACCTCATTGCAAAATCTTATGCACTATTTTGGAGCAGCTCCCCCTTTGCTGCTATAACAGCCACTCCTCCCAAGTGTCCCAGATTCAGAGGGACAGTCCCATTTATTCAAGAACTGTCCCCGCTTCTACTGCATGTCCTGAAAACTGACAGACAAGGCGGCCACTTAATGGGGTATTCCCATGATAAGAAGTGACAGTATATCGGTGGGGGGGGGGACTGATTTCTGGGATCTCCACTGATTACCAGAATGCAGAGTTACCGTCATTTTTATTCCTTACACCGAGACTTCCAACCAACCTCTGCGCTCAAGTGAATGAGTCCGTGCTGCAGCTCTCTTGTCGCTTGAAGAGGTTACACTGAAGCCATACAGGTTATCAGAAATGGCAGCCATTTATTCATCTATCGTATGATGAATTTCATATATATATACACACACACACACACACATTATATATATATATGTTTTTGTTGTTATGTATATATTACATTGATTATAGTCCTTATAGATTTGTATCTTTGATTCTTGTCCTTACAGTAGACAATGTTCCATCAGCCTTTTTTCGCCTGTGTGTTTCATGCACAGACGCTTATTTGCGCATGCGCTGAGGGCACCGCATTCCAGAGTGCTTGTTTTGTTTGTCTGTATTTCCCTGGTGATGAGCGTCTGGCGTAATTTGACGGGGCGCTCTGTCACCACGCAGACACATATCGCTTCTGGTGATGCGTGGCCCTCATCATGTGAGCTGAGCGCCGATTTGCGGACCATCCGCAGGAGAAAACAATATTGCGCTTACAGCTTTTCTATTTAAACCCCCAATATTTTAGTATAGTCAGCCTCCTGACAAAGCCGGTCTTAGGCGAAACGCGCGTCGAGGCGTTTTTTCTGTGCCACATCTCCTGACGTGCCCTCCTCCCTTTACCATGTCTTTAGGTACGGTTACTCATTTTTGATGAATCACTTAGCTGAATTCTAGCTTACATTTATATTGCTGCATTTAGGTCTTTGCCTTATGCATATTCATCATTTATCTTCACGTACCTATAAGTCTTATATCTGACCATTGCTGTTTAGCAATAAATGCTCTGTATTATATGGTGAGGTAGAGCGTGGGACGTTCTGTTTGAGATGGGTTTTTCTGTTCACCCCTGGGTATATTTACATCTATACCTCACTGATGCTGCTCTTCATATATGACCTGTCTTTACGGAGTTCATCTATATATATTTAGGTGAGATCATGTATTGTTATTTATTATTAATAAAGATTTACATTTTTGACGATACGTGGAAGATACATATTCTTACATTCTATTTGGGTGCTATGTTCCCTGTGCTTTTTGGTTGTTCTACAGTTCAGTGGGGACTCCCTTGTTCTTTTGTTTGATGTTTCTTGTAGGTTTACAGAAATGACAGCCAACCATACTTTTCCTTTGCAATGTCCACTGCTTGTGAAGTGTAGGATTATATGGCGGCTCTTCAATTGTATGGCCATCCAGGCAACACATGATCAGGCTAGGTCCGCCAAAATGGGAGCTGCTAATATAACTCTGGGGTTGCGAGTGACCACCCTCATCCTTAGAGGATATGTCATAAATGTCAGATAGATGAGGGTCACACCTCTGGGATCTGCACATATCTCTAGAACGGGCCCCCTAAACCCCTGTCCTACCAATGCCTGTTCTCACTGCCTCCCGGCCATTTCCTGTTTATATGGTCGGGAGTTACTAAAACAGCCTATCTCGCTGAGTTACGCTGTTTCTGTAACTCCCACAGTAGCGAATGGCAGTTATGGAAGCAGCATAGCATGCGAGCTACGCTGTTAACGTAACTGCTGTTCAGTTTTATGGGACTTACGGAAAAGTAGCTCAGTGAGCTACGCCGTTTTCTTAACTCCCTACCAGGTAAGCATTTTCATGGTCGGAATTCAGCCGCAACACAGAGCGTCAGGACGGGGTTTAGGGAGCCCCAGTCTGGGGATAGGTGGGACCCTCATCTGACATCACATATCCTGTGGATATGTCATAAATGTCTCATGGGAAAACCCCTTTAATGTTTCCATCTTATAAGGCAGTCACTTTTAGTTGACCCAGGCAGCATCGCCATCACTGCGCTCTTCAGTACAATTTATTACACGGCTACGGTTTGTCTATGATAATTGCATGGCTTTTTACTTTACGCGCCGTCTCCTGATAAGTTTATTGTGCGTGGAGAGACGCAGGTAACACGCCGGGCAGTCCAGTTGCTGCCAGAACCATTCAATACCCGAGAGGTCTTGTGTAAGAATCCTATTCTAATTAATTGCCAGCCACTGTGCCAATTGTCACCTGCCACTGTGCCAAGGACACTAAAGAGGAGAAGGGGCGAAGTCGATAATAATGCACTTGGTGCTTCTTCGGTGTCACAATGACCAGACACGATGATATATCGATAATCGGCGTGGGTCTGACGGACGGGCCTCTCTCCACACCCTCTGTAAGATCAGGCAGGATCAAAAGTAATGCCCATACGAAGGGTGTGCACATATGTTTCGTTTCGGCCACATACTATAGGGCGTGTGTAATATATATTATATATAAATATATTTGGCAGGCAGCTGCTCACCCTCAGAAGCCCCAGCTGTCTGATGTCGGAGTAGGGCAGAGAGGCTCGGTAAGTCTCGGTTGTTTTCCACCACAGCGGCAGCCCAACCACTGCAACAATCAGAGCTATGGACAGCGCAGCACGCTTCCCACGGGAGGCCTCTGTGGATCAGAGCAGACATCGTTCAGGTATTATACTTCATTCAGTCAACGATTTTCCATATAATATGATAGTCACTCACCCACTACAGCCGAGGCAGACATGGGAGCCGCCATGTTTGCTCCTGCTTGTCAAACCAGCAGACAACAGCCAATCAGGATTCACATAGATGTCTTTACTTATTGGTTACTGCAGTGATTCGCGCAGGTGGCCATTTTCATGTAGCCCAATTCTTGTTTGAGTTAGTAAGGAGGACCAAGTAAAATGGCTCCGTAATGGCGTCACAACGGGAAAAGTCAGGTCGTTCTCTATCGGATAAGAAACACTTGTGGGCGTTTGTAGGGACCTGTACGGCAAGTCGCATGTATCAAAGTTCCCATGACAGCATTGTGCAAAAGCACGTTGTTCAAAATTAAAATTTGCTGCTATGCATATTCCGAGCGTCCAAATGAAGGGGCAGATTTGTTAAGCCTAAAGCTAGGGGTGCTAGGCTGAGGATGCTCCAAATGTTTCAATGTCATGCACAATGTTTGATAAATTTGGCGCATCTTGGCACATGTTATATTCTGTTCCCTTTATACCACCTATTAGACCGGTATTCTGCGCTACAAAACTGACGCATGCAAGTGTTAAATCTGGCGCATTTCACGAGTCAAGAAATCCACGGCCATACTCTATGGGTGGATTTTTTAAGACTGGCGTTTCATACGCCAGTCTTAATAAAAAGACAAGTTGGAGGAAGATGTGACACATTTATTAAGAGGCGAACACCTCCAAATAAATGTGTGCCATCCATCCCCCCATTGACAATAAAATTAAAATAAACTCACTCACCTCACCGCTCCTCTTCTCTTCTCCCCTCCAGTTTCCCTCAGCATACTGCGACTTATACAAGGTTCTAACGCCGAGCAGCGCCAGGGACTTATATGCGACGCAGCACTCAACATCATCAACGCTGTGTCGCATATAACGTCCCGATGCTGCCAGCGTCAGTACGTTGTTTGAGCTGTGTCTTACTGGGGATCCGGAGGGTAGATGAGGAGTGGTGAGGAGAGTATTATTGTTTGTTTATTTAGATGCCCAATATTACTACAAGATTATAATACATTTGTTGGGCCGCTGTGGCCCTGCACTCTTCAGAAGCCACGCCCCCTTTACACAAAAGTGACACGGAAACGCAGTAAAAACACATGTGGTTTTGCAGTGTGGTTTTTGCCCGCGTTGCAAAAATGCAACAAAAATGCACCATGTCAATACACCCTAAGGCCCCTTGCACACAAGCGTGTTTTTGCGGCCGCAATTCACCCGCAAATCTGCGAGTGAATTGCGGTCCCATTCATTTCTATGGGCTCATACACACAACCGTGGTTTCTACGGTCCGTGCATTGCCCGGGAGTCGGGACCGCAAAAAGATAGGACATGTCTTATTACGGCAGTATTTTGCGGTCCAGGCTCATTGAAATGAATGTACACTGCGGTCGTGCGCATGAGCCCTTAATAGGTGAAGGTAGATGATCAGACACATATTTGCCACTGCTCAGGATCAAATGGATTAAAATTCCAATCTGTAGTACGGCCCCATGCACATGAACGTAAAAACGCCAGTAATTACGGCACGTTTTTACGGGCCCATCGACTTCTATTGGCCACGGGTACCTCCCCGTATGCTTACGCGAAGGTGCCCGTGCCGTTGAAAAATATAGAACATGTCCTATTTCGGGCCATAATAACGGCACGGGCAGGCCCATAGAAGTCTATGGGGCTCCCGTAATTACGGGTGACTACGTGTGTGCACCCGTAATTACGGGAGCGTTGCTAGGCATAGTCAGGGGATAGTCACTGTCCAGGGAGCTGAAAGAGTTAAACGATCGTCAGTAACTGTTTCTGCACCCTGGACAGTGACTACCGATCACAATATAGATCAACGTGTAAAAAAAAAATAGACGTTCATACTTACCCAGAACTCCCTGCTTCTTCCTCCAGTCCGGCCTCCTGGGATGACGTTTCAGCCCATGTGACCGCTGCAGCCAATCACAGGCCAATCACAGGCTGCAGTAGTCTCATGGACTGCCGCGTTATCCAGAGAGGTCGGGCTGGATGTCGAAAGAGGAACGCGTCACCAAGACAACGACCGGGTAAGTATGAATTTCTTTTACTTTTACTACGGAAAGGGCTGTCCCTTCTCTCTATCCTGCACTGATAGAGAGAAGGGCTGCCGATTACTGCAGTGTAATTTTGCAATGAAAACGTGCTCGTAAATACGGGTGGAATACGGGTGACACCGGACCCATATTTACTGGCACGGATCCGTAAATACTGGTGCAATACGGGTCGAATACTTGTGACCAAGGACCCGTATTTACGCCAGTATTTACGGGAGGGAAAAAATACGTTCATGTGAATGAGGCGGTTTCCCCAGACAGAAGATAAAAGGGAAGCCAGGCTGCCCCTATAGCATACTTGCCTAATTTTCTATGCAAACCCAACCGACAAAGGCAGAGCCAGCCTTTGGGGTGTGCGACCTCTGCCATCGCACAGGGCACATCACTCCAGCAGGTGGAAGGGGGCGCTGTGCTGGCTCCTTTCCCCTGCTTTTATTTGTGACGCGCCCGGCCCGGCGACTCTAGCTGTCTTTCCGCCCGGGCGCTCCTTCTCTGCTCAGTGGCGTAACTACCACTGTAGCAGCTATAACCACTGCTAGCAGCGCTAACGGGAATGAGGACACCCGTGCCACCCGTTGAGACGGCCCCCCCATGTCTAGTGGCGCCGCTAGCAGCCACTATGGGTGCTACGAACCGGTTGTCCTTTTCAGTACTTTGACGGTATGATGGAGGCACGTTGACTGCTGTTATGGGGGCATGATCTAGAATCAGGGCCGGCCTTAGGATAGATGGCACCCCGTGCAAAATTTTCTTTTGGCGCTCCACCCCATCATAAAAAAAAATGCCCCATAAAAAAGTATAATACCCCCCATAGTATAAAGCCCTTTATAATGCCCCCTTTAGTACCCCACACACATTATAATGTCCCCTTAGTGGCCCCCACAGTATAATGCCCCCCTCTCCTGGGTGCCACACAAGCCCCGCCTTGTAGATAGTGGTCCCTGTAGATTGTGCCATACAGCCCCCCTCTAGATTGTACCATACAGGCCCACCTCCCCCTTGTAGACAGAGCCCCCACCTCCCCTTTGTAGATAGTGCCATACAGCCCCCCAACTCCTCCTTGTAGACCATGCCCCACAAACAAAAAAAAATAATTGTACAGTAGAATGATTACACACAGAGTGATCTATTTCCAGATTTTCTTTTAATAGTGAGTATTGTGCCTAACCGTTAAAGAAAACCCAACATTTAGTGTCTCAGAAAATTAGATTATGTAGGCCCAATTTCAAAAATGGTTTTTAATACCGAAATGTAGGCCTACTGAAAAGTATGTCCAGTATCTGCCCTCAATACTTGGTCGGGCTTCTTTTGCATGAATTACTGCATCAATGCGGCGTGGCATGGAGGTGATCAGCCTGTGGCACTGCTGAGGTATTATGGACGCCCAGGTTGCTGGTATTGGTACTCTTGGCAGTGTGGGCAGGTGCCAAGTCCTGCTTGAAAATGAAATCCACATCTCCATAAAGCTTGTCAGCAGAGGGTAGCTCGAAGTGCTCTAAAATTTCCTGGTACATAGCTGTCTTGACTCTGGACTTGATATAGATTTGGGTGCTGTGCATAATCACAAGCCCTCCAGTTAAAAGACTATAAATAAGAAACTAAAGGCTCTTTTACATGGACAGATATTCTGCCCGTTAAACTGTCGCAGATCGACACTCGTTCGCTCCATTCAAACTGAGTAACGATCAGAATGTATAGGGATGAAGGATTGTATCTTGACAACAGGACGTCCCTGGTTTACACCGGGAGGTCTGCTGCAGTCAAGCGGCCATTTTTTCTGGGCACATTTGCTAGTTTGACCGCTGATTGGTGCACCGTTTACACAGGGCAGTGATAATTGTACAAACACCTACCCAATCATTGTCCTGTGTAAAAGGTCCTTAAAGAAGAACTCCCATGAAAAGGGTTATTGCTGTGCCTGTTTGTTTGCAATGGGCATCTTGCGAATGCCAATTACATGGATTTTCTCACCGAGCATCTACCCTTTAAACCACGGGTTCCACACGGCCTATTTTTTGCAGTTTTTCGGGCCGTAAACGCATAAATAAAAAAATCGGAACGACGCCTCCAAACATCTGCCCATTGATTTCAGTGAGAAAATGGCGTTCTATTCAGACAGGGTGTTTTTTCACGGCATCTTTTTACGGGTAAAAAAAAAACAAAAAAAAAAACACTGCTGCGAAAAAGTGCAGGTCACTTCTTGGGACGTTTTTGGAGCAGTTTAATGGATTATCGAAAATAAGCTCCAAAAACGGCCGTAAAAAAAAAAAAAAAAAGCGAAAATCGCGAGTGGTTTAAAAAAACGTCTGAAAATCAGAAGCCGTTTTCCCTTGAAAACAGCTCCATATTTTGAGACGTTTGAATGTGAACATACCTTAAAGAGGCTCTGTCACCAGATTTTGCAACCCCTATCTGCTATTGCAGCAGATAGGCGCTGCAATGTAGATTACAGTAACGTTTTTATTTTTAAAAAACGAGCATTTTTGGCCAAGTTATGACCATTTTTGTAATTATGCAAATGAGGCTTGCAAAAGTCCAAGTGGGTGTGTTTAAAAGTACAAGTCCAAGTGGGCGTGTATTAGGTGCGTACATCGGGGCGTTTTTAATACTTTTACTAGCTGGGCGCTGTGAAGAGAAGTAACATCCTCTTCTCTTCAGAACGCCCAGCTTGTGACAGTGCAGATCTGTGACGTCACTCACAGGTCCTGCATCGTGACGGCCACATCGGCAGCAGAGGCTACAGTTGATTCTGCAGCAGCATCAGCGTTTGCAGGTAAGATCGACTTACCTGCAAACGCTGATGCTGCTGCAGAATCAGCTGTAGCCTCTGGTGCCGATGTGGCCGTCACGATGCAGGACCTGTGAGTGACGTCACAGATCTGCACTGTCACAAGCTGGGCGTTCTGAAGAGAAGAGGATGTTACTTCTCATCAGAGCGCCCAGCTAGTAAAAGTATTAAAAACGCCCCGATGTACGCACATAATACACGCCCACTTGGACTTGTACTTTTAAACACACCCACTTGGACTTTTGCAAGCCTCATTTGCATAACTACAAAAATGGTCATAACTTGGCCAAAAATGCTCGTTTTTTTAAAATAAAAACGTTACTGTAATCTACATTGCAGCGCCTATCTGCTGCAATAGCAGATAGGGGTTGCAAAATCTGGTGACAGAGCCTCTTTAAGTCTATGAGACTCACAACGAACGTTGAATACATCAGTGTGACCGCTGTTAAAATAAAAAAAATAAAAAAATGGCCGTCACATGGACTTATGCAATTCAATGGGGCCATTCAGACATGGTTTTTTTCATGCAGCGTGCTTCCGTTGCGTAAAACTCACTGCATGTCCTATTCTTGTGCGTTTTTTTGCAGATCACGCACCCATTGACGTCAATGGGTGCGTGAAAAACCAGACCGCACATCCGAATGCTGATGGCATACGGAACTGCAACGCATGAAAAACAGTGTACAATTTGAGGACGCAAAACGGAAACACTCTGAATCTAGCCTTACATAGAGAAACTGGCTTTCGGTCCACACAAGATGCTGTGTGAATCGGAAGGTCAGTTTACCGGTCACGTGACTGAACAAGGAAGCCGAACGGGAGGCTGTGGATTACAACAGACGCTCGGTGAGAAAATAAAAATTTACATGCACGAGATGCCCATTACAAAACAGGCACAGCAATAAAAAATTTCATGGGGGGGGGGGGGGGGGGGGAGGGTCTTTAACCCCTTCAGGACTGAGCCTGCTTTGGCCTTGTGGATGCAGCAGATTTTTTTCAAATCTGACGTGTGGCACTCTGGTGATAATCTCAAATCGCTTGGATAGGTAAAAGCATTTCAGTTGTTTTCTCATGACATACTGTACTTTGTTAGTGGAAAAAATGTTGATCAATAAGTTCAGTTTGTTTGTGAAAAACATCAAACTTGAGAAAATTTGCATTTTTCTAAATTTAAATGTATCTGCTTGTAAAACAGATAGCAATAACACAAAATAGTTACTAACATTTTCCATATGTCTACTTTATGTTTGCATAATTTTTTTGAACATCCTTTTATAGGACGTTACAAGGCTTAGAACTTTAGCAGAAATTTCTCACCTTTAGGGCAGATTCACACGAACGTTGCGTTTTTGCGCGCGCAAACAACGCAGCGTTTTGCGAGCGCAAAAACCATTTGACAGCTGCGTGTGTCATGCGTGTCTGATGCGCGGCTGCGTGATTTTCGCGCAGCCGGCATCATAGAGATGAGGCTTGTCAACGCCCGTCACTGTCCAAGGTGCTGAAAGAGCTAAATCTTTCAGCACCCTCGACAGTGAATGCCGAACACAACAGCGAAAAACCTGTAAAAAAAAAAAGATAAAGTTCCTACTTACCGAGAACTTCCCGGCCGTTGCCTTGGTGACGCGTCCTTGGTGACGCGCCTCTCTTGACATCGGGCCCCACCTCCCTGGATGACGCAGCAGTCCAAGTGACCGCTGCAGCCTGTGATTGGCTGCAGCCTGTGCTTGGCCTGTGATTGGCTGGAGCTGTCACTTGAACTGAAGTGTCATCCCGGGAGGTCGGACTGCAGGAAGGAGACAGGAGTAATCGGTAAGTTAGAACTTCGGGTTTTTTTACAGGTTAATGTATTTTGGGATCGCAAGTCACTGTCCATGGTGCTGAAACAGTTTAACTCTTTCAGCACCATGGACAGTGACTATCTCCTGACGTCGCGTACCGATAATTTTTTTGCCGGGATCGGCCAAAACGAGTTTGGCCGAACCCGGTGAAGTTCGGTACGCTTGTCCGGCTTCGCTCATCGCAAAGACACTCCGTTTGGATGTTCGGAAACAGAAAAGCACGTGGTGCTTTTCGGTTTTCATTCATCCTTTTCACTGCTGTTGCGCGAATCACGCTCGTCCCACGGAAGTGCTTCCGTGTGGTGCGCGTGATTTTCACGCACCCATTGACTTCAATGGGTGCGTGATGCGCGAAATACGCAGAGTTATTGAACCTGTCGCGCTTTTTGCGCAGCAGACAAACGCTGCGCAAAAAGCACGGACTGTCTGTACTGCCCCATAGACTTGTATTGGTCCATGCGTGCCGCGTGAAAACCACGCGGCCCGCACGGACCGAATACACGCTCGTGTGAATCCCCCCTTAAGGAAATTTCTAAAAGCAATTTTTACAGGTACCAGTTCAGTACTGAAGTGGCTTTGAGGGACTTATATATTAGAAACCTCCATAAGTCACCCAATTTTAAAAACTGCACCCCTCAAAGTATTCAATACAGCATTTAGAAAGTTTCTTAATCCTTTAGGTGTTTCACAGGAATTAAAGGCAGAGGGGAAATGTACATATATAAAAGGATATATTTTAGGCACCATGTCAGGATTGAAGAAGTCTTGTGGGGCCAAAATAGTAGAAACGCTCCCAAAGAGACGCCATTTGGCAAACTACACACCTCAAGGAATTTATCTAGTACCCCAAAATTTGTAAATAAGTTTCTCCCGATTACGGCAATACCCCACATGTGGTCATAAAACGGCTGTTTGGACACACAGCGGGGCTCAGAAGTGAAGGAGCGCTATTTGGCTTTTGGAGCTCAAGTTTGCTGGATTGGTTTTCGGGTGTCACGTCGCATTTGCAAAGCCCTTGCGGGACCAAAGACTTCATGCAGAGAATTCAATTTTCTACATCATTCTATGTGGGAAGAGACAAATAGCACAACTCATGCGTATAGATTAATGTAATGACCAGACGTTTTCCTTGAAGTCACTATAGTTTATTTCTTTGACTATTTGGTACATCAGTTGCATACAGATAAAGACAACACTATTTTCACAATGCACAGGATTCAGTTAGCTATCCTGACTGGTTAGGGGGTTTCTGCTCTTCCATTTCCATTCAAGTTATGGGTTGAGAGGTAAATCAGTTTTCAGTGGAATAGGTAACACACAACCAAGCAATCTAAAGAAGTACCACAAAGTGCAAGACCTTTCACAGAACAGTGCCGGGTGGGAAAGTCATGGATCACTGAATGTCTTTCCAAGGCAATACTACAGACTGTTGGGTAGGGTCAGATATTATGCAAGTGACAGTGTAATAAACCAATACAACTAGTCATCCAACTGTTCATGTGAACAAGGTTTCCTTCAACTGTCCAGCAGGAGACTTTGTAGAACATAATCATATATATGACCAGTGTCAACTTTACATTCTATTTTTCTAAATCACTCTTATTAGGCCTCAAAAATAAGATCTAGTAGGAAAATATTCTACGCAACCAAGTGAGTTACAGTGCAAGATAGGAGTTAAATCCCATCCTTGCACCCAAGATCTAGCCCCATCACAGCACAGGCTGCAAAGTGCTTAAACTGGCAGTGAACATACGAGAAACTAGGTGGGAAATGGCTGTGGTTATTCCAAGCTTTGGCTGCAAGGTGTGTCCACGTGGCTGCTGCTTGTGGGATAGGGAAGCAGCGTGAAGTTGTTCTGTAGGTCAGTGCTCCTCACACCTCCAAGCTCAATAGGCGTGATTGGCAACATACAAGGACTGGCCAGCTGCCCCGGAGCCATCTCCACTTTGCTCATACTTTCCACGAGCTGCAAGCCCATTGGCCTAAAAAAAAAAAAAAAAAAAGTCAGCTCACATTATACATGTTATATTCAGGGGTTAAGCACCTTTTAGCGTATCTTCACACGCTGCAGAGGGTTGGGATACTGAAAAATTCACATGAAGGTTTGTCAGCATGTGCATGGATTTCTGCAGCGTGTTAATAAACTCAGAAATAAGTGAAAACGTCTTCTATATGTATTATAGCAGCCAGTTTTGGGGTCCATGCTCTAGACACCTAACACAATGTGACCCCAGGTCTATATCACAGAGAATATAAGCCAAGAGGAATGATCAGTGCGAAATGTTTAGACTACGTGGGTAAAAGACCCTACCTCTGCCCGTTTCAAGAACTCTTCAGCAGCTGCGGTTTCATTTGCTTTCTTTCCTCGCCAAGCGTTCAAAGCAGAGGCCTGAAGGGCCCGTCCATAGGAGAAAGTGAGAGCCCAGGGTCTTGCTAGGGGGCAGTTGTTCATTGCATTTAGGTTAATGGTGGCTTCCTCCTCACTTTGTCCACCAGACAGGAAGGTAACCCCTGGCAAGGGAACAAAAAAAATTATATATTATATATAAAATTAAAAAATATGAATCATATAAAAATAGTTGCAAAAAGGTCTGCAACAAATTGTCACTTCTGAATATACCCCTAAAGGGACACTAATAGTATACCTAATATCAACTTCGTAATTTACAACCTTGCAGTTTTATCCATGCAAATTCTGTGTGAAGTTACTGCCACTAGAGGTCTCCCTTCCTGTAATATGCTGCCCTCCTGAAGTCGAGCACAATCAGTATCTAGTTACAGATTAGACTGACTACAGGACGTGTGGGTGTGTACCTACTACCTGCACATAAAAGTCTATGGAAAGGGGAGGGGGCAGAGCAGAAGCAGACAGAGGAGACCCAGACATGCTGCCTATAGAAGTCTATGGAGAGGGAAGGAAGAGCAGGATCAGAGAGGAGAGGAGACATAGGCTGCTTGTAAGGGCTTATTCAGACAAATGTTAAATACGTCCGTGCAACGCGCGTGATTTTCACACGCGTCGCACGGACCTATATTAGTCTATGGGGCCGTGCAGACAGTTCCGTGATTTTTACACAGCGTGAGTCTGCTGCATAAAACTCACGACATGTCCGTTCTTTGTGCGTATTTTGGGCATCATGCACCCATTGAAGTCAATGGGTGCGTGAAAATCACGCGCACCACACGGAAGCACTTCCGTGAGACGAGCGTGATTCGCGCAACAGCAGTGAAAAGGATGAATGAAAACAGAAAAGCACCACGTGCTTTTGTTTACAAACATCCAAACGGAGTGTCAAAATGATGGCGGCTGCGCGAAAAGCACGCAGCCGCGCATCATATGGTGATGACACACGGAGCTGCCAAGTGCCTTTTGTACACGCAAAACACCACATTTTTTGTGTGCGCAAAACGCACACGCTGGTGTGAATCCGGCCTTAGTGTTATTCTCAGCTACACTGCTCTTTACTGCTGTATAATCTCCAGGTTGCTGCAATGAATAAATGTTAGCTATTGAGATAGCAGGATTCTCATCTCCTTTCTTATTTGTGCAGAGTATAGAAGACGCAATAGCAGTTAGGCTCCGCCTACTAGCTCAGACAACGAGAATTAGAGAGCCTGCAGAGGGGAAAACTGCTAAATAATGCAGACTACAAGTCATAATGGTCAGGTTGTGTTGTTCCTCATGTACACACGACAGCTTATTCTGAAAAGGCACGTACGCTTGAAGGTTCTGCTGAAAATAGCTAATATAGCAGATTATACAGATGCAGCAGATATGACTGTCAGTCAAACTTTTTTTTTTGATGGGGGGGTGGCGTATAGAAGGGAGGTTTTACCTGGGACTGCAGGTGGTACAGTGCGGCGGAGGGCAGTTACGGTGGCCATGGCAATCTCCTCAGCAGCATATTTCTTTGGGCAAGCATGGCCTGCAGTTACCATGTTGGGTTTCAGCAGTGTTCCCTCCAAGTAAACATGATGATCACTAAGAGCCTTGTACACGGCAGCCAGAACCTAGACCGGACAGAAGAGTCAAACTAGTAAGCACACAGACACCATCTTAGAATTGAGAACAAAAAGACTAAATCCAATCCTACAAACCAGTTTAGGGTACGCCCACATGGGACAAATACACAGGTGGAATTGGTGGGGTTTTCACAGCAAAATACGCATGTTAGACATGCACATTTGTTCTGCAGCTTTTACCCCTCTCATTGGAGAGTGAAGTCTATGTTGATGATACGCAAAATAAATTGACATGCCGTGGCTATAAAAATTACCCTGCGGGTCAATTTACGTACGGATGTTTTTCACATCCGAGGTGCAACTGTGCGGGCAGAGTTATCACGGATCCCTCATAGACTTGAGTCTATGTAGGGATGCGTGAAAACACAAGAAAATAGAACATGTCCTACTTTGCCACAGACCTTTCAAACGCTCTGTTGAAACAACGGCCATGTGAACGGCCCCATTGAAATACACGTGTTCGTACGATGGCCGTAGTTTTAATGGCCGTCACACGGACGAGTTACACGCTTGTCTCAATGAGCCCTTAAGGTCACAGATTAACCAGCAGCCTGGAATTTATAAATTTCTGTCCTTTGGTGGAATTGGAAATAATGGGGGGGGGGGGGGGGGCACACATATCACTACACACACGATAACTGCCCCTTTTAGATGAAAGCCTACAACATTTGATATTTTACACTACTTGAATGGTCACTAGTAGATAGTGACTCGGACCCACAGTGCCGCTTGTAGCCTGATAAATCCGATGTCCAAGTGCTCACCTTTTCAGTGATATACTGGCAGCGTTTTAGGTCATGGTCCCCATCAGGAAGAATTTCAGGCTCCACAATTGGAACAATGCCATTCTGCAGGGAGAATACAGATTATCTTCATATACAGGTATATCCAGTGTACACATAATACCGTTCTCTGTAATCTATGCCACAGATTGGGTTATTTGTGTAATACATTTACCTGCTGGCAGATGCTGGCATAGCGAGCAAGTACATTGGCATTCTCCATAATAGCCAAGGAGGAGGGGGTGTGCTCGCTGATCTTTAGCACGCTTCTCCATTTTGCAAAGTCAGCACCATCTTTCTTGTACTGAGCACAGCGCTCTGCCAAGCCATCCAAACCTAGAAGACAGCAGCAGATCAGCAGAAGCGAATATAAACACAGATCAACATTACAATGGAAGGGGTCTACACTAGGAATGTATAAAACAGCAGCATTTGCCCATTCAGGGTATGTGCACACAGCATTTTTTTTGCCAGGCAGAAAAAAAACAAACAAACAAGATAAAAGATGCCTCAAACCAGTCAAGATTTGAGGCAGATTTTGAAATGCAAGCGTTTTACATTTTTATTTTAGCAAATCGAAAACACACGTCAAAAATCACTCCACATGAACGGTGCATTTTCTCACACACCTCCAATTGATTTCAATGGAAAGTCAGAGGCGGATACCACTCCAAGATGGGGTATGACACTTTTTCTGCAAGTGTACAGTTCCCGACACTTCACACAGTAGTTTTTGGCACTGATTTTGAACTGGGCCTTAGGGTGCAGTCACGGCAAATTCTGCTGCAGAAATTTCTGCAACTGGGTTGTTTCTGCAAGTTCAATTCAGATGAAAAGAACAGATTTTCGAGCGCAGAAATTTCTGCAACAAAATCTACTGTGTGTGACTGAAACCGTAGTCATGGATGTGGTCTTAGAAGAAAATTCCATAAAGCCCTGCATTCTATTATGTCAGCAGAAGATGACAATATATTCTCATGTTTGAAAGTATTATATTCAGTATATTTTAAAAAAAACAAAACACCTTGAAGTGTGTCAGTGGATAATGACTGAGGAGAAATAAACTAGATTATTCCTCATGCTGAGTAATAAGTATTTCCAATCTTACATCCCGCAAGATGTATTCTGAGCACAATAGGACATTATGCGCTAGTCGCTATTGATCGCTTTCGGCAGTTTACTTATGTGAACTACTAGGCCTTGTGCAGATTTTGAAAACCAGAATTGGATCCAGGACCGCAGACCTATAAGGCCTTCCTTCTTCAGTTTAGGTTCCACTTCTGATTTTGGATTAAAAGACGTTTAAAATCTGCACTGTGGGAAAAGCATTACATTTGCCACTACAGATTTTTCAGTCACAAGATCTGGTCATTGGCCCCTACACGTAGCCTTGTGAAAAACTTACTGTGCACCCCTAAGGGTATGTTCACACGGCAGCGTCCGTAACGGCTGAAATTACAGGGCTGTTATCAGGAGAAAACAGCACCGTAATTTCAGCCGTCATGGCATGTTGAGGCGCTATTTCGCTGCGTCCATTACGGACGTAAATGGAGCTGTTTTTCCATGGAGTCAATGGAAACCGGCTCCATTTAAGTCTGAAGAAGTGACATGCACTTCTTTGATGCGGGCGTCTTTTACGCCCCGCCTTTTGACAGCGGGGCGTAAAAAAAATGACCGTCTGCACAGCACATCGTAAGACCCATTCTAATGAATGGGCAGATGTTTGCCGACGCTTTGGAGCCGCTATTTTGTACGTAATTCGGGGCAAAAACGCCCAAATTACGTCCGTAAATAGTGTGTGTGAACATACCCTTACGTTGTCCCTTTGGCCATCAAAAAGATCACTGACCTTGAGTAGTGGTTTCTCCATCAGTACCAGCAAGAGGGACCACCCCTTTATCAACCTGTCATAAAAAGAACATTACTCAGCAATATTTGTGAGCCCCGAATAATTAGACAATTGAATGAATTATTAATATTCGCACTAGGGACTCAGCAGATGCCTTGGCATAATCCCTGGACTGCAGCCGATAGCACGGTTTCTGGGTTATCCAATTTTCTGCAATCCATGGCTCTAATAATAGACTAAACACGTGGAAGAACAGATGACCTCTGCTTTACTTGACCTTCAAATTCCAGAGTCCTCCCAACACAATAGGAGCAGCATTCATCCCAGGACATGGGAAAGTTTTACTTAATTGGAGCTTTTTATTTTTCAACAATTAATTGCCACATGAACTGCCAGCTTTTAAGACGGTTTATGAACGCAGCTGGTGTTAAATTCAAGTAGCGAAGACGTGATGTAGAAACTTTACTGTTGAACAGCATGTAATGTAAATAAATCCAAAACGATATTTGCTATTAAGGCTCTGTTCTCACTAGCTTCATGGTTTTTGTTTAGAATGTGTTTCCACGTATACCAGGGGGAATTCTTGTACCAGGGCCCATAAGCCTTTAGCTGCACCCCTGATCTGCTCCATTCCTGACCATCGTTGTCACGTGGTGGTTCCCGCTAACTCCCTGAATCCTGAGAGCCTCGATGTCGGTCTCAAGTTCGCTTTGAAAGACTAACCTCCAGTCCCTACAGCTGACACATTTTCAAAGGTGGAGGATTTTGCCAGAGCGCTTCTTTAAAGGAGTTGTATGGGATTAGAAAATAAGGTCTGTTCAAGTGAATGGAGAGGTGCCCCAATACCAGACAAGAGTGGCACGGTTTCTGTTTTTGTCAATTTTCATGGAACCCCTATTGTTTTTTTCCACAACACTGGAATGGAGTGCCTGGGAATGTAAAAATTACCTTGACATGGCCTCACCTTGATTCCTACAAGAATACCTTTATCCTTAATCATCTTCACAAAGTTGGTACCACAGTCTCCTTCCTGGTACATAGTCTCATGGAAGAAGATGACACCTCCAATGCATTTCTGCATACGTTCATCACCTTGAAAGAGGATCTGACGGTAAAGACGCCTGTTTTCTTCGGTGTTCTCTACTCCAATACCAGTCAAACGCTTGGCCATGCTCCCTGCAAGATTAAGATTTATACAGAAGAAAAAAAAACAAAAAACCCAACAATGTACCTCCGAACATTTGTATCTCCATTCAGACATTTTTAAGTCTCAAAATAATTCAGGAACATTCAAACTTCTGTAAACACCCATTTTGTGGCTCATTTGCCTAAGCCCCACCTCTTTAGGATAATACCACAAAAAAGAAAAAAAAAGTGGGACCGGTGGGAGGCATTTGAATGTACCCTTAGGCTAGTGGCATAAGTTAGCTTGTGAATCCTTTATAGTAGCATTAATACATTAACAGAATCTAATCATGGATGATTATAGGGTCCCCCTCACACCATTACGATGTCACATCCATAGAGAGTGCTAAGGTCCGAATCATTTCTCATCTAGACTACTGCAACTTCCCAGTAATTGGCATCCCAATTACAAGACTGGGTCGACTTCAAACCATTTTCCAGGGTTGTCTCTCCAGATATAGTTTACACGAACGCCTCTGCTCTGTCGCTCATTACACTGGTTTCATGAAGAATTAAATCCTAAGCTCTTCTACTAGTCTACAAAGCCGCATCACCATACATTTCCACTCATCTTAGGTCATTGGTTGAGAGAAGAGCACATGTTTGGTGACTCACATCCTCCCTTATTACATCTTCTCTTGCCTGTCTGCAGGACTTCTCCCGTGCTGCACCCATTCTGTGGAATGCACTGCCCCGGATCATTAGACATGCCGCTAACATCCCCAGTGTTATGTGAACCTTCAAAACTTATTTCTTAAAGGACGCCTAGTTAAATAACCACAGTCAATGGCCCATACACGACCTAACCTGGTCAAAAGAGGTCTACCTCCCCTTGTAACATCACGTGTTGGCTCAGATACCAGCTGGGTGACTGGTTCATGCAGCCCTATTTATATTCCACTTGCCAACACAAGGTGCTGGTTCCCTGAACATAATGAGCACCATGTACCTATTGGGTCATTCCTTGTAAGCTCTTATGGGCAGTGACCAATCTCCTTTGTCTTAGGGTATGTGCACACACACTAATTACGTCCGTAATTGACGGACGTATTTCGGCCGCAAGTCCCGGACCGAACACAGTGCAGGGAGCCGGGCTCCTAGCATCATACTTATGTACGATGCTAGGAGTCCCTGCCTCGCTGCAGGACAACTGTCCCGTACTGTAATCATGTTTTCAGTACGGGACAGTAGTTCCACGGAGAGGCAGGGACTCCTAGCATCGTACAGAAGTATGATTCTAGGAGCCCGGCTCCCTACACTGTGTTCGGTCCGGGACTTGCGGCCGAAATACGTCCGTCAATTACGGACGTAATTAGTGTGTGCGCACATACCCTTATTGTTATTTGCTAAATAAACTTGATACTTCCCCAATTGTAAAGTGCTGTGAAATATGTTGGCACTATATAAATAAAAAATATGCATTCCCTTCCTTTGGAGGAGATCAGCGTGTCATTGGGCCTAGTCCCTTTTTTGCCATTACTGTGTGGCATGTAGATAGTGAAAGCATGATGCAGGTCTACGCTGTAAGGTAGGGGGTGTAGGCGAAGCTTACCTGCTCCATCCTTACCAATAGCAGATGCCTATATGGCATACACGCCCTAGGTTGGAACCAACGTGAAATAAATTGCCATTACGAGACTCTATGCTGTCAAGATTCGGAAGGTTATGAGAACATACATTAGTGCTGAATCAGTATTAACCTAAATCAGTATGAACATACAAGGGGGTGTCATGATCTTCTTCGCATCCAAACCCACAGTATTTTCAATGTCACTTACCCACAGATTCATCTGCAGCGAGGATACCCTTCCCTTTAGTAACAATCTGTTGTGCAATGTCTGACAACTCCTTCTTCTGCTCCGAGCTGAGTGCTGGGTATTGGTGGGTCATTTTGTAGGTTCTGCGGGATAGACAGGGTTAAAGCTGCATTTAAAATACACAAAACTAAAATTTGATATATTTTCTCCATTGCTAACACTTTCGTTTTTCTAGCTGGCCTTGCACAGTCCATGTATTAACCCTTTCATCTTCTGGGTTGACACAGGCACCGTGAAACGGCTTTCCCTTAATCAAACTTAATATGCTTTAACCGTCCAAGGATTGCAGTCTCGGCGAGTGGTAAACAGATTACAGCCCTATAAACCTCTGACAACATGCCAGGGAAGTCTTCAGGATCCTCATAGGGTCTCCTAGGAACAGCAG
The DNA here is from genome assembly GCF_050947455.1 of Rhinoderma darwinii. NCBI lineage: Eukaryota > Metazoa > Chordata > Amphibia > Anura > Rhinodermatidae > Rhinoderma > Rhinoderma darwinii. The sequence continues at coordinate 421,336,349 of NC_134688.1, forward strand.
CTGGGCATCCAAACAGGCATCGTGGGTTTAATGATTCATGAAGTTGAGGGTGAGTGAAATTAGACATAAAAGGAAGGTCAGTGCAAAACATATATTCAGTGATCCCCAGGAGACGGGGTACAGTGCCGGTGTGGTGAGGTATATGGCAATACGGTGTCCCTGGGAAATGCAAGCTTAGCTCATCAGCTGACTAATTAATATGGCTGACAGAGACAAGGCTGCCATGGCAACTGGAGGAAGGCAGCGCTCAGTGGAAAACGTGTCTCCTCAGACGTGATGAAGCAACAACCGCTAGGAAAAGAAAGTCCCACAACGCTGACTCTTAGTAACAACGAGCTCTGGTCTCTATTCCCTATAGGTACCTATACGCCTGGCGGTTGTGCGCCTCATTGTTTTACCACAAATTTTGCATGGTTTTTCAATGCGGTTTCTGGGCATTTGTTTTGCCAAGTACAACAGGTTATTAAAATATTTCACCAGCAAAAAAAAAAAATAAAAAAAAATTAAAATAAAATCGCATGGCCATAAAAACGTAGTCTTTTGCAACGCGACACTACCACCAGGTGTACAGGCATTCTAAGGGCAGATTCACACGAGCGTTGTGTTTATGCGCGCGCAAAAACCATTTGACAGCTGCGTGTGTCATCCGTGTCTGATGCGCGGCTGCGTGATTTTCGCGCAGCCGCCATCATAGAGATGAGGCTAGTCGACGGCCGTCACTGTCCAAGGTGCTGAAAGAGCTAACTCTTTCAGAACCCTCGACTGTGAATGCCGAACACAATATCGCAAAACCTGTAGAAAACAAAGAAAAAGTTCGTACTTACCGAGAACTTCCCGGCCGTTGCCTTGGTGACGCGTCCTTGGTGACGCACCTCTCTTGACATCGGGCCACACCTCCCTGGATGACGCGCCAGTCCATGTGACCGCTGCAGCCTGTGATTGGCTGGAGCTGTCACTTGGACTTAATTGTCATCCCGGGAGGTCAGACTGGAGGAAGAAGCCGGGAGTTAGCGGTAAGTCAGAACTTCGTTTTTTTTCCTACAGGTTCATGTATTTTGGGATCGGAAGTCACGGTCCATGGTGCTGAAACAGTTTAACTCTTTCAGCACCATGGACAGTGACTATCTCCTGACGTACCGATAATTTTTTTGCCGGGATCGGCCAAAACGAGTTTGGCCGAACCCGGTGAAGTTCGGTACGCTTGTCCGGCTTCGCTCATCGCAAAGACACTCCGTTTGGATGTTCGGAAACAGAAAAGCACGTGGTGCTTTTCTGTTTTCATTCATCCTTTTCACTGCTGTTGCGCGAATCACGCTCGTCCCACGGAAGTGCTTCCGTGTGGTGCGCGTGATTTTCACGCACCCATTGACTTCAATGGGTGCGTGATGCGCGAAAAACGCAGAGTTATTGAACCTGTCGCGCTTTTTGCGCAGCAGACAAACGCTGCGCAAAAAGCACGGACTGTCTGTACTGCCCCATAGACTTGTATTGGTCCATGCGTGCCGCGTGAAAACCACGCGGCCCGCACGGACCGAATAAACGCTCGTGTGAATCCCCCCTAAGAAGCAGGCTTTAACCGTATTTATATCTGTATTACAGAAACTTATTTTTATTTGAGTTAGGCTAGTGGTCAGTGACCTAGGGGCAGATTTATACACCAGTCTTAGGTTATATGCACACAAACGTGTGTCAAGTAGTCCGTGAAAAACAGCCATTTTTCATGACCGATTTGCATCCGCGTGGGACCCGTTCTAAGGGATCCCTCAGACTTGAGCCTATTGAGGGATCTGTGAAAACAGACAAGATTAGAACAGGTCCTATGTTTTCACGGGCCATTCACACGGTCCGCTACAACAATGGCCGTGTGAATAGTCCCATAGGAGAACATAGATTTTCATGGAGCAGTGTGACGGCCGTTAAAGACACAGCTGATTTCCACGTTTGTGTGAATACGGCTTTAATCTGAGGCCTGCAGGAGTAAAACGTGACAAATTTATCAAGAGGCTCGTGCCTCATAACAAGTTTGTTGCATTTTGTGCCAGAAAGCAAAATCTTTTAGATACAAGTGGACATAGAATTACGCCAGCTTCTGGCAAAAACTATAGAAAATCTGTCGAGCCACCAGCAGCAACATCCCCCTCGCTGACCCCGTCACTTTTTTTTTTTTTTTAAATCAAACCCACACACCGCGATGTGAGCGGCAGAAACCAGCTAAAAGTTGCAAAGGATTGCACAAATATGGCATGCACCGCTGTTTGCGGTTTTAACACCAGAAGACTGGCGTAAAGAAGTTCTTCAATCCCCCCCACGCCCATCTACACACATTTTATTCTGATGCCAGATCTCTAGAAAGCGCTCCACACACAAAGATGATGGCCTACAAAGAGTTGCATAAAAGTGGCCATTCTAGTCTGTTTTGTGGATGTTGAGGGGTTGGAGGGGGGCATAATATGTTACTTGGGATAAAAACATTGGGAGGTAGGATATGGTCACGTAAACGAGGCCTGCGGTTAGAGTTTATCCCTGGAGAACTGGACGTGCTTAGCGCTATCCCATTTTGCATCGAAATGGGAGAAGACAAGGTCATACAAAAATCAGATACAAAGAAAGTTAATAAATAAATGTATAAATCATTAAAGCAACACCATTGTAATCAGATGGGATGTAACGTCATCTATTCCACCCGCCATGATGCAATGACCTTGTAGTGCCCTTCCTCTACGAATATGAATCTAGACTTCTGTCTATAGGTCAATGACACGACGTACACAGCTGCATTGTCAGGTTGTTCTCCAGGATACACCGCAACGAAGCACCACAAGGAACAGTCGTGAAGACACCCGGTGAACTGCAAGTCTGCTGCGAGAGAGAAGCTCTGGTCATGAGGGCAAGGAGGAGCGAGAGGCAGGAGAGAAGATGGAGGATGGGATTAACCGAGACCTGACAAGAGGCCTAGTAACCAATTTCAAGAAGACATCCATATGGCATCTGGACAGTCGCTGCACAATGACAATACCATGCTGCCCACCGCAGAACTGTCCCCACCCAGCAGTCACTTCATCTCTGGAGGGCAGATTGGTTTCTTACCCAATGTTGCTCTCACCCACACACAATGACACTTATCCAGGGTCCCAACAGGCTTCCCCACCCCCCATTAATGCGTCCCCACCTGCATGGAGCCGTGAATTCCCGATGCTAAACCATATAACATTGTGAAACCAGCCAGATATAGCACAGCAAATACTGAAACCAAATTCTCACAGGGCTTTGCTGCATTTTTATAAAGCTTTTTTTGGGGACCGGCAGATTTCAGTCAAAATAAAAAAACGCTCCGCACACTGCGTATTGTGATCAGTGACATTTTCTTACAAACTACAACATACGGTGTCGTGTTTTTTTTCCCCATAGACTTCAAAAACAAATTTAAATAATGACAAAAAATAAATAAATAACCACCAGTTTAGGACATCCCTGTGCTCAGCGGATGGGGGTTTTCCCTACCTCCTTCCTTTGAATTATGACAACCCCCATCATCCAGAAACCAAGATGATGGTGTTGCTTGTGGGGTTGGCGATCAACAGTAACCCAAGGAATACATGTTCAGCCATCACTTCACACGTAGCAGAGCGGAGTTTGTCATATAGCAATCAGACCTGACAGTCACAGCTCAATGTGTCATCCGTGGTTAGGACGGCAGATAAATCTACTGCATTCATCATAATACCCAAACGATGCAGCGCCCGCCCCCATAACGGAGTCAGCTCTGCTACATCTATACTACAAGAGCTGGTGATGAGATGACCACACCCACTTCTGGCAGCAGCTGAACGCCATACATATAAACAGCAACCTGCAGATGGAGAGTACAACCAGCAGCCATTTACCCTGCTAGATCTTTCATCTCATCCCACACTATTCCTCCTGACCCCAGGCCGCGCCTCACCTGTATCCGGGCCGATAATGGCAGCTCCGATGTCTCCGGTAACGATAGGATTCTGCTGCAGAGCTACGTGACTCCGGAGGTCTAATACCCGCTCCTGGCCACGCCCCTCCGTGCTGATTGGGAGTGACGTCACGCGGTCATCTTTTCCCTGGAGCTTGCTGACGTCACGGTTCTCGCTGCTGGATATTTCCTAGTCTACTTGGGTATTCTATTACCCTTGTAATGCTATATATAGATATCCCTTTATCAATGAGCTGCTGTATCCACTATAGAATTCTATGCATGATACGTTTATATGGAAAATTTGTTATACCTTTTTTCAATAAAAATAAAAATTGAATGTTTAAAAAAAATAATAATTCTATGCAGTTAACGGGATATACATGTGATGTTATAAATCTGTATTATGACATTCTACAGTGATAGGTTGCATATTATTAATGTATGGTCCATGTTACTGCTGCTTTTCTGTCTCTCCTCAGAAGGTTCCAATATTTCTGCCAATTGCACTGATAATGAGTGACTGGAATCACAAATTGTGATGTTCTCTATGACTACAATGACAAAATTATACATTTTTTTCCCTAATTTATATGATGTAGATATATATATTTTCTGACATACTCTAGAGACATGGCAGAAGATAACATAGATGGGGTTCCGGTGTCAAACTCTGTGTGAACGGGGCCTTAGACTGCCAGATAGAAAAACATGATTCATCAATCCAGAGGACACGTTTCCACTGCTCTAGAGTTCAGTGGCAGGGTGCATTACACCACTCCTGCCAACACTTGGCATTGTGATCTTAGAGTTCAGTGTAGCTTCTCGACCATTGAAACCCATTTCATGAAGCTCCTAACACACAGTCTTATTCTGATGCCACTTCCAGAGGCAGAATGTAACTCTGTAATGAGTGATACAACAGAGGATAGACAATCTTCTGGTAGCGGAGCTGCCTCTACTGATCACTATTAGGCCGGATTTACACGAGCGTGTGCGTTTTGCGCGCGCAAAAAACGCTGCGTTTTGCGCGCGCAAAAGGCATTTGACAGCTCCGTGTGTCATCCGTGTATGATGCGCGGCTGCGTGATTTTCACGCAGCCGCCATCATAGAGATGAGGTAGTCGACGCCCGTCACTGTCCAAGGTGCTGAAAGAGCTAACTGATCGGCAGTAACTCTTTCAGCACCCTCATCAGTGAATGCCGATCACAATATACCCCAACCTGTGAATAAAAAAAGACGTTCAAACTTACCATGAACTGCCTGCTTCCTCCAGTCCGGTCTCCCGGCCGTTGCCTTGGTGACGCGTCCCTCTCTTGTCATCCGGCCCCACCTCCCAGGATGACGCGGCAGGCCATGAGACCGCTGCAGCCTGTGATTGGCTGCAGCCTGTGCTTGGCCTGTGATTGGCTGCAGCTGTCACTTGGCCTGAATTGTCATCCCGGGAGGTCGGACTGGAGGAAGGAGCCGGGACTTATCGGTAAGTCCGAACTTCTGTTTTTTTTTTACACGTATATGTATATTGTGATCGCAAGTCACTGTCCATGGTGCTGAAACAGTTTAAGTCTTTGAGCACCGTGGGCAGTGACTGTCTCCTGACGTCGCGTACCCGAACATTTTTTGCCGGGTTCGGTCAAAACGAGTTCGGCCGAACCCGGTGAAGTTCGGTGCGCTCATCTCTAATTTGACACTCCGTTTGGATGTTTGTAACCAGAAAAGCACGTGGTGCTTTTCTGTTTACATTCATCCTTTTGACAGCTCTTGCGTGATTTTCTCCGCATGCAACGCGGGACCGTCCGTGTGGCATGCGTTGTTTTCACGCACCCATTGAAGTCAATGGGTGCGTGTTGCGTGAAAAACGCAAGAATATAGAACATGTCGTGAGTTTTACGCAACGCACTCACGCAGCGCAAAATTCACGCATCGTCTAAACAGCCCCATAGACTATTATAGGTGCGTACGACACGCGTGAAAAGCACGCGCGTCGCACGCGCGTATAATACGCTCGTGTAAATGAGGCCTTAGGCCCCATGCACACGACAGCAAAAAACCTCCGTTTTTGCGGACCGCAATTGCGGTCCGCAAAAACGGAGCCATTCACTTTCATTGAACACTGACACCTTTCCGTAGCACTACGGAAGGGTGTCAGTGCCGTGGAAATGTTCCGGGAATTATGGAACATGTCCGTTCTTTTGTATTTTGCGGGCCGTGCTCCCATACTTTGTATGGGAGCACGGCCCGAAAATGCGGCTGTCAGTCAGCGGCCGGCCGTGCCTGCAATCGCGGGCCGTGATTGCGGGCACGGTCGTGTGCATGGGGCCTAAGGGTATGTTCACACAGCTTTTTTTCGCCCAATTTTCGGGCCGTAAACGGCTGAAAAATCAAACGCAGAACGCCTCCAAACATCTGCCCATTGATTTAAATGGGAAAACAGCGTTCTGTTCCGATGGGCCGTTTTTCAAAACGGCCACGTAAAAAACAGGCTGCAAAAAAGAAGTGCCTGTCACTTCTTGAGCCGTTTTTCATTAAGGGTATGTGCACACACACTAATTACATCCGTAATTGACGGACGTATTTCGGCCGCAAGTAGTGGACCGAACACAGTGCAGGGAGCCGGGCTCCTAGCATCATACTTATGTACGATGCTAGGAGTCCCTGCCTCTCCGTGGAACTACTGTCCTGTACTGAAAACATGATTACAGTACGGGACAGTTATCCTGCAGCGAGGCAGGGACTCCTAGCGTCGTACATAACTATGATGCTAGGAGCCCGGCTCCCTGCACTGTGTTCGGTCCGGTACTTGCGGCCAAAATACGTCCGTCAATTACGGACGTAATTAGTGTGTGTGCACATACCCTTACTCTATAGAAAAACAGCTCCAAAAACGGCCGTAAAAAATTCTGCAAATAATGTGAGTTGCTAAAAAAACGTCTGAAAATCAGGAGCTGTTTTCCCTTGAAAACAGCTCCGTATTTTCAGACGTTTTTGGTTAAGCATGTGAACATACCCTAACAACTGTTCCACTGATTTCCATACCTGTAACTTGTTCAGCATCTTTAGACAGCTTGTGGAGAGCAGGAGATGGGCTACTTACTTTCTATTGCCCGTCTTGAACTCTGTGCTTACAGTTAAAGAGGCTCTGTCATCCTTAAAGGGAATGTGTCGCTAGAAATGTTTTAATTTTTTTTTAGTTAAACAGTTAGTGTATAAATGATTAAACATTGTTCTAATTTTTTAAATTTTTTCACGAGTCAGGAAATATTATAAATTAGATTCTAATTTATAACATTTCCCTGTGCTGGTCACTAGAGGGAGCAATTCCCAAAATTGCAGCATTGCATGTGGTAAAGCAACCACATTGCTTTATGCTGCAAAATTTGAGAAAACACACTCGCTCTAGCGTCCTCAAACAATCCCCCCTCCTTTATCATGGCTAGTGCCAGGAGAAAGGAGGGGATTGAATGTTCAAACCTCCTACACTGTGTGTCGCCACTTTTTGAGCAAATACACAGTGTAGTAGGTTTACATACAGCAGTAATCACACACGAAAACACGAACATACACAAACATAACTTACCTGCTCCTGCCGCCGCCGCTCCCTCCGGTCCATCCGCTCCGTCTGCTCCCTCCGCTCCTAGTGCTTGCATCAGAACACATGTCCGGAAGCCGCGACCGGAAGTAGTAATCATACTGTCCGGCCGCAGCTTCCGGTCCACAAGAAAATGGCGCCGGACGTCGCTCGGCCGAAGACCTTCCATTTGGACTGTGTGGGAGCGGCGCATGCGCCGTTCCCACACAGACGGCGTACAGCATAGTGAATGGAACGGGTCCCGTTCGCATTCACTATGGGGCTGTATGTGCCGTATTCCATCTCTGTATGTGTCGTTAATCGCAGCCCCATAGACAAGAAAAAGTTCAAAAATAAAAAAAAGTAAAACACAAACACAAATAAATATTTTTTTTTTAAATAAAACACTAAAAGCAAATTGATATAAAATAAAAAAAATTCGCGACACCCTTCCTTTAAGTGGCCTATATTGTACATGATGTGATCGGCGCTGTAATGTAGATTACAGCAGTGTTTTTTATTTAGCAAAACGATAATTTTTGACGGAGTTATGACCTAATTAGCTTTATGCTAATGACTTTCTTAATGAACAACTGGGCGTGTTTTACTTTTTGGCCAAGTGGGCGTACAGAGGTGTGTATGACGCTGACCAATCAGCGTCATACACTTCTCTCCATTCATTTACACAGCACTAGTGATATAGCTATATCACTATGTGCAGCTACATACACACACACTATAACATTACTGCAGTGTCCTGACAATGAATATACATTACCTCCAGCCAGGACGTGATGTGTATTCATTCTCCTGACCAGTGGCGTAACTACCGCTACGGCTGCTACGGGGCCCGCGGCATGAGGGGGGGCCCGTGTCGCCCGCCGGCACGGGCCCCCACCATGGCCGGAGGCTCCGCTAGCAGCCGCTATGGCTGCTACAGCGCAACGCCACTGAACACTACGGCAGAGCAGGGAGGTATCTCCCCGCTCTGCCATTAAACAAAAGACATGTATCCCCTATCCACAGGATATCCACAGGATAGGGGATACATGTGTGATCGCTGGCACTGATAGGGAGAACGGGGGACTGAAAGTCCCCTGGAGTTCTCCATCACAAACCTCGGACTTCCGGGGTCTGTGTCGGCAGCTCCGTAGAAATGAATGGAGCGCCGGTCGCGCTTGTGCGCATGCGTGACCAGCGCTCCTTTCATTTTTATTGAACTGCGCAGACACTGGAAGTCAGAGGTTAGTCATGGAGAACTTGGGGGGACTTTCGCTCCCCCGTTCTCCCTATCGCTGCCAGCGATCACACATGTATCCCCTATCCTGTGGATAGGGGATACATGTCTTTAGTAGAACACACTGTAGGTCAGATTTTTTTGGGGTGATGGGGCTGCATGGCGTTACCTACATGGGGGCTGTATAGCGTTACCTACAGGGGGGGCTGTATGGCGTTACCTACAGGGGGGGGCTGTATGGCGTTACCTACAGGGGGGGCTGTATAGCGTTACCTACAGTGGGGCTGTATAGCGTTACCTACAGGGGGCTGTATAGCGTTACCTACAGGGGGGCTGTATGGCCCATAGCAAACTTTTGATTGGGGCCCCCCCTCCCCTGGGTGTCACACAACCCCCCATTGTAGATAGTGCCTTTTTTACAGCCCCCCTGTAGATAGCGCCATACAGCCCCCCCTATAGAGAACGCCATACAAAGTCCCCCCTGTAGAGAACGCCGTACAGAGTCCCCCCTGTAGAGAACGCCATACAGAGTCCCCCCTGTAGAGAACGCCATACAGCCCCCCCTGTAGATAACGCCATACAGCCCCATCTGTAGATAACGCCATACAGCCCCCTCTGTAGATATCTACAAAGGGGGCTGTATGGCGTTATCTACAGGGGGGGGCTGTATGGCGTTATCTACAGGGGGGGCTGTAAAAAAAGGCACTATCTACAAGGGGGGGTTGTGTGACACCCAGGGGAGGGGGGCCCCAGTCAAAAGTTTGCTATGGGGCCCAGTCTTTCCTAGTTACGCTCCTGCTCCTGACCACTTCTGTAGCGTCTCTGTGAGTTACAGCATAGCAGGCGTAGTCTCGCGAGATTACGCGGTAAACTGTCATTCACAGCGAGATCTCCAAATATATATAGTTCTTTCTATATTTTACTGCTTTTACAAGTAAAAACCTAAGTGTAAAAAAGAAAATTTATTTTGTGTCGCCAAATTCCGAGAGCCATAACTTTTTTATTTTTTCGTCGATTAAGTGGTATGAGGGCTTATTGTTTGCGGGATAAGCTGTAGTTTTTAATAATACCATTTTGGGATACATGCGACAGTTTGATCACTTTTTATTTCATTTTTTGTGGGAGATGAGGTGACCAAAAAAAGATTCTGGCGTTTACAATTTTTTTTTTACGACGTTCACCGTGCGGATTAAATAATGATATAATGTAATAGTTCAGACTTTTACGGACGTGGCGATACCAATTATGTTTATTTATTTATTTTTTTACTATGCTCTAGAGGGAAAATGGGAAAAGGGTTTTTTTTTACTTTTATTTTTTTATTTTTTTTTGGACACAAAAAAAAACAACTTTAACTAATTTTTACTTTTTTTATTAATCGCCCGGCGGCAGGGCTTAATAGGTGCACAAAGATGGCAGACCTGGGGGCCTTAATTAGGCCCCCAGGCAGCCATAGCAACCATCGCCCTCCCGCAATTGCGTTGCGGGGGCGCGACGAGCTGTTAGAGGGTGTCGCCCCCCTAATTCCAACAATTTAAATGCTGCGGTCGCTATTGACCGCAGCATTTAACGAGTTAAATGAGCGGGTTATTCGTTATTCTGAAGTGTCGGCTGTAACAAACTCCATGAGCCCGCACCATACTTCCCCTACCCGCCTTTGGAGTATGGATACGTCTAATGTCGGGAAGGGGTTAATAAACAGGTCAGTCAGTGTGTTTGGTGTAACTTTATAAATAGTTTCTATTAAATATTTGTTTACTTTTTGAGAGATAACTGTTCTGTATTCTCTATATAGAGCACCGTTTGCTAAGACCTGAATCTGTCAGTCCCGCGGACCTAACGGGTTCAGTGTCAGTGGGCCCTGCATGTCTCTAAGGCCTCATTTACACGAGCGTGTGCGTTTTGCGCGCGCAAAAAACGCAGCGTTTTGCGTGCGCAAAAGGCACTTGACAGCTCCGTGTGTCATCCGTGTATGATGCGCGGCTGCGTGATTTTCGCGCAGCCGCCATCATAGAGATGAGGCTAGTCGACGTCAGTCACTGTCCATGGTGCTGAAAGAGTTAACTGATCGGCAGTACCTCTTTCAGCACCCTCGACAGTGCATTCCGATCACCATATCGAGTAACCTGTTTAAAAAAAAAGAAGTTCGTACTTACCGAGAACTTCCCGGCCGTTGCCTTGGTGACGCGTCCTTGGTGACGCGCCTCTCTTGACATTTGGCCCCACCTCCCTGGATGACGCGGCAGTCCATGTGACCGCTGCAGCCTGTGCTTGTCTTGTGATTGGCTGCAGCTGTCACTTGGACTGAATTGTCGTCCCGGGAGGTCAGACTGGAGGAAGAAGCCGGGAGTTATCAGTAAGTCAGAACTTTTTTTTTTTTTTTACACGTTCACGTATATTGGAATCGGAAGTCACTGTCCAGGGTGCTGAACCAGTTTAACTCTTTCAGAACCCTGCACAGTGACTGTCTCCTGCCGGGTTCGGTCAAAACGAGTTCGGCCGAACCCGGTAAAGTTCGGTTCGCTCATGTCTAAAACACTCAGTTCGGATGTTTGTAAACAGAAAAGCACGTGGTGCTTTTCTGTTTACATTCAGTTTGACAGCTCTTGCGCGAATCACGCAGTTCGCCCGGAAGTGCTTCCGTGCGACCTTCGTGGTTTTCACGCACCCATTGACTTCAATTGGTGCGTGATGCGCGAAAAACGCACGATTATAGAACATGTCGTGAGTTTTACGCAACGCACTCGCGCTGCGCAAAATTCACGCATCGTCTGCACTGCCCCATAGAGTAATATAGGTGCGTACGACACGCGTGAAAAGCACGCGCGTCGCACGCGCGTCTATTACGCTCGTGTAAATGAGGCCTAACACGCAGGATCCACCTGTAATCTATCACATCTAAGTTATGAACGCAGGACCCACTTTCACTGAACCCGTCAGTACCGCGGACCCAATGGGAACAGGATATAGCGCTACATATAGCTGCTCGGTATAGAGATTACAGAGCAGCTATATCTCAAAAAGTAAAACAAATTTTTTATAGAAAGTTATTATAAAGTTACACCAAACACACTGACTGACCTGTTTATTTAAAAAAAAAAAAAAAAGAGAAGACCTCCAAAAAGGTTTACATAGCCTTTAAGTGCTTAGTAGAACGTTTGTGCCCCTCAATTTAGAGATCTGTGGGTGGTATGACGTCCTGGACACCCACCGATCACAACTTTGTTAAAAGTGTAGCTAAATGTTTGACAAACTTCTGACAAGTCATAGAGACATGTCAGAAGTTTCGATTGGTGGGGGTCTGAGCACTGAGACCCCCACCAATCGCTAGAACGAAGCAGCTGAAGTGCTTGTGTGAGCGCTCAGCCGATTCGTGTCTGTTCGGCTTTTTCCAGAAATAAATGTATCGTGTACGGACTCAATAGAAAATCTATGAGCCCGTACTCCGATACATCGGCTTTCCGGGAAAAGCTGAACAAACACGAAGCGGCTGAGCGCTCACACGAGCACTTCAGCTGCTTCGTTCTAGAGATTGGTGGGGGTCTCCCCGCTCGGACCCCCACCAATACAAACTTCTGACATGTCACTATGAAATATCAGAAGTTTACCGAACGTTTAGCTACACTTTAAACTATTAGGGTGCTTTAAAAATGTATATGTGTATAATGATGATTCTATTGCAGGGGACTAATGGGTTGGAAGTGGAACATCTGACTGGTTATGCAGGAATATAGGAGAAATGGATGTATGACTGCACAAAGATTTCTCTGTAACCTAGAACTCGCTGACTGGAATTTCGAACAACTTGTCAGAAGAGGACCACTCAATGACCTGTGTTTACTGGTGCGTTGCCCTCTTGTTGAACTTTTGTAGCTAAAGCCAAGAATGGTACCTGGGCATGGTCCTTGGACTTGTGCATTAAAGGCTATTTAAACCTTTGAATGGCATGTTTTTTTAAAATAAACAAGTCAGTGAGTTTGATTGGTGAAACTTTATAAATATTTTTTACGGGGCATAGCCTAGCAGCATATGTGAGTGGACATGTGTTCCGGAGCTCCCACTACCATTATCCCGAAAATATATACTTACCTTGCAACGCAGCTCATCCTGCATGAAAGGATGGGTGAAGTAGTAAGGACTTCAGAGACAAAGCTACAAGGACTCTGTAAGAAGTATGAACCATTCTAAGAGGTCTACAGCTGCTGAGGAGGAAGAGGAAAAGAAGCTCAAAATGGCACCGACACGCTCAAACTCTTGGGGAGAAGGAGAGATATCAGAGGGGAGACAGCGGGATGAATGGAGCGATTCACACGCCAAACACCAGCTAAGGCCAGGCCTGCAAGGTGCTCTAAGGAGGTGGAGGCGCAAGATTTGCAGAACGATGGGCTGGGATCCAGGCACACCCCGCTGAGAGCTCATATGGATTCGGACAAAGAGGAGACGGAAGCTGAAACTCCAGAACCTAAGAGATCTAAAATGGCGGCTGTTTCGCAAGAGAAGGAGCAGCCTGGACCCACGCTGGCAGATGTGTTTTCAGCGAGAAGCCAATGTAACATCACTCTTGCTAAACTTACCTGCCAGGTGGGGGGGATAAAGGAAGACATCTCTATTACACGAGATGATCTCTAAAAAGTGGCGGAGCGTACCACGGCGGCGGAAGGCCGCAGAAACAAGATTGAAGACCGGCTGCTGAATGCTGTGGCTGTCTCCAGCTTGCTAGCTAAAAAAGACGATTTAGAGAACTGCCTACGTCGGAATAATGTTCAGAAGGTTGGGATATCTGAAAAGGTGGAGGGGTCTAATCCAGACTCCTACTTTGAAAAATGGCTGATGGACATATTTGGGAAAGACACCTTGATCCCCTTATTTGCAGTGGAGAGAGCCCACAGAGTGTCTACTCGCCCTGGTCCTCCTGGTCTTTCGCCAAGGAATGTCCTGGTGAAGCTATTGCATTATAAAGACAGAGATCTGATGCTCCGACAAGCTAGAGAACGGAGGGACATTTGCATTAATGGAGTCAAAGTTTCCCTTTTATTCTGATTTTTCTGCCGAGGTTCAACGAAAGCGGCTACAAATTTGTGGATATTAAAAAACGCCTGAGAGATCTTAGAGTTCAGTATTCGATGTTGTACCCAGCCAAATTGCGTGTGGTGGCATTGGGCTCTGCCCAATTTTTTGATAATTCCAAGGACGCCCTGAGGTGGCTATATAGTCGCGAAAACCAGATTCGCCAGGATCGGGACGCGGAAGGAGGCATGATCCTTGGAAGACCTGCTTGAGTGGGGACTGTGGTATGCTAGTAGATGGTGATCGTGGAGACTGTTATTTATATGCTTAGTTTTATTAGTCTATCTATTTTATTGTATTTTGTTGTGGGGATGCTGTGGGTAGGAATGTATTTAATTTATATGCTCACAAAGTAAGGTATATATTGTGGATGTACTATTAAGGTAGCGGGAAGATTCGGTAAATGACGTGTAAACTGTGTATGATGGTTGGGTGGGGGTTTGTGCCACTAGCCCCGGCCCTCTTCAGAGGGAAGTTTACAAAAGCTTGCCTCGCTGCAGGACAACTGTCCCGTACTGTAATCATGGTTTCAGTACGGGACAGTAGTTCCACGGAGAGGCAGGGACTCCTAGCGTCGTACATAACTATGATGCTAGGAGCCCGGCTCCCTGCAGTGTGTTCGGTCCGGGACTTGCGGCCAAAATACGTTCCGTCCATTACGGACGTAACATGGTCGTGTGAACCCAGCCTTATAGACCAATTTCCCTGTTAAATACTGACATTAAAATTCTAGCAAAAATACATGCTTGCAGACTGACTAAAGCGGTGACTTCAGTTATATCTCCGGACCAGTCGGGTTTTATGTCATCCAAATCCACGGCAGTAAATTGACATAGGTTGTTCTTGAACATCCAGGTGACTCCGGAAGGCCCCCACACTAGAGCTATTGTATCCTTGGATGCTGCTAAGGCGTTTGATAATGTGGAGTGGGGGTACTTGTGGGCAGTGTTGGACATGTTCAGGTTTGAGAGAAACTTCATCAATTGGGTGAAATTATTATATCATGACTCTGTTGCTAGAATACAAGCTAATAGGGTGTTATCTGACCCGTTCCCTCTGGTGAGAGGGACGTGTCAGGGGTGCATTTTCCTCGTTGCTGTTCGCTCTGGTGATAGAGCCTCAGGCTAACATTGTGAGACAACATCCGAGCATAGAGGACTTTAGGTATGGAAATATGGAGGAGCGTATAGCCTTGTACGCAGATGATGTGCTACGGTTTTTAGGGTGTGTGGAAAAGTCCCTGCTTGAGGTTATGGGTGTTCTTGAAAGGTTCGTCAGATTTTCGGGCCTGACAATTAACTGGACGATATCGGCCTTGTTGCTGCTCACTGCATTGCAAACGCCGGTGGTTGTAGGTGGGGTGGTTATAGCTTGTGTACAAGACTTTAAGTATCTAGGGATTCGGGTCTTGACCAGAGTGCAGGACTTTATAACCCTTAGGGTATGTGCACACACACTAATTACGTCCGTAATTGACGGACGTATTTCGGGCGCAAGTAGTGGACCGAACACAGTGCAGGGAGCCGGGCTCCTAGCATCATACTTATGTACGATGCTAGGAGTCCCTGCCTCTCCGTGGAACTACTGTCCCGTACTGAAAACATGATTACAGTACGGGACAGTTGTCCTGCAGAGAGGCAGGGACTCCTAGCATCGTATATAACTATGATGCTAGGAGCCCGGCTCCCTGTACTGTGTTCGGTCCGGTACTTGCGGCCGAAATACGTCCGTCAATTACGGACGTAATTAGTGTGTGTGCACATACCCTGAACGACAAACCCGTTAGGTAGACTGAGACACAAAATAAAAATTTGGCTTCGGCTTCCCTTATCGGCCTGGTGTCGCACGGACCTGATTAAAATGGTTCTCATGTCTCAGATTCCCTGCATGGTACGTAATGCCCCAGTGTGGTTACCTAAGTATTGGTTTAGGAGGATACAGAATTTGTTTAGAGATTTGGTATGGAAAAGGGGGATACCTAGGGTCAAATTAGAAAAATTGCAGCTGCCAAAAGAACAAGGGGAACTTGCGTTACCGAAAAGTTGGATGTATTACTTGGCGGCCCAACTGCAGCACATTAAGGGATGGAAAGAAAGATCACTGTAGTTGTAAATTGATATTCAACCTAGACCAGCAAACTTATGTTGGAGGCGCTGGAATCCCACAAACTGAAGAGGAAGGCTGGGGGTAAACTGACCTTGTTGTTCCTACGTAAATTGTGGTTGGAATGTAAAAAATTATTGAGGATGTTCAAATTATATGCCCATATGGAATAACCCGTATCTCTGGGGATTTAACACCCTTGAGAGATTGGGTGCAGAAAGGGGTTAGATATATTTGTCCACTGTATGATGGAGTCTTCAAGTCATTCCAACAATTAAAAGAGGGTTTTGGTATATCTAACAGATTATTCTATCAATACTTACAACTGAGTCATGCAGCCCAAACACAGGCTAGAATAATAGTCCAGGGTTGTTGCACCTCAGGAATACTGGAGCATGTTCTGGGATTTGAGGTTACCAAGGGCATTATTTCACTGGTCCACGACACTCTGCTTACGAAACATCTGGTGGATCCAATGGTGGAGATAAAAAGGCAAATGGGAACGGGATGTGGGATCTCTTACTACTGAGGAATGGAGAGAAACAATTGCATCTCCGAAGGTGGTATCTCTTAATATAGTGCATAGGCGCTCGCAGCTCTTTCTGCTCCACAGAGTGTACAGGACACCAAAGTTACAATAGCAAATGAATGTTAGAGCGTCAGCAGAGTGTCCTCGGTGTTCAACTGAACTGGCAGACTTAAAGCATATGTTGGGGAACTGCTCAGCTCTGGATGGATATTGGTTAGCAGTGAGAGATTTACTTAAAAGGGTGTTTGGGAGGGATATACTGCTAAACCCAAAGGTTTGCCCTTTGGGATGTGTAGGAGGGGAAGAGGCAGATCAGGCTGAAACGCTAAGGGTATGTGCACACACACTAATTACGTCCGTAATGTACGGACGTATTTCGGCCGCAAGTACCGGACCGAACACAGTGCAGGGAGCCGGGCTCCTAGCATCATACTTATGTACGATGCTAGGAGTCCCCGCCTCGCTGCCGGACAACTGTCCCGTACTGTAATCATGTTTTCAGTACTGACTGACTTACAGTGTCCACATAAACACTGGGGTACGGAGTTGTGGGAAAGTATGACAAGATAGAATACAAGGGCAATAGGTACTGCGGTAGGGGAGTGGTGTTGTTCTGGGGGGGTATTTGGTATATATAATTTGTTGGTTTTATAACACTATTTATGTATGGCATATTGGCTAATTATGATATTGCACTTGAAGTGGCTGACTGGAATGGCAGTACTATATTTGGATATACCTGATGAATACTTGTCTGACTCAAAAAATACAATAATGCTGGGGGGGTTGGCTTGGAGGGTGGGTAGGGATATGTATATGTATTGTGTTGTACATTTTGTACCAATTTATACATGTGTGGAATACGGTTTACCTGTAATGATGGAATTTCAGAATATTACTGTAATAGCTGTTGGGATGTCACGATACCAGAATTTGGACTTCGATACCGATACTTCGTTTAGTATTGCGATTTCGATACCAATTTCGATACTTTTGCCAACAGTAATAAAAAAAAAATTCTTCCGTTTTCTGATGTGAGGCAAGTGTGATGAATTTTGAACGCGCCTCACATTAATAGTAATTAATCCCATCATGTTTCTCAGTCATAATGGGTTAATGTGCGAGGTACATGATGGGGTTAATTACTATTAATGTGAGGAACATGGAGAGTAAATTCATCGCGCCTCACATTAATACGTGAAAGAAAGCCGTGTTTATTTCATTTTTTTACAGCGTACACATCATAAATGATGCAAAAAAATTGTTGTGCGCGCCATTACTGAATGTGTATATTTTATGTATTGAGACTTATTTTAATGTTTATTGTAAAAAAGGTGAATGTGTATTTTTTTTTTAATTTAACAATACTTTGTTTTTACTTTATTTTTAAACTTTAATGTACTGACATATATCAGATATGTGCCAGTACATTAGCCTGTGGACAGATAGCACACAGGCAGTTGTTAGGACATACTTGGGTATGTCCTAACAACAAGAAATATGGTAAGACAGCCCTGGCGTCCGTCAATAGACCCTGAGCTGTCTGCCCATATATGGTATGGCCCTCGATCGCGTCACAGGAATTCCCTGTGACGCGATCCAGGGGCATCCCCCCTTTTCATTTTCTCCTGAATGCTGCAGTCAGCTGTGATCGCAGCATTCACGGGAATAACGGCGGAGATGAGAGGTTTCTCTGATCTCCGCCGTTATAGAGCGGGGCTGCGGCTGTGTAATACAGCCATTGCCCCGCTCCTGACAGGAAGTGCGCACGCGGTCAGCATGAGGAGGTGCGGCCGGCGCTGCACTAATGAGCGGCAGTTCAGGCACTGAGGACAGAACATTGGAAGGTGTTTTGTAGTGCGCCCGCCATGTTCTGTCTCCAGTGCCGCCGCTCATTAGTGCAGCGCCGGCCGCATCGCATCATCCTGACCCCGCGAACTTATCATAACTCAGGAGCGGGGCTGTGGCTGAATTACACAGCCGCGCTCCCATACATTCATGTATTACTATACTGAGCTGTGCGGCTGCGCAGCTCAGTATCGAAATACAGGAAATAGCGGTATCGAACCGTTTAGGGATGCAGAGTATCGAAACAGTATCGAAGTTTCGATGCACCGTGCATCCCTAAATAGCTGTATATATATATTTTTACTTTTTAATACAGCTGCTCTGTATTCTCTGCACAGAGCAGCTGTATCGCTATGACCTGAGTCCCACAGTCCCACGAACCCTTGCGGGTTCAGTGTCAGTGTGTCTCTGACATGCAGGATCCACCTGTAATCTATCACATCTAAGTAATGACCTATAGATTATAGGTGGATCCTTCATGTCAGGGACACGCAGGACCCGTTTTCACTGAACCAGTCAGTCCTGCAGACCTGACAGGAGCAGGATTTAGCAAACAATACAGCTGCTCTGTGTAGAGAATACAGAGCAACTGTATCTCAAAAAGTAAAAATTATTTTTAATAAAAATTAATTATAAAGTTGCACCAATCACACTGACTGACCTATTAAAAAAAAAGGCGATTCAAAAAGGTTTACATATTTTTTAAAGAGGATCTGACACTAGGTCCAGGAATCCAATTTGCATATGTTACCTTTAGCCTGCTTCCCCATTTTTACCATCATGGGTGGACAATAACTCCGGAATGGAGGAATGCAAGGAGAAAAGAAAACCGTTGATGGCAACAACTAGGACGCAGGGCTAAAGGTAACATATACTCCTCAACATTGAAATTGCAACACCAAGAAGGGCAAGCCGTAAGATTATGCAAATCGAGGAAGTAGAAGGTGTTTCAAAGATCTGGAAATTATTACATTTTCAAGCACCTAAGCTCCAATCTGCGGCATGTTGAAGGGGCATAAAATTCAGATTGAAAGCAAAGTTTTTTAGCCATATGAAACCTCCAAAATCGGATCAAGTGGTGTGGGATGATTGTGCGATGCCTCCTGTTCGACGACGTGCCAGTTATCACCACTTGTTGCAAACTGAGAGGGACAGAATCCTTGAAATGAGAGACCTTGGTTTATCACTCCGGCAGATCACTACGCGCCTAGGCCGGGATGTCAGCACTGTTCAACATCGCGTGTCCCGGACGTTGGGAGAAGTACAAGGAACGGGAATGACAGAAAAAGTTGCGCGGAAGCAAACCTCTACATGGACGGATCGTTTGATTGGAAGACTGACGCGTAGTGATCCATTCTGTACTGCAAGTGAAATTGGACTTCACATACCAAGCCCAGAATGGCAACCAGTGTCAACACAAACCATCAGAAGGCTTTTGCACGACATTGGTCTACGAGCCAGACGTCCAGCTACAGGTGTTCCATTGACAACACGCCACCACTCTCACAGGCTATCATGGTGCACAGCAAGATGGCAATGGAGGCTGGAATGGAGGTCTATCCTCTGAAGCAATGAGTCCCGCTTTTGTCTCGGAAGCAATGATAGCCGGAGATTGGTCTGGAGACCACGTGCGCAGCACCATTAAGAAGTCTTCACAAGGAAACGTCACACCAGTCCTACTCCTGGAAATATGGTGTGGGGTGGCATAATGTACAGTAGCCGGACTCCTCTAGTCTTCATTTCAGGTACACGAACAGCTCGGCTTTCCATTGATTTTTATAATTTATTTCATTAGTTTTATTTACCATGTTGCAAACAGAAGTAACAAGAATACACAAAAAAAAACAAAACATCAATTGTACATTTGACAAAATAGCATTAGGTGTCTGTACTCAGAGCTATAAATGTAATTATATTGTCAGCATTACCATTGCAAATGTACAAAATCGAAATTAAGGGAAAGAAAAATAAGAAGGGGAGGGGAAAAAAAAAAGGGGAAAGAAAATAAACACAAAGATACAAAACTGTTGTCAACAACCTAATCAAATGTCTATGTCACTCGCATCACATCAAGAACCACGAGTACAATAATAAGTAAGATTATCATTTAACAAACCAAAAAGGTCTATTGCTCAAAGACAAACAGTATCCATAGAGTTCAGCCAGGGATCCCATATTTTATAGTACTTATCTGGCCTTTCTCCATGTTGATACACAAGGCGTTCATAAGAGATAATAGTATTTACAAGAGACTTCCACACCATTATTGATGGTGGCCTATCCATACAATGCATTACAATTGTCTTCCTTGCAAGAAATAAAGATGTGTATGTAATGTGTGCAATGTTCATGATCTAAAATGCCGGCTTTACATTAATTTGGTAGTGGAACCAGCGGTATGGCCATTTCTCCAAAGTGCCCCAGAAGCCGTTTTTCAACCCAAAAATACCAGGCCGCATTTTCATCATGTTACTGTGAGCAGCCTGCGTGGCCTAATTGTGCTACCACGACCTGCAATTCTCCGGACTTGTCTCCCATCAAGCACACACACACACATATATATATATATATATATATATATATATATATATATATATATATACACACACAGTGAAGGAAATAAGTATTTGATCCCTTGCTGATTTTGTAAGTTTGCCCACTGTCAAAGTCATGAACAGTCTAGAATTTTTAGGCTGGGTTAATTTTACCAGTGAGATAGATTATATAAAAAAAAAAAAAGAAAATCACATAGTCAAAATTATATTTATTTATTTGCATTGTGCACAGAGAAATACGTATTTGATCCCCTACCAACCATTAAGAGTTCAGCCTCCTCCAGACCAGTTACACGCTCCAAATCAACTTGGTGCCTGCATTAAAGACAGCTGTTTTACATGGTCACCTGTATAAAAGACTCCTGTCCACAGACTCAATTAATCAGTCTGACTCTAACCTCTACAACATGGGCAAGACCAAAGAGCTTTCTAAGGATGTCAGGGACAAGATCATAGACCTGCACAAGGCTGGAATGGGCTACAAAACCATAAGAAAGACGCTGGGTGAGAAGGAGACAGCTGTTGGTGCAATAGTAAGAAAATGGAAGACATACAAAATGACTGTCAATCGACATCGATCTGGGGCTCCATGCAAAATCTCACATCGTGGGGTATCCTTGATCCTGAGGAAGGTGAGAGCTCAGCCGAAAACTACACGGGGGGAACTTGTTAATGATCTCAAGGCAGCTGGGACCACAGTCACCAAGAAAACCATTGGTAACACATTACGCCGTAATGGATTAAAATCCTGCAGTGCCCGCAAGGTCCCCCTGCTCAAGAAGGCACATGTACAGGCTCGTCTGAAGTGTGCAAATGAACATCTGGATGATTCTGAGAGTGATTGGGAGAAGGTGCTGTGGTCAGATGAGACTAAAATTTAGCTCTTTGGCATTAACTCAACTCACCGTGTTTGGAGGAAGAGAAATGCTGCCTATGGCCCAAAGAACACCGTTCCCACTGTCAAGCATGGAGGTAGAAACATTATGTTTTGGGGGTGTTTCTCTGCTAAGGGCACACGACTACTTCACCGCATCAATGGGAGAATGGATAGAGCCATGTACCGTCAAATCCTGAGTGACAACCTCCTTCCCTCCACCAGGACATTAAAAATGGCTCGTGGCTGGGTCTTCCAGCACGACAATGACCCGAAACATACAGCCAAGGCAACAAAGGAGTGGCTCAAAAAGAAGCACATTAAGGTCATGGAGTGGCCTAGCCAGTCTCCAGACCTTAATCCCATCGAAAACTTATGGAGGGAGCTGAAGATCCGAGTTGCCAAGCGACAGCCTCGAAATCTTAATGATTTACAGATGATCTGCAAAGAGGAGTGGGCCAAAATTCCATCTAACATGTGTGCAAACCTCATCATCAACTACAAAAAAGTCTGACTGCTGTGCTTGCCAACAAGGGTTTTGCCACCAAGTATTAAGTCTTGTTTGCCAAAAGGATCAAATACTTATTTCTCTGTGCACAATGCAAATAAATATATATAATTTTGACTATGTGATTTTCTGTTTGTTTTTTTTATATAATCTCTCTCTCACTGGTAAAATTAACCTAGCCTAAAAATTCTAGACTGTTCATGTCTTTGACAGTGGGCAAACTTACAAAATCAGCAAGGGATCAAATACTTATTTCCTTCACTGTGTATATATATATATATATATATATATATATAATGATTACGCACAGAGTGATCTATTTCCAGCAATTTTTTCTCTTAATGTTGATGATTATGGTAACAGTTAATGAAAACCCAAAATTTAGTATCTCACAAAATATATAAGCCCAATTTCAAAAATGATTTTTTAATACCGGAATGTTTGCCTACTGAAAAGCATGTGCAGTATATGCACTGAACACTTGGTCGGGGCTCCTTTTGCATGAATTACTGCATCAATGCGGCGTGGCATGGAGGCGATCAGCCTGTGGCACTGCTGAGGTGTTATGGAAGCCCAGGTTGCTTTGATAGCAGCCTTCAGCTCGTCTGTATTGTTGGGTCTGATGTCTCATCTTCCTCTTGAAAATACCCTATAGATTCTCTATTGAGTTTAGGTCAGGCGAGATTGCTGGCCAATCAAGCACAGTGATAATGTGGTTATTAAACCAGGTATTGGTACATTTGGCAGTGTGGGCAAGTGAAAAGTCCTGCTGGTAAATAAAAATCAGCATCTCCATAAAGCTTGTCAGCAGAAGGAAGCATGAAGTGCTCTAAAATTACCTGGTAGACGGCTGTGTTGACTCTGGAATTGATATAACACAGTGGACCAACACCCAGGGCCGCACCGTCCATGAGGTGAGATGAGCATCTCAACTCAGGCGGCAACCTGCTGCTTCTCTGAGTGGGGCAAGGGGCGGCAGCGCCACTGAAACCAGCCCCCACCACCCCCTCCTGCACTAATTGTACCTGCGTCTATAGAACGCAGGTATAATTACATGCATAAGCACAGAATGGCCGGGGACGTTCCATGCCCAACCATTCAGAGCCTTACAATGACGCTGATTGGCAGGGCAGAATGACTTGCCCTGCCAATCAGCGCCTTTCAACGACGCTAGCGGCACAATGACATCATCACGCCGCTACCATTATTGGAAGGCGCTGATTGGCAGGGGAAGTCATTCTGCCCTGCCAATCAGCTCCTTTCAACGATGCAAGCGGCACAATGTGATCATCGTGTCGCTTGCATCGTTGAACCCCTGCATTAACACAGGACTGTGCGGGAACAGGATCAAGGTGAGTATGTAAAGCTGTTTTTTTCTTTATAAAGTGTGCATCACATTATCTACAGGAGGGGAGGGCTATATGTTAGGCACAATCTGTAGAGTGGGCTATATGTAGGGAACTATCTACAGTGGGGGGGCTATATGTAGGAACTATATACAGGGGCACTATATACAGGGGCGCTATATGTGAGGCACTATTTTCAGGGGGGCTATATGTGGGGCACTATCTACAGGGGGAGCTATATGTAGGGCACTATCTACAGAGTGGCTATATGTAGGGCACTATCTACAGGGAGAGCTATACGTGGGGCACTATCTACAGGGGGATCTATGTAGGGCACTATCTATGGGGCGACTGTCTGCAGGGGGGATCTATGGCGGACACTATCTACAGTGAGCACTGTGTGTGTGGGACACAGTGTATGGTGCTATTATAATCAGGGACAGTGTATGGTGCTATTATAATTAGATGTGCAGTGTATGGCGCTATTATATATGGCGTAGTGCTTGGCATCATGAGAATTTTATCTTCGTTTATAGGCGCAGAAATGTTTGAAAAGTGAGAAGCTGAAGACATCTGAGCGGCAAACTGCAAAAATAGGCTGTGGCCAGGAGAAGTCGTCATAAAGGTTTGGACCGGATGTTAAAGAAAAGAGAAAAAGAACAACTAGAATCTGGGAGTCACCGGTGAGCTGTAGTTTTATCCATACAAACCTATACGGCAGTGGTTGCACTAAATTGACCTTTATTTGTGTTGAGGTTGTATTTATGTACGTAGCTTGGTTGTGATGCTGTATATATGTATTGAGCTTTGTTCTGGCACTGTATATATGTACTGAGCTTCGTTCTGGTGCTGTATTTATGTACTGAGCTTTGTTCTGGTGCTGTATATATGTAGAGCTTGGTTCTGATGTTGTATAAACGTACTGAGCTTGGTTCTGGTGTTGTATTTATGTACTGAGCTTTGTTCTGGTGCTGTATTTATGTACTGACCTTTGTTCTGATGCTGTATATATGTACCGAGATTTGCTCTGGTGCTGTATTTATTTTTTGAGCTGGGTTCTGGTGTTGTATTTATGTACAGAGCTTGGTCCTGGAGTTGTATATATGTATTGAGCTTTATTCTGGTGCTGTATATATGTACTGAAGTTGCATATATGTACAGAGCTTGGTTCTGGCTTTGCATATATTTACTGAGCTCACTTTTGGTGCTGTATAAACGTATTGAGCTTGGTTCTGGCGCTGCTATTATATAGAATACATTTTTCTACAATGTGGGGAGCGCCATTTCAATTTTCGCCTCAGGCAGCAGAAAAGCTAGAATCGGCCCTGCCAACTCCAGCAGATGATATGGCTCCCCAAACCATCACTGACTGTGGAAGCTTCACACTGGACCACAAGCAACCTGGATTGATGCCTATCCACTCTTCCTCCAGACTCTGGGACCTTTATATCCAAATTAAATAAATTACTTTCATCTGAAAACAGGACTTTGGACCACTGAGCAACAGACCAGTCCTTTTTCTCCTTATCCCAGGTAAGACACTTCTGGCAATGTCTCAAGAAATGCCACAGTTGTAGCCGATGTCCTGGATACATCTGTGTGTGGCGGCTCTTGAAGTACTGACTCCAGCCGCAGTCCACTCCTTGTGAATTTCACCCAGATTCGTGAATGGCCTTTTCTTGACAAATCCTTTCAAGGCTGCGGTTATCCGTGTTGCTTGTGCACATTTTTCTACCACACTTTTTCCTTCCTCTCAACTTTCCATTAATATGCTTGGATACAGCACTCTGTGACCAGACAGCTTCTTTAGCAATGTCCTTTTGTGGCTTACCCTCCTTGCAGAGGGTGTCAATGACGGTCTTCTGGACAACTGTCAGGTCAGCAGTCTTCCCCATGATTGTGTAGCCTCTGAACCGGACTGTTGGACCATTTAAAGGGAATGTGTTGCCAGAAAAACATGTTTTTTTTTTTTTTAAATTAAACATTTAGTGTGTGGGTGATTAAACATTGTTCAAATTTTTTTTATTTTTTTCACAAGTCAGGAAATATTATTCATTCTAATTTATAATATTACCCATTTCTGGTCACTAGATGGAGCTATTCCCAAAATTGCAGCATTGCAAAATTGGGTAAAAAGCCCTCGCTCTAGTGAGCTCTCAGCATCCCCCCCCTCCTTTATCCTGGCTAGTGCCGGGATAAACGAGGGGTTTGAACGGTGTAACCTCCTACACTGTGTGTCGCCATTTTTTGAGCTAACACACAGTGTAGTAGGTTTACATACAGTAGTAAAACACACACAAACACGAACATACATTGAAATCTCTTACCTGCTCCTGCCGCCGCGGCTCCCTCCGGCCCGTCCGCTCCATCTGCTGCCGCTGGTCCAAGTGCACAAGTCCGGAAGCCGCGACCGGCAGTAGTAATCTTACTGTCCGGCCGCGACTTCCGGTCCACAGGAAAATGGGGCCGGCCGGCGCCAATTTCAAATTGGACTGTGTGGGAGCGGCGCATGCGCAGTTCCCACACAGACGCCGTACACACAAGTGAATGGGACGGGAGCCGTTCGCAGTCCCTATGGGACTGTGGCTGCCGTATTCCATGTCTGTATGTGTCGTTAATCGACACATACAGAAATGGAACAAAAAATGGCAGCCCCCATAGGGAAGAAAAAGTGTAAAAATAAGAAAAAGTAAAACACAAACACACAAATAAATATAAACGTTTTTAATAAAGCACTAACATCTTTAACATATAAAAAAATAATTTGTGATGACACTGTTCCTTTAAAGGCTTAGGAAACTTTTGGAAGTGTTGGTTGTTGACTAGTGTGTGAGTCTCCAATTTTCAACTTTCAACCAATATTGAAATTTTCTGAGACACTATATTTTGGGTTTTCATTAACCTTTAGCCATAATCATCAACATTAAAAGAAAAAAAATGTTGGAAATAAGATCACTCTGTGTGTAATGAATCTATAGAAGTTTCGCTTTTTGAATTGATTTACTGAAATAAATTTACTTTTTGACGATATTCTAATTAGTTGAGGACTAGTATATGATGCGGCACACAATCAGATGGGACAGGCCGTAGCCGAGAAGGTAGTGGACCAGAGCTTGGAAAACATGACTAAAGGGCTGTGCAGAGCTGAGGAGAGGTGTCAAGGGTGAACAGGTCTCTGAGCGAAGGGCAGTACAGCTGCATTGCCAAGCAAGGTCTGGAGAATGTGTCAAAAAAAGGATGCAAGCTCACAAAGTGACCACTAGTGCTCTGTAGGTTCATAGTTTATCTGTGGAGGAGTATGTCTGTAAGTGTACCATGTGGGTTAACACTAACCCAACGTTATACATTGAACTATGTTTTATTGTAAAGCGCTGCGTATAGGGAGAGTCAATTAAATTGAGCCTTACGGGGGGACGGGGCGAGGCAGAGCCGAAGAGAACCCGAGTGCGCCCCGTGTCAAAACTATGATTTCTCTAAAACTTTTCGGTGCTTTAGAGCAAAACATAGTTCAATGGAATCAGCACCCGTCACTAAACTTGATGACCGTTTCCCTTTGAAGGGATTGTCTCTTTAAGACAACAACCACTTACGATGAAGCCAGCTTGCTGATGAGCTAATCGCTGTGGGTTCAGCTTCTGAAACCTCTGTCAAGCAGCTGTCATTGGTAGTTTCTGCTGGCTATACATTTTCCGTCAAATCTACCAGAGCAAGAGTCCCTCTTTGTTAGCAACTCTTCGCTCTTGCTAATAAAGGGGTCCCACACAGAAGACATCCGACTATAAGCATATAGAGTGGGGGTTGTCTTCTTGCTACAATCCTTTTAAAGGGTAAAATCGGCATTCATTAAAAAGTTCCCAATTTTAATTATGCATTAGGGAGACTATTTGCTGTATTGTAACAGACCTCGCTGATGGCACCCCTAAATCTGCGCGATAGTTTGTGCAGTATTGCCTGAGTCCTTGCAGTCCCAATAGCCAGGGAAAGAAAGATGGCATCGCCTCAAACAGGTCCTGACACTCTAACAGAGGAAGATATGGATTTCTTCAAGCTCATACATCTGCTGAGAAGCTAACAAACATGGAGGTGCACTTCAAATCAATAGATGTCAAGAAATAGATATCAGAACATGGAATAAACCAGCGATCTGTTACAGCAGAGCTTTTTACAGCACCTTGAAATTACCTTCAACCAGTCATCTAATGGATGTTCTGTAGACCACAGTGCTCCACACATCCTCCCCATCACTGCTTGACAATGAAATATTCTTCAGGTCACCGTCAACCTTGGGATAATTGTTTTAACTCATACAATACCAAAATGTACATCACTATTGGAGGGTTATTAATCAGAGATCAGATGTATCAAATATCAGATTAATAAGTATTTGTACAGCACCGCTTGGTGCAATATCTTGGAAATATACAGGGCCGGCCTTATGGGTATGCGACCTGTGCCATTGCACAGGATGCAACACTCCAGCAGGTGGAAGGGGGCACTGCGCTGGCCCCCTTCCCCTGCTGGTATCAGAAGCGCCCAGGCCCAGTGATTCAGCAGCCGCCTTTCCACCCGGACACTTCTTCACTGTGCCGTCGCTACCGCTATAGCGGCGACACTGGAAATGAGGGCACCCGTGCCCCCATGGCTGGCGGCGCTGCCACAGCGGTAGCAATGCCACTGTAGCAGAGCAGGGAGGTATGTCCCTGCTCTGCTATCTACTAGTACCACTGTAGCACCGATGGTCATTTTACCTCTGAGCTCCAATTGAAATTAATAGGTCAGAAAATACCTGCAGCGCCCGGTTGGAGTGCTTATTTGCCTGTGTCTTTTGCATTGGCTTCAATGGCTTAAAAAGAAAAAACGCAAAAAAAAAGTCAAACAACGCTGTCAATTCAAAATCTGCTTCAAAATTCCTGAAGCAATTTTGAGACAGATTTTTTTTTTGCCTTACAAAAAACGCTGTGTAAACATATCCCAAGAGTGTAATGCTGGTTTTTAGCAGTTTTTGGTCTTTCTCAAAAAGGTAGGAGTGTCCTGAGGATATTTTTTTTTCTCCCAGTGGTGCCTCGAGTTCGAAAAGGTTGGGAAACTCTGTAACAGGCTACACGTTCACGCCAGCCTACGCAAGCATCCCGTC
Source organism: Rhinoderma darwinii (assembly GCF_050947455.1). NCBI lineage: Eukaryota > Metazoa > Chordata > Amphibia > Anura > Rhinodermatidae > Rhinoderma > Rhinoderma darwinii. The sequence continues at coordinate 421,365,062 of NC_134688.1, forward strand.
GTGGAGAAGCTTAGTTAGTCAAGGAAACAGAGCCTAGCTGAGTACAATTTTTTTTGCTTTGGGGCACGGTCTACAAAGGGGAGGTGGGGCGCTGTATGGCACAATCTACAAGGAGGTGGGGGATTATGGCACTGTCTACAGGGAGGCTGTATGACACAATCTACAGGGGGGCAATATACTGTGTGGAGGCTCCTAAGCAGATTTTATACTGTGTAGGGGCACTACAGGGGGCATAATACTGTGTGGGTACAATTAGAGGACAAAATACTGGGTGCTTGAAGGGGTTATAATATATTATATTAAATTTTATTATTATACTGTATGGGGGCACTAAATGGACATTATACTGTGTGGGGGTACTATATAGGCCATTCTACTTTTTTTATCGGTTATTTTTTTTTTAATGATGTAGTGGGGCGCCGAAAGATAATTTTGCACGGGCGCCATCGATCCTAAGGCCGGCCCTGGAAATATACAAAATATAGATGAGTAAAAGACACATTTGATTACAACACCAGAATATACCCCTTTATGTTTAGACCAGGTGTGCACAAATAAAAGGTTGATTTACAAAGGCATATTTACGCCCAAAATGAGAGCCGATCTACGATATAAGAAATAAATTGGCGCTAGATAACAGGCCCTTTTACACGGGCCTATTATTTCTGTATGGGGATGAATGATTAATATGATTGTACAGTCCCCATCAGTTTACATCATAGTCGGCAGCACATCCTCCGTTTACAAGGCGAGAGATGCTGTCGAACAACGATTATTTTATAGGCTGCCCAAACAAATGTGATCAGCTGACCAACAAGCAGTTGCTCTTTTGTTGGACGAACGTAGTCCTGTTAACACTGGCAAATCGGGAACAAGCGTTCGTAAGAACGCGCTTTTGGTCAATTATTTGTCACTGAAAATGGGCTTTAAGACTCTGTTCATCTCACTTATAACGGTGACATTTTGAACGTAAAGCCCCGATGTATGCCACTCTATACTATGTCACCATGTAATACATCATAGACTCCCATTTTACAAGAAAAAGTATACTATGCGGTATACGTTTTTTTGTGGTTGTCGAGAAGACACTTCATCAGGACAAACCCTGTCCATATACCCTATTAGGTCATATGAATATTCTAGAAGAAAGTCCTCTACTCTGGATCCTCTGCTATTGGCCAAAGTGTAGCAATAATGGAAGAATGTCTCCTATTGTGGAAGACTCAATGTGACCATGTAATACATCACTGTCCCCAGCCCCCGTTTATGTTTCTGCCTTCATCTTTTGCATTGCAATAATTGAATCCTATGACATAATAGAAATACAAAAGGCTCCGCTGAATCCTTAAATCCAGTGGCAAGAGAAGGAAAAGTCAATAGTTCCTTTACATAGCCAGTCTGCAGTAAGGCCCCAAGCACATGATCGTAGAATTCGTCCAGAATGTCGGACCTATTCACTTCTATTGCCCACAGAAAATATAGGACATCTCGGATGGCTGTCCAAGCCAGCCGTGCCCGTAATCATGGACAGTGATTACGGGCATGGTCGTGTGCATGGGGTCTAACTCTGCTGCTACCCACTGTATCCACAATAAAATCCCAGGTAGTCACTTACCACCTTTGTTCATACAAAAAGGGAAGTTGTGCGAGTACGGCAGTCCAACAAAAATGAAAAGGATCCTGAGTAGTTGGTGGGCGCAATACACAATAATAACTAATTGCCGTTAGGCAAAAAAGCCCTGTTTTCCAACTGCCATGAAAAATAATAAATAAATAAATAAAGTAAATTCTTTAATGTGCTATATAAAGCAATAGGACAGACCACATGAAAGTTAAAATTATCACTGCTTGATTGCCGGGTAAACGTATGCAAGACAGCTGTCCATGCACTAGTGTGACACACCTATGAACCAACGTGCCACGACCGCTGACTTAGCCGTCAGTGATTATGGTGTGTGATTTAGTTTAGCCAGCAAGCAGGAATTAAAAATTGAAGGGCCCCCCCGACATGTTTCGTTACTGCTGTAACGCCCCCAGGGGAAATGGGGCTAATGGCGACGCGCCGGGAAATCCTCCCCTCTTGTAAAGTCCGTCTATGACGTAAACCGAAGTACGTCAGTATAAACTACCAATCACCGAGAGTGAAAGAATACCAGCCTCCACAGCTGATCCGTGGACCAATAGGAGATCATTCATGGAGCCAATCAGCCATGGAGAGGGGCGCAGGCGCACACTTGCCGATCGGGAACATAGTCCAAAAAAAGTCCTATAGTGATAGAATGACTATACAGCGTCTATGCTAGTACACTTGAGGACCGCGCATGCGCAGTGATACGAAATCACAACTTAGAGAAAAGTAAGATAAGATTCCAGTGTTAGTGGAAAGTATAAAGTAGGCAGTGACGCCTATGCATGCATGAATGGATAGGACTTCATTTCGCTAAACCGAAAGGCAACGGTATAAAAGAACCTAATCATACAGCAGGACCTGTATGATTGTTCCAAGATAGGGACAGACCTATGGTCTCCACTTTATTAGGAGATGGAGGCATGGACCAATAGGAAGCGGTAGTGTGCGCAGGGCACATACATATCATGAGGGACATAGTCCAAGGAATCAATAGTTTGTGGACAAATGCACAGCATATGCAAGGATCACGGTAAAAGTGACGCATGCGCAGGTAGATGATATCCAGACTTAGAGTAAGTCGGGTATGAATTCATGAATTCAGCGGACTTGTTTTACCTGGACTAAAGATGTAACCAAACATCACAGTGCCCGAGGCAGAGCGAGATGTAAATAATGCAATTAATACATTAGGGAGCATAAATAGATAAATCTCCATTTCACTCGGCATCGGAATCGGATGCGGATAGGCTACAGGGGTTTCAAAGTCCATTATGTTGACTAAATGTCAGATGGATATCAATTGCAAATATTGATTCCAAATTTTGATGGGAGAATATGGGGGCCGCCATAAAAATGTGGTCCTAGATAGTGTAAACTTTTTGACAGAAACTTGTGAGATTTACTAGAGTATCCATAATTCATCGTCATGAACAGGTATATGGCTAAACTATCCACTCATATATCAATGAATCAATAAATGTGTGTAAACACATATAGGAGAGAAGCCACAATACGCATCAGGGACACGTAATCAAGAGCTCCAAATCAAAAACAGCATCAGAGAAAAGCAGTGAAGGTGAACCCCTCATTCAAGCCCTGCGGGGTCACGGTGCCAAACCGATAAATCCACCGTGCCTCCTCTTGTAGGAGTCTCCGATCTAGGTTACCCGCCCTGGGGCCCAGTTTGAGCTGGACAACACCCCAGAATTGCAACAACCGAGTATCACCCCCATGAGATTTATGGAAATGCCTGGATAGAGTAGTATCTTCTTTATTATTGATGGTACTCCGGTGTTTGGAGATTCGTCTCCTCAATTCCTGAACGGTCTTGCCCACGTACAACTTAGGACATGGGCATTTCGCTATGTATAGAACTCCACTAGATTGGCAATTGATAAATTGTTTAATCTCATACAGTTTGCCATCCACTTAATTAGTGAAATTCTTGACTGTTGGCATGAGAGGGCAAAAGGAACATCTGCCACATGGATGAGATCCTTTGACTGATGATTTTAGCCAACTAGATGGGGCACTAGATCGTCTGGAATGATGGCTATGTACTAAGAATTCCCGCAGGTTTTTCCCCCTGCGGTAGGTAATGCTGGGACTCGCCGAAATTGCATCCCTAAGGTCAGGGTCAGCAGTGAGTATAGACCAATGTTTCCGTAGGATATTAGTGATTTGAGGAGAGAAAACGTCAAAAGTACCTATACAACGTATGGCATTGGGTGATCTAGATGTAGTACGTCTGGCATCTTTATCTAGAAGTAAACTAGGTCTATCAGATGCCTTGGCCCTGGCATAGGCCCTATGTAGCCACTTTTTGGGGTAACCTCGGGCCAGGAATTTATAATATAGACCGTCGCATTCAGTTTGGAAGGATAAGTCGTTGGAACAGTTTCTCTTGGCTCTCAAATATTGGCCGATAGGAATTCCTTTTTTGAGAGCAGGTGGATGATAGCTGTCCCAATGAAGGAAGCCGTTAGTGGCTGTTACTTTACGGAAAATGTCAGTTTGGACACTGCCACCAGGGTCCAAAGAGATCTTGAGATCGAGAAAACTAATCTCATGATTATGTATCTCATAAGTGAATCTCATTCCAATTGTATTGTGGTTAAGTATAGACATGAAGTCAGTGAAAGTATTGACATCTCCATCCCAAAGGATGAGAATATCGTCAATGTAACGCCCCCAAAATAAAATGTGAGAAGTGAAAAAAAGTAAATCATCTGTGAAAACAATAGTGTCTTCCCACCACCCTAGAAATAAATTAGCGTAAGTGGGTGCACAGGCAGTGCCCATGGCCGTGCCCTTTGTTTGGTGATAATATTTTTTGTCGAAGACAAAAAAATTATGTGTGAGCAGAAAACGTAAGAGTAATAGAACAAATTCATTGTATAATTGGTATTGAGTGCCTTTAGTGTTCAAAAAGTGTTTGACGGCAGTAAGGCCTAAATTGTGCTGGATATTCGTGTACAATGACTCCACGTCTATACTGGCTAACATGGTGGTAGGAGTAACATGGATCTCTTGGATCCTGGTGACAGTGTCTTTGGTATCTCTTAGATAGGAGGATAGAGAGGAGACAAAATCTCGTCTACATACAGGCTAATGCCCTGGGTCAGGTTATCATTCCCTGATACGATCGGCCTACCAGGAAGGGGACGAGTGGCCTTATGGACTTTGGGCAGTGCATAAAATGTTGCCAGAGTGGGAGTTGGATTGTATAACCGTTTAAATTCATCAGGGGTGATGAGTGTTTTTTTTAGCATCATCAAGAAGATTGAGTACGGCAGTCCATGCACATTCAGTTCTTCATAACCTGTTTCCTCCAGTAACATTTAATCTTTTTAGGAAGACCGAATTGAAATATCACTCTGGTTTCCTGGTAAAAATGACAGGAGGAATATAGTGCAGAATATCTATACTGTTCAGAAAGGAATTTTAATCCATATTCTCACAATTGATAAACACACAACGCTTGGAGTGTAATATGTTTTTAAAGATTCCTTACGAGTCCTGCCCAACCCTGGCTTTCACCTGTCTGCAACTTCTGGGGAACAGTCATCATGTCAAATCAATCAACATAATTAGCTTCAATCACGATTGATGCTGCTGTGCCGAACAAGCCCAGCATGGCATGGGTGTCCAGTGCCGGGTAGAGCGAGCGCCGGGTCCTGCTCTAAAGGCCGGTATTGGAGTTACCTCTGATCCTGACTGTTTAACCACTTAAATGCATGGTCAATACCGACCACAGGATTAAAGTGGTGTCCGGGGGACAGGGCTTCTTCTGTTTGCCTATTGGCCCCCCCCCCCCACGATGCGATTACAGGGCGCCAATGGGTATCTATGTAACTGGTCTGCCATCATTGTATGCTTATTAGGACCTGTCTTTTATACTGGCATGCATAATGCACTGAAATACAGAAGTATCGAAAAGTATCATAAAAGCAATTCAATGGCATAGTGAAAACCCCAAAATTTTAAAATTAAAAAAAAAAAAAATTAATAAAAAAAATGTACTTTTCATTGCTTGTACAAATCTTTAGGATATAGACACAAGGAGCATGGCAAAAACCGCACCCACACGGGGAAGTGAATGGCAGCACGACTTTGCTGGTAATACCAAAAATTGTGTCGCCATTCGCCACTAAATATGGGCGTGGTTGTGGCCATGTCCTTACCCTTGAACTGCTGATGCTTATTAGGTATACGGGTCTGTTCATATGTTCAATCTGTTTTCAGAGAAAACAGCCTCAGATTTTCAGCCGTTTTTTTTTAAGCTGAAAATGAAGCTATTAATTTGATGCTTCTTTTGGAGACATTTTTCATAGTGTTCAATGGAAAATCAGCTCCAAAAACGCCTCAAGTAGTGACATGCTACTTCTTTTTATGAAGCGTCTTTTTCCGTGCAGTTGTTTTTGTTTTGTTTTTTTAAACGCTGGCATAAAAAGACTAATGAACTAAATGCAGTTTTTCCCATTGATTTCAATGGGCAGATGTTTGTAGGCGTTCAGCTACCGCTTTTCAAGGCGTATTTCGGGGCGTCTCACATGCTGATTGTGCCGCAGAAGAAGCCACAGACAGGCAAAGCTCAGGGATGGCAGAATAAAATTCTTTATCTGAACAGTAGAGGCATCCTATACTATTTTATTCCTGTCATTTATTCAAATAAACCACAGGGACATTTGAAATTTGTCTCCCTTAAAAAGTGCAGTTGTTACTGGAGGAAACATCATATGAAGAACTGTGGGGGTCATTTATCAACTTTTGTACAGCAGTTTTCTGGCTTAGAAAAGTCGCAAAAGGGCCCAAAAGCAGCAAAATGCGACTTTTGTGCCACTCTTGCGGTAAGGGGGCATGGCTTCAGGAAAAGGGGCATGGCTATTGCGGACTGAAATGAAAAATTTTTACTTCAGAAAACCGGTGGAAATTATTGTGGAAATCTTCGCCAGCACCAAGCTGGCGTAGATTTCCCTCAATGGGACGTAGCAAGGTAGAGACCCACACTTGGCCTCCTACCTTGCCACCCCCATCAGACTAACACCCCCCCCCCCATTGGACAGCTAATAAAATTATACTGGGCAATGTGTGGAGAACCACCTATCACACAGTGTTATCACAGATCACATTGGTGTACACCACCCAGTATGACTATAAGTATGAGGGAAGGGAAAAGGGAAAAAGGTGTTATCTGATATAATATATGACTTTTATTGATATACATTAAAATATTGATGTACATGTGAAAAATTAAAAAGTCCGTTGGTGCAAACGGTATGTGTGAGTGACCCCCAAACTCACATACCCAAGGCCATGTGAATGTTAATAAATTGTGAATGATATCCAAATGTTCAGACAAGAACCACATATGGTATTATGCTTGTAAAGTAGCAAGCATATGATCTCAAATTGCGTGAGTGCAAAGATGAGAGCAATGATAGCTTGTGGCGCTACCAAGCGGCTGCACTGCGGTAAAGTCTGAACATAAGCCTACACACTGCGCCCTTACGCTGAATCCCCTGTGTACCAGAGCTGCAGCACCAACCACAGCCAGGATATAACTGCCGTGATTTGCTGAAGGCCGTGGATATTGATACTGTAGTATCGAGGCTGTGTAATGTTCAATTAAATTGTATGAGTAAATAGCGATGTAGAAATAGCAAATGCATGGATCTGTGCACAACTTTGAATAATTAGAACCAGTGGTGATACACCTGCATAGCGTGATCGTGCAATGGATAAGGGTAATTGTGTTACCGCACATCCATGCATGACTGCCGTGAGTAGTCTGAACAGTCAGCAGACAGCTGTACTCTCACGTCGCCGCCTCTGTGTAACAGGGCAGCAGCGTGGGGAACAGCCGTAATACCCTGCTGTGCCCGCGTCCAGCTGTCAAAGGAGACGCGGCACAAAAAGCGTGCAGGAGTAGGATTCCACTGTGAGTGGACTTGTCCTCAGCGTCTGGCCCTGACCCGCAGGTGAGCGGGGTAGGCAGCAGTGGAGGAGCCGCACGGCAAGTGCACCGGCAGTCAGATTAAGCCGTGACGGCTGGAAGATCAGCACATCCGGCCGCTCGTGTTTAACAGCAGAGTACGCTACGTTAACAGCACTGACATGCTGTAAGCTGTCAGCCGGCTGCTCTCAGCCAAGCATTAGGAACGATGATAGATTCACAATTAGTTGACCTGAATATGGCAGCTAAGGCCATGCATTGCACCAAGGGAATAATTAAAATGATAGAGCACCCGACGCGCGTTTCGCCAGCATTCTGGCTTCTTCTAGGGGTGGGGGACCGCCATTAAATCGTCCTATAAATAGGGCAAAAAGTGATTGACAGACAGGCCAGCCAATCCTAAGCCTGGAGGAGAATGCAACAAAAAAGTTGAATGAGTATCAACTTGAGTTGAAAGCCATAGGTTATATGTGCTCACATTCAATTAAACAGTATTGACAGTATCCCCAAGTGGGGATAATATGAATTATAAAGGGGCCAATGAAGTTGCACAAACAGAAAAGAAAAAGTCAAAAATAAAGAAAAAGTCGAAAATAAATATGAATAAATCATAAAATTAAATAAATAAAATTATGTGAGAATTTTTCACAAAAATATATAATATATATTTTTCTCTCAGATTGTCAAAAGGTCTTATATGGAGCTCGCATGTTCAGAACAAAATCCAGTGTCAGAGAAAACTGCTGAACCCAAAGTTCTCATTCAATCCAAATGGACTGACTGTATTGAGATTGAAGATCCATTCACTTTCTTTTTTGAGGAGTGCCAAATCTAAATCTCCCCTTCTGATACCCAATCGTATTTGGCATATAGCCCAGGCTTTGAGGCTAGTCCAATTCAAATTATGTTTAATTTTAAAGTGTCTGGCTATTGGGGTAGGGCAGAATGGTTTATTTCTAGACTGGCATTCACTTAGATTTTTATCATAATTAATGATGGAGTTGATATGTTCCCTGATACGGATACGTAATTCTCTCACCGTTTTGCCAATGTATTTGAGGCCACAGGGGCATTCGAGACAGTAAATAACACCTGGGGTGTCACATCTGATGTGATCCCTGATAGTGTGCATGTTTCCATGTGCATCTGTGAAGTGTCTTTTCTGTACCAAAATTCTACAGGCCCTGCACATTTTGCAAGGGTAAAATCCGGGATTCAAAGTGGTCTTGGGGCTGTTTACCCTTGAAAAGTGGCTTCTTACCAACATATTTGAAATAGTCTTGCCCTTTCTATAACCGAGAGAGATTCCATTTCCCAAAAGGTTCCTCAGTGTAGGATCACTGAGCAGAACGTTCCAGTGACTGTTAAGGACATTATGCATTTCATCCCAGTTTCCATGAAAATCTGTAATGAAACGGGGTTGCTCTCGTCCCACATTTACCTTCACCTTCGGGACCAACAGTGTTTGGCGTTCTGTTCTCAATGCCCAATTATATGCCCTCTTGATACTTTTTTTAGAGTAGTTTCTCACAGACAGTCTATTTTTCAATTCAGCTGCCCTTGTTTTGAAAAGCTGAAAAGTCGAGCAGTTCCGTCTAAGACGCAGAAATTCCCCCTTAGGAATTCCTTTAATAGTGTTAATCGAATGAGCACTCGTGGCATCTAGAAGGCTATTTGTTGCCGTGTCCTTGCGGAACAGGTCAGTCTCAATGATTCCATGTTCATTTACAAAAATCCTCACGTCCAGGAAGGGGATTGAATGTCGGTCATATATCATGGTCAGTTTAAGATTGAAATTGTTGGTGTTTAAGATTTTTATGAAATTTTCCAAGTTACTGGCAGAACCGTTCCAGATAAACATGTCATCATCAATATAACGCCGCCAAATATTGATGTTAACTGTAACTTCATCCATTAAGGGGCAGAAAACAAATGTTTCCTCCCACCAACCCAGATAGAGATTTGCAAATGTTGGTACCACTGCTGCTCCCATCGCCGTTCCGCGCACTTGTAGATAAAACCGTCCATCAAACACAAAATAATTGTGCTTGAGGATGAATCTAAGGGCACGTAAGACGAAGTTCCTACGGGTCGGATTATAATCCTCCTTCCTCAATAGAAAGAACTCAACAGCACTGCAACCTGTGTCGTGGTCAATGCTGGTGTACAGAGATTCCACGTCACAGGTAACAAGCAATTCATTGGCCTCCAGGGAACTGCCATCCAGATTCTTTAAAGGAACAGTGTCATCACAAATTATTTTTTTATATGTTAAAGATGTTAGTGCTTTATTAAAAACGTTTATATTCATTTGTGTGTTTGTGTTTTACTTTTTCTTATTTTTACACATTTTCTTCCCTATGGGGGCTGCCATTTTTTGTTCCATTTCTGTCAGTGTCGATTAACGACACATACAGACATGGAATACGGCAGCCACAGTCCCATAGGGACTGCGAACGGCTCCCGTCCCATTGACTTCAGTGTACGGCGTCTGTGTGGGAACTGCGCATGCGCCGCTCCCACACAGTCCAATTCGAAATTGGCGCCGTCCGGCGCCATTTTCCTGTGGACCGGAAGTCGCGGCCGGACAGTAATATTACTACTTCCGGTCGCGGCTTCCGGATTTGTGCACTTGGACCAGCGGCAGCAAACGGAGCGGACGGGCCGGAGGGAGCCGCGCCGGCAGGAGCAGGTAAGAGATTTCAATGTATGTTCGTGTTTGTTTACTACTGTATGTAAACCTACTACACTGTGTGTTAGCTCAAAAAATGGCGACACACAGTGTAGGAGGTTACACCGTTCAAACCCCTCGTTTATCCCGGCACTAGCCAGGATAAAGGAGGGGGGGATGCTGAGAGCTCACTAGAGCGAGGGCTTTTAACCCAATGTTGCAATTTTGGGAATAGCTCCATCTAGTGACCAAAAATGGGTAGTATTATAAATTAGAATTAATTTATAATATTTCCTGACTCGTGAAAAAAAATAAAAAAATTTGAACAATGTTTAATCACCCACACACTAAATGTTTAATTTAAAAAAACAAAACATGTTTTTCTGGCAGCACATTCCCTTTAAGATCTGCATGGTGTCCCTGGTGTGGGAGGGCAACTGATCGACAAATTCACGCAACTCCTGATCCAACCAGTGATTACAGTTTTCAGTTAAATTTCCCACACCAGAGACAATAGGCCTCCCCGGGGGGTTGGTAGAATTCTTGTGAATCTTAGGGAGGAGGTAGAATGTTGAGATCCTAGGGTCTTTTACTTTGAGGAAATCCCTCTCAGTAGCAGTAATTGCCCCTTGTTCAAAACCCTCTAAGACCATGTCATTATAATCGATGACAAACTGTGATGTGGGGTCACCCCATAATGGGCGATAGCATGCCTTATCCATCAATTGTCTCTTCGCCTCATGTAAATATTGATCCTTAGACCATATGACCACATTGCCCCCTTTATCAGAGTTTTTGAAAACCACATCATCCCATTTTTTCATTTCTTGTAAAGCCCTTTCTTCATTTGGGCTGATGTTATTAAATGGGCATGTGGCAGGTAATAACAATAGATCATGTGTGACTAAATCTTTAAAGACTCTGATCGCCGGGCAGCTATCAATTGGGGGCATTACTCGATTTCTGGATTTAAGTTTCTTTTTAAATTTGTTGGAAATCAAGGAACCTGTCTCGTTCCCTTCCATTGTCGTTGAATTCTCAGCAAGTAATTCCTCCAAGTCCCTAAGAGTGTTCTGTTCTCCACACATTGCCTCATATTTTGTGTCCTGCTTGGACATACTCTGACCACAAGTCCACATAATAATTTTATTATTATTTTTATATTTGATCATGGCCAAAATTACGGACCAATTGAAATATAGAATGCAGCGTCAGAAGGAAGACGTTACAAATGTCTTTTCAGGCAGTCAGGATCATAACCAGGGGACATTATCGGCCGAATTGCACATAGATGATCTTCTCAAAAAATGTAAACGTCTACAGATTAGGCAGGTCCAATCAACATGGACTAAATCAACGCTCGAACAGTATCTGGAGCAAGGTCTAATATCTAGGGGTCTTCGCATTCCACTCTTCCCCTCATACGAATTGTCTAAACCTGGGCTAAAGGATAGATGGGAAACAGCATTATCTGAGTGCTCTAGAGCTCTTATGGGTATTTTGATTGAGGATGAGACACACATACTCAATACTGTAGAGAAGGACCTTGAAGCCCTAACTCCCAATTTAGAGAGTCATGAAAGTTCGTTACAATTTACGGAAGCGTTCAAGAGAACAATGGATCATATTGATCAGGTAGAGACCAAGATCAAGAATAGAAAGAGGAAGAAATATTCACGTGATAAGGCGGATTACTCTAGGGGTGAGGTCTATGACTGGGGTAAAACCAAATCCTTAAGGCTCAACAAAGGTCAGCATAATAGAGCACAAAATAATACTGAACCCAGTGACTCACATGACTTCTCCGATACTGGGACTGATGGTACTGATCTCTCGGATTCGGATGCGGATCCGCAACAGCCCCAAAGTAGATACCCCGTAAGGCATAAAAATCCATCTAAGAAATCCGATAATCATACCGAGGTCCCTTTTTTACGGGACAGAGGGAGATGGGGTTTCAGGGGCTCCCAATCAGGGAGAGGAGGTCATCAGAGAATCCACAAGAAATGAATATTAATCTTGGTGATGCACGAGAAGATTGCCTTAGAGTCATTAATCTTTCCAAACATGTTTTGACTAATTCACAACTCTCAGTCCTTAAAAAAGGCTTTAATTATTGTATGACTACAAGACTGAATAAATTCACAGTTATTAAGGATCTCCATCTGTTTGGACGAAAACTCTACTATCAGAAGCTTTATAATAAACCAAGCACTCAGACATATAATGACTCAACCAGTACAGGGAATATGGAATCTCTATCGCATGTAGAACAGAACACTCTTAGGGACTTGGAGGAATTACTTGCTGAGAATTCAACGACAATGGAAGGGAACGAGACAGGTTCCTTGATTTACAACAAATTTAAAAAGAAACTTCAATCCAGAAATCGTGTAATGCCCCCAATTGATAGCTGCCCGGCGATCAGAGTCTTTAAAGATTTAGTCACACATGATCTATTGTTATTACCTGCCACATGCCCATTTAATAACATCAGCCCAAATGAAGAAAGGGCTTTACAAGAAATGAAAAAATGGGATGATGTGGTTTTCAAAAACTCTGATAAAGGGGGCAATGTGGTCATATGGTCTAAGGATCAATATTTACATGAGGCGAAGAGACAATTGATGGATAAGGCATGCTATCGCCCATTATGGGGTGACCCCACATCACAGTTTGTCATCGATTATAATGACATGGTCTTAGAGGGTTTTGAACAAGGGGCAATTACTGCTACTGAGAGGGATTTCCTCAAAGTAAAAGACCCTAGGATCTCAACATTCTACCTCCTCCCTAAGATTCACAAGAATTCTACCAACCCCCCGGGGAGGCCTATTGTCTCTGGTGTGGGAAATTTAACTGAAAACTGTAATCACTGGTTGGATCAGGAGTTGCGTGAATTTGTCGATCAGTTGCCCTCCCACACCAGGGACACCATGCAGATCTTAAAGGATCTGGATGGCAGTTCCCTGGAGGCCAATGAATTGCTTGTTACCTGTGACGTGGAATCTCTGTACACCAGCATTGACCACGACACAGGTTGCAGTGCTGTTGAGTTCTTTCTATTGAGGAAGGAGGATCATAATCCGACCCGTAGGAACTTCGTCTTACGTGCCCTTAGATTCATCCTCAAGCACAATTATTTTGTGTTTGATGGACGGTTTTATCTACAAGTGCGCGGAACGGCGATGGGAGCAGCAGTGGTACCAACATTTGCAAATCTCTATCTGGGTTGGTGGGAGGAAACATTTGTTTTCTGCCCCTTAATGGATGAAGTTACAGTTAACATCAATATTTGGCGGCGTTATATTGATGACATCATGTTTATCTGGAACGGTTCTGCCAGTAACTTGGAAAATTTCATAAAAATCTTAAACACCAACAATTTCAATCTTAAACTGACCATGATATATGACCGACATTCAATCCCCTTCCTGATAAAAATCTAAGTGAATGCCAGTCTAGAAATAAACCATTCTGCCCTACCCCAATAGCCAGACACTTTAAAATTAAACATAATTTGAATTGGACTAGCCTCAAAGCCTGGGCTATATGCCAAATACGATTGGGTATCAGAAGGGGAGATTTAGATTTGGCACTCCTCAAAAAAGAAAGTGAATGGATCTTCAATCTCAATACAGTCAGTCCATTTGGATTGAATGAGAACTTTGGGTTCAGCAGTTTTCTCTGACACTGGATTTTGTTCTGAACATGCGAGCTCCATATAAGACCTTTTGACAATCTGAGAGAAAAATATATATTATATATTTTTGTGAAAAATTCTCACATAATTTTATTTATTTAATTTTATGATTTATTCATATTTATTTTCGACTTTTTCTTTTCTGTTTGTGCAACTTCATTGGCCCCTTTATAATTCATATTATCCCCACTTGGGGATACTGTCAATACTGTTTAATTGAATGTGAGCACATATAACCTATGGCTTTCAACTCAAGTTGATACTCATTCAACTTTTTTGTTGCATTCTCCTCCAGGCTTAGGATTGGCTGGCCTGTCTGTCAATCACTTTTTGCCCTATTTATAGGACGATTTAATGGCGGTCCCCCACCCCTAGAAGAAGCCAGAATGCTGGCGAAACGCGCGTCGGGTGCTCTATCATTTTAATTATTCCCTTGGTGCAATGCATGGCCTTAGCTGCCATATTCAGGTCAACTAATTGTGAATCTATCATCGTTCCTAATGCTTGGCTGAGAGCAGCCGGCTAACAGCTTACAGCATGTCAGTGCTGTTAACGTAGCGTACTCTGCTGTTAAACACGAGCGGCCGGATGTGCTGATCTTCCAGCCGTCACGGCTTAATCTGACTGCCGATGCACTTGCCGTGCGGCTCCTCCACTGCTGCCTACCCCGCTCACCTGCGGGTCAGGGCCAGACGCTGAGGACAAGTCCACTCACAGTGGAATCATACTCCTGCACGCTTTTTGTGCCACGTCTCCTTTGACAGCTGGACGCGGGCACAGCAGGGTATTACGGCTGTTCCCCACGCTGCTGCCCTGTTACACAGAGGCGGCGACGTGAGAGTACAGCTGTCTGCTGACTGTTCAGACTACTCACGGCAGTCATGCATGGATGTGCGGTAACACAATTACCCTGATCCATTGCACGATCACGCTATGCAGGTGTATCACCACTGGTTCTAATTATTCAAAGTTGTGCACAGATCCATGCATTTGCTATTTCTACATCGCTATTTACTCATACAATTTAATTGAACATTACACAGCCTCGATACTACAGTATCAATATCCACGGCCTTCAGCAAATCACGGCAGTTATATCCTGGCTGTGGTTGGTGCTGCAGCTCTGGTACACAGGGGATTCAGCGTAAGGGCGCAGTGTGTAGGCTTATGTTCAGACTTTACCGCAGTGCAGCCGCTTGGTAGCGCCACAAGCTATCATTGCTCTCATCTTTGCACTCACGCAATTTGAGATCATATGCTTGCTACTTTACAAGCATAATACCATATGTGGTTCTTGTCTGAACATTTGGATATCATTCACAATTTATTAACATTCACATGGCCTTGGGTATGTGAGTTTGGGGGTCACTCACACATACCGTTTGCACCAACGGACTTTTTAATTTTTCACATGTACATCAATATTTTAATGTATATCAATAAAAGTCATATATTATATCAGATCACACCTTTTTCCCTTTTCCCTTCCCTCATACTTATAAAATTATACTGACCCCACCACTGCTCTTAGTCAAGAGCGGCGTATATGACGAAATGACGCCGGGCAGCATGAGGACGTTGCATGCGTCGCAGCACTGATGATGTCGAACTGCTGTGTCGCATATAAGGCCCCGACGCTGCTCTGCCTCAGAACCATACTCCACGTTGGCATGGTGAAGGAACCCAGAGGGGGAGAAGAGGTGCAGTGAGAATGTAGGGCACATGGCCAAAAACATTGAGCCACGATTGTAACACACGGCCCGGCCGAAACATAGGACACATTTACTACGAGGCTTTCGCATTTACTCCAATTTTTCTTTCTACTAAGACTGGTGTATGAAACTCTAGTCTTAATAAATTTCCCCTTGTATGTGCATGGACTTGTATGTATTCTGCTACACGGCCCCATTCAGGGATGCTAGCCGCAAGTCAGAGCTGCTGGGTCACAAATAATATATCAGGGCTGTACCTGGGGCAAGTATGCAGCTGTAATTATTAAAAGTAAATAATCATGTATATTAGTGGAAAAAAACACAAAAAAACACAAAAAAACACTGTTGTATGCTCTGCTGCTGAAATCAGAAGCATTTCACTAGAAATACCTGACTTTTCCAATAAAAATAGGAGATTTGTAGACAATGGGGTTCATTGTTAAAGACTGGCCAGTCTTAATCTAAAGAGTGCTTGAGTAAGATGCGCCTAATTTATTAAAAGTCGCATCTATGGCTGGCTGTGCGGCAAAAAGTGAAATAGACTCTGGCTACGAGCTGGATTAGATTTGAACTATAATTTACGCCGTTTCGGGTGTAAATTTGTGGGGCAGTGAAAGGTCATATATATTCCGATAAGCCTGCCCACCATAGTAAAGCACCGTGAGCAGCGCAAACATCTCAAAAGTCACAATTTTTTCTTTTGCACAAATTGCGACTTCAGGCATTTGCGACTTTTCTCCGGAAAACTGGAGTAGAAAAAATAATAAATTCCCTTAAAAATCTTGGTACAAAAACCACAGGTTGAGAAGACAGACACACACACACACACACACACACACACACACACACACACACACACACACACACAGGTCTGTATATAAAAATGGTTTTACAAAAGTGTTTAATATTTTATAGAATAATAAAATACTTATTAACTTAGTTCAGAAATACATGAACAAAAAATATACATGTATTTAACACTTTAAAAGCCTTAAAAAGAATAGGACCAAAAGTATAACAAAAAATAATGGCCTTGCTTCTGTGTCCGCATGACGACGCTTCTTGCATGTGGTCTGACAGGTTCAGTTAAATAATAAAACCATTTATGAATACTGGTAACTACAATGAACCACGTGCCATATTCACCAACACGGCACTTGTCTCTTAAGGAACAACACCAGATTGTACTGGCTTAGTTCGCTGCCACATTTCTTTAAAGAAAAGTTTATGAATCAGTGGCAAAGCCATATCCCCTGTTTTGGTCCTACAAAAAGTTGTAGGTGACTGCATTGAAGAGAATGGAGTCATCTTTTCAAAGTCAATAAAATTTTTTTACGGAATTGCTTTGATTAACGCGACCCATCATGCGTTGATCAAAATTGCCATGTACCTTGTTGTCCACATTCTAATTGGCTTGAATAGCAGCAGAAATGTGTAAACAAAGATGTGGATAGAGATTTGGATTTGGACGAGCCCCTATGATAGCAATGAAATTGCAATAATACAGAGGTGTTTTCATGGCGACACAATTACTGCAGGCTTCAGGGGCGGGGCTGTAAACTTAAAGGGGTTGTACAGGTTGGGGGCTCACATCTGGACTGATCATATACGGATGGACAGGTAATTCGCATTAAAAAAAAAGTTTTTTTTTTTAATGTAGCAAGTTGGCTTATTTATTTTTAATCTCGATATAGAACTTCTGGTAGTTTTCCTTTGAGCATTAACCATTACAGCAATATTCTAGTTCAGGAACTCATTTAACTGTTTTAGTTTGTCACATTGGTTTACAACATCTGGTATAGAAAGAAGAACCTGGAGAAAAATAAGCAAACAATAAGTTATCACGTGTACAAGCTCAATAGCCTTGTATGTAAATGAAGCCTGGAATTTACATCTTACCTGTCGTATTCTTACAATAATATTGTCAAGTTTCCGTACTTCTGCCTCTGAAAGTGCTAGATTAGCTGCCAGTATATCCTTCTACAAAAGACCACATATAAATATGAACAGGATTGCCATCATACAGTGCATTCAGAAAGTTTTCAGACCCTTTGACTTTTCACATTTTATTATGTTGAGGCCTTGTGCTAAAATAAAAATCCAAGTTTTTCCCCCATCATTCTGCACTCAATGCCCCATAATGACAAAATGAAAACAGAATTGTAGAGTTTTTTGCAAATTTATTAAAAATGAAAAACTCAAATTTCGCAGACATAGGTATTCAGACCCTTTGCTATGACACTTGAAATTTAGCTCTGGGGGTCTCCCATTTCTCTAGATAATCTTTGAAATCTTTCTACACCTTGATTGAAGTCCACCTGTGGTAAATGTATTTGATTGGACATGATTTGGAAAGACACACCCCTGTCTATATAAATTCTCACTGCTGACAATGCATATCAGAGCAAAAACCAAGCCATGAGGAGGAAAGAGCTCAGAGACAGGATTGTGTGGAGGCACAGATCTGAAGAAGGGTACAAAAACATTTTTGGAGCACCGAAAGCTCCCAAGAGCACAGGGGACTCTCTAATTCTTAAATGGAAGCAGGTTGAAACAGCCAGCACTCTTCCTAGAGCTAGCTGGCCTACCAAACAAAGTAATAAAGGGAGAATGGCCTTGGTAAGAGATGGTGACCAAGAACCCAATGGTCACTCTGGCTGAGCTCCAAAGATCCTATGTACAGATAGGAGAAACTTCCAGAAGGTCAACCATCACTGCAGCACTCCACTGGCAGAGTGGACAGAAAGAAGCCTTTTCTCGGTAACAGACACATGAAAGCCGCGTGAAGTTTGCAAAAAAGCACCTAAAGGACTCTCAGACTGTGAGACACAAGATTCTGTGGTCTGATGAAACCAAGACTTGACGCTTAGAACTGAAGCCAAAAAGTTATGTCTGGAGGAAACCGGGCACCACTCATCACCTGCCCAATACAATCCCTACAGTGAAGCACGGTGGTGGCAGCATCATGCTGTGGGGTGTTGTTCAGCGGCTGGGACTGGGAGACAGGTCAGGGTTGAGGGAAAGATAATTGGAGCAAAGTACAGAGACATTCTTAATGAAAGCCTGATCCTGAGTGCTCTGGACCTCAGACTGGGCCGAAGGTTCACCTTCCAACAAAACAACGACCCTAAGCACACAGCCAGGACAATACAGGAGCGACTTCGGGAGAACTCTGTGAATGTCTTTGAGTGGTTTCAAGTATGGGCTCTGGCTGGGACAAACAAACATCTCTGGAGAGACCTGAAAATGGCTGTACGACAGTCCCCATCAAACCTGACAGAGCTTGAGAGGATCTGCAGAAAATCCCCAAATCCAGGTGTGCAAACCTTGTGGCATCATACCCAAGAAGACTGGAGGCTGTTATCGCTGCCAAAGGTGCTTCAACTAAGTGCTGAGTAAAGGGTCTGAATACTGACGGTCAATGCAATAGTCTAGTTTTTCCTTTTCAAGAAATTAGCAAAGATTACTAGCATTCGGTTTTCACTTAGTCAGTATGTGGTATTTAGTGCAGAATGATGGGGAAGAGCTTGAATTTTTTATATTTAAGCACAAGGCCTCAACATAACAAAATGTGAAAAAAAAATGTTTAGGGTCTGAAGACTTTCCAAATGCATTGTATATGTAAAACAAATGTCTATTATAACGGACTGCTCTGTGTCCTTAACTCCATCCCACTCACCCCATTTAAAGTTGTCTGGGATGGCCAATTTTAAGAAACCTGGTTAGAAGTGGCCATTTTTATTGAAATTAAATTAGTTTATTAATATTCATAATAAATTAGGCACGCTATTATTTCTTACATCCCCAAGACCGACTGCATTGTTCCCATGGTCCTCCAACTCCTCCCTCCCATACAGCAGTCTTGTCATGAGGCCACTAAATCCAATAGTTCTGGTGCTGTACAGGGATGGGGGTGAGACATTGCTTACATCCTCACAAGCTATACACACATCCATACCTGCCTACCTACACCTGTTCACACAGTCTGTTTTTCTTTTGCAGGCAGAAAAATCTGCCTCAAAATTCCTTCAGGAATCAGCATAAAAAAACCTCAGTGTGAACTTGCCCTAAAATTACAAACTTTAACTTCTATGGAAATGGCCATGGTGAAGCCCCTTTAACATTCTATTGGAGTAGTCCTTGTTCCTGATGTTATGAAGTTAAATTAGATCCTGTGTTTTAGGACACTGAGCGTTCCTATACACAATGCCATCAGATAGATTGGGCTGTCACACTGATGCCATGTGCTGCTCTCCTATAGAGTCAAGGTTCATAAATGAGGTAAGTTAACCATCAATGAAGAAGGTGAAAATTTTAAGCTGAACGGTAACATAACTAAGGAATGATCTTTCTAAAGGAGTTTGACAATTTGTAAAATACTTACGTGTCTCATTAGTCGCTGAATTGCTTCTGACTTTGAATATTCAGTGTCAACGAGTTTCAGTCTTAATGTAGTTAACTAAGGAAAACCAAATTAAGGATAAAAAAAATCTGGTTATAAAATAGAAGGCTAGAGCCAACCAACAATATTCCGGTCAGTGAAAAGTCACCTGACAACCGTAAAAGAAATCCAACATTGTTGGAATTCTTGCGATTACTACAAGTGGCACAAAACCATTTTTTCACCATAGAAAACCAATAAGGTTGGGGTAGAATTGCAGGTTAAAGTCTAAGGCCCCATTTGCACATGGCCGTGCCCGTAATCACTGTCAGTCATTACGGGCATGGGCGGCCGTGGACAGCCACTCGCATTTTCGGTCCGTGCTCCCATACAAAGTATCGGAACACGGCCCGTAAAAAGCAAAATATACGACATGTCCTATCTTTTCTGGAGACTTTCTACAGCCCGTAACGGGAAGGTGTCCAGAATAGAAATTAATGGGTCCCTAATTGCAGACGAATTCTACGGTCATGTGTATGGGGCTAAGTGATTGATCGTTTAGCCAACAGCCTTCTCTGTCAGACTAATCAGTTTGGCTAGAAGATTATTTCTACGTTGAGAGGGATAAACGACCACAAGACACCTTTATAAACGCTTATCTTGGAGGAAACAGTAGCATTGGATGGACGAGATGAAATCTCAATCCTGATGGCAGATGTCGAGGGATAGACCGCTAGCACTAATTGCCATGAAATTGTTTGGAAATTGGTGGGATCCACCTAAAAAAAATAAATCGTGTCTGCTGCCAGCAACAAACATGAGGGGAAGGCGTCACATATGCAAAAGTAAAGAAAGTAGTGCGACTCACATCTTTGTGCAAGAGTAGTTTCTCCATAATCCAGTTTCTTGCAGCCTCTGTGGAATTCTGAGATAGTTCTTGTTTCAGGACTTCCACCTCTTTTTCACACACCTTCAGAGACACCTGTAACTCTGTATTTTCCTGAATAAGAACCTAATAGAATGCATATATGAAATTATGGAAATCTTTAAGTGCCCCGAACACATACATGTAAACCTCACCAGAGAAAACAGGGACTTGACCATACTAATTTCATATGTCAAATATGGGAAATGTAGGTAACTGAAAATTTTATACATACTTGTACCGCATCAGACCGAAGCATTTTAATCTATACATTGACCATGGTGTTGTTAAAGGGGTTTTCCGGGTAAAAAAGTTTTTTTGTGCGTTTAAATAAGAGGTGAGGACTACTTACTTATAGAAGGACACTGCGTCGGTGAGGTGTGTACTGCCGTTTTCCAGCACCAGTCATCTGATCACATCAGCACCCACAGTTCATTGGGAGTCAGTGGTTCGAACACCTGTCTCCTACGTCACTGGGCTAAACATGCCCCAGTGGTCGATTTGTCACGGCAGCATGTGACCTAAATACATTCCCTTCCATTGTGTTTTATCCTCCTTGCGGTCTCCCCGTATCAGGCAGATGCGCTGTGCAGTCAAGTAGCATTTTAAACAGTGCATGCACCGGTGACGGTCTCTAAGAGAGGACACAGCCCTGTTATTTAGTGCGGAGTGACTGGGTTTAAGCAAAATATTAGCAGACCCAGTGATCTCCCTTCCATAATGTAAGTGAGGACACCGTTTACTAATATTTTCTTACATATAATCAGACCGCACTATGAACATTGCAGTGCAGTCAAGACACATCGGAAACAAATAGCCAGGAAGACGACCTGCAGGGGGAGGTGTTCAGCGTGCATGGATAAAGAGGAGGAGGGTGATGGGTTCAGGCTGTGTGGATGTAGACAAGGGGTTAAGGAGAAAGAAAAAATAAATAAAATCTCCCAGTAACCCGAACACTTCATTGGCCTGAGACTAGGGAACGGAGTTCTGTGGTCGAGTGGCAATGGCGGAATGATGCATTTGACAGTCGTAGTGTCCATATAAGTAAGTAGTACTCATTTGTCATTTAAAGCAGCAAAAAAAAAAAAAAAAAATCCCCAGGAAAAACCTTTTAAAGATTGGAGGTAGGACAAATATTTGTGCGCTTAGAAGGTATGCGGTATAGGTTATTACATGATGTGAATATATAGAATTATTACCTCCTTTTTTTTCGCCTTACTAAACTGCTGCAATATCTTCTGTTCTTGTTGATTCACAACCTCCTGAAGCTCGCTGATGCACTGCAGACAGATGGTATGTATAAGTCATCAAGTCAACATTGCTCCAGTCACATCACATGTTTGCCATACAGGAAAAAAAATTCGAGGAAACAAATAGAAGTCGGCGGCAAAATGGTGCATTGACTCTTTCGATTTACTGGTTTTTTTTTTGTTCGTTTTTTAAAGCAATATATGCCAATATGTGCAATACAACTTTAGGTATTCAGTGTCAACTAGTTTCAGGATGTTTACATTTTCATTGTGACTTTGGTTCACTATAAAAGCTACAATGCTCTTCCGGATCAGTCGTTGGATGGATACCACGGACACCTAACATACCCCAAATAAAGATTATGTACAACTTAAAAAAAAAAAAATAAAAATCGTTTTTAAACAAAAAATGTGTATCAGTGTGATTGGTGCAACTTCGTAATTACTTTTTATTAACAATTATTTTTACTTTTTCAGATACAGCTACGTTGTATTCTGTATACAGAGCAGCTGTATCTTGTGCTGAAATTTGAACCTGTCAGGTAAGCAGCACTGACTGGCTCAGTGACAAGAGGAGTGTCTCTGACACGCAGGATCCAGTTGTTATCGATCACATCTAAGTTCATAACAGATGATAGATTCAGGTCTCAGCGCACGACACAGCTGCTCTGCATACAAGATACAAAGCAGCTGTATCTGAAAAAGTAACAATGACTACAAAAAAAAGTAATTACAAAGTTGCACCACACATTTTTTTTAAAAAAATAGCTTTTAAAAAGGTGTAAATAGCCTTTAACTAAAGAATTTCCGCTTCTCGCGCCATTTTTTCCCATCAAATTCGTCAGAGCCTTTGACCGCAGTGTGTATGGGAAAATCTGAAGGGAATTTAACTTGATGGGAAAATTTAAATCAGAGTTACTAAACGGTCACCTTTTCTTTGCTGGTTACTTTTTCATCCAAGATACAATTTCTCCTTTTCAGGTTGCCAAACTCTTCCTGGAGGACACGCATTTCAGACATATGCTGGAATCTTTGACTCTGAAGTTCTTCTTTTAGAGATGAGCTGAGAGTAAAAAATAAATAAAATGTAATTGGATAGAGGTCATCACAGAACTCTTGAACAGGCCATTGGGAAAAACACCATTCATATGGTTTACAGGAGTTCAAATCAACTCTATGGCAGTTAAAGCATATCTAACTTTTCAGGACAAGTTGCCATATGTGTGTAACACTTTTATTATATAACTTGTATATGGCCTTATTTTTACAGTTTTCCCACTCTGCAGGCTCTTCCTCTGTTTTCACTGCACTAGTGGGTGGAGCCTAACTGTTTTCGTGTCTTGGATACACAGCACACAGAGAAGGAGAATCCTGCTCTAACATACATACACATACTAGCAGCTGCAGCACATCTGTGTCTCACTCTGCTCCCCCATCCCCTCTCCATGTCTGTGTCGCTCTTTGCTCTCCCTCCCATCTCCAATGACTTCTATGAGCAGCCAGTGAAGAGACACTCCCTCACTTCCTCTGCTATGTAACGAATGACGGATTTTGCTTGACAATAGGTGGTGGACAGCAAATTACCGGAAGGGAGACGCATAGTGGCAGTAAATTCACAAAGAAATTGCATGGATAAACATTGCATGGACTACATTTTAACAGTAAGTAAATGACAAAGTTGATATACAGTGGTGCTTGAAAGTTTGTGAATTTTTTTTTATAATAATAAAAGTTTTTATTGAACCAATATGCATCACAACACATGAATCCACAGGATCTATCACATATTATTCAAGTATATCACAGTGTTGGTTCAAAGTTTTACAGAAAAGAACCCCATAACATAAAACCAGAACAACATGGTCTATTCAAAGTAGTATACAATATCAGTATCTATCTGTATCACATCACATTGCTACAATATCCGGAATCTTTCCATTTATCCCAATAGGAAGCCTTCTTATACACACCTTGAATCGAGGCCAATGAACATTGCATAACACAATTATTACTCACATAATGTACAAGTTCAGGAATAGTAGGTACAGTAACAGATTTCCAATATTTTACAATCAAAATTTTGGCCGATAACATCATATGAAACAAAATGAGTCTATCATTATGAGCAAAGTCAACAAAACCTACATGTAACAATGCCAGGGCCGGTGATGACGTAATTGAAGTTCCCATAATAGATTTTAAAAGACTCTCGACTCGTGTCCAGAAAACTTTAATAGCCGGACAACCCAAAAAAATATGAAGTATCGTACCTCTAGAGGCAAGGCATCTCCAACACTGAGAAGAGGAAGAAGGATATATAAGAGACAGACGATGTGGAGTATAATACCATCTATACAAAAGTTTCCTTGAAGCCTCTAAATGTGTTGCACACTTTGAAAGGGAGAATGCCAATTTAAATGTGGATTCCCATTCCTCCATAGTAATAGAGATGTCTAAATCCGACTCCCATTTTGCCAAGCAGGCTATTGGCTTTTGAGAAAATTTCGCACAGAACGCTGCATATATAGTCTAGAGATAACCTTGGCCGTTCTAGCGAAGTTCCTAAATGCCATTTCCTCAACAGATCTAGGAAAAACATCATATCTAGGAAGAGAATTCAGCAGATTTCTCACCTCGTAATTACTTATAAAAATCATTCCTAGGAATTCTGAATTTATGTCATATATCAGCAAACGGTAGAAGCGGACCATGGTCCAGAATATCAGAAACTACTTCAATCCCTGCATCAATCCAATTTTGCAATACTATATCAGGAGTTAGAAAAGGAATAAGTCGAAGAGGTAAATCAAGACACCTCATCGGAAAAATAGGAGCATCTACACAGAACTTTTTCCAAACTCTAAATCCTGCGTCCAATGTTAGAAATGTAGACTTGGGAAGTTTATCTCCCTTAGCTAACATCCACAATTGAGCATCAATTGGAAAATTTTCATGTAACTCCTTTTACTTAGATATCCAATGTTTCTTCGCATACTGGATAGACCAAAACCTGCTTTGATCTAAAATCACTGCATAATAGCAAAGAGACATCTGCGGAATAGCCAAACCCCCCTTGCCAATAGGCCTGTATAAGACTTCTGCTGAGATTCTGGGACATACCTATTCACTATACCTTGAAGTTGTTTTAGAAAGGCGTTCGACTAGGAATTTACCTACTTTCTTAACATGTACAATATTTCTGGCAACACCATCATTTTAATAGCGGAGATACAACCCACCCATGATGCTTCATATTTTAAATAGTTAGCCAGGTCCAGCTCCACCTGTTTTAGTAACGGTAGAGAATTATGCTTATGAAAAAGGGAAGTGGGATAAGCCAATTTTATACCTAGATATGGTATGGAATCTACTGCCCATAAGAACGCATATTTGGTTTGTAAAGACCTCTGAAGAACATCTGGTATATTCATACCCAATATTACTGACTTACTCACATTCAACTTCTAGTATGAAACTGAACTAAACTCTTCTAAAATCTTAGTAACTGCTGGCAAAGACACCTCAGGTTTAGACATTGCAATAATCACTTAGTCTGCGAATAATACAATTTTATGATCCGTTGCGCCTACTTTACCACTAATCTCAGGATTTGAACGAATTAAAGCTGCGAAAGGTTCCATCACCATAGTAAAAATAAGCGGGGATAAAAGACAACCTTGCCTTGTCCCATTAGTAATACCGAATTTTTTGGAAGAATATCCAGATGTATTTACCAGTGTTGACGGAGAAGTATAGGAGAGCCAGAATACTATGGTGAGCCACCCCATTAATACCAAATGTGGACAGAATTTCCCCCAAATAGCCCCATTGAACCCGAACAAAGGCCTTCTCCGCGTCAAGGGAAAGAAGCAAAGAAGGCACCCGATCTCTTTCAACCAAACCTAATAAATTCACAAACCTCCGAGTCCCATCTGAAGAAAGCCTCCCCCTTACAAACCCCACTTGATCCGGATGTATCAGATCAGGCAGTACCTTAGCTAATTGTTCTGCAATAATTTTAGAGTATAATTTAAAGAGGCTCTGTCACCAGATTATCAAATCCCTATCTCCTATTGAATATGATCGGCGTTGCAATGTAGATAAGAGCAAAGTTGTTTGTTTTTTTTAAAACGATAATTTTTGCCCAAGAGATATATATATATACACACACACACACACACACACACACACACACACACACACACACACACACACACAGTAAAGGAAATAAGTATTTGATCCCTTGCTGATTTTGTAAGTTTGCCCACTGTCGAAGACATGAACAGTCTAGAATTTTTAGGCTAGGTTAATTGTACCAGTGAGAGATAGATTATATAAAAAAAAAAAAAAAACAGAAAATAACATTGTCAAGATTATATATATTTGCATTGTGCACAGAGAAATAAGTATTTGATCCCTTTGGCAAACAAGACTTAATACTTGGTGGCAAAACCCTTGTTGACAAGCACAGCAGTCAGTCGTTTTTTGTAGTTGATGAGGTTTGCACACGTTAGATGCAATTTTGGCCCACTCCTCTTTGCAGATCATCTGTAAATCATTAAGATTTCGAGGCTGTCGCTTGGCAACTCGGATCTTCAGCTCCCTCCATAAGTTTTCGATGGGATTAAGGTCTGGAGACTGGCTAGGCCACTCCATGACCTTAATGTGCTTCTTTTTGAGCCACTCCTTCGTTGCCTTGGCTGTAGGTTTCGGGTCATTGACGTGCTGGAAGACCCAGCCACGAGCCATTTTTAATGTCCTGGTGGAGGGAAGGAGGTTGTCACTCAGGATTTGACGGTACATGGCTCCATCAATTCTCCCATTGATGCGGTGAAGTAGTCCTGTGCCCTTAGCAGAGAAACACCCCCAAAACATAATGTTTCCACCTCCATGCTTGACAGTGGGGACGGTGTTCTTTGGGTCATAGGCAGCATTTCTCTTCCTCCAAACATGGCGAGTTGAATTACTGCCAAAGAGCTCAATTTTAGTCTCATCTGACCACAGCACCTTCTCCCAATCACTCTCAGAATCATCCAGATGTTCATTTGCAAACTTCAGACGGGCCTGTACATGTGCCTTCTTGAGCAGGGGGACCTTGTGGGCACTGCAGGATTTTAATCCATTACGGCGTAATGTGTTACCAATGGTTTTATTGGCGACTGTGGTCCCAGCTGCCTTGAAATCATTAACAAGTTCCCCCCATGTAGTTTTCGGCTGAGCTCTCACCTTCCTCAGTTGTCTCCTTCTCACCCAGCGTCTTACTTATGGGTTTGTAGCCCATTCCAGCCTTGTACAGGTCTATGATCTTGTCCCCGACATCCTTAGAAAGCTCTTTGGTCTTGCCCATGTTGTAGAGGTTAGAGTCAGACTGATTAATTGAGTCTGTGGACAGGAGTCTTTTATACAGGTGACCATGTAAGACAGCTGTCTTTAATGCAGGCACCAAGTTGATTTGGAGCGTGTAACTGGTCTGGAGGAGGCTGAACTCTTAATGGTTGTTAGGGGATCAAATACTTATTTCTCTGTGCACAATGCAAATAAATATATATAATTTTGACTGTGTGATTTTCTGTTTTGTTTTTTTTATATAATCTATCTCTCACTGGTAAAATAAAACTAGCCTAAAAATTCTAGACTGTTCATGTCTTTGACAGTGGGCAAACTTACAAAATCAGCAAGGGATCAGATACTTATTTCCTTCACTGTATATATATATATATATATATATATATATATATATATATATATATATATATATATATATATACCATAAACACAACAAAAATTGAACAGCACATTCCAACTAAATGATACAAAATACGCAGGTGCAAGAACACCTATGACTGCAGATATACAGCAGATATAAAAAAATGGCGACAGCACCCTGCAACACTAATGCCACCTAAACCACTAAATATAAATAGATATGCACTAAAGCTCAATCTACCTACAAATAGGGAGGTTCTTAGTGCACATTTTGATCAAAAAGTGTTAGCCCACCTGCCACGACAAGGCGACCTCTGTAAGGTGGGAACCTACGCTGCACATACACCCAGAACTGGGACTAAGCCTACATATATACCTGGGGATGGTAGGATCCAGCATTGAACTGATTAAAATCACCCAGGGCAGAATGGGAGGAGTGCAAGAACAACAAGTGGAGGCAGTCACTAACCCCACATATATGGATACATATATATATATATATATATATATATATTTATGCAATGAGCTTTTCAATGGACAACTGGGCGTGTTTTCTCGTTTTACCAACTGGGCGTTGTGAATAGAAGAAGTGTATGACGAATCAGCATCATACACTTCTCATCGTTCCCACCCAGCTTCTTTCACTGCATACAGCGTGACGTAACCCACAGGTCCTTCAACATTGTCGTCGTACAAAGAAGATACATCGGCTCCAGGCGTCCAAAAGGTTAATATGCTCGTCTCTAGGGAGTTGGCTATGCTTACCTGCACATACCCTGCACTGTACCCTCTGACGTCTGGAGCTGATGTGTCTTCTCTCTTCCGACGCCAAGGTTGAAGAACCTGTGGGTGACGTCATTATTCCCAGCCAGCTTCTTTCACTGCAGACACGCAGCGTGACGTCACCCACAGGTCCTTTAAAGGGACTATTAAGACCCTTGACATTAAGGGAAGCTATTTGTAACACCATCACATTGCAATATTAAAGCCACCTATTATAACTCCATTGAGACCCCCCACTGACATAGGAAAATAGATGACGACATTTACATAGCAATGTAGATAAGCTTTACCTAGACCAAAAAACAGAACAAAAAGTACAGCTGACACACTGTCAGTAACCCTGAACCAAACCAGTGAAACGTCGCATCCATAGGCAGGATGCACAGGGAGGAAAAAAGAGACATCACTTGCAAGGTCTCAACATGAGCCGTACCAAGGCATAGACCATTATCAACTTTAGGTATGACACTTTAGGCACTATACTGAACACCAGTCCAGGACCCTGCAAAAAAGAAATGTCCGAAAACGTTCAGACCCTCCAAAGGCCATCAATGAATTCTATTGAGAGGAACATGATTAAATCAATGTGGAGATTTTGTAACCCACTCCTCCTCTAGCCGGGGTGCAACATTCTATCTTGACGACGAACCTGAAGAACCATGCGGGGACAACCGCCATTCTTGAAGCAACTGCAGCACTCTCCCAGGTGAATTTGCCATCACCTTCCTGCCAGCCTTCGTGATCACCATCTTCACTGGAAATCCACACTTATATTGGATATTATGCATTCTCAGAGTTCTTGCAACCTCCTGGAATTCTTTCCTTTTAGCCAAAGTCACTGCAGATAAGTCTGTAAAGACCAACATGTCACAAAATCGTTCAGGAATATCTCCCGGATTTCTAGCAGCTTGCATCATCTTTTCCTTGAAATGGAAGAAATGCAGCCGAGCAATCACATCTCTGGGTATGGCGGCAGAAGGCTCCTTAGGTTTCGGGATGCGATGAACTCTGTCAATAAGTAAATCTAGTGCCGGAGAGTCAGGCAAGAGTGCTACAAAATAATCAGTGAGAAATTCCCCAATTGCTACGGTTTAATTGATTCAGGTATACCCCTGAACCTGACATTGTTACGCTGAGAACGATCCTCCATAATCGGCAATTTTTAAGCGCATGATCCCCACTTCTTCCTCCAGGGAAGAATTAATATCCACCAGCTCATTATGTGCGGTAGAAAATTCCGCCATCTTGGTCTCCATATGAGATGTACGATCACCAAGTGCAGTAAATTCAGCTTGTATATTCAAAAAAGCTGACTGTATGTCCTTTTGCAAAAAAGATCTCAAATTCTCCAGCATCCCTTTCAGCACATCCTTCGTAACAGGATGAAACTGCCGGGAGTGAAGAGGTAAGTGTTGTAAGTTTTGTGAAGCACATGGCGGTCCTCCGTCCATGTCCACCGCGGGAGACATTTCAGGCAACCCCACATAAGTACTCACAGTACTCCGGAGATGATCCGGTCCAGGGACCCCCGATGACAGTTGGGGGGAAGCGATGCAACCAGATACACTGGATGTGGAGGACGCGGGGGAAGGAGTAGCTCTGTCTCCCTGTTCCATGTCCGGTCTAGCGCCGGCGCCATCTTGAGACCTCGTGGACAAAGAACTCTAGGTCTGGCTGAGCTCGCCTTCTTTTTTGCTTTCCCCATGTGAAGCGTTGATGTCGCTTGTTGTCCTGTAACCCTAAAGTCACTTATCATCTCTCGATGTGCCGATTAAAGCTGCTTTGATGCCTGGTGTAACGGAGATAAGGCAAACACGACTTACTCCATGCTCGTCCGGCCACGCCCCCACTCCAGAATTTTCTATATCTTTGTATACATTTTACCTAAAGCTACATCAGATTTTCATACAAGTCCCAGAACCAAATCAGGAAAGCGTCAAAAATATGAAAAACTTGGTAATTTTAGTAAAATGATCCAATACCACATATTTGTGAGTGGCAAAAGTATGTGAACCTTTAGGATTAGCAGATAATTTGAAGGTGAAATTAAAGTCCGTTTTTTCAATCAATGGGATGATAATCAGGTGCGAGTGGGCGACTTGTTTTGCTAGATCCCTTTTTGTTTTTAAAGTCTGAGTTGATGGAAAACTTTAGGGTGAATGGACCCCTCTCCCAGAGCTGGTCTCTCTAAGCTGAGAAAATCTGCGCCCAATTGAGGTATGTGGACTACTGACCGCTATGAAATATGCTGCTCCGCCAACAATAGCATCTGAAAGGATTGCCATGGAATCGCCAGACCTCTGGTGTCGCCATGGTGGTTCAGATAAGAAACCGCTGTGGAGTTCTCGTTCTGGTTCCTGACTGACCAACACTGAAATAGAGTCCAATGGGAAAGGGCTAAGAAGACTGCCTTCAATTCCAGAACGGTGATCTGTAAGGCCATATCCTCCTGCGATCAAGCGCCCTGAAACACGTGGAGACCAAAAAGCTGAACCACACTTGGACAGACTGGCATATATTGAGACGACCAGCCACTGGAGACGGAGAAAAGACTGACCTATCGTGATGGCCAGTGTGGTCTCCCACCATCACACTTTGACAAACCCAAGTTGGCAGGAGAACCAACTTGTACTGTCAGTCCTGAGATGTCCCAGCACAAGAGCCTCACCCCTTTGAGGGACCTGGATTGGAATTTTGCATATGGAACTGCCTCGAAAGTCAAGACCATCCTGCCCAACACCCATATGCGAAACCGGGTAGATGGAGAGTCCTGGAGAAGATCATTCACACACTCCATGGTCTGAGTTGGGACTAATGAGTATTTCCCCTCGTTGACGATCCACCTGAAACTTTTCAATGTGTACATAGTAATAATGCGACCACCGACCACAGGGATTCTATGCGAAATACTCAGCAAGCAAAGAAAGCAGTTTAACTTCCTTCGATCCAGGACAGATCCATCCCTTTCTTGGTAATGTGAAGAGATTCAAGTAGGATCCCTAAAAAGTTTGCGTTCCCAACATCAGATTACGGTATAGTGTATGATGTAAAGATAACGATTCTCAGAAAACACAATCTCCAGTGAAAGCTCTGATCAGACATTGAGGTAGCAAACAATGAGGGGAGATTCTAGGTATGAAGCCTGCGTTACTGTGAATGCAGCTATGTACCAGTAAAAGATAAGTAATGTAATGCATTTACAAAGTTACTCAACTGTTTATGTAGGTTAAGTCTATATAAACTGTAAAATGGACATACCCATAGAGTTTCCTTCATATTATATTAGGCACCAGTATTACACTTAAGCAGTCTCTGCTCTACTCCCACTCACATTTCCATTTTGAAGCCTTGGATGATCTGCCGTTTTTTCTCCATGGCATTCGACGAGGTGGTGACGACATCAGCAACAATGCTACTCAACTCAACTACTATATCTGGCAAACGTTTCTCTGGTGTACCTAGAAATCAAGAAACATTTTTACCAATCACGTGTAAAAAAAAACAACACATTATCTATATGGAGCTTTATGGAGAGGCTTTTTCATTTTCCAGCAGGACATGGCACGTGCCCACACTGCCAAAAGTACCAATACCTGGTTTATTAACCACAGTATCACTGTATTGGCCAGCAAACTCACCTGACCTAAACCCCATAAAGAATCTATAGGGTATTGTCAAGAGCAAGAGGAGACACCAGACCCAACAATGCAGACGAGCTGAAGGCCACTATCAAAGCAACCTGGGCTTCCATAACACCTCAGCAGCGCCACAGGCTGATCACCTCCATGCCACGCCGCATTGATACCACCTCAGCAGTGCCACAGGCTGATCACCTCCATGCCACGCCGCATTGATACCACCTCAGCAGTGCCACAGGCTGATCGCCTCCATGCCACGCCGCATTGATACCACCTCAGCAGTGCCACAGGCTGATCACCTCCATGCCACGCCGCATTGATGCAGAAATTCATGCAAAGTCGCAGCTCCGACCAAGTATTGAGGGCATATACTGTACATACTTTTCAGTAGGCCAACATTTGGGTATTAAAAATCATTTTTGAAATTGGGCTTAAACAATATTCAAATTTTGAGACGCAGAATTTTTGGTTTTCATTAACAGTTAGCCACAATTATCAACATTAAAAAGAAAAAAAATGTTGCAAATCGATCAGTGTGTGTAATGAATCTATATAATATATATGAGTTACACTTTTTGAGTTGAATTACTAAAATATATTAGCTTTCTGATGATATTCAAATTCATTGAGAAGGACTAGTATATATACAGCTATATGTTTGGCTAAAAGAGTGGATATAAAAGATACTCTTGGACCATGAAAAGTTGCTTGCATCATGCAGTTCTGTGTTTTGCATTCAGCGTACTGATCTGTCTTACAACACTGCGAACATGTCTATTAAATATGGGAATGATTTAAATAAAATAAAAAATAAAAAAAAATGCTAAAAAGAAAAGCAGAGACCTGCATACACAAATATGTAATATATATATTAAAATGAAGCCGACTCTGCGATCTGGTCATGAATGCCGCTTATAAAACCAAAACCCTGCACGATCAGCTGTTACTACTGTGAGAAGTTGTGCTCATGCATACAGTTCTGCAGGGGATATGTAGTAGTATACTATATGGGGGCCATTTAAATGAACATATCGTGCCTGCTAGAGAAGGAGCGGCTAATAAATGAATGGCAGCTCTTCAGTCTTGTTTTAAAAAGGTCATTTTTTTTAGATCGCTGTAGTAACAAACCAAGATAACACAATGATATTCCATACCATTTAACACTTACCAGCAGATGGGGAGGTTACTGGGAGTACTACAGTAAATGCGCTAGTTTTACTCCAGATGCTTTCTCTTTTGCCTGCAGTCAAGAAAATGAATGGTAAAAAAAACAAAAACAATTTGAATGTTCATTGAAAAAACATGCTCTGAAAATCGTTCAGCACTGTTCATCTAAAACATGGCCAGCAAATGTCAGAATATGCATCGGCAAATGTAATCTACAGAGCTGCAAACAATAAAAAATACAACATTTTAATCCAGAGAAAGATCTTATTCTGCCATCAGACCTTCCACTGTTAAAGAACTAGCAAAGAGAATCTTACACTGGCTGAAAGCTACCCCTGCCTTCATCCCACATTTACAAATAGCAGTATGTGACAGAGCAGCACAATCTACCGTGTTCCTCCCTCTCTGTATTCTTCATCTACCAAGCCAAGAACTGGGGTTTGCAGTGTTTGCTGGGAGTAGATCAATACATTCACACTCTGACTTTTCATATGGAGTAGTTTGTTTCCTCTCGGTCCGAT
Source organism: Rhinoderma darwinii (assembly GCF_050947455.1). Classification (NCBI taxonomy): domain Eukaryota; kingdom Metazoa; phylum Chordata; class Amphibia; order Anura; family Rhinodermatidae; genus Rhinoderma; species Rhinoderma darwinii. The sequence continues at coordinate 421,399,105 of NC_134688.1, forward strand.
TGCGCTGTAGTTCAAAGGACAAGCATCCCCTCCGAATCAGCGGACCATTGCTGTAAAGTTTATACAACTAAACCTCTCAGGATCGGTGTAAAAACTGCCGAAACGCTCAGGATTGCTCTCTTTTAGGCTTTGTTCACAATTCCAGTAGTTCTTTCCAATAGGCAGAATAGTGCAGAAATCTAAACTATATTATCAAATATAAAAACAGGGAAAAAAACAAAACACTGACCCAATATAAGTCTAAGGTTTCATTCACATCTGCGTCAGGGTTCCGTTTTGACTGAATGGAGCCCTGACTGACACAAATGGAAAGCATAGATTTCCGTTTCCATCACCATTGATTTCAATGGTGTCAGATCCGGGGCCAATGGTTTCCGTTTGTTTACGTTGTGCAAGGGTTCCGTCGTTTTGAACGGGATGCTGTAGTTGGGGCTGAAAGCAGATGGATCTGCATAGCATCCGTTCGGCAGAACTGCAGCTCTGCTCGTATTCAGTTGAATAGGAGCATAGCTGCAGCTCGGCTGCTATTCATTGACCGGAGCCAACTGCTTCCGGCAGCATCGTCCGGCACCCGGAGGCAGCCGGATCGGTGAGGGGTCCGTGTGTGGGACACGCACTGCTCATATACTGATGACCTATCCGGTGGATAGGTCATCAGTTTTTAGAAAGTGGAAAACACCTTTAAGTCTGGATCTGTTATAGTCGTAGCTCTTGTCAAAACGGAAGCCTTGATGCCAGTTTGAACAGAGCCTTACTCTATGCTATTTATTGCAGGCAACCTAGATTCAAAGTTTTCCTATAAGAATTCATAGACATCCTACAGCAACGCTCCAGTATTGAGTAAGTAGAGAAAGAGCGCATGCTCGGTGAAGATCTCGCCAGTTTCTACTCAGCAAACAGTGCAGATCCCGGGAGGATCAGCTGCAATATCTCAGTAAAGAAGCAGACTTGTGCAGCTCCATTATTTATATGTTTTTTGTTTAGATAAAATATACCCTTGACAAAAGTAAAGCGCAGGACAATTAAAGCCTAGTGGACCAGAACAATTTCTGGATTTTTCCACTTTGTATCCCAGTGCTCTTAACTTTATTTTTTGTTTGACATAGCTGTATGAAACGGTTACATTTACATTATCGCTTAATTTAGATTCATTTTTATTTTAGCAAAAGTGCCAAATAAAAGTTCCGTTGCACTTGTTTTTTTCTCTTCATTATACACCAATCATATATGCTGCTATAAACTTTTGGTGCAGGTTGTTATGGTCGTGAAGATACCAAATATGTGTAAAGTATTTTGTTTTGGGACTTAACGCTCATGTATTGTAAAATAAAAATATATGCATGCGTGTATTTTTTTTCTTATTAATTTTTCTTTTTTGGAATCCCATAGGGAGATTTTTTTATTTTGATATTTAACTTTAAAGAGACTCTGTCACCACATAAGTGCCCTATCTCCTACATAAGGAGATCGGCGCTGTAATGTAGGTGACAGTAATGCTTTTTATTTAAAAAACCGATCTTTTTTCACAACGTTAGAAGCGATTTTAGTTTATGCTAATGAGCTTTCTTAATGCCCAAGTGGGCGTACTTTTACTTTCGACCAAGTGGGCCTTGTACAGAGGAGTGCATGACGCTGACCAATCGGTATCATGCACTCCTCTCCATTCATTTACACTGCACTAGCGATATAGATATATCGCTATGTGCAGCCTCATACACAAGCCCTAACATTACTAGTGTCCTGATAATGAATACACATGAAATCCAGACTGGACGTCATGTGTACTCAGAATCCTGACACTTCTGAATCTTTTTTGTGAGATTCCAGCAACGGATACGAAATCTCGCGAGATCACGGAGCTAAACGAGATTTGGTTTCACTTGCCGGAATCTCACAAAAAAAAAAAAAAAAAAAGAGTCAGAAGTGTCAGGATTCTGAGTACACATGACGTCCAGGCTGGATGGTCATGTGTATTCATTATCAGGACACTAGTAATGTTAGGGCTTGTGTATGAGGCTGCACATAGTGATATATCTATATCGCTAGTGCAGTGTAAATGAATGGAGAGGAGTGCATGATGCCGATTGGTCAGCGTCATGCACTCTGTACAACGCCCACTTGGTCGAAAGTAAAAGTACGCCCACTTGGGCATTAAGAAAACTCATTAGCATAAACCAAAATCGCTCCTAACGTTGTGAAAAAAGATCGTTTTTTTAAAAATAAAAAGCATTACTGTCACCTACATTACAGCGCCGATCTCCTTATGTAGGAGACAGGGCACTTATAATGTGGTGACAGAGTCTCTTTAAATGTACTTGCATATACCTATATCTACTGATTTATACACTGGCAATTAAGAGCATACCGAAGTATACCCTAACAAAAGGAAATATAGTCAGACAGCCCTGGGGTCCTTCAATGGATCCTGGGCTGTTCCCTAATGGCATCACAGGTAGTCCCCCTCACTCTTTCCCTTTAAAAGCCGCGATCAGCATTAACGGTGGCAATCAGGTGTTTCTCAGAGTTCCAACTTTACAGCGGAGCTGCGTATCAGCCGTTGCCCAGCTCCCAATCGCATGGGTACACTTGATGTGCCCCTACGATCAGCATAACGAGTACGTTCGTCATGATGCAGCAACGTCCTGCCGCTCATGACAAGCATAGTTATCTTGCCTTGCCCTGCAGTTAAACCATGTTTAAAACAGAAACGCCCTAAAAGCCTAAAGTGCTACAGAGAACCTGCACTTTATTAACTCCTTAACGCTGAAGGACGGATATATCCGTCCTCAGCAGCTGCTAGTTCGCGCAGGAGGACGGATATATCCGTCCTGTGATCGCGCGGGTACTGACAGCGTACCCATGCGATCAGCGGCAGGAGCACGGCTGTTATACACAGCCTGGCTCCTGCTGCAACTGCCGGAATCGAAGCGCGCTCCGATTCCGGCAGTTTAACCCATTAAATGACGCTGTCAATAGTGACAGCGGCATCTAATGTGTTTGACAGAGGGAGGGAGCTCCCTCTGTCACCCGATCGGCGCCCCCGCAAACAAATCGCGGGTCGCCGTCGGGTTTCCATGACAGCCGGGGGTCTAACAAAGACCCCCAGGTCTGTCTTCAGCATCTGCCTGTTAGGCGATGCCAGAGGCATGACCTAACAGGTTGCCTGTCAGTTTTACACTGACAGGCAATAATGCTTTGGTATACGAAGTATACCAAAGCATTATATATGCGATCAACAGATCGCATAGTGAAGTGTCCTGATGGGACTTTAAAAAAAAATGACAATCAGTTAAATAAAGTTTGTGAAAAAAAATAAAAAAAAAATTAGTCAAAGTCAAATAAAACGACTTTTTTGGTCCAAAAAGTGGTTTTATTTAGTAAAACTGTCAAAACAAATCACACATACACATATATGGTATCTCCGCGATCGTAACAACTTGACCAATAAAATGAACACATTAATTAAACCGCCGGATGAACGGCGTCCAAAGAAAACGCAAAAAACAACGGCAAAATTCTCTTTTCTCCCATTCCCCCCATAAAAAATAAAATAAAAGTTAATCTATAAGTCCTATGTACCCCAAAATAGTACTAATGAAAACTACACATTGTCCCGCAAAAATCAAGCCCACATACGGCCACATCGACGGAAAAATAAAAACGTTACGGCTCTTGGAATGCGGCGATGCAAAAACAAGTAATTTTTTTCTAAAAGGCTTTTTATTGTGCAAACGTAGGAAAAACGTATAAGACCCTTAACATATTTGGTATCCCCGTAATCGTGCCGACCCATAGAATAAAGGTAACATGTTATTTACACTGCATAGTAAACGGCGTAAATTTATAACGTGAAAATCAATGTTGGAATAGCTGCTTATTTTCAATTCTCTCCTAAAATAAAGTTAATAAAAGTTAATCAATATGTTATAAGCATCTAAAAATGGGGCAATTACAAAATACAACTCGTCCCGCAAAAAACAAGCCCTTATACGGCTATGTCTATGGAATAAAAAAAAAGTTACGACTCTTGGAATGCAACCATGAAAAAGCAAAAAATAATCCTTGGTCATTAACGTGCAAAATGGCCCGGTCATTAAGGGGTTAATGTAAAATTCTTACCTGCAGTATTTATATTTGTAGCCGTCAGTTCTTCATCCTTAGATAGTACAAGATTCCGACCAGGTGTTTGTGATCCAGGTAAACTCTCTATTTCCTACAAAAAAGGATTACAATCAGGTTATGCATCCAGAACATAACATTGTGGAGCCGAATACAAATGTTGCACTTTAAAAATATAAAAATGTAATTATTCTATGTTCTATCATTTATCAAAACATTTAAAAAAAAATAGCTTTGTGGTCCATAGCAACCAGAGTTTAGCTTTCATCTCTTAACAAACCGAGCAATGTCCCAAATTGTGGCAATGGTCACAGTGACTGATATAATAAACCAGAAAGAAGAAAAGTCACGACCAAGTATTTGCAAAATTACAAACAATCTTTATTTCAGTCAAAAATACACAGAAAACACATTACAACTATACACCGTAAAAAACCCTCATAAAGAGATGGAATCCGAACATAAAAGCAGCCTGGTCCCCCCGATGTTAAAATGGTCCCGAGGACTTCCGGTTCCGGCGCTGCCATGCGAGGAGAGTGAAAAGGAGCTCTCCAGCCCTACAACACCCAAATCGACTGACATAGCCAGTAAACTTACGGTATTGAACGGGGAAGGACACACATCTCATCGGCAGACTACGTAGAGCGTGGAGGAAGAGTCCCGACATCAGAGCGGCGGCCATAGAAACTCTCGAGGTACCTTCGGTGTGAGACGGCATAGAAGCCATTAAAAGTGCAAAAACAAAAAAGGAAAAACTCATACACCAAACAGTGCTGACTGAGGAGAGGTGGAGGAAAGACACGGAAAAGCAGAGGGACACGGCACGGGGTGCAGCGGACACCACGAAGTACGTGATTTGGCGCCAAAATTGCCGAGGCAACACAGAGGAGAGAGGCCACGCCATCTTGCAGGTTTGGGCGGAAGGAGTCACTAGCGCACAGATAAGACGACAAGAAACACACTGATATACCCTGAATAAAAGCAGAATCTGACACAGGGACATTTATTGTGAAGCACTCATAGCGATGCCACCGGTCACCAGGAAAGATAAACAGACGGTGAGTCACCCATCGTCAGAACAAGAGGATGAAATGTCGGAGGGGGAAGGGGGAGGGGAACCCTCGACCTCGATGAAGATTGATTACAAAAGACTGGCCATGGAAGTGGCTAAACTCATTACGCCTGATATACAGGACACCCTAGCCAGTACTATATCAGCCTCTCTGAAGGAGATACAGGCGGACCTTGTGCAACATGGTACACGACTAGATGAGGTGGAACAGCGAATCTCGATGCTGGAGGATGAGGCAGCAGAGACTCATGGCACACTGCAGGAGCTGGTAGCAGAGAAGGAAAAAATGCTGGACAAAATAGATGATCTGGAGAACAGATCAAGACGAAATAACGTCCGGGTGGTGGGAATACCAGAAACAGTGCCGGCAACGCATTTAAAAAGCATCTGTGAATATGACCTCCCGAAGATGCTGAGCATGGATGGTCCGTGCAAGGTGGAAAGAGCGCACAGGGTGGGCCCAGACAGACAAAAGCTGACACAGCCACAAGGCCAGATACAGAGGGCAAGACAAGTCATAGTTCGCTACCTGGATTACTCTGACAAGGAAGCGCTGCTACGTCAGTACAAGACCAGAAGAGGGCCGGTAAAATTAAATGGGGTCACAGTCATGTTATTTGGAGATTACTCAGCGGAAGTTTCGAAGAAAAGAAAATTGTTTAGCAAAATCTGCACAGCATTTCATCATCGAGGCATGAAGTTTCAACTTCAGTACCCGGCGATTTTAAAAGTAACAACGCCAAATGGCACATTGCAAGTTTACACGGATCATCGGGAAGCGGAAGCAGTATACAAGGACATACTCAAAGGTCCGGGATCTACCGCGGCAGAAAACAACCCCGCAAGAAGTGGAACGCAACAGGAAACGTCGCACCAGAAAGGACAACCGCCAAAAGAAAAAAGGCTGACGCAGACGCCGAGGCATTGATAACCTGGGCACATAGCCAGAAAATGGTGGACTGTCCGATTTATGGGAGTAGTGAGTAATACAGATGTTTAGCTCCAGATATATTTTGTTTGGCGGGATCTCTCTCTGGGATAATTAAAGAAGGGAAGTGGCAAAAAAGGATGACAAGGTGGGATGTATAGATATATATCTGTGAACCCGGGAGATATGTTATGTTACAAATGTTAATCTAATATGTGATAAAGAAAGTTAGGCTGCTTAGGACAGATTTAAGAGTAGGTGAAAGAAGAACACATGGCAGAAAAAAGTGAAGTCAAAAGGAATAAAAGCAGGGGGAAGGGAGGTTGTCAGAAGACAACAAAAAGAGTTAAATTGTTGGTTTATAATTGGAGTTTAAGGTGGAATGGTAGCCATATCGAAGGGAATATTGTGAAGTGGTTCCTCCTAGGGGATGAAGATACATCAAATGTAAACACAGGCACATATCATAAGAATCCTATATGAAAGTAGTAACATGGAACGTTAAGGGGCTCTTGTCCCCACACAAAAGGTCAATGGTTCTGAGACATCTCGGTAAAATGAAGGTAGATTTGGTCTTACTCCAGGAAACGCACCTGGAAGAAAAAGATTTCTTCAGGATGCAAAAATTTTGGGTGGGAAAGGTATACGGCTCTCCGGCGATAAAAAAAAAAAACGGGGTCCCGATTTTAATAAATAAAAATCTTGCCGCAACGATGTGCTCAAAGGAGGTAGATTCGGAGGGACGCATGATAAGATTATTATTAGACACGCAATTGGGAGAGATCAGTGTCTATAATATATATGCACCTAACACAAACAACCGCACCTACTTCCAGACCCTGCAGACGACATTGCTAGCGGACACGTGTGCAATGAAGTTAGTGGGAGGGGACTTCAACTCAGTGCAATGTGTGGCTGAAGATAGGAAGAGAAGTATTCAGACATCGGCATTAGGCACAGATGGTATTTTAGCGAAATTTGCGCAAACTACACAAGTAACGGATGGGTGGAGATATAGTCATCCAGATGATAGGGAATACACTTATTATTCACCATACCATAAATCCTGGTCAAGGATAGATTACATATATCTGAGTCAACAATTATTACAGTACTTGGATCAAATAGACATCACTGACATGATCATATCGGACCACGCGCCAGTGAGACTGGTGCTGATAGATAAACACCCCAGGGGGGATTTCACGCAGTGGAGATTCCCAACTCATTTGGCGGAGGAGGAAGATTTCCAACAGAAGTTAAAAGGATGGTGGATGGAGTATTCGATAGATAATGCAGAACATGTCACTGACCAGGCACTTTATTGGGAAACAGCGAAAGCGGTATTAAGAGGGAGGCTCATATCGTATGCAGCGTTTAGGAAAAAACAAGCACAGCAGAAATTTAGAGAATGCAGTGATGAGCTTAGAGCGGCATACTCTACCTTTCTAGCTGACCCTATAACAGGAAAAAAGCTAAAATGGATAGAGGCCAGAAGACATTTTGAGACATGGTTGGAAAACAAAGAAAGGTTCGGGAGATCACTCTATGAAGCCAAGCTTTTTAGGTTTGGTAACAAAGCCGGAAAGATGCTAGCAGGGTTATCTAGAGGGTTCCGACCGCAGACGCACATCACTAAAATGAAGGATAAGGAGGGCCAAATTCATTCAGACCCTAAGAAAATAAATGCTGTACTAGAGGAATTCTACCAGCAGCTGTATACTTCCACAGCGGGACCTGGGGATTTACAAGGTAGCCAGTTTTTAGCTAATCTCCCCATGCCCACACTCACCCAGGAACAATTAGGGGAATTGAATGCACCTATCACACAGGAAGAACTACAGCAGACGATTAAGACATTGGCAAATGGAAAGGCGCCGGGACCCGATGGTTACCCGGCGGAATTCTACAAAATATTACAAGATCAAATAACCCCGCCGTTACTAACATACTTCAATTCATTGTTAATGGGAGAAGGCATTCCTATAGCAGCAAACATGGCGTATATAAAAGTGTTGCCCAAAGAGGGAAAAGATTTGTTACTGCCGGGCTCCTATAGACCAATATCTTTAATTAACCAGGATCTTAAGCTAATCTCGAAAATCATGGCGACCAGACTGGCTCAGATAATGCCATTATTGGTGGGTCCTTCACAAGTGGGATTTATAAAAGGTAGATCGGCAGTGACAAACATAAGAAAGGTATTGGGAGTCATGGACGGGCTAAGGGCCGAGGTAAAGTCACACAACCAGGCAGCGATAGTGTTACTGGATGCTGAAAAAGCATTTGACAATGTTGAGTGGAGGTGGTTAGACATGGTCATGGATAAATTCAATATACAAGGAGCATTCAGAGTATATTTGAAAACGCTATACAATAATCCAACAGCAGCAGTTTGCACTCCGGGCATTAGATCAAAAATGTTTAAGTTGTCAAGGGGCACACGACAGGGGTGTCCCTTGTCACCACTTTTATTTGACCTTGCTTTGGAGCCTTTGATACGGGTCCTGGAGCGAGGGCAGATATATTCAGGGATCCAGGTGGGCGAAATGGAAGTTAAAACAGCGGTTTTTGCAGATGACATTCTGTTATTTCTTTCTCATCCGTCCAGACACCTGCCTAGAGTATTTGAAGTGATTCAGGAATATGGAAAACATGCGGGACTGAAAATTAACACAAGCAAGTGTGAACTTTTAGGTTTAACGCATCATAATCACACAGCAGATGAGAACCTTCAGCGACTGGGAATTAAAATAGCAAAAACACGAATAAAATATCTGGGAATACATATAGGGCGGAGCACAGGAACACTATACCAACTGAATTACGAACCCATTTTCCGCAAAATAAAAGTAGAATTACAAAGATGGATGGCTTTACCATTGCCCATGTTTGGGAGATGCCATTTGGTCAAAATGATTTCCTTTGCGAGATTACTATATCCACTGCAAACACTGCCGCTGTTGCTAAAACATAAAGATGTAAATGCCTTCAACTCGGCTATAACGAAATTCATATGGATGTATAAGCGCCCTAGAGTGTCATTGCTAAAATTACAGGGATATCATTGGCAAGGGGGGGGGTGAACATACCACACTTGAGAGGGTATAATATAGTTAGCCTTTTCCGCCATGTCCTGGACTGGATACATAAAACTAGCTACTACTCGAATAGAGACTTGGAGTCGGCTCTGGCGGGAGAATATGATCTCCGGGCTTTGTTACACACTAAGCTAGGACACCTACCTCAAAAGGTCAAGTCCTCAGTCATATTACATGACACAATAATGTGTTGGAAGGAAGTGAGGAAAAAACAGGGCCTTTCCTTCCAATTGTCTAAGTATTTGCCCCTGTGGAATGATGCCCGGTTTCCGACGGGGAAGTCTAGTAGTCTATTTAAGGCATGGAAAAACAAAGGGATAGACACAGTAGAACATGTATTACATGTGACGGAACCGAGGTTAAAAACGCTAACAGAACTGGGGAGTGAATATGGGATTCAGCAAACTCATTTTCTGCAATATATGCAAATTAGAGCTTTTTGTACGAAGCTGGTGGTGAATTTAGAAAAAGAAATAATAGATAACCCCTTTAATGCACTAGTGGGAGAAGATTCCCATAGGAAGTCCCTGTCGGAATTATATCGGGCAATGAAAGGTATTTATGTACGACTAGAAAATAAAAATCAATTCCCATATTGGAGACGTATTTTCAAAACCCCAGATATAAATGAACAGTTACTGGAGGGATGGCAAACAGTGAGAAAGCATGTGATTAATGAAGTGTGGAGGGAGACACAATTTAGACTGATGCATGCAGCCATTTATGCTTTTAATATACCACCCACAGCTGGAAATCCAAATAGGATACATTCCTGCCCAAAGTGTGCTCAACCACACACAGACTTATATCATGGTATCTGGTTGTGTTCGGCTACTCAGGGATATTGGACGGAAGTATTGGCATATATCAAGAAGCTATGGGGTAAAACTATTCCATTGAGCCCGACGCTGTTATTATTTCATTCAATAGCGTTATTGGACACTGCAGAAGAGGGAATATTGCAACGCATACCACCGTTAGCACATATAATAATACTTATAGCCAAGAGGTGCATTTTGAAAAATTGGTTGGAAACTAACACCCCGAAGATGGAACAATTAGTCCAGCAACTATATAGATATTTACATTCGGACAGAATGGAGGCACTGAGGCACAAAGAACGGGGGACGGTGAAATTTTTTAGAAAATGGAAGCCATTCTTAGAACAAATGACAGAATCCGATATAGCAAAAACGATGGAAGGTTTCAGACAAACTAAATGGTATCTCATCGAAGATATTAAAGGGACATTAGGGAGGCTAAAAACAGCAGAATCAAACGGTCAGATAGGAACACATTGAAAGCAAGACATAAATGGAAACAGGAGAAGAGACAAATGAGGAATTATTGGTCAGGCTACCATAGTTACCGTGTTAAATGTTTTTGGTTTTTTATGTGTAATCTGTTGCCAAAGCTGCAATAGCTCTATAATTTAGAAAAGTTTGGACTTATCAGCGGAAGAAAGAATATGTACCATAGCTGTACCAGTTTCAGGGTATGAATAACGCTATGTATTGTCCATTTCTGCTATATATTATATGTATGTTAAAGATATTTGTAAAACTCAATAAAAAAAAAGTCTAAAAAAATAAATAAAATAAAAAAATGGTCCCGAGATCCCACAAAGAGCATAAATCAATATTATTAGGCAGGTGCTAAGCATAGTACATTTGCACAGATAGATACCTAAAAAAATATACATGCAAAGTGCAGTCATAGGCAAACTAATGAGCAGTATACCTACACCTACGTAGTGGAAAATTGGCAGATCAGGACCGGGAGGGGAGACCGCTGCCAGTCCCGACGCGCGTTTCGCTGGTGCTTCGTCACCCCTGACGAAGCACCAGCGAAACGCGTGTCGGGTCTGGCAGCGTTCTCCCCTCCCGGTCCTGATCTGCTCATTTTCCACTACGTAGGTGTAGGTATACTGCTCATTAGTTTGCCTATGACTGCACTTTGCATGTATATTTTTTTAGGTATCTATCTGTGCAAATGTACTATGCTTAGCACCTGCCTAATAATATTGATTTATGCTCTTTGTGGGATCTCGGGACCATTTTAACATCTGGGGGACCAGGCTGCTTTTATGTTCGGATTCCATCTCTTTATGAGGGTTCATTCTTTTTACTGTGTATAGTTGTAATGTGTTTTCTGTGTATGTTTGACTGAAATAAAGATTGTTTGTAATTTTGCAAATACTTGGTCGTGACTTTTCTTCTTTCTGGTTTATTTAATCTCTTAACCTTAAAGGGTAACTAAAAACGTTAAAAAAAAAAAAAAAGAAAAAACTCCTGACATGTCAGTGGCATTTCAGAAGTTTTGATCGGTGGGGAGCCGAGCAATTGGTGTAAGGTCTCAATAGAAAGTCCATGAGCCTGTACAACAACTGCTCGGCTTTCCGAGAAAAGACGATCAGTAACGAAGCGGCTCAGCGCTCACCCGAGAGCTTCTCTCGCTACGATTTAGCAATTAGTGGTGGCATCAGTGCTCAGACGCCCACCGATAAAAGCTCCTGAAACGTCACTATGCTATGACGTCAAAAGCTTTTTGAATGTTTAGTTACCCTTTAAATGGTCTCCATGTAGTGTTCACATGACAAGGACGACTTAATTGTTGGTTATAAGCGGAATTTACAGTACACTGCCTTCATACAATTCCAACTTATTATTTTCTCACTTTTTTTTCACTGCATTACACAAATGGCTTAAAAGAAAAAAGAAGATTCAGTACCTCAGTTTTCGTAGCCTCTTTTAGATTACCTAACCGTTCCAGCACGTGTGACTTGATTTTGGATAACTCCACAGAGGAGTCTGAGATTTCTTTGGTCAGTTTCATGATCCTGCTCTGAGCGTCCTCCTGAGAGTGTGACAGCTTCCCTTGTAGGTCACTTATTTCCTTCCTGCAAGTGAAGCACAGTGGAACAAATACAGTGAAAATCTAGAAGTTTTAACTTTTTTGCCAGTTTTTATTTTTCCTATTCTATGAAGATAGATTTTTTTACTTTAATGTGAACACTTACTTGTTGCCCTGGGGCTTTAGGAAGCAGGAATGACATGATCTATGTCATCCGAGAATATTTCTGTATGCAGATCACATATTAGCGATTTAAAGAAGCACTCTGGGAGTTTTTTTTTTTAAATTTTGGCTACTTACACTCACTAGGTTATCAGTGATCTGAAAGACAACAGACATCAGCCCTACTGTTGCACCCTCTGCCCCACCGCCGATTCCCCAGTTTGTCTGCCATATTGGAGGTCTCCCTGTCCTTCACAGAAGAGGAAGCAGCCCCCATGCTTTCCTACAAATCCCAGGCTGCACCAGGGCAGTGATGAGGTCTGGAGGTGAGGGGGAAAGTGGCTATTTAGAGCCATCTCTGTGCTGCAGCAGGTCTGAAGACAGTGTGAGGACTGAGACCGAGCAAAAGGGTTAAGTAAATTGGGATGTGCTGTTTGAGGTGACAGTGAGGCAGAAGAGTTCAGAGGAGCAGGGAGTGATTAGATGGAGGGCACGTAGAGCTGTAGTTCTCTGCAAGTTGGGGAGTGACTCCAACATTAACTGCAGCAGATCTAGTGGAGTCAGAGTGCAGGGCCACATGACGTCCCAGGCAGAAAAGGACTGCAGATTACACAGCCTGCAGGTAACGATACAAATAAGTCTACTCTCCACAAATGTAAAAGCCACAGATTGAAAGAAAAAAAATATATAAATAAAAACCTGGAGTGCTTCTTTAATGATTGCCGACCATTAGAAGTTATCTTCCTACAAAGTAATGCTGGGAGGACACAGATCATGTACTCCCCGGCATTCTCCTCTCCCACATGCAAGTCAGAGGCTCATGACCCCAAAACCTTCTAAATTTGGGTCCCACGTTGTCACAAAAAAAGAATTAAACATAGAACCCAGAGGGCTGATCCAATGTTAGCCCATTCTCTGTAATGGCAAAGCTCTATGCAGGGCAATTTTCCATTAAAGTTAGGACTGTAGATGCTCGCCCCAGAAGCACGAAGCATCAGTTGTGAAATTGTACAGATCTACAAATTAGTGATGTGAAGGGGATTTAACTTTATAGGTAATGTAATAAGTATGGACCCTGTAAAAAAAATAATTCTTGCTTTATTTTCTTAAACATTTAATCAGTACACTTACTGCAATTCTTTGATGGTATCTTTTAGATTCTCGCACTTAAAGTTCCTATCCAGCACTGTACGATGATGTGTTTTGAGCTGGGATTCAGACTCCAACACCTGCTCCCGACACACAATGTTCTCCTGCTCAAGAAACTTTAAAAAAAAAAAGAAATATATTATATATATATATATATATATATATATATATAAAATAGTAAATGTTTTATTTCGATTTAAATTATTGTTCCATTCACAAAAAAAAAACTTCTAGACTATCACAATTTCTAGACTATTGAATTTCAGTGTACCAAGTATCTTTTCGGCCTTGAAATATCTGTAAAGGTATTAGACTATGTTGGGAAGCAGCAATAAATAAAAGTCGAATTACAATGAGCAATGCATTACCTCGAGGATTTCGGTGTAATAAGAAATTTGGGAAGCATGTTCTTTCTTAAGCACCTCCAAATGTTTCTGTAGGGCTTGCTTCTGGTTTAAGGTTTTTGACAAATCCTTTTCCAGGCTGAATTAGCAGAAGGAATGTTATTGCATTAACAAGTTAAACAACATCAAATAAGATTTATCCGGGACATTTAAAAAAAAAACACCATAAGTAACTATAACTAAAAAGTACACCAATATAGTCGGTTGTTTCTTTAAAGGAACAGTGTCATCACAAATTATTTTTTTATATGTTAAAGATGTTAGTGCTTTATTAAAAACGTTTATATTCATTTGTGTGTTTGTGTTTTACTTTTTCTTATTTTTACACTTTTTCTTCCCTATGGGGGCTGCCATTTTTTGTTCCATTTCTGTCTGTGTCGATTAACGACACATACAGACATGGAATACGGCAGCCACAGTCCCATAGGGACTGCGAACGGCTCCCGTCCCATTGACTTCAGTGTACGGCGTCTGTGTGGGAACTGCGCATGCGCCGCTCCCACACAGTCCAATTCGAAATTGGCGCCGTCTGGCGCCATTTTCCTGAGGACCGGAAGTCGCGGCCGGACAGTAATATTACTACTTCCGGTCGCGGCTTCCGGATTTGTGCACTTGGACCAGCGGCAGCAAACGGAGCGGACGGGCCGGAGGGAGCCGCGGCGGCAGGAGCAGGTAAGAGATTTCAATGTATGTTCTTGTTTGTGTGTGTTTACTACTGTATGTAAACCTACTACGCTGTGTGTTAGCTCAAAAAATGGCGACACACAGCGTAGGAGGTTACACCGTTCAAACCCCTCGTTTATCCCGGCACTAGCCAGGATAAAGGAGGGGGGGATGCTGAGAGCTCACTAGAGCGAGGGCTTTTAACCCATTGTTGCAATGCTGCAATTTTGGGAATAGCTCCATCTAGTGACCAAAAATGGGTAGTATTATAAATTAGAATTAATTTATAATATTTCCTGACTATTTCCTGACTCGTGAAAAAAATAAAAAAAATTTGAACCATGTTTAATCACCCACACACTAAATGTTTAATTTTTTTAAAAAAAACATGTTTTTCTGGCAACACATTCCCTTTAACCATTCTTTTTAAATAAACAATTGACCAAGTCTCAGAATAAGTGTGTGTGTGTGTGTGTGTGTGTGTGTGTGGGGAGGGGGGGGGGGGGTCCTAGAGGATGGACATGTCATATTAACAGGTCACAAAACACTATGGTGGGAAAACTCTTTTTGCAGAGTTTTCAGTTCTTCTTGACTTTTGACACCTACTGTACACTACATCATGCGTATAAGAGAGTACCAGCATAATTGAAAAAGGTGCTATCTTCTTCCAGGCTCAGAATACCCTCTACTAAAAATCGGGTTTTACCCCACTGAACAATAATAAAAATATAAAGACATGGAGGGATGGAGAAAAAAAAAGGGGATCGGGGAAACTCAATGACAACATTGAGACATGGACGCTATGAGGGGGGGGGGGGGGATATCCCATTTTTATCTATGTGATTTGGGAACATCCAAATAGGCATTTTAATATAAGCCGAAGAGGTGTTGCCAGCTTTACTGCAGTCTGGATAACTTGTGCCAGGACTACAGCTGTCAGAAGATAATAAAGGTGAGATAGCAGATGCAGGAATAGAAGTCTTTTGAGGCTGTTCACATATTATTGGCAATGCTGCACACACTACATTAATGGGGGGGGGGGGGGGGGGAGTAGAAGAAATATCCAACTGTTGATGAATGTGGTCACATATCATATTCAGTCTACCTCCAACACACCCATGGAGAAGTAGAAATGGTTGAGACCAGACTCTGAAGAAGTAATGTGGCAATGAGGAGAATAACCAATAGTAGAATGGAAGAGATAATAGAATCTTCCTACTAGGGTTGTGCTGTATACCGGTACGTTGGTAACACCAGAACACCACAATATTTCAACAACGCGAAATTCTGGTATTACATTATTTAGTCCCAACCCCTGTTCAACCTCCTCATCCTACACCAAGAAAAAAAATAAAAATGAACCAGCCCTTGTCTGCTGGAGTGTAATGTCTGTCATACATTCACTGTGCAGCATCTTTAATGTAGAGCATTGCCATGCTTCATCATATGACAGATGTCATCGTAATTCAGCTCAATACATTTATAAAGTAATGATGCTTATTTTGACATGCAAGTCCTTCTATATTTTAACATCCACAAAAACAAATACCATATTGACTCGCGAGATAAAACTTACACTTCATTTTTTTCCTGAAGATTTTACGATTAACATCACCTACACAAAACAGCAAATTGATATACCTGGGCAGAACCTGTCCAGTCAGCTGCTTGATACGATCTTGATATTCCTGGCCACTGAAATTAAAAGAATTGACTAAATGAACAACTAAGTTAATGGGAATAAAATATATTTACATATTCCACAAAAGAAAATGTCTCTGTTTGTCACCATTCATCTACGGTTTTTTTCTTTTTAACCCCTTCCCTCCTCAGCCATTTTTCGGATTTTCACTTGTTTTTTTCCTCCCCACCTTCCATAAGCTATAATTTTTATATTTTTCTGTCTATAAACCCATGAGGGCTTGTTTTTTGCGCGACAACGTGTAGTTTTTCATGGCACCATTTATTGTACCGCATAATTTACTGGGAAGCTGGAAAAAAATATATTTGTGGGGTGAAATGGGAAAAAGACAGCAATTACGCCATTTTTTTTAGGGGGGGGGTTTGTTTTTACGGCGTCCATCAGGCGGTAAAAGCTACATATTCACCGTTTTCTACAGGTTGATAAGATTACGGCGATACCAAATTTATAGGTTTTCTTTTATCACTTTTAAAAAATAAAACCATTTGCTAAATTAAAAAAATCTTTTGTGTTGCCATATTCTTAATTTTTCCATCAATTTAGCAATGTGAGGGCTTAAATTTTGCGGGGCGAGCTGTAGTTTTCACCGATACAATTCTGGGGCTTATGCAACTTTTTGATCAATTTTTATTTCATATTTTTGGAGCGCTAAGGTGTCCAAAAAAACATCAATTTGTTTATTTATATATTTCTTTTTTTTACGGCATTCAGTGAGCAGGTTAAACAACGCTATATTGGGATAGTAATTTATTTAAGTGTATTTTTATTAGCCCCCCTAGGGGACTTGAAGCAGCGATCGTATTGCAGTATATCGTGATTCTAACAGTCTCCTTTGAAGCCCTGCCAGAGGCAGAGCTTCAAAGGAGTACAAAGATGGCGGACCTGGGGGCCTTAGTTAGGCCTCCAGGCTGCCATAACAACCGTTGTTACCGGCCGATCGTGCAACGGGTGGGGGGTGTGTGTGCGATGGCTTGCTTGAGGGATTGTCCCCCTGATTCTAACACTTTAAATGCTACGGTCGCGATTGACCGCGTCATTCAAGGTGCTAAACAGGCAGAATCAAAGTAAACTTTGATTCTGCCCATTGCAGTGAGGTGTCGGCTGTGTAACACAGCTGTCACCCGTTGTGTGTGGAGCGCGCTCAGTCCGTGAGCTTATTCCATGCTTCCTTAACCCTGATCACGTAGTTACGTGATAATGCGTTAAGGGGTTAAAAAGGAGTTGTCCACTTTGGACAACCCCTGTTTTGTTAGAAGGGTGCCAAATAATAAAAGGGGGTCCCTGCTGCGTAGGACCTTAGCTGTGTCCCTGCTGCTTAGATCACCAGCGATCTGCGGTAATCAATGGGGAGAACTTGGCAGGAAGTGTTCAATTTCCCTGCAGCCGCATCATGGAAAAAATTAGTTATAAGACATTTCCTATGGAAATCCTCTGGAGTAAGAGAAATTGCACTGTAAATATCCCACAACAGCAATACAGGCGAGCAGGTCTTACCGAGCTGTTGCCTCATTCAACTCCTTTTCTATCAGTCTCATAGATGAATCCTTAGCAGAGAGCAGCTCTTCAAGTTCAACATTTTCCTCTGTCAGTTGTTCGATTTCAGAATTCAGTGTACACAAACGATCCATTAACAATTCTAGTTCTTATAAAAAAAAAAAGGAACTACATTAAATATTCTGTTGATTTTTTTTTTTCTTATTCAAAATTTTTATTGTTTCAGAACACAAAATTACAAAACATAGTGGAGGGAAGGCCTCCACACCATAAATGGAAACGACAAACAAGGTCAGTGGACCAAATCAAAAACAAATCAGAACAACAACAAAAAAGAAGAGAAATCAATAATGTGCATCACATCTCAATAAGAAGGACACTGAGCAGTATACAACAGTAGCATGGAGAATTCTTGAAGCAAAACATCAGGAGGCACAGTGAGGCCACTTATTTCAAACGGAGAGGGAGCGGCACATTACCCTAGACAGGGGAAGAGAAAGTATAGAAAAAGGCCCCAAGAGAGGGAGGAGTAGGAGGGAGGGGAGAGGACAAGGGGATCCTGGACTCCGGTTCTGGGGTATTCTGGGTGAGAACAGCAGCGAGCAAGCGTCACAGTACACTTCACAAGAGCATAGGCCAACTCAGGTTACAGCCGTGAGGTAGGAAGGAGAAGAAAGAAACACTATCCAAGGAGACCACGTAGATGTGTATTTTACCACAGCTGCCGGGGAGTGAGCCACCAGGTGTTCCATTCGCTGTATCGCGGCAACTTCCCGAAACCACTCATCTAATGTTGGGGGTATTGCCGTTTTCCACCTGCGCGGGATCACTGACTTTGCTGCCTGAAGGAGATGTCTAACTAGGGAGCTTTTATAAACTTGTATTGGCATCGGGAACATGAATAAAAGAGCTGCTTCCGGAGAGTTGGGGACAGAGACTCCAGTAACCTCCAATATCAATTTAAGTACCGCATCCCAAAAACTCCTCAACAAGGGGCAACTCCACCAAACATGAGACATGCAACCTCCTACATCACCTCAACGCCAACAATTGTCAGGCACAGATGGATACCATTTATGAAGCGCAGCCGGGACCCGGTACCATCTAGATACTATTTTGTAGCTAGTTTCTTGGGCCCTAATGGCTATAGAGGCTTTTTGTGAGAGGGAGAAACATCGCTTCCACTGTGCGTCAGTAAATGCAGTATGCAATTCTCTCTCCCAGGCCCCGCAGAAGGAGGGGAGTTGTTGGGAACGCTGTGAAAGGAGTAATTTATGTATTGTGGATATGATATGGGTAGGGGGCTGGGTGGAGACACATAGGCGCTCAAAGTCCGTCAACAACCGGTGAAGATGTGCGCGTCGCTTAACCGCTCCATAAAAGTGCTTTAACTGGGCATATTCATATATACGGCTAGTGGAGGGCACGGCATCGGGGCAGATGGAGGTTAGAGGGAGAAGAGAGGAAGCGGAGAGGACCTGGGCAAAATACATGGGGCCGGTGGACGGCCTGCCTAGGAAGGAGCGACCAGCCTTACCAGCAGGAAAGGCTGGATTATCTGTGATAGGAGTTAAAGGACCCAGGGGGTCTATAAGCGTACTTCCAGGTCCTAAGGACCTCAATGCCAGGAGGGTATGATGAACCACAAAGGAGGCTTGAGTCGGTCTGTTCCCGGGCAGGGTCCACGGCAGGGATGATAGGGTACTGGGACATAGTTGTTGAGCCAAACGGACCCATAGTTTTGATTCACGGTTATGAAAAAAATCTAAAACACGTGCGTGAGTTGATGCTAGATAATAGAGCCTACAATCCGGCAGACCAACCCCACCCGTACCCCTGGAGCGAGTCAGAAGAGCCCGGCTCAGACGTGGACGACCAGTCGGCCAAATGAAGGAGCCGAAGCATCGCTGAAGCCGCAACCAATAGAAGGATGGGATAGAGATGGGGATCGTCTGCAGGAGATAAAGCAAGCGGGGGAGGAGAGACATCTTAATAATATTGATACGGCCAAACCAGGAAAATTCAGTCTTATGCCAGGAATTAAGATCAGTGCGAAACTTGGCCAGTAGGGGGATAAAATTATTTGTAAACAGTTGTGTAAGGTCACCACTTATACGGGCACCCAAATATGTAATACCTCTGGAGGGCCAGGAAAAGGGGAAATTACTTTGGAGAAGCGACACTAACGGGCCCGGGAGAGAAACATTTAGCGCTTCCGACTTAGAGAAATTGATTTTGAAATTAGACCATGTTCCAAAACGGGACAACTCGGACATCAATGAAGGAAGAGAGACATGAGGATCTGTGAGATAGACCAATAGGTCATCCTGTTGATTTTTTTTTGTGGTCATGTAATTGTATTTACTCATTTTGTCTCTTTGAAAGTACAGCTTTGTTATATCTGGCTATATTGGCCCAAATTACAGATTAAAATATTGTATTGATATTCTCTCATTCTAAAAAACAAAAAGGTAAATCAATAAAACAAACCTGAACCCAGGCGTGAATTGTCCAACTTCACCTGTTCAGTATGAGACTCTATACTTCGTAAATGACTGCAGACCTAACCGTTCCAAATAAAAATTTTTACATGTAAAGCGTTTGGCAGTACAATTATATTTAAATATATGCACATCATATAAAAATAAAAGAAATCGAGACTCTGCAACAGTAAGGGGTCTCCTGAGGGAGCTGCCATTAAAGGGTGTGTCATTTTAGCACAACCCCTTTCCAGATGCCCGGACTCGCAGGGATTAGATAATCTTCAGGCCAGCTTCATTAAACACGACAAATCCTTTTTGTAAATGTTTTTAACAATTAAACATTTTCACCACTCCAGATGACCTTCTCAGAAAAGGTTAGTAAATATGATTTATGAAACTCTACACAGGACATTACCTACAGCTATTTTGCGCTCTATATTCATATTCTCAGCTGGCAGAATTCCAGTAACAGTTTGGTAGGCATGTGCTGCAGAAAAGCATTGGGGCGATAACATCTATACCAGTTGTAAATTGGTAAACACCTCAACCTAAAAAAGGTGGTCAGAAGAAAGATCTTTGCAGGCAGATTGGTGTAAGATCGCAGTCAGATGTGTGCAAGATGGCTCTGTACTTGAATCGTATATTTAACCCCTTCCCGACATTTGCCGTATGGGTACGTCATGGAAAGCATTGACTTCCCGCAAATTGCCGTACCCATACGCCAAATGTTTGGCACCGGCTCAGAAGCTGAGCCGATGCCATCATCGTATCTTACAGCTGACATCCGACTAACGGCGGGGACCGAAATCAGCTTCGATCCCTGCCATTAACCCCTTAAGTGCAGCGCTCAAACGCGAGTGCTGCACTTAAAGAGGCTCTGTCACCAGATTTTGCAACCCCTATCTGCTATTGCAGCAGATAGGCGCTGCAATGTAGATTACAGTAACGTTTTTATTTTTAAAAAACGAGCATTTTTGGCCAAGTTATGACCATTTTTGTAGTTATGCAAATGAGGCTTGCAAAAGTCCAAGTGGGTGTGTTTAAAAGTAAAAGTCCAAGTGGGCGTGTATTATGTGCGTACATCGGGGCGTTTTTAATACTTTTACTAGCTGGGCGCTCTGAAGAGAAGTAACATCCTCTTCTCTTCAGAACGCCCAGCTTCTGACAGTGCAGATCTGTGACGTCACTCACAGGTCCTGCATCGTGACGGCCACATCGGCACCAGAGGCTACAGTTGATTCTGCAGCAGCATCAGCGTTTGCAGGTAAGATCGCCAAATTAGGCCTCAAAATCCCATTTTCACTCTGCAACATGGAGTGCACACTAATTTCTACAAAACACCTGTGGGGTTAACATGCTCACTACACCACTAAGTAAATGCATTGAGGGGTGTAGTTTCCAAAATGGGGTCACTTCTGGGGGGTTTCCACTGTTTTGGTCCCACAGGCGCCCAGAAACCAATCCAGAAAAATCTGCACTCCTTCCCTTCTGAGCCCTGCCGTGTGCCCAAATAGCAGTTTATGACCACATATGGGGTATTGCCGTACTCGGGAGAAATTGCTTTACAAATGTTCGGTTCTTTTTTTTCCTTTATTTGTTGAGAAAATGAAAAATTTTGCGCTAAAACTACGTTTTATTGAAGAAAAAGGATTGGTTTTATTTTCACTGCCCAATTCTAATAAATTCTATGAAACATCTATGGGGTCTAAATGCTCACTACACCCCTAGATGAATTCCTCAAGGGTTGTAGTTTCCTAAATGGAATCACTTTTTGGGAATTTTCATTGTTTTGTCCCCTCAGATGCTTTGCAAATGCGACATGGCCTCCGCAAACCATTCCTGCTAAATATGATCTCCAAAAGCCAAATAGCGCTCTTTCACTTCTAAGCCCCGCCGTGTGTCCAAACAGCCGTTTATGACCACATGTGGGATATTGTTTTACTCCGGAGAAGTTGCTTTACAAATTTTGCGGTGCTTTTTCTCCTTCAGTCCTTGTGGAAATGATAAAAAATTAGCTAAACCTACATTTTCTTTGAAAAAAAATGTAGATTTTTATTTTCAGGGCCTACTTCAAATAATTTCTACAAAAAACTTGTGGGGTGAAAACGCTCACTATACCCCTAGATAATTTACTCAATGGGTGTAGTTTCCAAAATGGGGTCACTTGTGGGGGGTTTCCACTGTTTTGTCCCCTCAGGGGCTTTGTAAATGTGACATGGCCTCCGCAAACCATTCCTGCTAAATGTGATCTCCAAAAACCAAATGGTGCTCCATGCCTTCGAAGCCCTGCCGTGTGTCCAAACAGCCGTTTATTACCACATGTGGGGTATTGTTTTACTCGGAAGAAATTGCTTTACAAATTTGGTGGTGCTTTTTCTCCTTTAGTCCTTGTGGAAATGAGAAAAAAAAATGCTAAACCTACATTTTCTTTGAAAAAATTTCGATATTAATTTTCACGGCCTACTTCCAATAATTTCTGTAAAAAACCTGTGCGGTCAAAATGCTCACTACACCTCTAGATAATTTCCTTGAGGTGTGTAGTTTCCCAAATGGGGTCACTTTTGGGGGATTTCCACTGTTTTGGCACCGCAAGAGCCCTTCAAACCTGACATGGTGCCTAAAATATATTGTAATAAAAATAAGGCCCCAAAATCTACTAGGTGCTCCTTTGCTTCTGAGGCCGGTGCTTCAGTCCAGTAGCACACTAGGGCCACATGTGGGATATTTCCTAAAACTGCAGAACCTGGGCAATAAATATTGAGTTGCATTTCTCTGGTAAAACTTTGTGTTATAAAAAAAATTGGATTAAAAATAAATTTCTGCCAAAAAATATGAAATTTGTAAATTTCACCTCTAATTGGCTTTAATTCCTGTGAAAAGTCTAAAGGGTTAAGAAATTTTCTAAATGCTGTTTTGAATACTTTGAGGGGTGAAGTTTTTAAAATGGGCTAATCAAGACTTGCTCTTTCTGAGCTTGGTGGTTTAAGTGGCTTGTGAACTAAGTGGAGTTCTAAAACCGGATTGTGTTGCTGTAATTCTGTATTGTGTTGCTGTATTTCTGTGTTTGTGAATCTGTTTTGATTGCTAGCAAATAGAAGATAGCAAAAACTCACACAATTAAAAAAAAAAATTGTAAATTTTTTATTTTTTTTTTCCCTTGCAGATTCGTTCCAGCTGAGCAGCTGTAAAACTCCTCTTTTCAACTCCGGTTTTAGAACTCCACTTAGTTCACAAGCCACTTAAACCACCAAGCTCAGAAAGAGCAAGCTCAAAATGAGGTCTGCTGACTAATTTATACCACCTGTGTCCAGTTAACCCCTTCCCCCTCGTCAGCAGCTAAGTATTTTGACCCCACAGTTTTTTTGTAAGAATTCATGCAAAGCAGGCGTAAAAACATATTTCACTTTTTTCATAAAATTATCACTTTGAAGACCGATTTCTTTGTAAAGCGACCATGAGAATGAAGAAATGCACCCCAAAATCTATCACCCTGTTTCTCCTGTTTTCAAAAATGCCCCCATTGTGACCCTAATGCGTTGCCTGGACACACGGCAGGGCCCGAAAGGGAGGTAGCGCCCGAAGACTTTCAGGACACACATTTTGCTTGAAAATGTTTCAGGTCCCATTACACATTTATAGAGGCACTGAGCTGCCAAAAAGATAGAAACTCCCCATAAATGACCGCATTTTGAAAACTAGACCGCTTAAGGTATTCATCTAGGTGTGTACTAAGTATTTTGACCCCACAATTTTCGCAGGAATTAATGCAAAAGCAGGTGGAAAGAAAATTTTATTTCACTTTTTTTCACAAATGTGTCATTTTAAGGCAAGATTTCTTGTACAGAGGACATGAGAATAAGGAAATGCACCAGAAAATGTATCACCCTGTTTCTCCTGTGTTCAAAAATATCCCCATTGTGGCCCTAATGTGTTTCCTGGACACACGGCAGGACCCAAAAGGAAGGGAGCACCCGGAGGCTTTCAGGACACACATTTTGCTTTGAAAATAGGAGGATTCTACTTTTCTAGATTGAGAAATATATGTCCCTAACAGGTTCTACACCCTATGACTATGTCGTGCTAAGAAAGCAGCTGTCCTGAAATCATGTCAGTCCATAGACATTATGTATATCAACCCGCTCTGATATATAGTAAGTTAGAGTGGGAAAATGTATTAAACTGTTGGCGGAAAAAGGCAATATATCCAAAAAAAAGGAAGAAGAATGTATCCAGCTATGTGGAAAACTAGAGCATGTTCACAGGATGAAAGAAAATTTGTAGGGCTGTAATGACTTGATTATTCAAAGTGACTGGTCATACAACGTCTCTTTAGCTCCATCAATCCCTATATAAGGGACGAATGTGCCAAGTGACGGGGTACACCATAACAAGCCCCTGCCCGGCAAGGTAGGAACCGCCATGTGCACAAAACAACCAATCACCTGTAGAATATATAAAGGGGCAGTGTCCCACACCGTATGTATAGATACAGTAAAGGACCACTACTCCCCAAATTAATGTCGCTATTTCTAGAAGTATTGTCGGGTGTAAGAGGTCCACCAAAAACACGAACAAAACTGTAATAAAGCCCATAGTGTATTGATAAGGACAAAACAGGGACTTATGCATAGACCGGGGTTGGAAGGACAAGCGGAACAATAATATCGTGACTCACTTCGCTGTCCTCGTTTGCTGCAGACCAGACACCGTTTTTTGGGGTATTTTTGGTTAGATGTTGAAGGGATGGGGTGTAAAAAATGTTTTTCAACAAGTCGGTGTACATCCTCTGACTCATGGACTACTCTCTGGTCTGCAGATTGAAATAGGAGATCTTCAATCACTTTCTCCTGAAATTCAAAGAATGTTGCCCTGCCCGCTGATTTTTTGTACAGGACAAATGCGTTCTGCATCGCAACTTGAATCCCTTGAAGCGACACTTTCGCTGTCAAGTAAGGCTGGGTTCACACGACCTATTTTCAGACGTCAACGTCTGAAAATAGGGCTACAATACGTCGGCAAACATCTGCCCATTCATTTGAATGGGTTTGCCGACGTACTGTGCAGACAACCTGTCATTTACGCGTCGTCGTTTGACAGGTGTCAAACAACGACGCGTAAAAATACAGCCTCGTCAAAAGAAGTGCAGGACACTTCTTTGGACGTTTTGGAGCCGTTTTCTCATAGACTCCAATGAAAACAGCTCCAAAAACGGACGTAAAAAACGCAGCGAAAACCATGAGTTGCTCATAAAATGTCTGAAAATCAGGGTCTGTTTTCCCTTGAAAACAGCTCCGTATTTTCAGACGTTTTTGGTCACTACGTGTGCACATACCCTAAAAGCTCAACTTCAGATGCAGAATCCGTATCTGAGCATAGCATCTGATAGACTTCCTCAACGCTGTATCTTCTGGCAGCCATAATGATAATACAGTCTAAACCGCAAATAATAAATGGAACTAGCGGTTTAAATTTTTTTTTTTAATCAACTAAGGCCTTATGCACACGACCGTAAAAACACCCGTTATTGCGGGTCGTAATTACGACCTGCAATATCGGGCTCATAGACTTCTGTTACCCACGGGTACCTTCCTGGTTTCTCACGGGAAGGTGCCCGTGCCGTTAAAAAAACTAGAACATGTTCTATTTTACGGGCCGTGCTGCTATACTTTATAATGACAGCACGGCTCGCTAAAGCGGCCGGCTGCCCGCGGCCGGCCGTGCTCGTAATTACGAGTCGGAATTACGAGCACGGTCGTGTGCATGAAGCCTAATCAACTAAGAACACTAAAAGAATTAAAGTTTTTTTTTATTGTTTTTTTTTAGTTTTTTTTTTTTTTCAAACCTAAACCCTACGCCTAACACAAACCGTAAACCCAAGCCCAGAACAGCACCCTACGCCGTCTAAGGCCCCATGCACATGAACGTGTTATTGCGGCCGCAATTCCCCCGAAAATCCACGGGAGAATTGCGGCCGCATTCTTTTCTATGGGGCCATGCACACGACCGTAGTTTTTGCGGTCCTTGCACGGCCCGGGAGCCCGGACCGCAGAAAGAACGGGCATGTCTTATTACGGCCCTGTTCTGCGGTCCGGGCTCATTGAAAACAATGGTGGCGGCCATGTGCATGTCCCGCGAATTGCGGGCGGCCTGCGGCGGACAGTCCGCAGCCGGCCGACCCGAAAATCACGGCCGTGCACACGGCTACGGTCGTGTGCATGAGGCCTAACAGCGTACACGCCGTCTAACAGCGTACCCTAAAAAGAA
This sequence comes from Rhinoderma darwinii, assembly GCF_050947455.1. Taxonomy (NCBI): domain Eukaryota; kingdom Metazoa; phylum Chordata; class Amphibia; order Anura; family Rhinodermatidae; genus Rhinoderma; species Rhinoderma darwinii. The sequence goes on from NC_134688.1 coordinate 421,425,499, forward strand.
AGTAGTTTATAGTACGATTCTTAGTATATACAGTAAATAGAGATATATATATATATATATATATATATATATATATATATATATATATATATGTATATACTATATACTATAAAATACTGAAAAAAATGTGTTTTTTTTTAATAAACTGTGTAAGGGACAAGTGATTTTGTGTGGGGACACTGACACACTTGTATCGGTTTCCCTCCACAGCTAGAACAGTGAGGAGAAACAGATACATGTTTTTACTTTTATTTTACAGTAGTGATCACTATGATTGGATCTCATAGTGATCACAAAAGATCAGGAACCAATACTATTGGCTCCTGATCACTGCTCTAAGAACAGAGCTGCTAGCAACAGCTCGTTCTTAGAGCAGGAGCTGTCATTTAGACACTCCCGGCGGCTCTGTACGCAGTAACAGCATGTGACCGCTGTGATTGGCTGTCACAGCGGTCACGACGAAATCGGCAGGTCCTGATGGCTGCACTGTTACTTACAGCTGGTTTTTAGTGCAGATGTCACCAGGGTGCCGATAAACCCCCTCTACTACAGCGACGCCAAAAGGCGTCGCTGTAGACTGAGTACATGCACCGCCTGACGTCAAAAGACGGTGGGCGGTCGTTAAGGGGTTAAAGAGGCTCTGTCACCAGGTTATAAGTGCCCTATCTCCTACATAATCTGATGTAGATAACAGCAGTGGTTTTTATTTTGAAAACCGATCATTTTTTAACAAGTTATGAGCAATTCTTGATTTATGCTAATGACTTTCTTAATGCCCAACTGGGTGTTTTTAACTTTTTACCAAATGGGCGTTGTGAAGAGAAGTGTAGGACGTTGACCAATCAGCTTCATCCACTTCTAATTGTTCCAGCCCAGCTTCTTTCACTGCAGAATCACACTGTAACAATGGGCTGGAACAATGAGAAGTGTATGACACTGACCAATCAGCAACCAATCAGCATCATACACTTCTCATTATTCCAGCCCATTGTTATAATGTGAGTGAAAGAAGCTGGGCTGGAACAATGAGAAGTCTATGACACTGATTGGTCAGCATCATACACTTCTCTTCACAACGCACACTTGGTCAAAAGTAAAACACGCCCAATTGTCTATTAAGAAACTAATTAGCATAAATCTAAAATTGCTCATAACTTGCTCAAAAATGATCGTTTTTCAAAATAAAAACCACTTCTGTTATCTACATTACAGCGCCGATCAGACTATGTAGGAGATAGGGCTATTTATCTGCAGTATGCTCTATGCACATTAGTCTCTCTCAGAAGAGTGGGGTTCCTAAAGAACCCTGTTTTCGTTCTTTGTATACCGAGCAGTTCAGACTTTTATTCAGCCTTTATATAAACTCACTTTGTTATTTTCCTGAACAGCCACATCCCTTTCCATCTTGATTCCTTCATACGCTTCCAGTGTGGACTGTGTCTTCTCCTTCATAACTTCAAACAGACGCCAGTGCTGAGACATCAACTCCCTTGCCTGAGAGCACTATCACGGAACACACAAAAACAAAAAAAACGAAATATAAAAATATGTCAGGCAAACGAGGAATTATTTTGATTTTCTGTTAACCTCCACAGCGGCACTGACAGGAGGGGTCACCCGCCCCCAGGGACAGGAAATGAGGAAGTATCTCCATAAAAGGTTCCCTCCTCTTACCTGCTTCAGTTAACAACAGAGACTCTTATTGGATGCAAATACCGTTTATTAAGATAGACATAACATGCCTATACCTTCATGCAAAAGAAAAAAAAAAACAAGTGCAACATATTCGGGGAGTGGGGGAGATGATTTTCAGCGCCGCTATGTAGGCTTATGGGAAATCAAATTACCGGTAAGAGTATTTATCTTTCCCTAACACCTCCACAACGGCACTGACTGGAGAATTAACAGGGAAGACATTAGGGTGGACCAAAAAATGGGACACAACCCTAAAGCAAATAATGTACTCAAAAAATAAAAGTACAAAAAATCTGATTTTCAGTCTAATAAGATCTATCGTTGGCATTTTAAGAGGGATAGAGCACGGTCCCTGTCCCGTTCTGTCTCTTCCACTTCCCTCATATCTGAAGAGGAATGTGGCGGTTTTTTAGACAAACCTCAGGCCGCAGGAGATGGAGACCCCCTGTTCAACTCCAGAACACCAGCCATCAAAAGAAAGACCAGAGGAGTGTTCAACAGGGACAAGAGAAACAGGAGGCTCTGAAGGTAATTAACCTTTCTTCCCATACTCGGTCATCCTCCCAAATTAATGTGTTGCAAAGGGGCCTGTCTTTCTCTCCCACGGGCAAATTTGATCTTTTTACTACCATTAAAGACCTGGCTCTTTTTTCTAGAAAATTACTTTGTAAAAAGCACTTCGGTAGAAGGGATCATAGCGTACCAATGTGCTCCCCGGTAGAGCAACAGGCATTTGATGCCCTCCTTTCACTGCTAGAAGAACAGGAGGTCAAAACTGACCCCAGACTCCTCATGCATCTGTGCCGCCGTTCTCAATATTTCCCCCCTCTTGCGCTGTGCCCTTCAGTGGACATTTTTTTCAAATTGGTTAAAAAAGATCTCGAAACCATCTCTGACTTTGATACACCTCGTAATCTTAATTAGAAGGAAAGGCAAGCTATTCTTGAGCTTAGAAAACTCAGAGATGTGATTATCAAACCAGCTGACAAGGGGGGGAATGTTGTACTATGGCCGGCACAGATGTATGAATGTGAGGCTTTTCGCCAACTTAACATGAGTCATTGCTATCGCAGGCTCCCATCGGACCCAACGCTAGCTTTCAAGGGAGAACTCGATAGCCTATTACAAAGGGGCGTTGATGGTAACATTATCAATTCCAAATTGAGGGAGGGCCTGTCTGTGGATTTTCCAATTACGCCCACGTTCTATTTATTGCCTAAAGTGCATAAAAATGTCACCTGCCCCCCTGGTCGTCCGATAGTATCGGGGATCGGCGGCTTGTGTGAGAATATCTGCAGATTTGTGGATTTTTATCTGCAGAAATGTGTGGAGACCTTACCGTCATACATTAGGGATACCATAGATATGTTACAACGACTCGATGGGTTGCACCTTGAGCATGATATGCTTTTGGTTACGTGTGACGTGGAGTCCTTGTATACATCTATATGCCACGACCACGGGATCCGAGCATCTAGATATTTCTTACAGATGACTAATCATGACCCGGATCTTGTAGAGTTTATTCTATGTCTCCTTGACTTCGCACTAACACATAATTTCTTTGTATTCAAGGATCGTCTCTTCCTACAGCTCCAAGGGACAGCAATGGGGGCCACCTGTGCACCTTCATATGCCAACTTGTTCCTGGGGCTGTGGGAGAGAGACACTGTGCTGCAGACTCCGGGTCATGATTCAGTGCTCCTGTGGTCGAGGTATATAGATGATATTCTATTCATCTGGCAGGGCTCCACGTCTAACTTGGAATCGTTTCTTGGTTCCCTAAATAGGAATGACATTAATATCAAACTCACGTGGCAGTATAGTCAAACTCGTGTTGACTTCCTGGATATTTGTATCTGTAGAGATGACAGTGGTTTTATTTCTACCGATATTTTTAGGAAAAAAACCTCCACTAATGCCCTCCTCCATGCTACATCTGCCCACTATCCGAAGGTTACAACATCCATTCCTGTGGGCCAGTTTTTGAGGGCAAAGCGCATCTGCTCTAATGATAGCAACTTTGAGCGTCAAGCATTGGATTTGACGGCAAGATTTCAGAGTCGTGGGTACAGTCAGAGGGTCATTAAGAGAGGCTATCTCAGAGCTAAAAACTCGACTCGTGATGAACTCCTGGTAAGTAAGCCCAAGAAACATAAAATGGATCAGAGTGTCAGATTTATTACTACGTTTAATCCCCATTGGATTGAGATCCGTGATATCCTGCAGAAGCACTGGCGGGTACTTCTCACCGATCGTGATTTAGCAGGGGTTTTACCCAATTACCCCTCCATTACTTGGAGGCGTTCTAAAAATTTGAAGGACCTTTTGACAGCTAGTCATTACATTCCTAGCGCCCCCCCTAATCCATTTGGGAGTAAGGGTCCCCCCTGGGGGTCATATAATTGTGGCAAATGTTCCGCTTGCAGATATGTTCCACGTACCTCCAACTTCTACAGCTCTGATAGGGGGAAGGAATACAAAATCGTTTACAACATCACGTGCAGTACAGTAGCTGTGGTGTATTTTGCCACTTGTCCTTGTGGTCTTATCTATATAGGTATGACCACTAGGCAACTGAAGGTGAGGGTACTGGAACATGTCTGCAAAATTAAGTCGGCCTCAAAAGTTTTGGACGTGGATAAACTCCAGCCTGTCGCACGACACTTCCGTGAATTTCACTCTAGCAATCCTAGGGGTTTTGAGGTGCGTGGCATTGATAGGGTCTCCTTGGGCTGCAGAGGTGGTGATGTACGTTTGGCTTTGCTAAAGAAAGAAATGAAGTGGATCACGCTATAGCCCCATTTGGTTTAAATGAAGCCACTAGTTTCAGGCCTTTTTTGTAAACTTTTTAACCATACGTGAATTTTTTTTTGTCTAGGGTTTCTTTCTTGTGTTTTATTCTATTTTTCTGTTACAGTTTATCCCTTTCAGCGAACGGGCATAGTGAATGGGTCCTCTCATTGGTGAAGATTTTGCTTGGCTACAGTTGAAAATTTGGAGTATGGAAGACACACATATATATATATATATATATATAATTCTGTACGATATATATATTTTCTGATCTGTGTATATGTTTTTATATCTTTGTATTATTATTATTATATTTTTGGTTAAAAGTATTGGAGTTCTGTATGTATATACTTATATTATACTGCACAGCATTGTGTCTCGAGTATACTTACTGTCATGATATTTGGTATGGTTGGGTATACTTGTGGTAGTTAAGATTCATTAGTATTATATACTGTGCGCTTTATATTATTTGTATATGTATTTATTTCTTCACATCTTTGCAGAATATTTGTTTGATATTTTATTTTATTTATATACATATATATCTATTTATACACACTTTATATATTATACCTTATATTGCATTTCCTTTGTCAATTATAGCCATTTATATTATTTATTTTTTACTTTTTATTTATTTATTTTTTTGTATTCATATTTATTTTTATTTTGTGCACTGCACTTTATCTTCATTGCCTTGTTTTTAGCAATGTCTTCATCTTTATATAGTTAATCATTTATTATTTTAATCACTAGAATTTTTGGCGTATACATTTTCACTCCACTTTTTTTAATTTATTTTTTTTATTTCTATTATTCACATTTATTTGTACTATTCATCACTATATATAACTTTATTTTATCATTTATTCTTTATTTGCACGTTTCACTTATCACTATTAATTTATTTTTGCTTTTTATTCTTCATCTGTTGCATGTATTATTTAAATATATGTATTTTTATCGTCATTTGTATAAACTGCTGTTAATGCACTTTTGTATATATTCACTCCAACTGTATACACATATTGTTAGCTGGCCCCTTCGCTATAGCAACTTTCTTTCCTTGCTATCGTGGGTTGCCTCTCCTGCGGTGTCTGGACAGACGCTCGGCCGCGCACCCTTGGCGGGGCAGGTATCCGGGAGTGCCGCTTGGCGTCTAGGGTTGCCATGGTGGTGTTTACATCACGTGGCACCTGTCACATGACGCGCGGCGCGTCCCGTGATGCATGCGCCGCCCTGTGGGCGTGTGGAGCGCCGATTTTCACTCACCGCAGGTGAGCCTAACTCTGTCTCTTTACTATTTAAACCCCTAGATTTTTATTGTATGTAGCCTCCTGACGAAGCCGGTCACAGGGCGAAACGCGCGTCGAGGCGTTTATTCACCCATCCACTCCATCGATCCTCCACGCTCCTCATCATGTCTCTGGGTATGTGCACAGGTTTTTTCAGCCCTTTGTAGCCTCCACAATATTATGCTATTTCAGCCAGCCATATTTTTCTTGGCTATTTGAGCCTTTATATTGTCTGCACATGTTTTCTAGTAAGAACTGTTTACGTACTACTGATTATATTGTATAGATTGTGCACGTATCATTACATGCACCATATATTGTGCAGGCTACGTATACTGACATACTTTACACACTGCTCATCTAGCTGATTACATGGCACTATGTATGGGACTTACCTCCCCATACCCCCGGGTTTACTAATTACTTACCTATAATTGAGCGTGTGTTAGGTCTCTAGTGGACGGTTGATTCTGTTGGTTCTGGTCTTTTTCACCTGACCCTGTTGTACATGTCTCCGTGTTTATTGTATCAGATCTCTTTTCCCATTATTTGTCATTGTTATTATATTTAATAAAGATTTTTTGTACTTTTATTTTTTGAGTACATTATTTGCTTTAGGGTTGTGTCCCATTTTTTGGTTCGTTTTTAGGTCTATACATTTAAAGGGACCCCAGTACACGCCATTACTGGTGTGAGGTTGTTGTTTAGGTTGTTTTAAGACATTAGGGTGGGACAGAAGCAGACAGAAGGCAAGTTCACTTAGCACCACATCTAATTTATAGTGGTGAAAGAAGGTGGAGCAGGTAAGAGGGACCCTTTTATGGAAATACTTTGTTATTTCCTGTGCCACTGTGGAGGACTTAGGGAAATATCATTAAAGGGGTAGTCCAGTTTAAAAAACCCATCTTCATATACCTCATTAGGAAATGGTCCTCTGTTCAGGATCCTCGTTTCCTGGCAAGAATAGAGAGTGGCTACAAAGGGCGCAACTCAATCTGTAGAACCTGTCCTGTATTCCAGACAACCCATTCATTTGAATGGGTACTTTGTAATGATTAAAAACGGTTTATCCAATGGAAAATATTGTTTTTTATTTTAAACCAGCACAAAAATATGAGCATATGATCATTTTACACTTATTTTAAAATATGCCTCTTTTAGGAGTCATTTAACTATACAGATGTGTATAGTTGCCACCTGCTGTTTAGCGTTCTGTCTTTAGTGTCCACCTCGGTAATAGTGCTGCAGTGTCTTCTTTGCATGACTAGCAGAGAAAAAACCTGCGTCGGAACTGTCAATAATATGGCTCAGCAGCATCAAACGGTGCTCTCCTGTGTCAGACCATCGGCCAAAACACTGACAAGTTGATAAAAAGTAGGCAAGAAAAGATAAGAAAGCTTTTCAAAGCACTGAATGTGTCGTAAATAAAAAATAAATAAAATTCAAGCAAGTTGCTTCTTTTTATTATATTTGTTTTCTGCCACAAAGTGGAAAGTATTAAAAATGAAATAATAATTTGACGTTTTCCTATGTTGGCCACCAGAGGGAGCACTTCCAAGAATTACAGCAAGGTGAATCACGCAAAAGAAACTAACTTACAACTGCTGTAAATGTGGGAGTCTCAGCTGAGTCTGAGCTATTTTTGGCTACAAGCCAGGAAAAGGTGTGTTCAAATTGCTAAGCATTGTCCATCTCCATTTTTGAAGAGATTGTACAATGCAGGTTGGCGGAAGCTACAGGACACACCAAAAGGCTAAGAACGATGAAAGTCAAGAGTGAGACGCTGTGGTGATTCAGAGGACAGGTTCACACGGCATGTATATTACGTGATTTTTGGCGCATTTAATGCGCCCAAAAAAAAAAAAAGCTTCATTAATCTTCCAATTTACATCAATGGTAAAGCGCACTGTTCGTACATAAAACGCAATTTTTTTACGCGAGCGTTGTTAAAAAGCGTATTGCATAAAAAAGAGGCGTCGGGTCAATTCATTGGTGCGTAAAACGCTCCAAATTATCCCATTGTCAGTGGGAGTCCTAATTATGCGCCAAAAAAACGTGCAAAAAGCGTGCACAAAACACATTTTAAAAAGGGAGAGGAACACAGAAGTCTGCTGGAGGTACGTGTTTTTATATTTCATATTACTAACTATTTTTTTGAAGATTCCGCTGGACCGTTTGGACTACGTCGATCTATGTTTGTTTGTTTGTTTTTATTTTAAAATAGTTATTGAGGGTTGTGTGGGGGAGTTTTCATAGCAATAAAAAAATATTTTGTAGTGGTGTATTCACATAGTGCGGTTTTGCCACGTTTTTCACCGCACGGCCGAAATCCACATCGATAAACGCCACGCAAGAAAAACGCACTGTGTATACACTTTTAGGCCCTGTTCACACAGTTATTTGCAGGCAGGAAAAAAATCTGATTCAGAATTCCTTCAGGAATTTTGAGGTAGATTATGAACTGCCTGCGCCACGAAAAATGTGTCTGTTTTTTTAATAACTTATTAGCATCTTAGTACTGACAGTTGTCTGTTTGACGACGTACATTACTAAGGCGGGGCTTAGTGCTAGCCAGTAAAAGAGCTAGCACGAACGCTCTCACCATTATTACCCCACTACCCACCACAACGAGGGGTATCAGGAAGCGCAAGGTATAATCCAGTACCTGACCATCTGTCAGGTACCAGGGCGGCAGCAGGCTGGTATTATTAGACCCTTCCCACCCTTGTAATGCTAGCCTGCTGCTGCTATGCTGTATCTGGTTAGTTATGAAAATGAGGGGGATCAGTTATTGTTTTTTTTTTTAAAACAGACGTGGGGTCACCCCCGTTTTTCATAATCAGCCAGATACAACATAGCTAATAAAAAAAAATTAAATAGAGACCTAAGAAAATATTTTTTCATTGCAATAAAAAAAACTCCCCCACGTTTGACTACTGCGGTGATTTAAGTTTGGTTTTTTGTAATAAAATGGTTAACAAGGGTCTTGTTAACCAATTTAAAAAAAAAACGAAAAAAAAAAAACAAAACAAAACATAGATCGCAGTAGTCCAACAAATCTACGAAGTAGTCCAATAGGTCCAGCGGAAGCTGCAAAACAAAAAAAATTAAGTTAGTAATATGAAAAATACTTATACTCACCTACAGCAGACATCTGTCTTCTCCCCTGCGCCGCAAAAGAAACTAGCGGTCAAGTAACTGGGACGGGAACTAGAGATGCAGCAGAAATATTAATAATTCTGGCGCATCATGGAGATCCTCCCACACATGCAGTTGCTCCAAAAAAACAAACCACCCCCCAACTCACCGCCACACAAATACACGTAACTCCCTAGAACTACACCACACACACACACACGAGATAGATACATGGATGGATAGATATTTGAAGTAAAAAAATAATTTTATTATTACTGCTCTCTCTCTCCAGACAGCCTGCCGGGAGAGGGAGAAGTTACAGCAGATCTGCGGGGGACACGAACGCACGGGGACACGCACGTCTTCTACACTTGCCAGAAACTGCAGCAGCCTCTCTGCCTCTCCATAGACTAGAAGGGCAGCACCTGCCCTAAACCCTCAGTGAGCTGATAGTCCATCTCATCTTGAGGCAGATTTAGCAGTAAATTCAGAGTGAGTGAATAGTTAGGACAAGCGAATATAAGGAACTTTGTAGTGTATCCATCCTATTGATTAATGCAAAGTTTGTTGAAAAGTTACAGTGACCATTTAATTTCATCTGTGGTTGTGCTGCAGGGAAATTAAACTCTTACTGCCAGGGTTCCCCACAGATTACAGCTGATCCCATCAAGGCTTCAGTTTATAGTCAAGGGACCCTAATAACATGTAGGCATTGTCCAAAGCAAACCACCCTTTTAAGTAATAATATATTACCAAGTTAGAAAGATTCAGCCAAAAATAAGGCCTAGACTTCTGAAAGATACTGCAATAAAAGTTACTAAGCATACTGCACCATTGTTGCCAAGAACGGCCAATATCATAGCATGTAGATGCAAAGGGTCTTCTATGCTGGAGAATAATCTCCTTAAATGTGCATAGATACAAACACAGGAGAGTTAGAGAAGCCAGTTAAAGTGAAAACTGCAGTAATAGTGCCAGTATATGCAATGAAAACCATATATTTAGCCATATAAGTTTACATAATACTATTTGTACACAGGGCTAAATAAAGCTGGCCTTCGTAGATTGACAGCAAAAAATAATCTTATTTCTTTGGGTTTGTGCTTTCTCAAAGTTCATATTATGAATATAGAAATTAGGCACCATGCAGACGAACGTGCTTTTGCGGCTGCAATTCCCCCGAAAATCCACGGGAGAATTGCGGCCCCATTCATTTCTATGGGGCCATGCACCCGACCGTGGTTTTCACGGTCCGTGCATGGCCCGGGAGCCTGTACCGCAGAAAGAACGGGCATTCCTTATTACGGCCGTGTTCTGCGGTCCAGGCTCATTGAAAATAATGGCCGCGGCCATATGCACGGCCCGCGATTTGCAGTCGCCTCCTGGGTGACACTCCGCTGCCGGCCGACCCGAAAATCACGGCCATGCACATGGCTACGGTCGTGTGCATGAGGCCTTAATCTACAGTAGGTCAGTAGTGGGTGCCTGGTTATTTCTGTACCTCCTACAGTATAATGGAGTGTGAACGTGTAAGTGCAGATACATCCTTACTGCAAACTAAAGGGAAGCTGGACAGTGAATCGAACATGCAGCTATTGGATGGAGGCAAGGGCTGCACCTGAGAACCCTATATGCACTAAGTTGACCACTTTTGATCTAATATTTGTACAACCGGCACCTGCAAGGCCTTTCTATGAAGCCCTAGCAGATTAGGCAGTTATAATGCTTAAAGGGAACCTGTCACCAGCATCTTACTGATTAAACCAGCAATACCAGGTGGTAGTGGGTGAAATATCATTTCTATTTAACCTAAAATTGTCTTCTTAGTCGGCTCTGTAGCTTTAGTATTCAGTTTTTGAGTGTTCCCACACTGTATGCTAATGAGCATAAAAGAGTCAAATCTTCATTCCTCAAGTCTTTCCGAGTTTACCCCGCCTCTTTACTTTTGATTGACAGCTCCTCGCCTTCCCCCAGCACACAAAATCCTGCACTTGTGCATTGATGTCCTCTTCTGGGGTGAGCGTACAACGGGACACCGAATTATTACGATAAAAGGCGCAACATGTTTACAGACCGTTATTTACAGTAGGAGAGAGGATAGCGGCAATGAAATTTTGATAGCAGCGGCCAGTGAGGGATAAGTAAAGTTCAATAGGTGAAATGCTGGTGACGGGTTCCCTTTAACGTGCGCTACCAGCTTAACAAAACACCGCCAGAATTGCGTTGGCTGGCGTTCAATAGAGGCACAGACATATTACATGGTACCTGGTCTTTCTGGCCCTGTTAAATGGCTGCAACATTATATACATGAAGCTTGTACTGGTACAAAATATTCTCTAGATTAAAAAAAAAAAAAAAAAAAAAAAAAGGAAGGAGGTTGTGAATTCCTAAACTAGAGCAGAACTTTAATAGAGGATGGAGACAGACACTCATCCCAGGTAAGTGGACAGCTTCAATGCCTCGGACATTTAAAATATCTTACAAGCCAAAATACAGCTCACTACCTGTCTCTGCAACTGGGTTCTGTCTTCTTCCACTTCAGAGAAAACACACTCAGTCCTATGTTCAAACTCTGCGAATTCTCCAATGTAGGAACTCTGTAGGCGAAAAGCAAAAATCAATTAAATTGCATTCAGAAATAGTTAGGCCAGGATCACACACACATTTTTGATGCAGTTATTGGCGCAGCTTTTTGAGGCAAGGCCAGTTGTGGATCCATAAGGAGGGAAAGGTAAGAAAAAAACAAATGCATTTCCTTTTCTTTTGTCCACTCCTGTGTTTAGCTTAAAAAAATGGAGCCAAAAACTGCATCAAAACTGTGTGCGTGATCCTGGCATTAAACTATGGAGTGGAAGGGCGCATACTAGACCGCCACTCTAAACAAGCTCCTCCTCCTCACCACGCCCATCCAGTGAGGAGAAACAGCAGACTCTGCACTAGTGATTGGTGGGATCTCTGTGGTGGGCCCCTTTAAATTAAACATTGTGGATAGGGGACTTGTTTAAAAAGGTGGGAAAACTACTTTATGGAGACTTGTTATATGCCATAATGTATAATTTCTTAGCTACGCAATTTACAGAAGTTAGGTGAGTAATACAAAATCTCCATTCTTGTGGCGGTACAGCGGTGGCATCACATTCAGTAGAATGGATGACATTCATATGTACTATAGCAACACTACTGGTCCCAGCCACCAAGGAGTGGAAGAATAGAGGCCTGCACTGCGACGCTGATAGTACTCTAATAACGCAACGAAAATATCCTGTGATAATTAAATATAAGGGGAATACACATGAACTACTAAACATTCACTGGCTAGTTTTTACACTATAACGGTTAGTAAACATTATTTAGTGTCCATCTTTTACACTAATCGGTCGGAGCCTCTTGGCTTCGATCACATATGCACTAATAGCTTGGATTTGTTCTTTGTACTCTTTGTTGGGGCTTCTGGTCCTTGGGTTCAAGGGGCTAGGAAGCCTGCCTTTGTTATTGTTACTCAAGCTTGTAAGGGCCAGTTCACACAGAGTTTGACACTGACGCGGAAAACACGCCACAAAAGCCTCCCAGGCGTTTTCCCTGCAAGCGACATGCCCTATCTTCGGGCATTTACGTCTCTGACCTCCCAGAGAAAACATATTTCACAGCGTTTTTGCCCGTGGTGCTCAATGAGCGTGAGCGAAGAACGCGGCAGACAGCGTGAAGGCAGATCAAAACCTGCCTCAAAATTCCAAATGGAATTTGGAGGCAGAATTTTCTGCCTGCAAAAAACTGTGTAAACATAGCCTAATGGTTTCTATTTTCTATCTTTTCTGGATTTTTCACACAACACAAGTAGACACGTGTCTAAACATAGTACGTATACTTTATGGTTATGATTATTCACCTATGTACTATTACATTCTGTGTGTCAAAGATCGCAGCACAACGCATTTTTTTTCTATTGTAAATCTTTAAATAATAATTTTATTGATGATTAAAAAAAACTAAACATTAAAACATAGAAATTACACAAAAAAAAAGTTAAGAAAATAAGATGAAGGATCATATGAAAGTGTTCGTACCAAGTGGAAAGACCATGTTCTAACCACTATCCGCATGACAAAGTACGTAGTCGCCGGAAGTTACTTCCCGCATGAGGACGTACAGTTACTGAGTCGTTGCCAGTGCAACCTTGGTGACATTGTGCACTGGGAGGTCAGCAGACACTCCACTGTTGCCGGTCAGTGGTCCATCGCCGCTGATTTTGGCAATTAACCCCTTAAAACCTATTGCGATCGCAGCATTTAATGGGTTGGTAGCACATCAGCGCCCATCCCATGATGCGATGCCGATGGTTGGCATGGCAACCGGAGGCCAGACAATGGCCTCAGGGTCTGCAATGTACGGAAGTCTATCAGGACCAGCTGGAGGCTGGTCCTGTCAGAGTGACTGTCAGTGTCACGCTGACCATTAGAATACATTACACCTAGATGTAGATAGTGTAATGTATTATAGCAGCAATCTGTGCTGCAGGTCCTCAAGTCCCCTGGTGGGACGAAAAAATTTTTTTTATTTAAAAAATGTTAAAAAAAAACAAAAAAAAAAAGTTACATTTAAAGTTACAGCCGACACTTCACAGTAACGAGCAGGATCGCGTTAGAGCACAACCCCGCTCGTTTAACCCGTTAAATGCCCCAGTCAATAATGACTGTGGCATTTAATCGTTAAAAAGAAGGGGGAGACCCCCTCTAGCAGCACATCGTGCCCCCAGCAATGCAATCACGGGGTGGCGATGGTTGCTATGGCAGCCTGGGGGCCAAATGTATGCCCCAGGTCTGCCATCTTTGTGCTCCTATTAAGCCCTGCCTCTGGCACGGCTTAATAGAAGCCTGTCAGAAAGACGATATACTGAAATACATTACTATTGAGGTATATAGTGCAAGCGTTCCAACGATCGCTGGTTGGAGTACCCTTGGGGGACTAAAAAAAAAAAAAAAAAAATTTTAAAAAATGTGTAAAATAAGTTGTGTTTTTTTTATGTAAAAAAAATGTAACTTTCAAAAAAAAAAACGAAAAAACACCCTTTTCCCATTTTCTCCCTAGAGCATTGTAAAAAAAGATAAAAAATAAGCAATTGGTATCGCCGCATCCGTAAAAGTCTGAACTATTACAATACATCATTATTTAACCACGCACGGTGTACGCGGTAAAAAACAAACAACCCAAAAACCTGTAAACGCCAGCTATTTTTTGGTCACGTCATCTCCCACAAAAAAAATGGAATAAAAAGTGATCAAAACCTCGCATGTACCCCAAAACCGTAGAATTAAAAACTACAGCTTAGCCCGCAAAAAATGCACCAAAACAAAAAAAAACGAACAAACGCTCTCAAACCACTTAAATCAACGGGAAAAAAAAAAAAAGTTATGGCTTACAAAATACATTTAATTTTTTACACTTCCTTTTTTCCTTGTAAAAGTAGTAAAATAGAAAAAACTATATATATTTGGTATTGCCTTAATCGTATTGACCCACAGAATAGAGTTAACATGTTGTTTTAATTGCACAGTGAATTCTGTAAAAACTATGTGCAAAAAACAATTGCCTTTTTTTTTTCATTTTCCCGATGTGCTGAGTACATGAATGGAAAGAAGCGTATGATGCGGATTGGTCACTGATTGGTCAGCATCATACACTTCTCTTTACAACGCCCACTTGGTCAAAAGGCATAAAAACGCCCAGTTGTCTATTAACCCGTTAGTGACCGCCAATACGCCTTTTAACGGCGGCCACTAACGGGCTTTATTCTGATGCATATGCCTTTGTACGGCACTGCATCAGGATGATTAAACAGAGCAGGGAGCCTTCAAATCTCCCTGCTCTCAGCTGCCAGAGGCAGCTGAGGTCATCCCTGCTCTGCCGTGTGAGATCGATATAAGTATCGATCTCACATGTTTAACCCCTCAGATGCGGTGCGCAATAGCGAGCACCGCATCTGAGTGGTTTTGGAGAGAGGGAGGGAGCTCCCTCTCTCTCCCGGCGATAAGATCGCAGAGTGTCAGTGTCTTCTATGGCAGCCGGGGGCCTAATAAAGGCCCCCAGGTCTGCCTGTCATGAATGCCTGCTAGATCATGCCTCTGGCATGACCTAGCAGATGCCTGTCCGTTTTAAACGGACAGGCAGTAATACACTACAATACAGAAGTATTGCAGTGTATTATAATAGCGATCGGAGAATCGCACAGTGAAGTCCCCTAGTGGGACTAGTAAAAAAGTGAAAAAAAAGTTTAATAAAAAGTTAATTTAAAAAAAAAATGTGAAAAAAAATGAAAAACCCAGCTTTTCCCCTTACAAAATGCTTTAGTATTAAAAAAACAAAATAAACTAAAAAAGTTACACATATTTGGTATCGCCGCGTCCGTAACGACCCCGACTATAAATCTATTACATTATTTAACCCGCACGGTGAACGCCGTAAAAAAATTTAAGAAAAAACTATGGAAAAATTGCTGTTTTCTATGAATCCTGACGGTTATAAAAAGGGATCAAAAAGTCCCATCTACTCCAAAATGGTACCAATAAAAACGACAAGTCTTCCCGCAAAAAAAAAGCCCTCATACAGCTGCATCGGCGGAACAATAAAAACGTTACGGCTCTTCAAACATGGAGACACAAAAACAAATAATTTTGTAAAAAAAGCGTTTTTACAGTGTAAAAGTAGTAAAACATACAAAAACTATACAAATTTGGTATCGTTGCAATCGTAACAACCCGCTGAATAAAGTTATTGTGTTATTTATACCACACGGTAAACGGCGTAGATTTAAGACGCGAAAAAGCGCGGCGAAATTTCAGGGTTTTTTCTATTCCCCCCCAAAAAAAAGTTAATCAATAAATAATATGTACCTCAAAATGGTGCTATTAAAAAATACAACTTGTCCCGCAAAAAACAAGACCTTATACTGCTATGTCGATGCAAA
The DNA here is from genome assembly GCF_050947455.1 of Rhinoderma darwinii. Classification (NCBI taxonomy): domain Eukaryota; kingdom Metazoa; phylum Chordata; class Amphibia; order Anura; family Rhinodermatidae; genus Rhinoderma; species Rhinoderma darwinii. Next base: position 421,441,387 of record NC_134688.1, read on the forward strand.
AATAAAAGAGTTATAGCTCTTGGAATGCGACGATGGAAAAATGTAAAAAAATGGCTTGGTCATTAACCCCTTCCCGCTCCTTGACGTACTATTACGTCATGGCAGCTGTATCGTTCGCGCTCCATGCCGTAATAGTACGTCTCGGGAGTAACGGCCGTTTCGGCCGTCCTCCCGACACATACAGGAGCTGTGACGCTGCTGTCTTGTTCAGCAGCTGTCACAGCTCCTACAGCGGGGACCGATCGCTGTGTCCCCGCTGATTAACCCCTTAAAAGCCGCGTTCTATAGAGATCGCGGCTTTTTAGGGGTTAAGCTGCCATCGCCGGCCTGCTACGCGATAGCGGCCGGCGATGGTGACTATGGCAACCGGACACCAAACAATGGCGTCCGGCTATGCCATAGACGGAAGCCTAGTGGGTCCTGACAACGTCAGGACCCACTATGCTTGCTGTCAGTGAGTAGCTGACAGTTCTAATACACTGCACTACGCATGTAGTGCAGTGTATTAGAATAGCGATCAGGGCCTCCTGCCCTCATGTCCCCTAGTGGGACAAAGTAATAAAGTTAAAAAAAAGTTAAAAAAAGATGTGTAAAAATAAGAAAATAAAAGATTTAAAAGTATTAAAAGTAAAAATCCCCCTTCTTCCCTTATCAGTCCTTTATTATTAATAAAAATATATAAAAAACAAATAAACTATACATAATTGGTATCGCCGCGTCCGTAACGGCCTGAACTACAAAATTATTTCATTATTTATCCCGCACGGTGAACGCCGTAAAATAAAATAATAATAAACCGTACCACAATCACAATTCTTTGGTCACTTCACCTCCCAAAAAATGGAATAAAAAGAGATCAAAAAGTCGCATGTACCTAAAAATGGTCCTGATCGAAACTACAGTTCGTTACGCAAAAAAAAAAAAGTCCTCGCACGGCTTTATTGATTGAAAAATAAAAACGTTATGGCGCTTAGAATAAGGTAACACAAAAAGTGAATGATTGTTTACAAAACGTATTTTATTGTGCAAACGCCATAAGACATAAAAAAAAACTATAAACATCTGGTATCGCCGTAATCGTATCGCCCCGCAGAATAATGTGAATATGTCATTTATAGCGCACGGTGAACGCTGTAAAAAAAAAAAAGAAAAAAAAAAAAATCGTACAATTGCTGTTTTTTAGTCACCACGCCACCTAAAAATAGAATAAAAACTGATCAAAAAGCTGCATGCACCCCAAGAAAACTACAATGGATTCCTCAAGGGGTCTAGTTTCCAAATTGGGGTCACTTTTGGGGGGTTCCCAATGTTTTGGCACCACAAGACCTCTTCAAACCGGACATGGTGCCTAATAAAAAAGAGGCTTCAAAATCCACTAGGTGCTCCTTTGCTTCGGAGGCCGGTGCTTCAGTCCATTACCGCCCGAGGGCCACATGTGGGATATTTCGCTAAACTGCAGAATCTGGGCAATACGTATTGAGTTGCGTTTCACTGATAAATCCTTTTGTGTTATAAAAAAAATGGTATAAAGAGCATTTTCTGACAAAAAAAAAAATGTAAATTTCACCTCTACTTTGCTCTAAATTTTTGTGAAACACCTAAAGGGTTCATAAACTTTCTAAATGCTGTTGTGAATACTTTGAGGGGTCTAGTTTCTAAAATGGGGTATTTGATAGGGGTTTCTAATATATGGGCCCCTCAAAGCAACTTCAGAACTGAACTGGAACCTAAAAAAATAAATAAATGAGGCAATACTTCGTTTCTTACATTATACTGATAATGAGCCGTGCCCACCCCGAGATGACCCCAGTTTTGACAGTTTGTATAAACGGAGACCCCTATTAGACCGTTCCAGTGCCCGGTTTTCCCAAGCATACACCCCGAGAAGTGTATTTCTATTGATGAGTCCCTGGTACATTTTAAAGGGAGGGTTCAATTCCGCCAGTACCTGCCGGGTAAGAGGGCAAGGTATGGCGTGAAGATGTATAAGCTGTGAGAGTGCATCCGGGTATACCTACAGATTTAGGCTATATGAAGGAAAGGCCACCCCCAAACCAGACTGCATCCTGGACTACAATAGGTACATGGGAGGGATGGACTTGTAAGATCAAGCCCTGAAGCCCTACAGCGCCATGCGGTGTGGTATAAGAAGCTGGCCGGGCACATCATACAGATGGCATTGTACAATGCGTACGTGCTACGTCGATGTGCAGGCCAGACGGGAACTTTCCTGGAATTTCAAGAGGTGATTATCAAGAACCTAATCTTTAGGGACCAAGAAGGGGGGGCACCCAGTACTTCTGGAAGCGGGCCCACACGCATCGTACCAGGGCAACACTTTCCAGGAGAAGTTCCCCAAGAAGGGAAAAAGTCAAAAGAGGTGCAAAGTCTGCTATAAGAGGGCGATAATGGATGACACAATATATCAATGTGACACGTGTCCCGAATAACCAGAGCTCTGTATGAAAGTGTTTTAAAATTTATCATACATCCCTTGGTTTATAATTTACCCCAATTTTACTTACCCTGATGCACTCCACACAGCTTATCCCCCCTCGTCTTTACCCTCTGAGCCCTGCTGTGTACCCAGGCAGCTGATAACAGCCACATGTAGGGTATTGCCATACCCGGGAGAACCCACATTACAGTTTATGGGGTGTACGTCTCCGGTCAAAATGCGCACTACACCTCTAGATGAATGCCTTAAGGGTGTAGTTTTTAAAACGGGGTCACTTCTTGCGGGTTTCAACTGTACTGGTACCTCAGGGGCTTCTGCATACATGACTTCGCACTAGAAAATCCCCAGTAGGCCAAATGGTGGTCCTTTCCTTCTGAGCCCTCCCATGGGCCCAAACGGCAGTTTATCACAACAAATGGGGTATTGCGGCACTCAGAACAAATTGCGCAACAGAATGGGGTATTTTGTTTCTTGTGAAAATAAGAAATTTTCAGCCAAAACTACATATTATTTGAAAAAAATAATTTTGTTTTCATTCCCAGCCCAATTCAAATAAGTTCTGTGAAGAAACTATGGAGTCTAAATGGTCACATTACCCATAAATGAATTCCTTTAGGGGTGTAGTTTCCAAAATGGGGTCACTTCTGGTGGGTTTCCATTGCTTTGATACCTCTGGGGCTCTGCAAATGCGACATGGCACCCGAAAACCAAACCAGCAAAATCTGTACTCCAAAGAACACACAGCGCTCCTTCCCTTCTGAGGCCTCCCATGGGCCCAAACGGCAGTTTATTGCCACAAATGGGGTATTGATGCACTCAGGAGAAATTGGGCAACAAAATTGAGTATTTTGTTCCCTGTGAAAATAAGAAATTTTGGTAAAAAATTACATCTTATTGGAAAAAATGTCATTTTTTTTAATGTCACAGCCCAATTGAAATAGGTGCTGTGAAAAAACTGTGTGGTCAAAATGCTAACAACCACCATAAATGAATTCCTTGAGGGGTGTCGTTTCCAAAATGGGGTCACTTTTGGTGGGTTTCCATTGCTTTGATACCTCTGAGGCTCTGCAAATGCGACATGGCACCCGAAAACCAATCCAACAAAATCTGGACTCCAACAAACCTATAGCGCTCCTTTCCTTCTGAGCCCTCCCATGGGCCCAAACGGCAGTTTATCACCACAAATGGGGTATTGCCACACTAAGGACAAATTGGGCAACAAAATGGGGTATTTTGTTCCCTGTGAAAATAAGAAATTTTGATCACAAATGACATTTTATTGGAAAAAATGAAATTTTTTTAATTTCAGAGCCCAATTCAAATACGTGCTGTGAAAAAACTGTGCAGTCAAAATGGTAACCACAACCCTAAATGAATTCCTTGAGGGGTGTAGTTTCCAAAATGGGGTCACTATTGGGGGATTCCTACTGTTTTGACACCTCAACACCTCTTCAAACCTGGCATGCTGCCTAAAATATATTCTAATAAAAAAGAGGACTCAAAATGCACTGGGTGCTTCTTTGCTTCTGGGGCTTGTGTTTTAGTCCACGAGCACAGTAGGGCCACATGTGGGACATTTCTAAAAACTGCAGAATCTTGACAATACATATTTAGTAGTGTTTCTCTGGTAAAACCTTCTGTGTTACAGAAAAAAAATGAATAAAATTGAAATTCAGCAAGAAAAATGAAATTTGCAAATTTCACCTCCGCTTTAATTCCTGTGAAATGCCTGAAGGGTTAAAAAACTTTCTAACTGCTGTTTTGAATACTTTGAGGGGTCTAGTTTTTAAAATTGGGTGTTTTATCAGGGTTTCTAATACATAGGCCCCACAAAGCCACTTCAGAACTCAAGAGGTACCTTAAAAAAAAGGCTTTTGAAATTTTCTTAAAAATATGAGAAATTGCTGTTTATGTTCTAAGCCTTGTAACGTCCAAGAAAAATAAAAGAATGTTCAAAAAACGATGCCGATCTAAAGTAGACATATGGGAAATGTGAACAAGTAACTATTTTGGGTGGTATAACCGTCTGTTTTACAAGCAGATGCATTTAAAATCTGAAAAATGCAATTTTTTCACAATTTTCTCTACATTTTGCAATTTTTCACCAATAAATACTGAATATATCGACCAAATTTTACCACCAACATGAAGTCCAATGTGTCACGAGAAAACAATCTCAGAATCGCTTGGGTAGGTTTAAGCATTCCGACGTTATTACCACATAAAGTGAAATATGTCAGATTTGAAAAATGGGCTCTGAGCCTTAAGGCCAAAACTAGGCTGCGTCCTTAAGGGGTTAAGGTTTAAAGTAGGCTGGTCATTAAGGGGTTAAGAAAGTCATTAGCATAAATCTAAAATAGGTCATAACAGCAGTGGTTTTTAGGTTATCTTTATTACAGCGCCGATCACATTATGTAGGAGATAGGGCACTTATAATGTGGTGACAGCCTCTTTAAACAAGTGAAATGCAGCTCGATCAGGTTGAGATCTGGTGATTGACTTGGCCATTGCAGAATATTCCACTTCTTTGCCTTAAAAAACTCCTGTATTGCTTTCTCAGTATGTTTTGGCTCATTGTCCATCTGTAATGTGATATATTTAGATAGGTATTACCCTCTTACAATTTTATATATAATATGTTGGAGTAATTCACACTAGGTGTACACCACCAATTATCGATATATGAACAAAGGAACGGGGAGTGGGAAAAGTAGTGTGTTACATCAATGTTAAAAATAAAAAATACTTTATTGAATAATTATTAAAAACAATGTTAGATGAAAAAAATTTTTCCATCTGTAATGTGAAGCGACGTCCAATCAACCTTGCTGCATTTGCTTGCTGAGCAGAAAGTACATCCCTGAACACTTCAGAATTCATCCGGCTGCTTGTCTTCAGTCACATCAACAAACACTAGTGACCCAGTGCCTTTGGCAGCCATGCATGCCCATGCCATCACACTGCCTCCACCATGTTTTACAGAGGATGTGGCATGCTTTGGATCATGAGCCGTTCCAAGCCTTCTCCATACTTTCATCCTCTCATCATTCTGGTACAGGTTGATCTTAATTTCATCTGTCCAAAGATGCTGTTCCAGAACTGGGCGGCTTCTTTACATGTTGATTGGCCAAGTCTAATCTGGCCTTTCTATTTTTGATGCAGATTAATGGTTTGCACCTTGTGGTGAACCCTCTGGATTTGCTCTCATGAAGTCCTTTCTTTATGGTAGACTTAGATACACCTACTTCCAGGAGAGTGGTCTTCACTTGGGTAGATGTTGTGAAGGGGTTTTTCTTCACCATGGAAAGGATTCTGCAATCATCCACCACTGTTGTCTTCTGTGGACGTCCAGGCCTTTTGGAGTTCACGAGATCACCAGTGCGCTCTCTATTTTCAAGAATGTACCAAGCTGTTGATTTGGCCACTCCTAACATTTGTGCTCTCTCTCTGATGGATCTCTTCATTTTTTTTTTCAGCCTCACGATGGTCTGTTTCACATGCATGGAGAGCTCCTTTGACCTCATGTTGTGGGTTCACAGCAACAGCTTCCAAATGCCACCCCTGAAATCAACTCCAGACCTTTAACCTGCTTTTTTTTTTTTTAAATCAGTTCAAGTTTATTAAACAAATAACCACATCAGTACAGGTCATTACACAACTGACATTCTGTTAAATCAGAGCTTCAAAAGACGCAAGAATTAATTACCACCAAAACAATTCACCCTACCCCAAACTCCCCCCCCCCCCCCCCAGCCGTCCTTCTTGCCACAGGCTTCCCTACACTATCTCCTTCTCCTCCATATTACAACTCCCCGCCTCCCTCCAACTCCATTTGTGCACACCCCAGTCAGTATATCAGATCCCAAATGTGGAACCCCTCCACCCCTGCTGAAACTCTACAGTGCCCCATGTACCAGTGTTATCCCCTGGAACCTCAGGACATTTTAAACTGGAACAACCGAGCGGAACGACAGGAGTTCCGAGGAAGCACAACCAGAGTGATTAATGCACCTAGCCCATTGTTTCTCAAATTTGTTTCTGGACCCCCTCTTGGAATATATCCTGTATTTCATCAAAATCTGAAAGTTAAGTGTACCTATAATTTCTTGCTTCGAGGGTGGTTCCGCATCCAGCCAGTGTTTTGCTATTCCCTTCCTAACTTGGTACAATATTTTCGCGATTGCCAAACAGGTCATCCAATCCCCCTCCAAATCACCAACATATGCCAGCAACATTACCATGGGATCAAACAGGATCTGCACCTCAAACACTCGTCCCATTAACTCCGACATCTCTTTCCATAGGGTCCCCAAAATCCCGCATGACCAAAATAACTGCCTTTTCTTCCGGACACCGAGGATACCTGGCATCCGCCCGTAATCCCATATTTCTCAGAACCCAGGGGGTCCTATACACCCTATGTATCAGAAATAGTTGAGACCTCCTTTGTGCTACATCGACAGAGTACATGGTGACCTTGGGAATAGGACCCTCATCTCTTTCCCATTTAGCTTTAACTGGTGCCATAAGATCGCCCAGATGTTCCGACAGTAACCTGTGATAGACCAACGAGATCAACCCTCGTGATGTAACTGCTTTCGCAATATATTCCAACACTCCCGTTGCATGGATCGTCATGTCCACCCTAGCAGCTTGTGTCTGCACAGCATGACGGATCTGCAGATACTGATAGAAGATGTGGGAATCCAGCTGAAACCCATCCCTTAGTTGCTGAAAGGATGGGAGTATGTCCCCCTTGTACAACTGACTCAGTCTTAGAATGCCTCGCTGCTCCCACCCCTACATCCCTTCCAATTTATACAATTCCCACAGATATGGATTCCGCCAAAGTGGAGTATATTTATTGCATTCCCCAATCTCCATCAAGTGCTTACATTGCCAGCACACCTTATGTATGAGAAGCAGAGTGGGTCGATTACTCGCTAGCCTCTTATAACTCTGCGCTACCAGCGGATTATCCCCACCCCCCAGATATGATAGAATTCGTGCACAGTACCCCCAGGTTTCCTTCCGCTCCCACCCCCAAAAGTGCTGGCACTGAGCAGCCAAGTAATACACCCATGCATTGGGCAGAGCCAAGCCCCCCTCGTCCTTAGGCAATTGCAGCTTCTCCAGTTTAATCCTGGACACCCCCAGTTTCCACACTAGGTCTCTAAAAAGGTTATGCAGCCTCCTAAACCAATATTTGGGGATCCACACGGGGGAATTATGGATGACGTATAACACTTGAGGCATAAGGATAATTTTGATCAAATTAGTCCTACCCAGAGCAGATAGTGGGAGCTTGTTCCAAGCCTCCACTTTGGCCTTTATCTTTGGTAATATTGGCACAACATTAAGGGACATATAATCCTGCACTTTCACCGTCACCTGAACCCCCAGATACTTAAACTCCGTGACCACCGGTATCGCAACTTCCCCATCCCCAGTCTGGATAACCCCTGGATCCATGAACATAAGAGCAGATTTCGACCAATTTATTAGTAATCCAGAAAATATTCCCAAAACGTTTAATCAGGGCCATAACGAACGGTAGGGTGTGCTCGGTATCCGCCATGAACAGCAGCATATCATCCGCATATAATGCAATTCGCTCCTCCACTCCCCCATATCTCAACCCCTGTATGTCTTCATGTTGGCAGACCGCACATGCCAATGGTTCCACCACCAGAGCAAATAACAATGGTGACAAGGGACAGCCCTGGCGTGTTTCCCGAGACAGCGCAAACCGATCAGAGAAGGCACCATTCACCCTTATTCTTGCAGTTGGGGCTACATATAACAGCCTCACCCATTTTATAAAATTAGGACCGAACCCCATTTTCTCCAGGACTGACCATAAATAACCCCACTCCACACAATCGAACGCTTTAGCAGCGTCTAATGAAAGAATGGCTCTCCCCATAGGATTATCCGGAAGCACCTGCAAATTCAAGAACAACCGTCTCAGATTCACTGCCGTTGACTTAGACGGCATAAAGCCGGCCTGGTCTCCATGTACCACCCCAGCCACTACTCTAGAAAGTCTAAGGGCCAAAACCTTCGCCATAATTTTAATATCCGCCGTCAATAGGGACACTGGTCTATAGGATTCCGGCAACTGAATATCCTTACCATCCTTAGGCAGAACCACTATAGTGGCTTCATACATTGCATCCGGGAGCCGCCCCCTATCAAAACTTTCCAGCAGAGTAACCAGCAACTGAGGTGTTAGCCCCTCCCCATACTCCTTAAAAACCTCTACCGGAAGACCATCCAGCCTCGGCGTCTTTTTGTTTGCTAGTATCCCTATGGCTGCCTGGAGCTCCTCCAGAGAAATAGGCTCCTCCAATGTCGTTCTCTCCTCCCCTCCCAACCTGGGAAGACAAACCTCCCCTAGATACTCCTCCAACTGTTGGTGTGTGCTCTGCTCTCAAGGCATATAAATCTAAATAAAACTGCTGAAAGACTTTCAATATCCTTCCTGTATCAGTCTCTGGCCTTCCCCCCTCCCCCCTTATGGTATGTATATAATTATTGTCCCTCTGGGCCTGTGCCATTTTGGCTAACAACCTCCCTGTTTCCCCTTCCTCATAATATTGGCGCTTCAGAAACATCCTTTTGTTATCTGCCCTCTCCAACTGGTTCTGTTTTAACAACCTCTGCGCCTCCACCCAATTCCTTGAAGTATCCGGCGTATTATCCGCGATATGCAACCGTTCTGTCTTCGCCACCCTTTCCAACAATGTGTCCCCCAACTGTCTAGACCTGGTTTTTACTGCCGTAATGTGCTGGATGAACACCCCTCTCAACCATGCCTTCATTGCGTCCCACAGTATCTCCTGTGGCACTGTACCAGAGTTGAACTGAAAATATTCCTTTATTAGGTCTAGAATCTTTTTATTGTCGATCAACTTCAGCCAAAACGCATTGAGCTTCCAGCACCCCTGACCCCGCCCTGTCCTCTCCTCCGTCTCTACCTTTATTAACAAAGGAAAATGGTCCGATAAAGCTCTCTGTAGGCACTCTATCTGGGCAACAAAGGGTACCGCTGTAGGCGAGCATTAAAACTAAATCAAACCTGGAGAGAGACTGATACGTTGAAGAAGCAACATGAGTACTGATACCGACTTGGATGCTTATCTCTCCATATATCCCGCCAACCCAGCTCAGCAATAAGACGACCAAACGCTGTTATGCCTCCCCCCACCGTACCAAATAAATCCATACCAGTATTCATTACAGCGTTAAAATCCCCCATCAAAAGAAAAGGCACCTCTGGGAATCTAGACAGTTCTTCCACTACTTTCCTAATACACCCACTTGAAAAGGGAGGAGGAACATACAGCACCACCAACACACATTCCCAATGATAGAGAGAACAATGTACCCCTACATACCGCCCCTGCCCATCTTGGAAGGAAGAATGACAAATAAATGGTACTGCCCTATGTATGAGAAGACTCACTCCCCTGGAATAAGTAGTGTGGTAGGAATGAAAACTATGGCCTATCCATGCCCTATGTATCATGGAGGCAGAGTCCCTAGTCATATGAGTCTCCTGTAATCCAATCCCCAGTGTCTCCTGTTGCTTGAGAAGTTCAAACACCGCCTGCCGTTTCCTGGAGTCACGCAAGCCCTGAACATTCCAGGACAGACAATTAATTGATCCCATCAACCCTCAACATAACCAAACACTTCGTACCCTGTAGCTGTATTTGTGCATATAAGACCGGCTGAGTCAAACTATATTATATAGAAATAGTCTACGGCACCTGCCATAGTCCCGTATCACCGGCCTCGTCGTCCCAGCCGGTCCACTCCAGATCAGCGCCGTCTCTCCGCATCCTCCGGTCTCAGTTGGCTTTCATGGCTGTCCAACCATCTAACCGCTTCTCTCGGTGTCTCGAAGAATGAAGTAGTTCCCAGGGCCACCACTCTAAGCCTGGCAGGATACATCATGGAATATTGAACTTGCAACTCCCTGAGGCGCCTCTTTATATCCATAAATTGCGATCTTTTCTGTTGCACTTCCATAGAGAAATCAGGGAAGAAGGATACTCTCATCCCATTGAAGGAGATATCTTGACGTTCTCTCGCTTTCCTCAGGATCTGGTCTCTATCCTTGTAGTGTAAAATCTTTATGAGAATGGGTCTCGGCGGTCTCCCCGGAGGACCGGGTCTGGTCGGCACCCTGTGCGCACTCTCCACTGCAAACAGAGGAGTCAGTTCCTCTCTGCCAAATGTTTCGATCAGCCATTTTTCAAAGAAATCATCCGGATTCGTGCCCTCCACTCGTTCCGGAACCCCCACTAAGCGAACATTGTTCCGTCTCAGCTGACTCTCCATATTGTCTGTCTTTGCTAGCAAGGCAGCCACAGCCTGAGAATGTGCTTGTACATCCAGCCGTATGTTAGGAAGAGCATCCTCCATATCTGATACTCTTCCCCTCCACAGCAGTGGTGTGTTCCGCTACTTTTTGCAGATCATTTCTAAGCAACAAAATGTCCTCCTTCAATCCACCCATCTGGCATGATAAGGCAGTGAGGACCACGGAATTCTGCTTTACTGCAGCAAAAATGTCCTTCAATGAGGGTTCCCCCTTTCTTGCGCCACTCTGCCCTGCAGCACCTGGCTGACCCCGCATGGCACCGCACACCTCCTCCTCACGTCCCCTGACAAAGGGGAATACCTTGATCCATATGAGGAGCCTCCAACAGCCTGATCTCCTGCCAATTTTCCCTGCAGAGCAGCCGCGCCCCCTGCTCTCGTCGTGTGGGCGAACAGCTCCAGCTTCTCTGCTGCTTCCTGCCTGAGGCCTCTAGTCCGACCGTCCTTCTCGTCGGCGCCAACTTGGGAGCAGGACCCGGGACTCGCCGGCGGCAATTTCTGTTTCTTCGAGCGGGTCATCACGGCCGGGCACTCCACCACCACTGCAGATTCCAGATCGAGGTAAGGCAAAGGGGAGAAAGTTTTCCCCAAATTCAGCGGTGTATATATAGGGCTTACAGGACGGGTACAGCAGGAGCTGCGGTCACACACGTCCTCTCACATTCACCATTAGGCCACGCCCCGACCTTTAACCTGCTTAATTGATAAAGGATTAACGAGGGAATAGCCCATGTAGCCCATTAAATAGCTTCTAATTGATAATTGTTCTATTGCCTTTGGTCCCTTGAAAAAGAGGCAGCTACATATTAAAGAGCTGGAATTCCTAAACCCCTCCTCAAATTAGGATGTAAATACCCTCAAATTAAAGCTGAGAGTCTGTACTTTAAAGAGGCTCTGTCACCAGATTTTGCAACCCCTATGTGCTATTGCAGCAGATCGGCGCTGCAATGTAGATTACAGTAACGTTTTTATTTTTAAAAAACGAGCATTTTTGGCCAAGTTATGGCCATTTTGGTATTTATGCAAATGAGGCTTGCAAAAGTAAAACTGGGCGTGTTGGAGCAGGTAAGGGACATGTCAGAAGTTTGTCGAACGTTTAGCTACACTTTAATGCGCACGATAAACGCCGTAAAAAAATAAAAATGTAAAAAACGCTGTTTTTTTGGTCAACTTAGAGCTAAAAAGTTTTTTATAAAAAAGTGATCAAAGGAGTTATATGTACCAAAGAATGGTACCAATAAAAACTACAGCTAGTCCCGCAAATAAATAAGCCGTCACACCACTCAATCGGAGAAAAAAAAAAAAAAAGTTATGGTTCTCAGAATGTGGCAACACAATACATAATTATTTTTTCAATAAAAAGTAGTAAAATATATATTTTAAAAAAACTTTATAAATTTGGTATCACCGTAATTGTATTGAGCCACAGAATAAAGATAAGTTGTCGCTTTACCACACGGTGAAAGCTGTAAAAACAAAACTAAAAAAACTAATTAAAGAATCGCAGTTTTTTCCAACTTCAGCCTGCAAAGAATTTTTTCAGTTTTCCAGGACATTATATGGAACTTATAAATGGTACCAAAAGAAACCACAACTCCTCCCGCAAAAAATAAGCCCTCACACCACTATTAACGGAAAAATAAAAAAATTATGGCTCTTGGAATGCGGGGAGTAAAAGAACAAAAAAATGGCTTCGTCCCGAAGGGGTTAATTAAATTCTTGCTTTATGTTTAATTTCACTCAGTCTCTGCAACTATGCAAATAGTTATTTCCCCAAAACTTGTACTTGAGAAAATATTAACAGTCCTATAAAGAAAAACAAAAAACAGAAAGATTAGGCTATGTTCACACGGAGTATTTTGGGGGAGGAATATCTGCCTCAAAATTCCGTTTGGAACTTTGAGGCAGATATTCCTCTCCCTGCACGCCGATTTTCGCGCCGTTTTTCGCCCGCGGCCATTGAGCGCCGCGGGCATAAAACAGCGAGAAATACGCTTTCTCCTGCCTCCCATTGAAGTCAATGGGAGGTCAGAGGCGGAAGCGCCCGAAGATAGGGCATGTCGCTTCTTTTTCCCGCGAGGCAGTTTTACTGCTCGCGGGAAAAAGACGCCGACGCCTCCCATTGAAATCAATGGGAGGCGTTCTCGGGCCGTTTTTGTCGAGTTTTGCGACGCGGTTTCCGCGTCAAAAAACTCGGCAAAATACCCCGTGTGAACATAGCCTAAGAAGTTTGTAAGAAACTTGGAATTACCTGTTGTTCAGAAGCCTCTTTTACAGACTCACAAAGCTTCCTTTCAGATTCTAAGTCCCGTTGGAGCGGAGTTATGACCGCTGAAGCATGGGTCTCAAGATCCTGGAGACAATGGCCCGCCTGTGAACATCAACATGGAGACATTAGATACGGTAAAAAGTCAAATGACTTCAAGCTTTGGGCAGAAGTATAAACAGTTCGAACGATCATCTCATATTGAAGTGGAAAAAACGATTAAAAATGAAACTTATTGACAAAGCCCTGAATCGATAATTGGGTGCTATATATTCACACCAAGGCGCTTTCTTTTACAATAGAAAGATAAACCAGCTGCCATAATACCATACACACGAAGTACTAAGACTACAACAGATTTGGTAGCCAATAGTTGATTTAGAGCAGGGGTCTCAAACTCGGCCGGGGTAAGTGGGCAACAAATAGAAAACAATGGGAAGTTGACGGGCCGCTTTACTTTCAAATTTGATACAATACAAAATTAATGTTAATCAATTAACTCTGTTAAAGAGAGCACACTCCAGGATCTAATCTTTTCCGACTGAGGAAGTCTGCGGCACAGTTGACCACTCCTGGTATGTGAACCGCTGACAGAGCTGGTTCATGACATGCCTTTAGAAGAATCTGAGAGGACCCCACAGAGTCGATCTACTTCTGGTGCCACCTTGGTGGTTCAGATAGGCAACCACCTTGTGTGACCATGTAGAAGGAGAGCCCCATAGGAGAGGGCCAGAAAGATTGCTATGCAAGGTAGACTCCTCCGTCAGCCAAGTGCCCTGGACTTTGTGGAGGTCAAAAGCTACTCCCCGCCGGACAGACTGGCATACGTTGAGATGACAAGCCTTTGGGGGGGGGGGGATTTCCCCTTGCTGTAGGATGCCCCCCCCTTTATAATAAAGAATACTGTCACCCCAGAGGAGGGGAATTTATGCTCATCAGTTGTTCGCAATATCACAACTTCAGTAACCTCGCACTGATAGGGTGGCGGATGCAAAAAAAAAAAAAAAATGTTAGGTCAGTCGGTGAGGGAAATTTAGGGCAGAGAACTGCCTGATTTCCCACAGAGGGTTGACAAGGCTGTGAACAAGTTGACAACATACCTGTAGCTAAAGAGGAGAAAATACATCAAACTAAAATAAAAAATAGCAGCAGACCCGAGTATCAGGTTATGTCTGCCTCCTACGGACATGGCTAAAATTAAGATTAAGCCCGTGTCTGTGGTGAGGGCATGGTCTGCTTGAGCTTAGCAAAGACCTTTCCCACCTAGTGCCACCTCCTATTCGCAAGGGCCTATACCCATTGTGAGGTGTCCCCAATGATAGAAAATTATAATATATAAATTTTACATTTTGCTGTAGGTCCGCTTTGTCTTTTTGTGTAATTTCATATAGATTCTTTGCAAGTTCGATCATAGATGAAGCATCATTCTTGTGTGAGGTCTGCAACAGAACATATTCACTAAATAGGACTGATTTTTCCTTTAAAACTACAAGATATTTTTACATATTCATAGTAAGATTACACAATGAATGTAACATTCTTCTTATATCTGAGATTGGACTACAACGGTAAACTTAGATTAGTCATTAAAGGGAACCTCGTCACCAGCATTTCACCTATTGAACTCTACCAACTTCTGTCAAAAGTCAATTGCCGTTATCACCTCTGCTAAGCACCTCCTCCAACCGTAAATAACTGTCTGCAAACATTTTGCGCCTTTTATGGTAATAATCTGGCAGTCTCGTTAGTTCCTCTTCTTATTCCTGCCCACCGCCGAAAACCAGCCCGCCCTGAATGTCAAAATCTTGTCTGAGATGACGGACCCATACGCCCTTTATGTATGGTCAGACTCCCTTGCCTCCTTCGTCCGGGCCTCAAATCTAGTTATTGCGCATGTACCACTATGGTGTCCCGTCGTGCGCACGCACCAGAACATCGATGCGCAAGCGCGGGAATTAGTGTGTGCTGGGAAGGAGGCGAGGAGCCTTCAATGAAATGTATGGAGGCGAGGTTTACTCGGTAAGTCTTGAGGAAGGAAGATAGGACTCTTTCCAATCTTCAGTAACTTGTACGAAAGGTTAAAAAGAGAGAGAGTGGCAACACAAATGGCAACAACCAATTTATTGTCAACCAAAAAACACTATGTACGACAGCCATAACGTGCAAGTGTTTCTAGTATGTTGCGAGTTGCGCCAAATGCATTAGGTAGCTTGCCACATTTTAATTAACGGGGTTTTCTCATCTAGGATAATTTTGGCACATCCACAGGATATGCCATTAAAGTCCAATAGATGAGGGTCCCACCTCTGAGACCCGCCCCCTAAACCCAGTTCTAGCTTACTTGGCTCAGCTGCCTCTCGGCCTCTTCCTGGTTAGGTGGTCGGGAGTTCCGGAAACAGCAGAGTGCTCGCTGTGTAGCGCGGTTTCCGTAACCGCCATATAATTAATTGGAGCTACTGAAACAGCGTAGATGGTAACAACCTTTGAACTTGCTGCAATTTGTGCCACATCAAACATCTTTTTTACTTTGTAGAGTGTTGTACGAACAACACTAAAAAGATAAACGCCACCAGATGTGCCTGGCACACGGACATTTAAAGCGTACCTCCAATTTCAGTGAAAAACTACTATAGTGCAGGAGTGTGCACTATAATCATTTTTCTAAATCACTTGTATTATTGATTTTGCGTCCAACAGCAGCACAGACTGCATAAAGTCCGGGCTGCCGGCTGCTCACGATTCTGTAGTTGGAGACCGAGCGTCCTGCTCGTCTACATGACGCCCATATGTAGAATGGCTGTTAGCCCTAGATAACTCCACAGCGCTGGTGGCCGTTCTGAATACAGAAGCCATGGAGACGAGCAGGACGGTCTGTCTGCCACGGAAGAGTTATAGGCAGACCACAGCATGGACTTCACACAGTATGTGCTGCTGTTAGAAGCAAAAAAAAATCGCTAATTAAAGAGCAACTATAATTTCATTTTTTTTAATAATGTATAGGGCGAGAAATATTGCAATATACTTTAACCAAATCAGCCTCCTTTTATTATAAAACTGACTGCTGCCATTATCCTCAACTACTGGCCGTTGATCGAGAAAAATATCTGCATTCTGCGCCGTACACACTGAATACAGCTACTCTGTGTGGGGAGCATTTCATGCAGTTTGGGAGGGGGGGGGGGGGGGTGCACACCTCCGGCTGGATTTCCCCTCACTTGTCCAACAGGGAGATAAAATCAGTGGCTGGTTACTCGAAACGGACTGAAAACAGTGTTGTAGAAATAAGCAATGCAGACACATTGTGTGAATCTAAGAGCAGGCAGCATAAATGGTCCCCCACACAGAGTAGCTGTATTTAGTGTGTACGGCGCGGAATACAGATTTTCTCTAGCAACGGTCGGTAGCGGTGGATAGGGGCAGCAGTTCAATGAAAGGAGGCTGAATTGGTTAATAAAGTATATTGCAATATTTCTTGAAATTGCCTGCCCCATACATAATTTAAAAAAAACAAAAAAAAACAAAAACTGTTACCCTTTAAAATGTATTTTGAAAAAACGATTACAGTGCACACTTCTGCACTATAACCACTTTTTTCACTGAAAAGTGGAGGATTGCTTTAAGGGAATAGAAGTTGTCCAGGTTTGATTCTTTCCTTAGCTGATCACTACAGAATAGAATAATACTTTGTCAAATATGAGAAATTTCCTTTAACAGAAAAGCTCAAATTGAAAATTGTAAAAATGCAATGGGTCGTGCACAAACAAAAACTTACATACAAATACATTTACTGCAGTAGGATAAAAAACGCTCTCTAAATCCACACGTCCGTGTCCTAAATACCCTATATCTTCTACCTAATGGTAACAATTCAAACAGACTATGTGCCGGAAGAGACACGTCCTTCAGAATTCTGTTCACAGTGCCCACACTTTCCCCAAAGGAAACCTATCAAACGACGAACATCACAACCAATTATAGTCCCGGCCGTTTTACCACTCTACCCAACAAAATGCCATTCCTTCACGGTCGCCATGCCAAACCAATCAGTGATCCTATAAGTTGAGACTCAATTGCGGCCTGATAAAAAAACTGTATAATACGTCAACACTGAAAAAATGACTTCAAGAGTTGTAAAGAATAAATCTGCTTTCCGGTTCACTCTCTTTGAACTCTCTAGGTCTGTATAATTTTCATTTGTGCTCCTATGTCACAACTGTATATCACCGAGTCGTGAAATGTTCTATTTCTCTGTCATGCACCTTTGATAAATAAATAAAAACAGAATTAAAAAAAAAATAATAATCTGGTGCTGGGCTTTAACGAAAGCAAATGTTGTACTAGCTTGCCAGATTATGAGAAACAGTGATCCCCAAGAGCTCAAACTGCTTTGTCACTTATCCACGGCAATCTTAGAATGTAAATGTTGAATTTTCCTGAAACCAATAATCATCTTTTAAGTTATTTTCCACATTTAACACTAAATAGTTTTCTCCCATCGCTGAATTTTCTAACGACTAGAGGTTCATCCCAACCTGTAATAATGCCAATCAGCGTTATGTCATCAGGATATTTTAATCGAATAGTATCTTTGAAGTGTTACACAATCCAAAGTATAGAGGGAAAATAACGCCGGACTCAACCACCCCCCCTGTGGGACTCCCAAGGATCAACTTCTTGCTGTCGATAAACAATTGCTGACCCTAACTACCCGATTCCTATTAATCCAAAACTCAGCAACCATCTACATATTCCCGGTGACCGTCTCAAGTTTAGCCACCAACCGTGAAGACAACTGTATTAAAAGCGGAGCTAAAATCGACTATCATCAATATGATTTGATATCGTATCCGTCGCCAGGGTGACCGCATCCTCCGTTCATCTGTTCTGCCTATGCGCAGACTGGAGATGATCATCCTTACCCACCAGTATGTTATTAAAGTGTGATAAAACTAATTTCTCAAGACACTTCATCACCACTAGGGTTAAAGAAACTGGATGATACTACTTAAGCGAGACTACAGTTGGCCTTTTGAGTAGGGGTACAACAATCTGCCTTTTAATGCAGTCAGGAATCTGACAAGAGACAAAGCACTGGTGGCAGATCTAATGTACATAGCGAAGAAGTCTCGGTGGGATAATACCTGGCCCCGCAGCTTTCCTCACACCCACTATTTTTAGAGATTACCCGATTGATGTCACAAACAATTGCTGTCTAGCGGTACATGCTCTGGTAATACAAACATCTAATACCTTTAGACACAGAGGTCTGACAAAAAACGACTTTTATGTAAAAACACAAAGAATATATTGTACATCAAGATTGGCTATTCCTTATCAATACATCAGCGGAGAATGTCCCCAACTTACCAAAGTATCAGTAGCTTCTTTAAGAGGTTGATGTAATGTTTGTTCTTGCTCCTGACTGTGCTGCACCGACTGAAGTTCACTCAGCGTTTTTAAATAGAGATCATAGTTGTACTGTTCCTCCTGCAAGCAACACATTTGGAAGAAAAGGACTAGTCTATAAATCAATGCTCAAAACAGAATGGCGAAAAAAAAAAACGTGAAGTAAAGCGGCACTATCCAAGTTACAGGATGTGCAGACAGAGGTGGATGGCGATTTGGATCCAAACAATCTGGCACATTTACTAATACTGAAAAATTGTACATCCATAATAGTAGAACATCGTGTGCAATATTCTTCGACACAGAACACACCTGTTGAGGAATAGGATGTCGAGTACTGAATAATGCAAAGTAGCGGGAAAGTTTAATAAGTCAGGAAAAAATGAAATAAGTGTGGGAAAGCAGGAAACTGGCATAACTGCTATTGTACCTGGTAGGTCTCCTTTGAGAATTTTTTTTTTATAAAACTTGGGTAAATTTACTGAGCTCGCTATAGTAGGCTCTGTTCACACTAGCATCATGCGCTCCATTTATAACTGAAGCCATGATGCTGTAATAGATCCAGGGTTTCTGTATTACTGACCGAAACATTAGTGATGCAAACTGTGCAATTCGTGCAAAAATACCCAGAAGGGTAATAATCATACAAGTATTAGGAATTTCATACACGGTAATGACAGAAATAAGAGGATAGCAATTATCAAGAGGAGTGGTTTCCATTCCATGAAAGTCTTGATCGTCTCTATGACTAGATATTCTGCCCCTTACCGTGCTGGTGTAAGTGACACATGTCTGTGTGGAACTCTCCCTCTGCTCAGATGGGTTGGACGAAACTTTAATTTGTTGCCAGCCTTGAATCTGTCGTGAAAGAACTTCAACTACGATTAATGTGCCTTCCAACCAATACATCAGCTCATCCCGAGACGCATTACATAAGGCCTCCCTGGAGAAGCTGGAAGAAAAAGGAACACATACCTAAAGCTTCCATGTCTATCCCAGACGGTTTCTTTTCTAAAGTACTCAGAATTCTCATATTTAAAAAGGAACCAAGATTAAAAAATACATAAATAACAAAAGCGCATAATAGATCTAAACATATACGTCAGTAACGGCTGCTACTACAGCTCCTAAAAAAAGCCAAATTTGGATGGAAAGCTTAGTGACATGTATTTAATGGTGAATGTTTTTGTTAACCCCTTAACGACCGTCCACCGTCTTTTGACGGCAGGAGGTGCAGGTGCTTCGTCTACAGCGACGTCTTTTGGAGTCGCTGTAGAAGAGGCTGATGAGTGCTCATCATCTAAGCAGGAGCTGTAACTACCAGCTCCTGTTCTTAGAGAAACCTGCTAAATAAAGCTGGGGGGGGGGTCGGAAAACATTCGGACCCCAACTGTTTAACCCTTTGATTGCC
The DNA here is from genome assembly GCF_050947455.1 of Rhinoderma darwinii. NCBI lineage: Eukaryota > Metazoa > Chordata > Amphibia > Anura > Rhinodermatidae > Rhinoderma > Rhinoderma darwinii. Next base: position 421,461,319 of record NC_134688.1, read on the forward strand.
TCAGTCCGTGACAAGATCAAAGGGGACCCCTCATTGATCAAGTCACTGGAAACCTGGTGACGTGATCAAAGACCGGGGAACACCTCCGCAGTCAGCCCTGGGGACCTAGAAAGGACCCCAGGGCTGTCTGTTCAGTTTTCATTACAAGTAAACAAAGTTATAAATAGGAGTTACCCCTTAACGACGGCCAATACGCCTTTTCACGGCGGCCGTTAAGGGTACTTATGCCAGAGCACTGCCTTTTCACGGCGCTCTGACATAAGCACGGCACGGGTGTCCTGTGCTGGCTAAAGCGTGTGTCAGGCGGGCTAAAGACAGACGGACACCTGCACTAACAGGCGGGATCGATTTCAGCATCGATCTCACCCGTTTAACCCCTTAGATGTGGCGCTCAATAGCGAGCGCTGCATCCAAGTGGTTTTGGGGGGAGGGAGCTCCCTCTCTCAGCCCATCGGCACCCTGCAATTGCAATCGCAGGGTGCCAATGGCTTCTATGGCAGCCAGGGGCCTAACAAAGGCCCCCAGGTTTGCCTGTAGTGGATGCCTGCTAGGCCATGCCTGAGGCATGACCTAGCAGGTTCCTATCAGTTTTACACTGACAGGCAATAATACGCTGCAATACAGAAGTATTGCAGTGTATTATAAAAGCGATCAGAAGATCGCATAGTGAAGTCCCCTAGTGGGACTAAAAATAAAAAGTTATCAAAAAGTTTAATAAATAAAAACCCATTTTTTCCCTTATAAAATACTATGGAAAAAAATACAAAAAATGAAAACATTACACATTTGGTATCGCCGCATCCGTGACGACCCACCTATAAAGAGATTACGTTATTTAAAGAGGCTCTGTCACCACATTATAAATTCCCTATATTGTACATGATGTGATGTAATGTAGATTACAGCAATGTTTTTTTATTTAGAAAAACAATCATTTTTGACGGGTTTATGACCTATATTAGCTTTATGCTAATGAGTTTCTCAATGGACAACTGGGTGTGTTTTACTATATGGCCAAGTGGGCATTGTGGAGAGAAGTGTATGATGCTGACCAATCAGTGACCAATCAGCGTCATACACTTCTCCCCATTCACTCTGCAGATAGCGATATAGCTATATCGCTATGTGCAGTCACATAAACACACTATAACATTACTGCAGTGTCCTGACAATGAATATACATTACCTCCAGCCAGGACGGGATGTGTATTCAGAATCCTGACCACTTCTGTAGCGTCTCTGTGATTTACAGCATAGCAGGCGTAGTCTCGCGAGATTACGCTGTAAACTGTCATTCACAGCGAGATCTCACTGTGCTGTAGTCTCACAGAGACGTGCAGATAAGTGGTCAGGATTCTGAATACACATTCCGTCCTGGCTGGAGGTAATGTACATTCATTGTCAGGACACTGCAGTAACGTTATAGTGTGTGTATGGGGCTGCACATAGTGATATAGCTATATCGCTATGTGCAGTATAAATGAATGGAGAGAAGTGTATAATGCTGATTGGTCACTGATTGGTCAGCGTCATACACTCCTCTGTACAACACCCACTTGGCCATATAGTAAAACACGCCCAGTTGTCCATTGAGAAACTCATTAGCAAAAAGCTAATATAGGTCATAACTCCGTCAAAAATGATCGTTTTACTAAATAAAAAAAACACTGCTGTAATCTACATTACAGCGCCGATCATATCATGTACAATATAGGGAATTTATAATGTGGTGACAGAGCCTCTTTAACCCGCACGGTGAACGCCATAAAAAACAATAAAAATGTAATAAACAGAAAACAATAATTCTGGCATTAAGGCAGGATGAAGTGATCAAAAAGTCGCATGTACTCCAAAATGGTACCAATAAAAACAAGAAGTCGTCCCGCAAAAAACAAGCCCTCATACAACTGCATCGACGTAAAAATAAAACATATTATGGCTCTTCAAACATGGCAACACGAACAAATAATTTTGAAAAAAAAAAATTAAAAAAAAATAAGTGTTTTTAATGTGTAAAAGTAGTAAAACATACAAAATCTATATAAATTTGGTATCACCACAATCGTAATGACCCACTGAATAAAGTTGTGTTCTTTATGCCACACATTAAATTGTGTAAATCTAAGACGCAAAAACGAGTGGCGAAATGTATAGGTTTTTTTATCACCCCCCAAAAAAGTTAATCAATAAATTATATGTACCCCAAAATGGTGCTATTGAAAAATACAACCTGTCCCGCAAAAAACAAGACCTTATACAGCTACGTAGACGCGAAAATAAAAAAAAAGTTATAGCTCTTGGAATGACTATGGAATAACGCAAAAAATAGCTTGGTCATTAAGGTTTAAAATATGCTGGTCATTAAGGGGGGTTAGTGGGATTAAAAAAATAAAAGTAACAAAAAATGAAATAAGAAAAAGTTATTTTTTTTGCATAAAATATATTTTTATTGCCCCTACACTAAAACAAAAAACCTACACCTATTAAATATCTAAACGACCGTAATAACCTGAAGAATTAATCCAACAGGTTATTTAGCATGAAACGTGAAGGAATAAAAAAAAAAAAAAAAAAAAGAAACTATGCAGAGAAATCGCTTTTTCCTATATTCACGCCGTAAAAATATTTTTTTTCTACCTCCAAACTGTGAAAAAAAAGTAATACAATTTCTACCGCATAAAACAAGGCCTCATACCGCCCCGTCAATGAAAAAAAAAAAAAAAGTTATGGCTGCAGAAATGCAGAGATGTAAAAACTGAAAAATGTAGCTGGTCATGAAGACCTTTTCAGGACCGGTCATCAAGGGGTTTATAAAATTAGAAAAACATGTTTGATTCCTTCTAGAAATAGCCCCACTCTTGTCCACATGCTCTGTCTGGCATTGCAACTAAGCCCCATTTAAAGAGGCTCTGTCACCACATTATAAGTGTCCTATCTTGTACATAATGTGATGGGCGCTTTAATGTAATTGTTCCAGCCCAGCTCCTTTCACTGCACAATCGCACTGAGGCTTTATTCAGACGAACGGGAAAAACGTCCGTGCAACGCGCATGATTTGCACGCGCGTTGCACCGGCCTCAGAAGCAAAGGAGCACCTGGTGGATTTTGGGCCTCCTTTTTATTAGAAAATATTTTAGGCACCATGTCAGGTTTCAAGGGCTCTTTCGGTGCCAAAACAGTGGAAATCCACCAAAAGTGACCCCATTTTGGAAACTACACCCCTTGAGGAAATTATCTAGGGGTATAGTGAGCATTTTGACCCCGCAGGTTTTTTGCAGAAATTATTGGAAGTAGGCCGTGAAAATAAAAATCGTCATTCTTTCAAAGATTATGCAGGTTTAGCTAATTTTTTCTAATTTCCACGAGGACTAAAGGAGAAAAAGCGCCACAACATTTGTAAAGCAATTTCTCCCGAGTAAAACAATACCCCACATGTGGTTATAAACGGATGTTTGGACACACGGCGGAGCTTAGAAGGGAAAGAGCGCCATTTGGCTTTTGGAGCTCAAATTTAGCAGGAATGGTTTGCGGAGGCCATGTCGCATTTGCAAAGCCCCTGAGGTACCAAAACAGTGAAAACGCCAAAAAAGTGACTCCATTGAGAAAACTACACCCCTTGAGGAATCCATCTAGGGGTGTAGTGAGCATTTTGCCCCCACAGGTGTTTCATAGATTTTATTAGAATTGGGCAGTGAAAATAAAAAAAATCCTTTTTCTTCAATAAGACGTAGCTTTAGCTCCAAATTTTTAATTTTCTCAACAAATAAAAGGAAAAAAAGAACCCCAACGCTTGTAAAGCAACTTCTCTGGAGTACGGCAATACCCCACACGTGGTCGTAAAATGCTGTTTGGGCACACGGCAGGGCTCAGAAGGGAAGGAGCGCCATTTGCTTTTGGTGTACAGATTTTGCTGCATTTGATTTCTGGTCGCTATGTTGCATTTGCAAAGTCCCTGTGGGACCAAAACAAGGGGATCCCCCCCAGAGGTGACCCCATTTTGGAAACAACACCCTCAAGGTATTCACCTAGGGGTGTAGTGAGCATGTTAACCCCACAGGTGTTTTGCAGAAATTCGTGTGCACACGATGTGGGAGAATGAAAATGGGAATTTTTCCTTAGATACGCCAATATGTGGTGCCCGGCTTGTGCCACCATAACAAGACAGCTCTCAATTATAATGCGGTGTTTCCCTGTTTTAGAATCACCCTACATGTGGCCCTAATCTTTTGCCTGGACATTCGACAGGGCTCAGGAGTGAAAGAGTACCATGTAAAATTGAGGCCTAATTTGGCGACTTATAAAGTATTGGTTCACAATTGCAGAGGCTTTGATGTGAAATAATAAAAGAAACCCCCTGAGAAGTGACCCTATTTTGGAAACTGCACCCCTCAAGGCATTTATTAAGAGGTGTAGTGAGCATTTTCACCCCACGTGTCTTTTCCATAAATGATTGCGCTGCGGAAGGTACAAATTAAAATGTTTCCCTAGATATGCCAATTCAGTGTCAAATATGTCATGACCAGCTTGTGCCACTTTTTTTTTTATATAAAGCGTTCACCGTACGTTATAAACTACATGTTACCTTTATTCTGCGGGTCAGTACGATTCCGGCGATACCAAATTTATAGAACTTTTTTATAACTTTTTGCACAATAAAATTACTTTTGGAAAGAGAATGTATTTTTTCTGTCGCCATGTTGTGAGAGCAACGTAGCAACTTTTACATTTTTTCATCGATGGAGCTGTGTGAGGGCTTGTTTTTTTGCGAGACGAGGTATAGATTTTATCGGTACCATTTTTGGATACATGCGACTTTTTGATCACTTTTTATTTCAATTTTTGGAAGACAGTGACCAAAAAAACAGTAATTATGGCAGTGTTTTTGAGTTGTTTTTTTACGGCGTTCACTGCGCTGGATAAATAACATAATATTTTTATAGTTCAGGTCGTTACGGTTATTTTTTTCAATAATAAATGACTTGATAAGGGAAAAAGGGCGATTGTGTTTTGTGTTATTATTTGAAACTTTTATTGTATGTTTTCCAACTTTTATTTTTACTTTTTTTACACTTTTCTTTAGTCCCACTAGGGGACTTGAATGTCCAACTGTTTGTTTGATGTTCTAATACATTGCACTACCTATGTAGTGCAATGTATTGGAACGGTCAGTTGTTCACTGACAGCAAGCTGATCAGGCTCCGCCTCTGGGCGGGGCCTAATCAGCTTACGTAATGGCAGACAGGAGTCCATTCTTAGGGCTCCTGTTGCCATGGTAGTAGTCGCCAGCCTTGCCATCGCATGGCAAGGCTGCCGATTTTCTACAAACCTCTAGGATGCAGCGATCACAATGGATCGCTGCATCGAAGGGGTTAATGCCAGGAATCGGAGCTAGCTCCGGTTCCTGCCGATAGATCGGGGTGTCCGCTGTAACATACAGCGGACACCCACTGCTGATGACGCCGGCTCAGCTTCTGAGCCGGAAGCTGAGCCGGCGCCATCTTGCCGATGTTACCGGAAGCCTCCTGGGCCCCGCCGACGGGGCATAGGAGGATTCCGTTACAGGCTGATCAGGAGGTAAGCATTAGCCCTCCGATCGCCTTTGCAGCCACCGGCAACCCAGCGATCACGTTGCTGGGGTGCCGGTGGCTATAAACTCCTCACATGCTGCGATCTCTATTGAACGCAGCATGTGAGGGGTTAATCGGTCGGATCGGAGGCTAGCTCCGGTCCTGGCCGATACCTTAGGGTGCCAGCTGTAACATACAGCTGTCACCCGGTGGTGATGTCGCTGGCTGAGCTCCTGAGCCAGCTTCATCTCCATGACGTACACTTACGTGAAAAGGCGGTAAGCCACCGATTTTAATGACGTTTATATACGTGATCCGGCGGGAAGGGGTTAAGAAACTCATTAACAATCTAAAATTGCTCATAACTTGCTCAAAAATGATCGTTTTTTCAAAATAAAAACTACTGTTATCTACATTCCAGCGCCGATCAGATTATGTAGGAGATAGGGCACTTATAATGTGGTGACAGAGCCTCTTTAAAGGAGTACTGAAGGCGATCCAAGTGCTGTTGTACGACTTAGCTTCTGAATGTATTTGTAGGTGTTCTCAGTTTTTTGTAAACAGAAACATGTACATTTTTCTTCATTAACCCCTTAATGACCAGCCTATTTTAGACCTTAATGACAAGGCTATTTTTTACGTTTTTCCATTGTCGCATTCCAAGAGCTATAACTTTTTTATTACTGCGTCTACACAGCTGTATAAGGTCTTGTTTTTTGCGGGACAAGTTGTATTTTTTAATAGCACCATTTTGAGGTACATATTATTTATTGATTAACTTTTATTAACTTTTGTTCGGGGGGTGGAATAGAAAAAAAATATCAGAAATTTCGCCACTCTTTTGCATCCTAAATTTACGCCGTTTACCGTGTGGTATAAACAACACAATAACTTTATTCATCGGGTTGTTACGATTGCAACGATACCAAATTTGTATAGATTTTGTATGTTTTACTACTTTTACACAGTAAAAACGCTTTTTTTTCAAAATTATTTGGTTTTGTGTCTCCATATTTGAAGAGCCGTACCGTTTTTATTTTTTCGCCGATGCAGCTGTATGAGGGCTTTTTTTTTGCCGGAAGACATGTCGTTTTTATTGGTACCATTTTGGAGTAGATGCGACTTTTTAATCACATTTTTTTAAAGTCAGGATTCACAGAAAACAGCAATTTTTCAGTCGTTTTTTATTTAATTTTTACGGCGTTCACCGTGCGGGTTAAGTAATGTAATAGCTTTATAGTCGGGGTCGTTACGGACGCGGCGATAGCAAATATGTGTAACTTTTTAACTTCATTTTGTTTTTTTAATACTAAAAGCCGTTTGTAAGGGGAAAAAGTGGGTTTTTCTTTTTTTTTTTTTTTTACTTTTCTACTAGTCCCACTAGGGGACTTTAATATGCGATCATCCGATCGATATTATAATACACTGCAATACTTTTGTATTGCAGTGTATTACTGCCTGTCCGTTTAACACGGACAGGCATCTGCTAGGTCATGCCTGCAGCATGATCTAGCAGGCATTCGCTATAGGCAGACCTGGGGGCCTTTATTAGGCCCCCGGCTGCCGTTGGAGGCACAGACACTCGGCGATTTTATCGCCGGGTGTCAGTGGGATGAGAGCTCCCATTCCACGGCGCTGCATTAGAATAAGGTAAACAGAGCAGGGAGCTGTCAAATCTCCCTGCCAGAGGCAGCTGAGGGCTGGGGGCGTCCCTGCTCGATATAAGTACCGATCTCACCCGTTTAACGCCTCAGATGCGGTGCTAAATAGCGTGCAGCGCATCTGAGTGGTTATGGAGAGAGGGAGGGAGCTCCGTCTCATCCCACTGACACCCGGCGATAAAATCGCTGAGTGTCTGTGTCTGCCTGTAGTGAATGCCTGCTAGGATATGCCGGAGGCATGTCCCAGCAGATGCCTGTCCGTTTTAAACGGACAGGCAGTAATACACTGCAATACAGAAGTAATGCAGTGTATTATAATAGCGATCAGATGATCGCATAGTGAAGTCCCCTAGTGGGACTAGTAAAAAAAAAAGTGAAAAAAAAAGTTGAATAAAGTTAATTAAAAAAAAAAGTGAAAAAAAAGAAAAACCCACCTTTTTCCCTTTACAAAATGCTTTACTATTAAAAAAAAGCCACAATAAGGCAAAAAAGTTACACATATTTGGTATCACCGCGTCCGTAACGACCCCGACTATAAAGCGGTTACATTATTTAACCCGCACAGTGAACACCGTAAAAAATAAAATAAAAAAAACAATGGAAAAATTGCTGTTTTCTGTTAATCCTGACTTTAAAAATATGTGATAAAAAGTGATCAAAAAGTCGCATCTACTCTCAAATGGTACCAATAAAAACTAAAAGTCGTCCCGCAAAAAAAAAAAAAGCTCATACAGCTGCATCGGCGGAACAATAAAATAGTTATGACTCTTCAAATATGGAGACGCAAGAACAAATAATTTTGAAAAAAAAGTGTTTTTACTGTGTAAAAGTAGTAAAACATACAAAATCGATACAAATTTAGTACCGTTGCGATCGTAACAACCCACTGAATAAAGTTAGTGTTATTTATACCACACCGTAAACGACGTAGATTTAGGGCGCAAAAAAAAAAGTGGTGAAATTTCAGGTTTTCTTCTATGCCCCCCAAAAAAGTTAATGACTAAAATTATATGTACCCCAAAATGGTGCTATTAAAAAGTACAACTTGTTCCGCAAAAAACAAGACCTTATATACAGCTATGTCGACGCAAAAATAAAAAAGTTATAGCTCTTCGAATGGGACCATAGAAAAACTTAAAAAATGGCTTGGTCATTAGGGCCCAGAATGCAAGCAGGGGGAAGGGGTTAATCATATTTTCATAAATAAGCATCTTCCTTACTTCCATAGAACGGAATCGGTCTCAGAGGCATTATCCTTTGCACTTTTCTCTGACTTCCCTATAAAGTCACACGACGTGTTCATACTTTTGTTCAGAAGCATCATAGGTGTAGTCCATGTCACACCGTCACTGGTCAATACTGGAGTCCCAGCTTCATGAGGGGAGGCAAACATCCTTGGAGTAACATTTTTAAAGAGGCCTCTGTTAAGCAATGGGATTTTATGAACGTTTGAATTATTCTGCATCATTGGAGTGCGGCAGATCTCAGTAAATTGGGTATCCTCAACGAGTTTCCCTTGATCAAATCTAGAGTTCGATTGGCAAATCTGATCCATATTAGAGATGGGGAAAAAACACTTGGTGTCTGTTAACGGAGTGGAATCACCGCCTATCAAAGCGTGATCGGTGGTAAGTCCATCAACAGCTGTACAGCCTTTGTTTGCACTTGTCTCTGTTGTGTAATTCTCCATTCTACATGAAGATCTCTCAGGATCATGAAATAGAACCTCTGTAAGAAGAGAGTCATCAATAGGTAAAGTATCAGGGAGAGACCTCCCAGAATTATGACAGACTACATGGTCAAGTCTTTCTGGTGAACCACTGAGCAATTGTGTTTCCTTAAAGTCATTCATCACAGTGCCTGGGGGAGATGAAGACAACGTCTCCACGGGTGGACAACCCTCAACATGGGCTTCATCCCCAGCTGGCTCATTTTGGAAGAAACCTTCATTATCTTTTATAGACAAGTTCCAATTCTCAATGATCTCCGTTACTTCTGACAGTTCGTCTGTTACGGTAGCAGAGCTTTGTTCAGAGGCCACATTTAGGTCGTGATTTATTTCATAAGTGTCATTTGCAGACATTACATTATGTGGCTCAGATACGTCCTCCACGCTATCAAGAAGATCAAGCTCCTTATCCGTTAACAGCAGATCTAACTGACTGTCGTTTCTCGCGCAATGAAGGAATATGTCATGTTCACTTCTGTGCAAAACTGTGGGGTTTAAAACATTTGCGGCAACGTTGTCTTCATCATTTGAGTTAATATTCGGTAATGCTATTTTATCCAGTTCTGTAATGTGTTTAAGAGAACTTCCAGGTATTAGAACACCATGTGGATCATCATGGCCTTCAGGCTCACCTGACATAAATGTAACCTCTTGACATGTATCATCTTCCAATGTAAGACATGCCTGCAATTCTTGACGCTCATGAGTTGTTCTAAGAAAAGGGGAGCTGGTCAATTGATCATAATGGACGTGAAGGCGATCAGCAACCTCATTTACTAACAGGCTATGTGTATCTTTATTGTCACTACTTGTCCGTCGGTCTAATAAAGCCATAGGCTGTGATAGTTCAGCGATGTCACACCACTGATTAAACTGATCACAGTTTTCTGGTCCAGGCGGCAGAGTTAATGACTTTCCTTCTGACATTACAGGCTCCAAGAGAGAACAAGAAGTTCGATTCTCTAAACCATCATTGAAGCAAGGGTCAATCCAAACACTGACTGGTGTGCCAACGCTGACTCTCGTAGACTCCTATAGAAGAGAATAGTGAAAAATCTTTAATTTAATACCAGCCCTAAAGTTATTTTTTGTAAAGTTTCTTGTTAAGTAAAGTACAAAAGGGCACTATTTGTCATGACTGAACCTAGAAATCAACTTCTATGCTAATGTGAAAATCCCACTACAAAAAGACAGTGCAGCTCTGGCATCATGCCCACATCCATACTAGTGCTCCACACAACCCCTGAGCTGTATGGAGCCATAACATAGCAACCATGCAAGTGAAAGGGCCCGTACTGAACTCCATAAGCCTCTGATTTACACAGCATCATACAGCTGCATTGTATGCGATTGCTACAGAGATAAGCAAAGCTTCTAGGGGAGAATAGCTCCGCATATACAGCACCCGTTGGAGCATAGTATCGTGTGCATTTTCTGATATTTCACCACATTTGGCTAGTATACTGTAATAGCACAATAGGGACTTGCTCATAAAATTGCTTAGTGACTCTGTACTTTAATAAAACTTTTGACATGTCAAAATGACATCTCAGAAGTTTTGACTGGTAGGCGTCCGAGCACGGAGACCCCCACCGATCGCTAAAACAAAGCTGCAGAATCGCTCAGGAGAGAGTTGTGTCTCTTGATTTCTGATCACCAGTGCTTGGGTTTCCTCGGAAAGCCAAGCGAGCGGTGTACGGGCTCAATAGAAAGGCTACGAGTCCGTACGCCGCTCGCTCAGCCGAGCAGTTTAGAAATGAAGCGGCATGTTTGCCCGCGCTTCATTTTAGCGATCAGTGCTCGGACCCCCACCGATTAAACCTTCTGACATGTCAAAAGTTTTATGAAATTCTAGGCACACTTTTTTTGGCCAACCCACTCTTCTGAATTATAAACACACTAATTATTCCTAAATGAAAATTTACCTTGCTTGTAACAGCTGTTTTATTGGATGTTCTACACTGAGAAGAACTTTTGTTGACAAGAGTGTTTGCATCAAGCACAGCAAGATGCTGTCCATCAAGAACCTTCAAGGGAGTCCGCCCAACAGATTTACGATGCACCTAATGATGAACACAGAAAACTAAAACTTCAACACATTTTACAATCGAGATAGAAGCTGCCCTACTGGATCAGCAGGCTAAATTTAGATTTAACACATACATACAAACCAATCAGCCATAACATTAAAATCATCTGCTTAATATTGTGAATCTCCCCATTGTGCTGCCAAAACAGCTCTAGCCCCTCCAAGTATGAACACAAGACTACTAAAGGTGTTCCATCAGGCAGCAAGATGGTTGCAGCGGATCCTTTTTTTAGTATCGGACTTGTTTTCCAACACATCCCACAGATGCCCAATTGGATTGAGATCTGGAGAATTTAAAGAGAACCTTTCACCTCCCCATACATGCGCAGCTGAGTGCAGCATGTAATGGGGAGGGCTGCACAAACCCTGGGGCACTTTACATATTTTTTCTACCTCCCCCCGTTATTTAGATATCGGCGCTGTTATATTTGGCACCCGATATTTAAATAACCCCCTGAACTGTGAACGGAGCGTGTACTGGCAAGAGGGTGTGTTACTATGGCTGTGACACTGTCCAATCAGATATGGACAGTGCCGCAGCATGAGAGAGTGTGCGATTGCAGTCTCTTCATCCGAACAGGCAAGGGGGCGTGTCAGTGCTACGGACAGTGTAAGAGAGGTGGAGGAGAACGCGCTCTCCAGCTCCTGCGAGAGATCAGTCTTGTACTTTGTCTGCCGAACTGGCAAGGGTGGCGTGTCTCTGCTAGGGATGCACGGTGCATCGAAACTTCGATACTGTTTCGATACTTTGCATCCCTAAACGGTTCGATAATGCTATTTCCTGTATTTCGATACTGAGCTGCGCAGCCGCACAGCTCAGTATAGTAACACATGAATGTATGGGAGCGCGGCTGTGTATTTCAGCCACAGCCCCGCTCCTGAGTTATGATAAGTTTGCGGGGTCAGGATGATGCGATGCGGCCAGCGCTGCACTAATGAGCGGCGGCACTGGAGACAGAACATGGCGGGCGCACTGCAAAACACCCCCCATGTTCTGTCCTCAGTGCCTGAAGCGCCGCTCATTAGTGCAGCGCCGGCCGCACCTCCTCATGCTGACCGCGCGCGCACTTCCTGTCAGGAGCGGGGCAATGGCTGTATTACACAGCCGCAGCCCCGCTCTATAACGGCGGAGATCAGAGAAACCTCTCATCTCCGCCGTTATTCCCATGAATGCTGCGATCACAGCTGACTGCAGCATTCAGGAGAAAATGAGAAGGGGGGATGCCCCTGGATCGCGTCACAGGGAATTCATGTGACGCGATCGAGGGCCATACCATATATGGGCAGACAGCTCAGGGTCTGTCGACGGACCCCAGGGCTGTCTTACCATATTTCTTGTTGTTAGGGCATACTGAGGTATGCCCTAACAACTGCCTGTGTGCTATCTGTCCACAGGCTAATGTACTGGCACATATCTGATATATGCCAGTATATTAAAGTTTAAAAATAAAAGTAAAAACAAAGTATTGTTAAAATTTAAAAAAAATACACATTCACCTTTTTTAAAATAAACATTAAAATAAGTCTCAATACATAAAATATTCACACATTCAGTAATGGCGCGCACAACTATTTTTTTGCATCATTTATGATGTCTACGCTGTAAAAAAATGAAATAAACACGGCTTTCATTCACTTATTAATGTGAGGCGCGAGGTGCGATGAATTTAACCTCCATGTTCCTCACATTAATAGTAATTAACCCTATCATGTACCTCGCACATTAACCCATTATGACGGAGAAACATGATGGGATTAATTACTATTAATGTGAGGCGCATTCAAAATTCTTCACACGTCGCGCCTCACATCAGAAAACGGAAGAATTTTTTTTTATTACTGTTGCCAAAAGTATCGAAATCGCAATACTAAACGAAGTATCGGTATCGAAGTCCAAATTCTGGTATCGTGACATCCCTAGTCTCTGCTACGGACAGTGTAAGAGCTGGGGAGCCCTTACACTGTCCGTAGCAGAGACACGCCACCCTTGCCAGTTCAGCAGACAATACAAGACTCATCTCTCGCAGGAGCTGGAGAGCGCGTTCTCCTCTCCACCGCTCTTACACTGTCCGTAGCACTGACACGCCCCCTTGCATGCTGCACATGTATGGGGAGGTGAAAGGTTATCCAACTTGAATTTGTTATATTTGTCAAACCATTCCTGAACAATATTTACATTGTGGCAGTACGCATTATGCCGCTTTAACACCATTGCCATAGTTAGTACGGCTGAAAAAATACACATGTCCATCAAGTTCAACCAAGGGACGGGAAAAGGGAAGGAAAAATTTCTACACATCGGAGATAATATTTTTTGGTTCTAGGAAATTATCTAAGCCTTTTTTAGAGCCATCTACTGTCCCTGCTGTGACGGCTCCTGCGGTGACTATTCCATAGATTCACAGTTCTCACAGTAAAGAAGGCTTGTCGCCTCTGCAGGTTGAACCTTTTTTCTCCAGACAGAGGGAGTGCCCCTTGTTTTTTTTTTTTTAGGAGGTTTTACATGGAACAGGATTTCACCATATTTTTTGTTTGTGCCATTAATATATTTATATAAGTGAATCATGTCCCCCCTTAGTCGTCTTTTTTCAAGGCTAGTCCATGCCTCTTTTAATACACGACAATATCCTGCTGGCCTTTGAAGCAGCTGATTGACATTGCATGCTGTTATTTAGTTTATGATTTACAAGTACACCCAGATCCTTCTCAACAAGTGAATCCGCCAGTGTAGCTCCCCCTAGGACATATGATGCATGCAGGTTGTTGGTACCCAGATGCATAACTTTACATTTATCTAAATTAAAAACTTAATTTGCCAACTGGACGCCCAAACACTTAGTGTGTTTAAATCCGCTTGCAATTTACGAACATCTTCCATAGTCTGAACTATATTACATAGCTTGGTGTCATCTGCAAAAATAGAAATCGTGCTATTAATCCCATCCTCTATATCATTAATAAATAAGTTGAATAATAGTGGTCCCAGCACTGAACCCTGGGGTACACCACTTATAACTGGGGACCATTCAGAGTAGGAATCATTGACCACAACTCTCTGGATACAGTCCTTGAGCCAATTCTCAATCCAATTACAAACTATATTTTCTAAACCTATAGTCCTTAATTTACCCAATAGATGTCTATGAGGGACAGTGTCAAATGCCTTTGCAAAGTCCAAAAACACTATATCCACAGCGGCCCCTCTGTCTAGGCTTCTGCTCACCTCCTCATAAAAACAAATCATGTTGGTTCGACAACTTCTGTCCTTAGTCTGGCTGTCTGTGCTGGCTGTCACTTATAATACTATTTATTGTCACATAATCCTGTATATAGTCCCTCAATAGCCCCTCAAACATTTTCCCCACGATGGATGTTAAGCTTACTGGTCTATAATTACCCGGGGAAGACCTAGAGCCCTTTTTGAAAATAGGCACCACATTTGCCCTGCGCCAGTCCCTTGGCACTATGCCAGTCACTAGAGAATCTCTGAATATTATGAAAAGGGGGACAGAAATAACGGAACATAGCTCCTTAAGAACTCTAGGGTGTATCCCATCTGGTCCCGGGGCCTTGTGTGCATTTATTTTATTTAAACTTAAGCTTGGACCATATCTACATTCATCCAATTCAGTATATCAACTGATATATTACCAGCACTGGCACCGGCTGCTCTTTCTTCTGTTGTATATACAGAGCTAAAGAACCCATTTAGTAACTCTGCCTTCTCTTGATCCCCTGTGACCAACTCCCCATTACCACTATCTAGGGGTCCTACATGTTCAGACCTTGGCTTTTTTGCATTCATATACCTGAAGAATTTTTTGGGATTTGTTTTACTATCCTTGGCCACCTGCCTTTCATTTTGTATTTTTGCTAATTTTATTACATTTTTACAGATTTTATTAAGCTCTTTATAATTTACAAAGGCTACAGCTGTACCCTCAGAATTGTATTTTTCAAATGCCCTTTTTTTGTCATGTATTGCCCTTTTTTACAGAAGGTGTAAGCCATGTGGTGTTTAATTTTAGTCGTTTATACTTGTTACCTATAGGAATAAATTTTGCACGATAATTACCCAAAGTAGATTTGAAAATCTCCCATTTATCATTTGTACCATTATTTGACATTAGTTCTTCCCAGTCTAGGTATACTTGGTCACCATGTTTAAAGAGGCTCTGTCACCAGATCGACTTACCTGCAAACGCTGATGCTGCTGCAGAATCAACTGTAGCCTCTGGTGCCGATGTGGCCGTCACGATGCAGGACCTGTGAGTGACGTCACAGATCTGCACTGTCAGAAGCTGGGCGTTCTGAAGAGAAGAGGATGTTACTTCTCTTCAGAGCGCCCAGCTAGTAAAAGTATTAAAAACGCCCCGATGTACGCACATAATACACGCCCACTTGGACTTTTACTTTTAAACACACCCACTTGGACTTTTGCAAGCCTCATTTGCATAACTACAAAAATGGTCATAACTTGGCCAAAAATGCTCGTTTTTTAAAAATAAAAACGTTACTGTAATCTACATTGCAGCGCCGATCTGCTGCAATAGCAGATAGGGGTTGCAAAATCTGGTGACAGAGCCTCTTTAAGTAGGTGGCAGGTATCAAAACAAGATCCACATGAATGCCAGGACCCAAAGTTTCCCAGCAGAATATTGGCCAGAGCATCACAACGCCTCCGCTGGCTTGTCTTCTTCCCACAGCGTATCCAGATGCCATATCTTCCCTAGGTAAGCAACGCACACGGCCATCCACATGATGTAAAAGAAAGTGATTCATCAGACCAGACCACCTTCTTCCATTGCTCTATGATTCAGTTCTGATGATTATGTTCCCATTTGTAGGCACTTTCAGCAGTGGACAGGGTTCAGCATTGGTACTTTGACTGGTCTACGGCCACGCAACCCCAAATGCAGTAAGCTGTGATGTGCTTTGTGTTCGACACATTTCGATCATAGCCAGCAGTAACTCATTCAGTAATTTGTGCTACAATAGCTCTTCCGTGGGATTGGACCACACACGTTAGCCTTTGTTCTCTAATCACATCAATAAGTCTCGGCGTCCATGATCCGGTCGTCTGTTTACCAGTTGTCCTTCCTTGAACCACTTTTGGTAGGTACTAACCGCTGCATACCTGGATTACCCCACAAAATTTGCTGTTTTGGAGATGTGCCGACCCAGTCGACTAATCATCACAATTTGGCTCAGATCCTTACGTTTGCCATTTCTCTTGCTCTCAACATATGAACTTGAAGAACTGACTTGCTTCCTAAGGCTGAGTTCACACAGAGTTTTTGAAGGCAGAAAATTCTGCCGGAAAATTCCGTTTATAGAGTTTAGAGGCAGATTTTCATCCGCCTGCACGCCGTTTGCCACGTTTAACGCTCGCACCCATTGAGTGCCACAGGCAAAAACGCCACGAAATATGCTTTCTCTGCCTCCCATTGATGTTAATGGGAGGTCAGAGGAGTAAACGCCCGAAGACAGGGCATGTCGCTTCTTTTTACCACTGGCGGTAAAAAAACACGTTCGCCTCCCATTGAAATCAATGGGAGGCATTTTCGGCACGTTTTCCACTTGCGCCCATTGAGTGCCACTGGCAAAATCTGCGAAATACGCTTTCTCTGCCTCCCATTGATGCCAATGGGAGGTCAGAAGCGTAAACGCTCGAAGATAGGGCATGTCGCTTCTTTTTACCGCTTGCGATAAACTCCATGTGAACAGGGCCGAATACATTCCACCCCTTGACAGGCATCAAAATAAATTAAATGATATTCACTTAAACAGAACCTTTCCCCTGTCCATACATGTGCAGCTGAGGGCACCATGTAATAGGCACTGCGGCACAAACCCTGCCACACCATTTTTTCCTATCCTCCTATTACATGCTGCACTCAGCTGTACATGTATGGACAGGGGAAAGGTTCTCTTTAACCTGTCAGTTATTTTAAAATGTGTTTTTTTTTTTTATACTTTCAAATCAGTCTAGGCAGGTGCGCTACGGGTGATCGATGACGTATACAGAACACCCCATGATGCACTGGGTCATGATATACACTACACTCTATATCCTGACTGAGTATGGCACTGCACCCTGGTATCTTCATCCCACTGGCGCCCAACAGCCACCGTTGACTTATAATGCACGCTGCACTCTTTATCCCATCGAATATAATGGAATCTGCGACGGAGCCTCCCACTCAAACTTACATTTTGCTCGGCCAAAATCTGATTTTCATCACAAATAGGGTTGTCTGGAGACCACATGTTGCATTTGTTTCTATGTAAAAGTAAAAAAGTCAATTTATATTAAAAGGTAAGACAATTATAATACATTTATAAGACAATTGGTCTAGATATAGGTGCGGGTCCCAGAGCAGAGACCCGCGGCATCTATCAGATATTTATGGAATATTCTGAGGATATGCCATAAAGGTCTAAATTGGAAATACCTCTTTAACATAACATACATGGCGAGATTGGCTCAGATTATCTAACATAGCAGTTTTCTAACTATGTACTGATATGTTACGGTCATACATTTATGAGGATATAGTTATCCAATGACGATATGACCTGGAAGTTAGAGACCTCCACATTCTCATCAGTCATTCTTGCCCAGACCGCCCACCAGTCTATAATATTATGTGGTATAAAAATAACATCCTCTAACTATCATATACTCCAACACTGAGCAATGACCTGGGGAACACCTGGTGCAGGGTGGGGACAGGGAATAGTTACAATACACCTCCACATATCACATGACACGGTCCCATGTAATGTCTATAACTCCCTGTATAGTTATTATTATGGTACGTTTAGAGCTCTTTCTTTCGTATAAAAATCTATAGAGTTCCTTTAACTCGTAGTGACTACTTATATCTTACACAGAGCAGTGGGGGAGGGGCAGATACAGAATAACGACATTAACAGGGGAAATACAAGAAACGACAACGTATTTAATCAGTGTGCTATGTCACCCAACCATACAGACATCACGGATCCTGCCAGAACTGCATATACGAAGCAAGCCTGGCACACTGTCACTGTGTCCGTCACTACTATTCCCTAATAGACACCCCGATACCTCCCAGACTCATAACACCCGCGGGCGTTACCTCTGAAGACTTGAAGCTTCGCCACTGTGTGCTCATTCAGCGCCACTAGTTCAAATCAACCTCACGCGATCCTATTGGTTGAACTAGGACCAATCAAAAGCTAAAAATTATCTGCGTTCCCAGCCTCGTTTTGAAACAGCCAACGGCTTCCAACGCTTCTTGTTTAGTATGATCACGTGACTTAGTTACGCTCTGTTTACCACAATGCTCAGTATTTTGGGGTAGTACGTCAGAGGGCAGTGCTAGTGTAGGCAGTGTACATGGAGTTCACAATAGACATACCTCCCGACTTTCAAGTATCGCAAAGAGGGACCACAGCTGCGGCACAAGTGGCACATTTTTTACCTTTTTAACCTCGCCTCTAATCATACTAAATCCCCGCACATACACACCTGAAACAGCTCACACAGTATCATGCCCCCACAGTGCCTCCCGCGCAGTATTTTGCCCCCACACAGTATAATGCCACCATAGATGCACCCATACAATTTAAAGCCCACACAGATGCCCCATACAGTATAATGCCCACACCGATGCCCCCATACTGCATAATGCCCCCATAGCTGACCCATACAGTATAATGCCGTTATAGCTGCACCATAAAGTTTAATGCCCCCATAGCTGCCCCCATACAGTATAATGCCCCCAATAGCTGCCCCCATACAGTATAATGCCCCCATAGCTGCCCCCATACAGTATAATGCCCCCATAGATGCCCCCATACAGTATAATGCCCCCATAGATGACCCATACAGTACAATGCCCCATAGCTGCCCCCATACAGTATAGTGCCCCCACAGCTGCCCCATACAGTATAATGCCCCTATAGATTCCCCCATACAGTATAATGCCCCAAAGCAATGCCACCTTAGCTGCCACCATACACTATAATGCCCCACAGCTGCCCCATACGGTATAATGCCCCTGTAGCTTCCCCCATACAGTATAATGCCCCATACAGTTTAATGCCCCCATACAGTATAATGCCCCTTAGATACCCCATACAATATAATGCCCCCCTAGCTGCCCCTATTACCAGTGCCCACATATAAAGTGCCAGTGCCCATGTAGATAGTGCCACACACAGTTCCCATGTAGATAGCAAAACAGCGTTCCCTGTAGATAGTGCCAAAGTTCCCATGTAGATAGTGATACCCCTGCCACCACTGTAGCCATTGAGACTCCTTCTAGGGACAGATTCCAGAGCCAAAGCGTCACCAAAGCCGTGGCCGGGGAGTCCAGTCCAGGAAGAGCCATTGATGTCACTGTCCATATATGGACAGTGATGTCAGGGATCCCCTGCTTCAGCATTGGGGTTAACTGTATCTGCGTCCTGAGGATGCAGATACAGTTGACATCGGGAGTCCAGGACATAACATCGGCCATGCGGGACAGTGGGACACCACCCGAAATCCGGAACTGTCCCGCCGAATCCGGGACGGTTGGGTGGTATGGTAATAGGGAGTGCTGGGGAACTGTTCGTGTTGTCAGGCGTCTTTACTGATTTATACTGTATGTAGTCTTGCAGCAGCCTGACATTATCCAGCACCTTTTAGTGTAGTCTACTTACCAACTTCTGAGAAGGGAGATCCTGAAAGGTGTCTGGCGAAGAGGTGTAACATATGGAGAGTTCCCAAGAAAAGGGGGGAAATATTAGTGACCAAGATATGCCATACGTACTACTCATATAGTGTACTGCAGCTTTAACACTTTAATGACCAGTCCTGATGACTAGCTACATTTTTCAGTTTTTGCCTCTGCCTTTCAGCATCCATAACTTTTTTATTTTTTCATTGACGTGGTTATATGAGGCCTTGTTTTATGCCGGAGAATTTTATTTTCTGCACAGTTTGGGGGTACAAATAAATTACTGTGTAAGTTATATAATTTATTTGGACATTTATGGCATATCCGATGACCCCCGTTCTCGATATAGGGGCGGGTCCTGTGGATATGCCATAAATGTCTAAGTTGGGAATACCCCTTAAGTTATACTATGCCCAAGCAGATTGCCCTTGTATCAAGGAGAGGTGCCCTTGGCCCTGCGTCTGCCAGTCACCAAAACAAGCCAGTTGTCACGGTCTGTCGGTATGTGGACCCACTAGGCCGCACCGCCGTAGCGGGGAGGCAGCAGGCCAAACAACAGAGCACCCAATCAATACAAAGTCCCGGTCTAGGGTACCTGAAAAGTCCAGACAGTGGCCGAGGCTTTAGCACGGATGGAGGTGGGTGCAGCAGGTTACGCCAGACGTGGCGGATGACAGCAGGTTGCGCCAGACGTGGTGTATATCGCTGGATGTGGCAGATAACACTGGATGTGGTAGATGACACTGGACTTGGCAGGTGCAGTAGGACACGACTCCAACACTAACAGGCTCAGGAACAAGGATACAGCACGGGATACAGGTAGCAGGGCACGGGAAACAACGGGAACAGGATAACGCTAAGGGACCAATTGAAAGACTGACATGGGAATACTTACAACGCTTAGGCAATGAGCAAAGGTGCAGGGCCCTTCTTATAGTCCAGGGGAACCATGGGCTAATTGATGATGATGATTCCCATGTGCGCGCGCTGGCCCTTTAAGGCGCAAGCACACCCTACAGGACACAGAGGACCGGAGCGGAAGTGAGCGCTGGTGTCTCCTGGGAAGGAGATGCAAGCCAGCGCTCACAGATCCATGGCTGTGGCCGCCGGTGGATGAGTAAACCCGACGGTCCGCGGCCATGGATGCTACACTAGTCATCTTGTCAGCCTTTGCCGTAACAAAGTCTGTGCCTCTCATCAGTGAGAAGAACTGTAAATACAATAACTAAGTTGTGCCTCCCAAAGTGGGAAGAACTGTGATATTATCTAAGATTGTCTGCACCATCAGCGCTGGTCAAAATTGTATACATTTTAAATTGCAAGTAAGGTTTTCAAGTTCCGTACTCTAAGGCTGGGTTCACACGACCTATTTTCAGGTGTAAACGAGGCGTATTATGCCTAGATTTACGCCTGAAAATACGGCTCCAATACGTCGGCAAACATCTGCCCATTCATTTGAATGGGTTTGCCGATGTACTGTGCCGACGACCTGTAATTTACGCGTCGTCGTTTGACAGCTGTCAAACGACGACGCGTAAAATAACTGCCTCGTCAAAGAAGTGCAGGACACTACTTTGGACGTTTTTGGAGCCGTTTTCTCATAGACTCCAATGAAAACAGCTCCAAAAACGGACGTAAAAAACGCAGCGAAAAATGCGAGTTGCTCAAAAAACGTCTGAAAATCAGGGGCTGTTTTCCCTTGAAAACAGCTCCGTATTTTCAGACGTAATTGCAGTTATCGTGTGCACATACCCTAACTCCTTCTTCGATCCATCTTTCTTTGCAACATCCCTGCGGGGTATTTCCACCATCTTACCCAAAAATCCACCACCTTACAGCAGCAGACAATTATTTCCCTTGTGCCCTGGCCATTTATATAGGACACACTTCAAACTATGACATTTAATTCAGAAAGAGTGCATATAACCCCCTTCATTACACCCCAAAATGAATACAGACCCACGTAACCTCAGACCAGACATGGAGATATTCACCTCCCCTGTTCCCGCAGTGTTCACTACCAGCCACTGCCGCAGACGATGGGCACCTAGGAGTGAAGAGTACTGCAAGAATGGGGAGAGGTGGGTATTTCATCAGAACGTGGGACACTTGGGAGTTTGCCTGCTCTTCCAGGAGTCTGGGAAGTATTTTTTCCTGTGAGTCTGCCGGACATTCAGGGAGAGTTGACAAGTGTGGTATAAAGCCTGCTGTAGACATAAGATACAACTCAGATGTAACAAACAATTTTAGAACTAATGGATTAAATATTCGTTTATGCAATATAACCCACCCGACAAGGCCATGCCCACATAACAGCTGAAGTGCCTCAGATTGCTGCCCTTTACGTAGCCTTCAAAAAAAAAACTTACTGTATGTGTAATGTGATATGTACAGTGATATAAAAAGTCTACACACCCCTGTTAAAATACTAGGTTTCTCGTACGGGACAGTTATCCTGCAGCGAGGCAGGGACTCCTAGCATCGTACATAAGTATGATACTAGGAGCCCGGCTCCCTGCACTGTGTTCGGTCCGGTACTTGCGGCCGAAATATGTCCGTCAATTACGGACGTAATTAGTGTGTGTGCACATACCCTTAGTATATAAATGATTAAACATTGTTCTAATTTTTTCACGAGTCAGGAAATATTATAAATTAGATTCTAATTTATCACATTTTTCTGTGCTGGTCACTAGAGGGAGCAATTCCCAAAATTGCAGCATTGGCATGTGGTAAAGCAACCACATTGCTTTATGCTGCAAAATTTGAGAAGACACACTCGCTCTAGCGTCCTCAAACAATCCCCCCTCCTTTATCCTGGCTAGTGCCAGGAGAAAGGAGGGGATTGAATGTACAAACCTCCTACACTGTGTGTCGCCATTTTTTGAGCGAATACACAGTGTAGTAGGCTCACATACAGTGGTAATCACACAGTAAAACACGTACATACACAGAAATAACTTACCTGCTCCTGCCGCCGCCGCTCCCTCCGGTCCGTCCCCTCCATCTGCTCCCTCCGCTCCTAGTGCTTGCTTCAGAACACATGTTCGGAAGCCGCGACCGGAAGTAGTAATCTTACTGTCCGGTCGCGGCTTCCGGTCCACAAGAAAATGGCGCCGGACGTCGCTCGGCCGAAGACCTTCCATTTGGACTGTGTGGGAGCGGCGCATGTGCCGTTCCCACACAGACGACGTACGCTATAGTGAATGGAACGGCTCCCGTTCGCATTCTCTATGGGGCTGTATGTGCCGTATTCCATCTCTGTATGTGTCGTTAATCGACACATACAGAAATGAAAAAAAAAAATGGCAGCCCCCATAGAGAAGAAAAAGTTAGAAAATAAAAAAGTAAAACACAAACACACAAATAAATAAAAATGTTTTTAATAAAACACTAAAAGCAAATGGATATAAAAAAAAAAATTTCCGCAACACTCGTCCTTTAATGTGACCTATAACAATTGTATTGAAAAACAAACTGAAATCTTTTAGTGTGGAAAAATAGAAATAAAGAACAAAAATAATGTGGTTGCATAAATATACACACCCTTAAACAAATACTTTGTTGAATTACCCTTTGACTTTATGACAGCATTCAGTTTTTTTGGGTAGAAGTCTATCAGCATGGAACATTTTGTCTTGATAATTGTTGCCCACTCTTCCTTGCAAAAACACTCCAAATCTGCCAGGTTGCGAGGGCATCTCCTGTGTACAGCCCTCTTCAGGTCACCCCACAGATTTTTAATGGGATTCAGGTCTGGGCTCTGGCTGGGCCATTCCAAAACTTTGATCTACTTATGGTGAAGCCGTTCTTTTATTGATTTGGAGGTTCTGCTTTGGGTCATTGTCATGCTGAAGGGGAAATTCAAAGTTTTGTGCTAATATTGACTGATATTTGGAACTGTTCATAATTCCCCCCAGCTTGACTAAAGCCTCAGTTCCAGCTGCAGAAAAACAGCCCCAAAGCATAATGCTGCCTCCACCGTGCTCCATAATGCTGCCTCCACCATGCTTCATAATGCTGCCTCCGCCATGCTCCATAATGCTGCCTCCGCCATGCTCCATAATGCTGCCTCCGCCATGCTCCATAATGCTGCCTCCGCCATGCTCCATAATGCTGCCTCCGCCATGCTCCATAATGCTGCCTCCGCCATGCTCCATAATGCTGCCTCCACCATGCTCCATAATGCTGCCTCCATCATGCTCCATAATGCTGCCTCCGCCATGCTCCATAATGCTGCCTCCGCCATGCTCCATAATGCTGCCTCCGCCATGCTCCATAATGCTGCCTCCGCCATGCTCCATAATGCTGCCTCCGCCATGCTCCATAATGCTGCCTCCGCCATGCTCCATAATGCTGCCTCCGCCATGCTCCATAATGCTGCCTCCGCCATGCTCCTGTCAAAAATATTTTTAATTATCTTTATATGTGTGAACATATATTGCTTTTGTGAAAGTGATTAGAATGGGTTTCAAAGATAACATTTTGCATGGACTCCATCTTGTATGGTAGGCATCCATTTTGGATCATTGGAATCTATCTTTTGGCCTGAAGGAGCCATCTTGAGGTTAATAAGTAAAAAGTAAATATCAGCAGATGTCTTGAAGCAATTCTATGTTAAAGAGGCTCTGTCACCAGATTTTGCAACCCCTATCTGCTATTGCAGCAGATCGGCGCTGCAATGTAGATTACAGTAACGTTTTTATTTTTAAAAAACGAGCATTTTTGGCCAAGTTATGACCATTTTCGTATTTATGCAAATGAGGCTTGCAAAAGTACAACTGGGCGTGTTGAAAAGTAAAAGTACAACTGGGCGTGTATTATGTGCGTACATCGGGGCGTGTTTACTACTTTTACTAGCTGGGCGTTGTGTATAGAAGTGTCATCCACTTCTCTTCACAACGCCCAGCTTCTGGCAGTGCAGATCTGTGACGTCACTCACAGGTCCTGCATCGTGTCGGCACCAGAGGCTACAGTTGATTCTGCAGCAGCATCAGCATTTGCAGGTAAGTAGCTACATCGACTTACCTGCAAACGCCGATGCTGCTGCAGAATCAACTGTAGCCTCTGGTGCCGACACGATGCAGGACCTGTGAGTGACGTCACAGTGCTGCACTGCCAGAAGCTGGGCGTTGTGAAGAGAAGTGGATGACACTTCTATACACAACGCCCAGCTAGTAAAAGTAGTAAACACGCCCCGATGTACGCACATAATACACGCCCAGTTGTACTTTTACTTTTCAACACGCCCAGTTGTACTTTTGCAAGCCTCATTTGCATAAATACGAAAATGGTCATAACTTGGCCAAAAATGCTCGTTTTTTAAAAATAAAAACGTTACTGTAATCTACATTGCAGCGCCTATCTGCTGCAATAGCAGATAGGGGTTGCAAAATCTGGTGACAGAGCCTCTTTAAGTGTTCTTGAATTGAATGTTTTATTACTCTTTTAAGGAGCAGATCAAATAACCTTGGTGGATGGACAATGGCTGTTTACCATAGGTCAGCCTTGGATTCAGGCCTCTGTTTAATTAATTTAAACTTATCTGCAGTCTCCATTCTCTAGTGAGATAAGAAGTAGAGACAAATTAACTTGTGTATCTGAAATGTGTGTCCTTCCCATGGGACAAGGTTCAGGCCACCTGGGGCTTGGAGGGTGAAGAATTATTATAATGCATTGATATAATTCTTATTGACTGAATCAGAGTCATTATCATATTGTAGATGATTGGCTGAAACCAAAGCCTACACCTTTCCTGTTATTATACCATATGTGGAGATTTGGGATATTACCATATATAGAATGTTTATGTTTGCAAGTATAAGGTTACCACCAGTGGCGGATTAAGACCATGGACCCTGGGCTGTTACCCAAACTTGGGCCCCCCTTCCTCACCGCCGCCCTGCCACGCCGTAACTATTTTTAACACTACCTTTTTGGGCAAGCATTAACAGTGTTACGATTTCCCTTGTCACAGCGCGGTGTCCATACATACTGAGAGTATCACACTGTGCAGGGACACAACCTCCTGACAAGGGGAATTGTCTATCAGTCCTGGACTGCAGAAAGACTTTTTGTGAAATACAAGGATTCCTATAATAAACATGTCAGGAGAGGTGACAGATTCTCTATAAATCTAGTGACTCACAGGTGACGACGTCTCAGATTCTAGTAGTTTTTTTCCTCTTTTCTTCTCCATCCGGTCCAGCGCTCATGACGACTTCTCCCGGCCATGACTCATTTCTGCAGAATTTGCCACTCAGACGTCTCCTCACTTTTCCAACATTTCCACACCTATAAACGAAAATAAAGTTATCATGGTGCCACATACTGTGCCCCTAAATATAATAGCACCAAACACTGCGTGCCTGAATATAATAATACCACACACTGTAAAACACCACATACACACAGCCCCCTGTACATAGTGCCACACACAGCCCCTGTAGATATTACACACCCCCATAGATATCGCCATACACAGCCCCCTCTATATATCACACATCCCCCCCCCCCCGTAGAGAGCGTTACACACAGCCCCATATAGATAGTGCCATACAGCCCCCTGTAGAGAGCGCCACACAGCCCTCCCCCTCTTGTAAATAGCACCAAAAAGCCCCCCCTATAAAGAGCGCCACACACATACCACTGTGGATAGCACTACACAGCCCCCCTTTGTATATAGTGCCACACAGCGCTCCCCCTTGTATATAGTGCCACACAGCGCCCCCCCTTGTATATAGTGCCACACAGCACTCCCCTTGTATATAGTGCCACACAGCGCTCCCCCTTGTATATAGTGGAACACAGCGCTCCCCCTTGTACATAGTGGCACACAGCGCCCCCCCCTTGTATATAGTGGCACACAGCGCTCCCCCTTGTATATAGTGGCACACAGCGCTCCCCTTGTATATAGTGGCACACAGCGCCCCCCTTGTATATAGTGCCACACAGCACTCCCCTTGTATATAGTGCCACACAGCGCTCCCCCTTGTATATAGTGGAACACAGCGCTCCCCCTTGTATATAGTGGCACACAGCGCCCCCCCTTGTATATAGTGCCACAAGGTTATGTACACATTTAAAAACTTTATATCATCATTTTATATATATATATATATATATTAGTATGTGTGTGATTGATTGATTTTATTAAAAAATATTTTCACTTTTTGAGATACAGCTGCTTTGTATCCTGTATCCGTCAGGTCAGCAGGACTGACAGGATCAGTGACACGCAGGATCCACCTCAAATCTATCACATCTAAGATTATAATTTAGCGCAGGGCCCGTTTCACTGATCCCGTCAGTCCTGCTGACCTGACGGATACAGGATACAAAGCAGCTGTATCTCAAAAAGTGAAAATATTTTTTAATAAAACGTAATTACAAAGTTGCACCAAACACACATTTTTATAAAAAATAAATAAAAACGACGTGATTTTTGCGACGTTTTTTCCGTAGACAATGCAGGTTTCGTTTTTTATCGTTTTTATGCACACCTTTTTTGCTATTTTAGAATTTTTATTCATAAAGTTTGAAAATAATAGTAAAAAAATAAGCTTTTTTAAGTTTCAGCTATGTTTTTGGGTAATAACATAGTTTTACCCTAAAATAGACCTTTTATTTGTGTCCGTCATTGTCTACTGGAAATTTTTATATATTACATGTCTATATTAGGGTAATTGGGTCAGCGCTAGCGTTACAGCAATGATTGGCGGGGGGAACGTTTTTTTGGGGTGGGTATTTTATGTGTATTTATTATTTAATTTTTTTTTGCACTTTACTTTATTATTTTTTTATTACTGTGGTCTGTTCCTCAAAGGTCAAAAAAGACCTTTAGGGAACTTTATATATATTTTTTCTTTCTTTTACACCATGTTTTTCCACTGTAACTGGAGCTGCACAGCAGCCCCAGTTACAGGGGAAATCAGCCCTCTCATAGTGACGATTGTCACTAATAGGGCTGTGCTGGGTCTAGTTAGACCCAGCAACAGTCTGCCACTAACGGCACCCGGCGATCATGTGACCAGTCACATGATCACCGGGAGGAATAGAGACAGCGCCGCTGCTGCTGTCTCTATTCCTATACACAGCGTTCATTGAACGCTGTGTAAGAAGACATCGGAGAAGACAGAAGCAGAATAGCTGCTTCTGTCTTCTCCTCAGGGTCCCCGGCAGTCACTGACAGCTGGAGACCCGACATTCAGCTGCCCGATCGCGCGGGCAGCAAGTTAAAACCCGAGCCGTAGAAAGTCTATGGCTCGGGTTTTAAGGACCCGTCCCTGACCGCTGGCCGTAAAAATACAGCCAGCGGTCGGGAACCAGTTGGGCAGGAGGATAAGCCAACTAACCTCAGCGCCGGTGACCGCCCGCCCGGCTCTTCTTGCAGCTTTGGAGTAACAGAACAGCCGTCCGTCGCTGTTCTGTTACTCAATGGCGGCGCTCGCACTTGTCAGGGAGGCGTGTCCTACCCCTGGATCCCGGCCAATTCCCTGCTCCTCCCCTTCTCATCTTCGGCTTGTAGCAGCGCTAGCGCGCTGAATAGGTTTGTAAAATGATGTGCGGTTCGGGCTGCCATGGGCCCCCTGGGAGCCTCGGGCCCCGGGCAGCCGCCCGAATCGCCCATATGATAATCCGCCACTGGTTACCACCTACTCTCATTTTCCTATAAATAAAGATGGATCCGCCCCCTAGGGCAGAGATCATTTGAACACTGAAGCTGCGTGTCATGGTCTCTCTCCGGCCGGCCTCTCTCAGATCCACCATTGAGAGAGCATTCATTAATTTGGAGCTCATAGACAAATGCAGATAATGTCCAACGTTAACGGACATACTAAATTCTGCAGCGACACTCCATAATGCTGCCTCCGCCATGCTCCATAATGCTGCCTCCGCCATGCTCCATAATGCTGCCTCCGCCATGCTCCATAATGCTGCCTCCACCATGCTTCATAATGCTGCCTCCGCCATGCTTCATAATGCTGCCTCCGCCATGCTTCATAATGCTGCCTCCACCATGCTCCATAATGCTGCCTCCACCATGCTCCATAATGCTGCCTCCACCATGCTCCATAATGCTGCCCCCACCATGCTCCATAATGCTGCCCCCACCATGCTCCATAATGTTGCCTCCGCCATGCTCCATAATGCTGCCTCCACCATGCTCCATAATGCTGCCTCCGCCATGCTCCATAATGCTGCCTCCACCATGCTTCACTGTGGGGATGGTGTTATTTTGGTGATGTGCAGTGTTGGCTTTGCACCAAACATACCTTTTGGAATTATGGCCAAAAAGTTCAACCTTGGTCTCATCAGAACAGAAGAAGTTTTCCCACATGCTTTTGTCAGACTTGATGTAGGTCTTTGCAAAACATAGCCGGGCTTGGATGTTTTCCTTTGTTAGAAAAGGCTTCTGTCTTGGCACCCTACCCCACAGCCCAGACATATGAAGAAAACAGGAGAATGTTGTCACATGCACTACACAACCAGTACCTGCCAGAAAGTCCTGCAGCTCCTTTAATGTTGCTGTTATCCTCTTGGTAGCCTCCCGGACCAATTTTCGTCTTGTCTTTTTATCAAGTTTTGAGGTACGTCCGGTTCTTGCTAATGTCACTGTTGTGCCAAATGTAATCCACTTCTTGATGACCGTCTTCACTGTGTTCTATGGTATATCTAATGCCTTGGAAATTCTTTGGTACCCTTCTCTTGACTGATGCCTTTCATCAATCAGATCCCTTTGATGTGTTGTAAGCTCTTTACGGACCATGGCTTTTGGTGTCACATGCAACAAAGAAAATGTCACGAAAATCCTAATAGAACAGCTGAACTTTACATGGGGTTACTCAGAATCACTTTAAATAATGGCGGCTGTGTACTGACTACTATTTAACATGAGATTAAATGTGATTGGCTAATTCTGAACACAACCACATCCCCAATTATAAGAGGGTGTTCACACTTATGCAACCACATTATTGTAGTTTTGTTATTTTTATTTTTCCCCTCTAACTGATTTCAGTTTGTTTTTCAATGGAATTGTACAGATTATGGGTCACATTAACCCCTTAATGACCAGGCCATTTTGCGCGTTAATGACCTCGGATTATTTTTTGTTTTTTCACAATTGCATTCCAAGAGTCACATTTTTTTTATTTTATTCCGTCGACATAGCCGTATAAGGGCTTGTTTTTTGCGGGACGAGTTGTATTTTGTAATTGCACCATTTTTAGATGCTTATAATATATCGATTAACTTTTATTAACTTTATTTTAGGAGATAATTGAAAATAAGCAGCTATTCCAACATTGATTTTCACGTTATAAATTTACACCGTTTACTATGCAGCGTAAATAACATGTTACCTTTATTCTATGGGTCGGTACGATTACGGGGATATCAAATATGTAAGGGTTTTAGGTTTTCCTACGTTCGCACAATAAAAACCCTTGTAGAAAAAAATGACTTGTTTTTGCATCGCCGCATTCCAAGAGCTGTAACTTCTTTATTTTTCAGTCAATGTGGCCGTATGTGGGCTTGATTTTTGCGGGCCAAGGTGTAGTTTTCATTAGTACTATTCGGGTACATAGGACTTTTTATGGGGGGAATGGGAGAAAAGAGAGAATTTTGCCATTGTTTTTTGCATTTTTTTTACGCCGTTGATCCGGCGGTTTAATTAATGTGTTCATTTTATTGTTCAAGTCGTTACGATCGAGGGGATACCATATATGTGTTATTTGTTTTGACACTTTTACTAAATAAAGTTTTATTTTATTTTGACTGTCATTTTTTTTAACTTAGTATACCAAAGCATTATTGCCTGTCAGTGTAAGGGCCTGTTCACATCACATCACCGTTCATTTCCGTTCTGTGGTTCCGTCGGGTGAACAAGGCCAACAAGTACATTTTCATAGGAGTCTCAGATAAGGAATGATAAACATCGCTAAGAATGTTTAACCTTATGATTGTCCAGCGTGCTCCGATTCCGGCAGTTTAACCCATTTAATGCCGCTGTCAATAGCGACAGCGACATCTAATGTGTTTGACAGAGGGAGGGAGCTCCCTCTGTCACCCCATCAGCGCCCCCGCAAAGAAATCGCAGGGCGCCGTCGGGTTTCCATGGCAGCCGGGAGACTAACAAAGGGCCCCAGGTCTGCGTTCAGCAAATGCCTGTTATGCCATGTCAGAGGCATGGCCTAATAGATTGCCTGTCAGTTTTAGGGCCTGTTCACATCACCGTTCATTTCCGTTCCGGGGTTCCATCGGGTGAAACCCGCAACGGAAAGTGAAACTGACAGCACAGCTTCCGTTTCAGTCACCATTGATCTCAATGGTGACGGAAACAGCGCTAATGCTTTCCGTTCGTCACCATTCCGGCTGGTTTCCGGTTTTCCGACGGAATCAATAGTGTAGATCAATGGTGACTGAAACGGAAGCTGTGCTGTCAGTTTCACTTTCCGTTGCGGGTTTCACCCGACGGAACCCTCCGACGGAACCCCGGAACGGAAATGAACGGTGATGTGAACAGGCCCTAAAACTGACAGGCATTTGCTGAAGGCAGACCTGGGGCCTTTTGTTAGGCCCCCGGCTGCCATGGAAACCCGACGGCGCCCCGCGATTTCTTTGCAGGGGCGCCGATGGGGTGACAGAGGGAGCTACCTCCCTCTGTCAAACACATTAGATGTCGCTGTCGCTATTGACAGCAGCATTAAATGGGTTAAACTGCCGGAATCGGAGCACGCTGGACAATCATAAGGTTAAACATTCTTAGCTATGTTTATCATTCGTTATCTGAGACTCCTATGAAAATGTACTTGTTGGCCTTGCAGCTGAAGATTGTTATGGGGAAATCTTATTTTACTCTTTTTTTTTTCGTGAGAAGCATGTAAGTTCCTATAAGAGGCCTTACTTGCTCGTGATTGACTCAGCTCAAACAACTCCCCTTTGTATTGGCTGAGTTAGAGCAAACGTCCCATTTGTAAATGATTGGCCCCATGTGTAAGTGATTGGCTGAGCTCAAGCCTACTCTCCTTTTCCTGAGGTACTATTGTAATTACATTCTATCAATAAACCAGAGAATGATTTTTGGGTATACAAAGCGCGTCTCTTTGTGTTTTACTTCTCTCCGATATATCGATATAACTAATGGACTTGGATCTGGGCATTTTTACAAACCCCATTCAAATTTTTGGGACAGATTTCTGCCACATGCAATAGAAATCTGACACGTACACTCCCTACTTGTTAGTGAGTGCATCCACTAAACAGCCTCCCAGAGTGCCGAAGCATTTAGCACAGTTTAGTGGGTGTACTTGTAACCACTAGTATAACTCTATTAGTTATAGTAGTAGATATATATTAGAGGATTATTCCCATCTTAGACATTTAAGGCAAATCTACAGGATATGCCTTAAATGTCAGATATATGTGGGTGCCAGCTCTTGGACCCTCACCTATATTGATAATAGAGGTCACCACTAGACCCACCTGGAATCTGTGGCCAGCGGCCGCCACACCTGGCGAAACGGAGGTTGGGTGACCCCCGTTCTCGATATAGGTGCGGGTCCCAGAGGTGGGATCCGCATCACTCAGACATTTAAGGCATATCCTGTGGATTTGCCATAGATTTCTAAGATGGTAATACCCTTTGGTACCTGAGGGTATAGGCAATAGGGATTTCCGCACTCCAATACATTTCCCTGTGCATTGTGAATGATAACACCTACATTTGTCTGATCCAATAATACAAAACAGACAATGATTCTGCACTATTGTAGCAGTGTGAACCTCAAGGTTTACAGTCTCAAGATTTAGGGAACAGTATCATCACATCAAATACATTTTGAAACACAATTGTTGTAATAAAACATTTTATTTTATTTTTTTCCCTGAGGCTATCCATCAAATAAAAAAATGACACTTTTCACACGTACAATTATAGCACTTAAAGGCTATGTAAACCTTTGAAAGGCAAATTATTATTATTATTTTTTAATAAAAGATGTCCATCAGATTGTTTGGTTCAACTTTTGGCTACATTCACACGAATGTGGCCAACCTTCGACGTCAAAAACTGCAGTTTTTCACGTACGATATGCACCCGTGTGGGACGCGTTATCACGTATCCCCCATAGACTAGAGTCTATGGAGGGATGCGTGAAGCGCAAAAAAAATAGGACATTACCCTTCACACGCTCCGCTGAAACAACAGTTGTGTGAACGGCCCCATAGAAATACATGAGTCTGTGTGACAGCCGTTGTTTTAACACGCTCGTCTGATTGAGCCCCTATAAATACTTTTTATCAAAAATTAATTTTACTTTTTTAGAAACAGCTGCTCTGTATTCTCTATAAAGAGCAGCTCTATCTATCCTGGGGACCTGACGGGTTCAGTGACAGTGGGTCCTGCGTGTCTCTGACATAGATGTGATAGATTACAGGTGGATCCTGCGTGTCACTGAACCCGTCGGGTTCGGGGGACTGACAGATTCAGTGAATAGCGCTAGTTACAGCTGCTCTGTATAGAGAATACAAAGCAGCTGCATCTAAAAAAAGTAAAACGAATTTTTAATAAAAAGTATTTGTAAAGTTGCACCATACACTCTGATACACCTTTTTATTAAAAAAGAAAAATTAGCATTTCAAAGGTGTCCATAGCTTATAAAACTGGCTGTCGCTTTCTTTTCAGCTATACTGTGCACACTGAATGTATTCAGAAGAGTCACCCCCTTATCACTAAGGGGTGCAATTATAATGACCAGGTTTTTAGTGGTATTGTATTGCTGGAGACAAGATAGGCAGGATTACACCACTGACTAACGGCAAATGGGGGAGTGTATACAAACAAACACTGTTCATTCTTTTTTTTGTAATAACTGTGATAACAAAGCTATATGCAGCTCCATCTATGACTGCCAGGAGGGGAGTGTTTCTCTTCCTGCAGACTGCTTTAGGCTATGGAACGGTTAAAGTCCCGTTATCCTTATTGCATCTACCATAATGCACACGCGTACTTCTGCACTATCTATACAGAGAATACAGTAAAGGTATAGGTCCATCTAATATGCTTAATGTAAAAATAAATAAAGTATATAAAGTCCCCTCCTGCATAATTTCATTAATACATATGCTATTAATTACTCTCATACTTGGCTTTCCCATTTCAGCTCATTGACTCTAAATTCTTTGAAGTAGGGGGAAGTCCCTCATACAGGACCTACTTGAATAAGACGGAGCGGCCACAAAAAGCGTCTCTGTAACACATAGCACGTCAGTGCGCAGTAGAGACAGCCATTGATTTTAGTGGGCACCACGTGATACTTCATTTCACTTGTGGTGGCACAGCCGTGACATCAAACAGTTGCTGCCAGGTTCCCCTGTAGTTTCAAGCAGATTGCTGGGGGTTCCGGCAGTGAGGCACTCTGTCATCACCTTAATTTTTGGAAACCTCTTTGCCAAAAAGGAATTATCCAAAGCGGACAACCCCTTAAAGGAAGCCTTTCATCAGCTTTTTGGCCATTAAACGGCTGGCATGACGATGTAGGACTTTTACATTTTTTTTCCAACTATGCCCTTGTTGAAATCGTCAGGTGGCCCTTTTTGCAGAATAATACGTTTAATAACAGCATGCACTGTATGCAAATAGCATACCTGGAGTCATCAGGGTGGTGTAGCAGCGTTGCAGAGTCATGGAGTCAGTGCTGTAAGCACACTTATACACAGTGGCGTAGCTATAGGAGTCGCAGCGGTCGCAGTTGCGACCGGGCCCACAAGCCTGGGGGGCCCGCAGGGCCCCCGTTGCCACACAGTGCGCTAATACAAAGTTTGTATGTGCCGTGATGCCGGCACTTCCTGGTTACGGGCATGGTTTGTTTAGACGTCACAATCACATGGTACACTCAGAATAGTGTTTAACAGTCCTACAGCACAATGCCGGCAGTTCTATGGCCAAAAAGCTGATGACAGATTCCCTTTAAATTTTAATGGTTTTAAATTACGTAAAATGTTTCACACAGAGAGAAAAGGAAATACTCCAAAACATTCATATTCAGGCCGATTAACTGCAAGTGAAAGGCAGTGGCAGCCTTGGGGTGAATGTATGTGATATATTTAGCACCTTAGGCTGGGAAGGGAAATTGGAAAGTTTGCTTCAAATCCCAGTCAAAGTCTTCAAAACCACTCAAGTCTGCCTGTACGGTAACTTCTGACTTCCGCATATTTAAGACAAGGTCAACTGGGAATTTTTGGAGCAGTGCAGGATCAAAGGTCATTCCTCGGAAGAAAATGTGGCTCTTGAATTGATGGAGGTAACGGAGCCTCTGTCTTGGAACTTTGCACAGCAGCTAGAGAAATAATGAAAGCTCTTAATTAACCAGATATTACACTTAGGGTCAGACTGGCTCACTAGAGTACCAGAGAATCATCCAGTGGGCCAATGCTTTGACACAATAAAGCTCCATAACTTTTTTATTTTTCTGTCGATATAGCCGTAGGAGGGCCTTTTTTTTTTGCCAGCCCGCCCCCCTGTTTGTAACCTCTTAGGCACCGTGCTTGCTTTAGACCACGGCATATAAGGGGTTAAACGAGCGGGATATTGCTCGTTACACTGAAGAGTTGGATGTTACACACAGCCGACATGCTCATTCTATCGAGCGGGCTCAGCCGACCTGCGCCGTATATACGGTACAAGTCAGGAAGGTGTTAAAAGCAATCACTTGTCACTAGGGTCTATTTCTTATGGGTTGATTCACAAATGACTTATTAGACCTTATTCATATGTCCTGTGTTTTCAATTACAACAACACGGTTTACTATGCAATTAAAGGTGGTCATGCACATGTTCTGTAAGATGAAGCATGGGCCCTCAGAATCATTTCCTCTAGTGGGCTCAAGAAATCCTAATTCGACAATGATCCCACTCAATTACAAAAGCTGCACACATATGTACTGGTGTATTCATAGTAGAAATCATACGCTCATGTATATATAATATATATATATATATATATATATATATATATATATATACACACACCTGTGCTTGTATTATGGTAATCCTTTGGTCTATACAGGCTTATGACAGTACTGCGGGTGCTGTGGTGACACCATTATAAATAAGATCCAATGTTGTAATGCTGCTTTAGGCTATGTTCACACGGAGTATTTTGGGGGAGGAATATCTGCCTCAAAATTCAGTTTGGAACTTTGAGGCAGATATTCCTCTCCCTGCAGGCCGATTTTCACGGCAATTATCGCGCCGTTTTTCGCCCGCGGCCATTGAGCGCCGCGGGCATAAAACAGCAAGAAATACGCTTTCTCCTGCCTCCCATTGAAGTCAATGGGAGGTCAGAGGCGGAAGCGCCCGAAGATAGGGCATGTCGCTTCTTTTTCCCGCGAGGCAGTTTTACTGCTCGCGGGAAAAAGACGCCGACGCCTCCCATTGGAATCAATGGGAGGCGTTCTCGGGCCGTTTCTGCCGAGTTTTGCGACGCGGTTTCCGCTTCAAAAAACTCGGCAAAATACCCTGTGTGAACATAGCCTTACAGAGTGCAATTTTCAGCACCATGGCATACAGTGGGTTTAAAAAAATTACACTGTGCAATTAAGGGAATGGTAAGGGAACTGTTATTATTAATATGTAGTACCTCCTTTAAAAGATGTGATAGTCCTCTGCTTATAGTCTCTGGAACGTCATAAGTTGCATTATTAACCCTCTCAAGCATGCTCATATGGTTTGTGGTAGGAGCAACAGGAAACTAGAAGGTAGAGAAGAACTATGTTAGCAAGAAGTAGGGCACTAATAGCCATATTACTGCAGTATCAGACTACATAGAGTTTATTTGTAGTCTGTTACCATGGAGACACACATGTCCGCATAGGAGCTATAGAGGAAAAAAAATGGATGCAAAATTGCTTTTAAGGCAACATTAATTTCCTCACCTCCCCAGATACCAGTGAAAATAATAGGACTCCTAAAGAAAACCAGTCAGCAGAATGGCTATAAGGACCCCCAGTCAGTACTTCTGGTGCTAGAAAAGCAAAAAACAAAATAAATCACTGCGTCATTTATATTGTATACCTTTATGGATAACATATAACTGTCCTTTTCAGAAATTGAGTTAACTGAACAAGAGGTACATTTAGATTTATCTGTATGTCCTGAAAGGACACTTTTGATAGGCACCCTCTGTCTGGACAGCTTTAGGCCTCATGCACATGGCACTGAAGATGTACAGCGGTACACTGAGTCCTCCGTGTGCTGCCATACAATGGTCCTTTGGCTGCCATATGTACAGAGTTATTCCCCCTAGAAGCATTGCGAAGGCTTGCAGAGTTACAGTAAAGGCCCCATGCACTTACATGGGAGCCCTGTTATGGCTCTGTACAAGACGGATCAGTAATATGACTGTGTGCATGAAGCCCCGACCAAAACATCTTGGCGACCTTATCTTTGGAATTGTAACCTATAGATTAGGAGAATTTATACTTTAGAATTTAGATCATCTACACTACATTTAGCTGTATGCCTGCAGGAAAAACCAACCTTGGTTAAATATTAAAGTGTCCGATCCTATATTAATTACACAAGGACCCATGCATGAAACTCTCCGGGCATCATATGTAACACCCAACGTGTACTAGCATCTTATTAGAATTGGAGGGACACTATAAACATATTACAATATTTTCGGGATGGTGGTATGTGGTAGGTTTTTATTGAACAGCATTACCGTTCTCAGAGCTCACCTTTTTTGATAAATTTAGGTCAAAGTAAAACCATGTTTTCAGAAAGCAAATGTGACATTTTATATAGCGTCTTAATCAGGTCCTTTCCTTACCCATGTACTGGAGAGTCCCACAGATGGTATATGCACGCTCTCCAAAAGGAAGGTGTCTGGAGAGTCCAAAATCTGACAATTTCAAGTGTCCTTAAATAAAAATGGAAAACATTAAAAAAACAACAACAATGTGGTATAATTTGGCAAACAGTTATAAAAGTTACTGATTCTCACCTCTCTCGTCTAGTAGTATATTTTCCATCTGAAAAATGATTTTGAATAATGTTAATTGATAAAAAAAAATAAAAATTAATGGAATCTGAGCTAGGAAAAAAAAATATTAATTTACATGTTAGAACATCTAAAGTAACAAATAAAAACATGATTGGCATATATCATCTGATATCAATATCTTATAATTTGTCACATACACGGTTCACCCATAATATTAAAACCAACGGCCTAATATTGTGTATGTCTCCCTTGTGTCGCCAAAAGTGCTCAGACCTGTCGAGGCATGGACCTCTCAATTTGTCTTGTAGCTTTGCTTTATAGGAGCAGAGCTGCAGTAACACAGCACGGCCACTATACATTGGTCGGAGCCTTCTGTTTCCGGCACCAACCCCTGCATAGCTTCCGGTGCCTGGAGGCAGTCGAGCAGCTGATTGATGCGGGGACCGGTTGTCGGACCACCACCAATCATATACTGATGACCTATCCTGTAAATAGGTCATCAGTATAAAAAACAGCCCCCAACCTGAACAACCCCTTTAACGTTTCCAATGCAAAATAGAAATGGCAGCAATGCGGGCAATGGTGGCTCAGCAACTTCTTTTGGCTTCTAGGCAGAGCTTTTGTGTCACTATTGTGGTGAGGCCCACCCACTGAACAGCAAACTTTCTTACGTAGACGACCAGGCTATCTCAACAGTCTCTGCTTGAGGGGAGGTTCCTTGGCATCTCCACCTGCCATCAGTGAGCCCTCTCCAGCTTTAGGGTCTATCCGCTTCTGGTGCTCTCCAGCATCCACAGCTTTCTGGTGCTCTGAGGGCCGTAGTCCACTAGACCCAGTGAGGCAGGTAAAGCCGCGTTTTATCACTTAAGAACTGCCCCCTCATGAGGCACGCGTCGTCCCCTTGCTGTTTGCTCACTTACTATGTTGTTGGTGCACTAATGACGCCTGAGACAATGTTATGGCTGATTGGTGTATGTGCCTGCTCTTTTTGCGGCCAGTGGGATTGTTATACTAAGCAACCTGTATTTAAAGGGTTTGTCCCAACAGGAGAACTGTTGTCCATATACCCTATTAAGGCATAGGTACAAAAGGCTAACTTTAGCGTCCCCTGGTACAGCAGACAGGCAGGCAGCAATCGATTGATAGCTAGGGCAATTGCATTTAGAAAGGGGGTTGTGTAAGGGTTGTATAAGTGGGACAACAACTTTAAAGGGTTATTCCCACCTTACACATTTACGGCATATCCATAGGGTCCATAGGGACCAGACTAACGAGGACCCGACTCCTGCCCGCATCAATTACTCTGCTGTTTCTGTAACTCCCATAGGAATGAATGAAGGCCACCTCTCCATTCATTCACAGGCTGGATGTGGCAGCTATCGGCCACCTGACCAGGCGGGATAGGACTCGGATGAACCCTATTCTCGAGATAGGTGCGGGTCCCAGAGCTGGGACTCCCATTGATCAGACATTCATTTCATATGACATAAATGTCTATGTTTCAGATACATTTCTGGTCCCACTCTTTCCCTAATAGCAAAGACATTTAAGTAATTCATTAGATGTACTCACAATTGAGGATGTGTATTACAGGAACAATAAATCCTCATGATAGATTGTAATCTTACCTTAACATCTCGATGTATGATACCCAAATCATGAAGATACACTGTAGGGTGAAACACACAGTTTTTAGTAGTACATTACAGAGGTAATAATAAGCAGGTAGTGGCAAACTAGGCAACTGCCCAGGGCGCTATTTTTCTTGGTGTCACCCGAGGACTGGATTCCACGGGGCCACCTTAGAATGGAGCATGTAGACCTTGACTGCCCTAAACCACCACAGACTTCAGGAAGGTCAATTTAAATTTAGCATCAAGAGTTTGCAGAGGCCGTTGCAGGTAAGGTAAGTTTTTGGCCTCCACTTGTCATCATTATTAATTTCTAGATATAGTGAACCTTTAATATCTCTCATTGGATTAGTACATATTAAAAAGAGTAACAAAAATTATAATAATGAAATCTATGGTAAAAATGTGCTTATCTCAACAACAGTAGCATCAAAATAATATGTCGATAAAACTGTCTCTCTCTGCAGTTTTAATGGACATTTAGGGTAAGGCCACACAGAGCGGCCCTGATCCGGCACGATGATCGGCGCAGTTGTCAAATAGCCTGTTACATTGCGGGTAAAATGGCCCTTTACTTGCAAAATCATGTGGCCATTAATTAATACACCATTTATGGCTGAACGATTTTGCAGGTAAAGGCCCGTTCTACCCGCAATAACGCGCAGCCATTAACAGGCAATTTGGCAGCCTTGCCAAACATGGTGCCGGCACGGTTGTTGGTCGCATCATGGCCAGGTCAAGACTGTCCATGTGTCCTTACCCTTAGAGCTTCAGTTAATTACAACGCATACATACTTTTCATTTTATTTGAAGCCAAAGGCATGCATACCAGAGAGGAAGCCCAAAAGTGGCTAATGTGAAGGGGGATGGGCCAGCTCAAGCTTATTACAGATCTGTGTTGTACTGATCTGCACTACGGCAAACATAGACTACTATTAGCCCATACTGTTTCTCCATGAACATCCTATTTTATACAAATGTTTGACCGTGGCATGCCCCATCATATGCCATATAATGGGGTTATTTTTCCCTAGAAGAACACAAGTGCCGCAAGACAGGTTCTGTACATGAGGCTTTTCCATGTGCATGGGCCCATATGCTGTGTGAACCTGCACAGCTTTCCCCATCTCCAATATCACAGCAAGTAAAGCAAAAAAGTGAAGGGTAAACTGCCATAGTGTAACGCCGTCCTTCTCTCCTACAAGTAATGGCAAAAAGGGGAGGCCCTGTCCAGGATTGGGTAAACCAGTACCAGTGGGGGCCCCATTTGTCTCCTCAAAAGACCCCCTATGTTCTCTGTACACCAATTCTATGTCCAGTTTATTAAACTTACCTAAAACAGATACCAATTCTGCAGCAAATAACCTTGTTGTGTCTTCATCAATGTGCTTGGCAGATATCCACAAGGAATATAAGTCCCCGTAACTACAGTAGTTGCACACTGCCACAAGGGGACACAGAAAGTCATATCACTAATCATTTTTCAATCATACCAGATTTATTATGAATTATATGCTATTATTGGATTGCATAGAAGCCACATAACTCGAATGCATTCACAATGTTATATGTATACCCTTGGACATATGACGTTCGTTTGGGAATAACATTTAGGCCTTATTCACACGAACGTGTTATACGTCCGTGATATGCGCGTGATTTTCAAGTGCGTCGCACGGACCTATGTTAGTGAATGGGGCCGTTCAGACTGTCAGTGATTTTCACGCAGCGTATGTGCGCTGCGTAAAACTCACGACATGTCCTATACTTGCCCGTGTTTTGCGCAGCACGCACCCATTGAAGTCAATGGCTGCGTGCAAATCGCGCACGGCACACGGAAGCACTTCCGGGTGCCGCGCGTTATGTGCGCAACAGTAGTAAAATAAATAAATGAAAACAGAAAAGCACCTCGTGCTTTTCTGTTTGTAAACATAAAAACAGAGTGTCATAATGATGCCGGCCGCGCGAAAATCACACAGTCACGCACCATATGCGATGCCACACGGACCTTTTGCGCGAGCAAAACGCAGCGTTTTTTGCGCGCGCAAAATGGACACGTCCGTGTGAATAAGGCCTTATGCAAATGCACCCC
Organism: Rhinoderma darwinii; assembly: GCF_050947455.1. Lineage (NCBI taxonomy): Eukaryota > Metazoa > Chordata > Amphibia > Anura > Rhinodermatidae > Rhinoderma > Rhinoderma darwinii. The sequence continues at coordinate 421,502,810 of NC_134688.1, forward strand.
CCCCCCCCCCAACAACAAAACTTAATTGCTATGTTAAAAAGGAATACCATGCTTGGCTATTACCACAATATATTAAAGGCTAAAATTGTAATTATCTGCTAAGTCATAAAGGCAAAAAGAACAGTGTATGAAATGTCTGATAGGATGAACTGCTTTTCTTCATGTGTGTATAGACACATTATTTACTTTACACTATGATGTGCTTGTTCATTTCTATGCTGAAACTACAAATATAGAGATCGAGCACTATGCCAGGGTAACTCACTGATAAAAAGATGGCACTGTCCCTGCCAGCTCTCTCCAAGGCATTGGATAAAAGAATGCTTTACCTGCCTCTGGAAGTAAAGACAAACAGTTGTTATTTCTGCCAGACAACACAAAATCAACTAAGTTTAAGGCCTCAACAGTCGTAACTTTAAACCATTGGGCCCCAATACAAACTGGTTAACAGGGCCCTTTGCCTACATGTGCCATTTATAATACTGGTGCGGCACATGGGCTTTGGGCCCCCTCAAGAACTAGCGCACAGGTGCAGCTGCTACCTCTGCATCCCTATAGCTATGCCCTGGGCCTCAATCACACAATCATACAGAAATATGGAGGCAGATACAAAAAACATAATAGAAAAATGTTTAATCTGTATTAAAGTGGTTGTCATTCTAAAAACATGTTCCGGGAGAGTGACTACAAAGAGCATCTCTCGCTCTGGAGGACCCAGCTTGTCCATGGATTACATGGACAGTCCACTGAGTTTAATGGTAACCATGTAATACTTAATTTCTCCTGTAGTAGCGCTGCAGGGAAATTGAACACTTACTGCCTGGGCTCTGAATGTAAGTTCTCATAAAAGGGTTCACATTAGCAGATAAGTGACAGACTGCAGAAATCAGTGTGTCTGTCATTACATTATGCTGCCCTCAGATAGGGGAAGCATAACGTACATGACAGGTTCCCTTTAAAGGGGAAATCCAGTCAAAATTATCTTGTAAAATAGCACAGATATATGTGAGATCACATTGGTTTATCCTGTGGCCCACATTTACAAGGCAGTTTACACTAGTTTTTGGCATAAAAAGTAGCAAACAGTGACGTGCAAGAAATTTGTGGTAAAACTGAACAAATTTGGAAGGTGCCGAGAAAAGTGGGGATGTAGTTTAGGCCCCATTTATTAAGAATAGGTGAATATAAGCGCAAATTTTAGCTCAAAACATAGCGGGCATACAGTAGAATACTGTGAGACAGTTCAAAATACGCCAAATTTATTAAGAGTGGCATTTACTTAGAGTGGCATAATATAAGACAAACATTCCATTTCATTAAAATTATTAATTGTCACATTTCTAGCAATTCTAATCTCAGAGCATTACCAGAGGGGTTTAGTTCAGGAAATCAGTGGCGGTCACCGACTTACATGTATTCAATGACGTATCATAAGATAATTTTGACTGGATTTCCCTTTGTGTAAACAGTTCCCTACACCCGGAAGAGCGGTTGTACCTGTATGCTGACTTCCTCTTTACACTGTCTCAGTGTGTTGCGACGGAGAATCTCCCCTTTGGGTAACACCTTAGAATAACATAAGTATACTTATCAACCACAAACCGCTAGGTGTCAAAAGTGTTTATAAATTGTGAAAACCAATATGTATCTTACCTTTAAGGCAAAGATCTTCTGCTCAGTGCAGTTGAGCACCTTGAGTACTGGACCAAGGGATCCTTTAGCAACACAACCTAAAATCTACAACAGATAAAATTTTGCTCAGACATGGTGAAAAAGCAATTTGGTGCGCTTCTTAGTTTAGGGCCTGTTCATATCAGCGTTCGGTTTCCATTGATGGGTTCCATCAGACCTTTCGTCAGAGGAACCCATCAACGGAAAGGCAAATGGAAACCATAGCTTCCATTTGCATTACCATTGATTTCAATGGTAACGCTTCCGTTGCTAATGGTTTCCGTTTGTCTCCGTTCCGTAAGGTTTCCCTTTTTTTGACGGAATCAATAGCAGTCAACGAACGGAAACCACTAGCAACGGAAGAATTACCATTGAAATCAATGGTAATGCAAACGGAAGCTATGGTTTCCGTTTGCCTTTCCGTTGATGGGTTCCTCTGACGGAAAGCTCAGACGGAACCCATCAACGGAAAGCGAACGCTGATGTGAACACAGCCTTAGTTAAACATGATATTTCTTCTTTCTATCTGAGTGATTCCCAAATGTATTACCATGGGGATCCCCATAAAATAGTTTTTACTTCCATCATACCTCAATGAATCTTGTTGGGAAAGGTAAAGCATTCTAGAATTCTTGTCTGGCTTTATATTCTAGCTGAGATGTGTTGACTTCTTTTTCTCAGCATCTTTGAGGAGGCTGAACTTAGTTTGTCATCCCTACTGTAAAAGTGACAGGTCTTCCAAGGAACCCTAGCGTTTCAGGTAACTTTGGTTGGGAAACACTGTTCTATCTTCTAAAACTCTGCTTTATGTGCGATAAGTTACAGTATATAAATGTGTTTTGGTTCTATGTAAATATGGCTTATTCAATTCATAAAAATTTCCAATATACCTTGTGTTTCAATTTCAAAACTATTTTCAAGATGTCTGCTTGCTGTCAGTGAATTGAGACATTCATGTTTACATCTAGAGTTTGAAAACCTACCATAATCATTAGACACTGGTGTGCAGCTCATTCCAATAGAGAGAGAGGGAGCTCTGATACAACCAACAAGTAACACAACAGTGTCAGACTAACATTATTAAGACACTTTCTAAGCCTCTGGATAATGGCTGTTTTCATTCACTGACAGCGAGCAGAGGTATTAAAAAGGCAGAGAATTTACAATGCAAAGTATCTAAAATCGTAGCATAACTTTTCAAAATACAGTTGTTATTATTACGTTAAAATTTGTTATCTATATTCGGGAAAGGTGACAAATTTTATATCAGTGGGGGTCCAACCACTGGAACCTACACCGATCGCTAGAATACGGTACTACAGTTGTATAAATTGGCCGAGCATGTGTATAAAGAATTTTATGAAGCGATGGTGTGCTGTTGCTATATACAACTCTATGAGATGTATGGAAACAGCTGAGTGAGGGCACGTTATGTACATAACACAACACGGGAAATCCATGCTCTGATGTTTAACAATTTACACTTATTAATATCTACATGCACAATGGGGATTTTATAGCAGTTTGTACTGTCATTTGTGTTTCTAACAAAAAGAAAATCTACATATAGTTTAATCATTTAGAAAAAAGAAAAAAAAAAGACCTTTAACTCTGGCTGCGCAGCAGGAGACCAAACTGGGAACTCTGGGAGGAACAAGGATGTGCACTGCGGGAGAGTCCGCTCCGCCGCTGTCTCCTCTGGAGGGCTAGTCTGATGCGATGTCTTCAGCTTATTCTTTACTGTACGTCCAGTGTCCCACAGCTGGCTCAGTCGTGATGAAGCCTGGATTTCCCCATTCCACAAACCTTTCCAGGGAGGAACCCACAGGTTGGGGGACAAAGAGGTGCAACTCTGTAGTACAAGAAGGTACATTACAGAAGACATCGGATAACATGATGATTACTACCCCTCGATCTTATAGACCCAGTCCACCTGCTAACCTTGTAAGAAAGAACATTTCAATGTTATATATCTTCAGTTTGTAGAGATTTATTATATTTTAAGCAGTCCTCTACTCAGATTCCCAAATCTACTGGTAGTTTTACCTACTAATTAAAAAAAACACTTCTACAAAACACTTCTATTTTATAGTTCTATACATTTTTTCTCCTACCTTTGTGTCACTGCTTGCGGCTCCCATTTCATTGCTCTTGTCAGTTTACATGCTGGAAAGGATTTGTTTTTCTGCCCCCTCTGAACAGTTTGTGATCTGTGTGTGGGGTCACGTGCATAGTTAATCTGCTTTAGTTTGACAAACAACTTTAATCTGCTCCTAAGCACTGGTCATTACTTATGCATCTCTCTAGATTCACTATTCATCAGTGCACGTGTGTGTGTGTGTGTGTGTGTGTGTGTGTGTGTGTGTGTGTGTGTGTGTGTGTGTGTGTGTGTGTGTGTGTATATGTGTATATATATATATATATATATATACATATATACATACTACTCATTCCCGATGAATTAGAATATCATCATAAAGTTTATTTATATCAGTAATTCAATTAAAAAGTAAACCTCCTATATTCTATAGATTCATTACACACACTGATCTATTTCCAGCATTTTTTCTTTTGATTGTGGTTAACAGTTAATGAAAACCCAAAATTTAGTGGCTCAGTAAATTAGAATATTATATAAGCCCAATTTCAAAAATGATTTTTAATACCGAAATGTTGTCCTACTGAATAGTATGTACAGTATATGCCCTCAATACTTGGTCGGGGCACCTTTTGCATGAATTACTGCATCAATGCGGCGTGGCATGGAGGCGATCAGCCTGTGGCACTGCTGAGGTTATCAATGCGGCGTGGCATGGATGTGATCAGCCTGGGGCACTGCTGAGGTATTATGGACGCCCAGGTTGCTTTGATAGCGGCCTTCAGCTCGTCTGCATTGTTGGGTCTGATGTCTCATCTTCCTCTTGACAATACCCTATAGATTCTCTATGGGGTTTAGGTCAGGCGAGTTTGCTGGCCAATCAAGCGTAGTGATACTGTGGTTATTAAACCGGGTATTGGTACTTTTGGCAGTGTGGGCAGGTGCCAAGTCCTGCTGGAAAATGAAATCAGCATCTCCATAAAGCTTGTCAGCAGAGGGAAGCATGAAGTGCTCTAAACTTTCCTGGTAGACGCTGCGCTGACTCTGGACTTGATATAACACAGTGGACCAACACCAGCAGATGACATGGCTCCCCAAACCATCACTGACTACGGAAACTTCACACTGGACCGCACGCAACTTGGATTGATGGCTCTCCACCATGGTTCCCAGAACCCATATGCAAAAGCGAAAGAAGATTTGAGAGCCCCTCTGTAGCATCCTGACCCATCTGCCTCAGGGAAGACAGTTTTTCTTGGGGTAGAAGAACCTTTTCTGAAAAGGTGTCAGAAGACATTCCCTGAAAGTAAATATTTTAGAAAGGAGTTGCAGAAATGTGTTGACTGTTGGTCCCTGGGAGCAGAGAAGCGCCATCACCATGGAGAGGACCTTGGTGAACACCCAGTGAGCTGTTGCAATGGAGGGCCACAAACTGGAAATTGAGGTACTGTGAAGAGGAGGAAATGATGATGAGAGTGACTGTTTAGGATGTGTAAAGTAAGCCTCCTTAACGAGAGGAACTCCCTCTGCACCATGGAGACAGTAACTGACTTTTAGGGACTCCATGCGAAAGTGAAGGACACAGGCATATTTGTTAAGAAGCTTGAAGTCCAGGATGGGGTGAACCAATCCCTCCTTCTTGGGTATCACAAAAAGGTTTTAGTAGAAACCCAGAAACCTTTGATCTGGTGGTATGGGAAGAAGCACCCCCTGATGTAGGAGTTTTCACATGAAAAAAAGTGGAAGCTTTGCATGGGAGATGGGGAGGAGTGGATTGGAGAAAGCGATCGAGGGGAATGATGAAGAATTTGATGCAGTAGCCTGAAAAGACTACTTTGCTGACCCATGCCTCAGAGGTGCGAGAAAGGGGGCCCAGATCTATATGAATGTCCATGGTTATAAATGGGATATCCAACAGGCTCATATAGATATGGTGGCTAAGTGTCCACATACTTTTGGCCATATAATGTAAAGAAGGCCCACACTAGTACTTACCTACCTTCTTCCTTATGCAGTACAGTAATATTCTACATCTCAGATGGATCCTCAGACAGTATCATAGTGCTAATCTGTACAATGAAAAGTGGTTTGAGGCACAGCCCCCTCCCCCTTCTGATTTGGGTGTAACATCTGGCTGCTGACTAAACTCAGAAGTTTAAAGGGGGTTTAACACTAAGCAATTATCGGGCAGACGAGCATTTATGCAACGCTCGTTGCTGATAATTGCCTTATGTAAACAGGGCAGCGATCAGGAGATGAACAAGCAAATGTTCGGAAATCTGCTGATCATATTGTTTTAAAAAAGTAAAATATTATCGTTGTCGGCAGCACATCTCCCTGTGTAAACAGAGAGACGCACTGCCAACATGATAACGTATGGGCATGAGTGATCGGAGTAACGACCGCTTGTCCTGATACATAGCTCCTTGTGACAGGCGCAGACGAGCACCGATCAACGAGCAGTCTCGTTAATCAGCGCTCGCTGCACCGGCCAAAATTTGCCAGTGTAATAGGGCCTTAACTTTCTCCTCTCCCTTCCTGGGTTTATTAAAATGTTATATAATAGAACTACAAACCACTATACGCTCCGTCCCCATAGTGTTGGCATTTTACCCACATGTGTAATGTTTTGCTTTTTTGTTTATTTGATTTACAGACAAAAAACACAGCACACCATTGTTTTAAATGTAACAATTTAAGTTTTAATCATTATTGGTGGAGAGCAATCCGTACCAAAAAGTGCAAATGTCTGCAGATGAGAGCAGGATTTTATACACCTATGTAGCAGCAACAACTGCACCCAGCCCCATCTCAATGCATATAAATATATACATTTATAAAAAGATAAACACCACCTCTATAAATGCTCCTACACCATAATCATTAGATGCATTGTGAAAAAGTGATATCCATTCCCACCTATATGGCAAAGGAATCCACGACCCTAACCTGTCAAAATAAAAACAGAGTGGGCGGGAGGTGCATAAAGGAGCAAAAATTTAAAGAATCAGCAACTGAACATTGACATCTGGATTAATTACAAATTAATCTCTTAAAAAATAAATATTTGCTTTGTTCTCAGGAAGCTATACTCATATTTAAGAAACACATCTCACTTTTGCGGCTAGTGAGGTCAGGCCTTATAAAGAGCCTTCTTGCAGCAAGAGTTAATTGCGAGGCGAGAGTGCCAACGCAATGGTAGCAAAGTGGTTAAGTAAGAGCTTACAACTCACATCTTGGGCCCAAAACATTCATGTATCACAGGGTTCTGTCTCACCAATGCATGATGTGACTAGGATACTATGCAGTAGTTGCTGCATTACCCCGGCCCTTATTGCTGAGCGGGAGTTATGTATCAGAGAGGAGTTATGGGGACTTCCACCTCGGCAGCACCGCACTAGTTATGGACTCTGCACAGCATTAGTAAATGGGGTCCAGTCAGTGTAATCTAGTTTAACAAACTCTTTCCTACCTGCAGTTGCCGGTAATGACTTAGAATTAACAACAGTGTCAATAGACGCTGGAAGCATCTCTGCAGTGTTACACTGGCTTTCCCGATCCGAAAATGATATGTAATACACTGTCCTTGGTGTGAGCTTCAACTTTTGGTTGGACAATTGCCACAGGCACATGGAAATGATATACTGCATCTTGAGGAACTCACATCTACTGTTGTCTCAGGATAACTACCCATCCATATAACATTCACTGAATGTACTTTCTGATCACAACATCCGGCAGAAATGTGAGTTTTAGTTGCATTGTCTCAAAGAATGTAAAAAGTATAAGAAATGAGAGGACCTAGTGTAAGGCGCTGTCATTCTTTACCATCTTCGTTGTCTGAACTGCAGCATAGATACTTCATGCACCACATTTAATTCACTTTGTGTCCTATGAAAGACCAAAACCCTCACTGACAGCTAATACAGAATCCTGACAAGGACAGGAAACCTAGAGCGTAGCTTCCATGACATAAGCCTTGAAACTACTGATCATAAGACCTTCCACAAGAGCCAGTACATCGTTTTCACAATTTCCTCCTGCTAAATATGGACTTCTTTCCAGTGTTCTTATCGCCAATACCGAGTCCAATTAGCAGCCGTGCTTTCTCATCCTCTTCCTGCTGATTCATGTCCGTCTTTCCCTCACTTTTGCCTTTTGTTTCTGCACCAGCAGCTGGTTTTAGACGTAGCTTCTCTTTAATGACCTGCATGGAACAGTAGATATTTATCAGATCACACAGGACGATCAGGGGTTAAGAGAGAATTCTGAAATGATTAGACTGTCGTAATGGTTCTCACCTGTGCCACCAGAGCCTTCCGACTGTCTCTCTTCACTGCCATGGCAAAGTCAAGCCATGTCCAGGTATTGTTGTGATACTCCAGACAGGGTAACACCAGGTTCAAGTCACCCCAGTCCACGCTATTTTTCTCACCCTGGAAGAAAATCCATTTTATAAGTAATGTTTAACCCTATTTGATATAAGAATCCGACAATTATACGAAGCTTTCGATTATGTAACATTGCTTAATGAAAAAAAAACTAACATACTATTTGAATTTACTTTTTAATATTCCATACACTACAAATCTGGAGCCTCCTGGTTATTAAAGTGTATCTAACCAATCAGGTGACTTTTCAGAATAAGCTGTCAAATGTGTAACGAAGTGGCAGTTATATTGCCCCTGTAAATCCTAACCACATTGCCACCATGAGTACCAGCCACATTGTTCTGTAAGTGCAAGCCATAATGGCCCTGTAAATGGCAACGACATTGCCCTTATAAAACAAAGCTGCATTGCCCAATAAGTGCCAACGATAATGCCCCTATAAATGCCAACCACATTGCCCTCATAAGTGCCAGCCACATTGTAAAGTTTCAGCCATAATGCCCCTGTAAATGTCAGCCACATTGCCCCCATGTATGCCAGCCACATTATCCCATACATGCCAGCCATATTGCCCCTGTAAATGCCAACCACATTGCCCAATAAGTGCCAGCCCTTACCCCTTTATATTTCAGCCTGTTTACCTTTTCTGCTCACTGTCTTGAAGTCCTGCTTTACTGTCCCCTCTTACTGAGCTGCCAGCGCGAGGCTGTTGAGCGGCTTTATTACACCTCAGCCAAGCGCACATTGTAGCCGCTGCTTACGGACTTGCTGCGTGCCTAGCTGATGTAATGGATTTAACACTCATTTTGAGCTGCGGGTGACCATACAGAGGGGGCCTCACACTTTGAGAAGCGCCGATCTCAAGCGTATGGGAACCAGGACGGAAGCATATCTTGGTGACAATGACACTTCGCACATGATGGTGGAGATGTGCAATTGTCAACCGTATAGGACTGATCCTATACAACAGACCGGGCACTTTCTAGTAGATATCTTATTATAATGAAAGGGAGAACCTCATTGGCTTCAGACGACATCTTGCTTTTAGGTAAGAATTGACATCAGCATTTCTTTCTGAGATTTGACGTGTATATACCTTGTAGCTGACACAGAGAGGCACCTGTGGAATTTTAATGTAGATGAATGAATTGTTCATGGCAGCTCGCTCCTTCATCTTATCCAGATCATCCACAGGATGCTGTAACAAAAAAAGTACCTCTATAAAGTCTGGGTAATGATGTGTTCAACAGCCATTATTTTACAGGTTATATAATATTGTCTAATAGGTCTAAATAAAATAACAAAAGGTTTTTTTTTGTTGAGACACTTCCCCAAATTACCTCAGGTGCTTTCCGAAATGAACGTCTGACTCCTGTAGTTCGATTTAAACCCTGTCCACTACCCTTGCCTGGGCCTAAAGACACCGTATCCTCTGCCACAATGAGCTGCCTTGGCTTTACCACTGGCATGCCTGAAACAAAGGGTGAAAACAGCCAAAATTATGTAAATCCATTTTAATTTGTCAGCTTCGTTACCAATCCAAGTTAAAGTCCATATGCACGTTCACAGGCTCCACAAACAGATACCAAATTCACTGAATTAGCGATGTATTATTTTTTGCTTACAATGTCATATTACAGAAATAAATCCTAGTGCAAAGGAAAAGTGGAGAAATAGCTTATAGTAGCCAATAAGGTTTCATGCGGTTGCTATGAGCAATACTGACCATCTTTGCCTGTACTAGCTTTTCTTAATAAGGCACATAGTGTATACCACGGATAGTGTATACCACGGATAGTGTATACCACGGATAGTGTATACCACGGATAGTGTATACCACGGATAGTGTATACCACGGATAGTGTATACCACGGATCCTCTCTCTCACCTGTTGTAACAAGTTTTGATTTATCCTCCTCATCCCCAACCTCCTCCTCTTCTACATTGCGTCCTGGGAAGAAAAATCCCATCATCCTATGGAAGAACTGATGTGTGAGCTGGATGGTGAGAGAAACCACATTCACCTGGAAAAATAAATCATGTGTAAGTTCACAAAAAAGTGGAAATGCTGGGTTGTGAACTACTCCTACTACAAATCTTTGGCTCTAAAGCGTTTATTTTTGGTATTTTTTTCCCCTTAGACTCTGTCTCAGCCTTTCTAGCTGGTAACTTTGATACAGTAACTGAAAACGCTGTCTTTTGTGGTAATCTATGGGCAAAGCCTTAGAAAGCTATTGGACTAATTCTGGTAAGGCTACTTTCACATGGTGCCAATTTGATCAGTATTTTGCATCTGTATTTTTAAGCCCAAACCAGGAGTGGATCCTAAACACAGAAGAAGATTTTTCTGTTTTGCAACTATTCCTGGCTTTGGCTACCCCAATATTTACCACACATATTCATGCTGCCCTCAGACAGGTGAGCATAAATACCTGACAGATCCGCTTTGAAAACAGTGACCAAATATGCATCGTTTGAATGCGGACTAAGTCTCTATATATTCTACCTGAAAAGGTGTATATAAACACTGTCTCAGAAGGGAAGAGGTGGGGGTCAAGGCTCTTGAGAAATAGAGCTCATCCAATCATTATTATCTTGACTCTATTATACAGCTATATTATCATAAAAATCTTTCTATAGTTAGCTAAATCTGTGTTAAGGTGCTGTCTCACCATGACAAACCCTTTTCTAAATGATGCTGACCCGAGGATCAAGTGATTGCCATGGGTCCGACCTCTAAACTCCCACCCGAGCAGCTAATATCGCTGGGGAGAGTTACGGCCAGCCACACATTTTACCTTCAGCGGCCGGAAATGTAGTATTACTTGGCATCCATTCAAATCAATGAGCAACCTTGTAATATAGGGCTATGCTGAGAATAGCAGAGCAGGAGACTCTTTTTTTTTTTTTTTTTTTTTTTAGCGGAAATCTGCTCTGGTTAATAGAGATAATAAAATATTTATTCTGACTATGCCTTGTTATTTTTTATACATAGTATGTTTGTCATAACGGGTATTGATCACAAAATATTCCAGATATAGAGTAAAAGGAAATGGCAGAGACTAAGGACAGTACCGTATATGTCGGCGTATAAGACGACTGGGCGTATAAGATGACCCCCAACTTTTACCCTTAAAATATAGAATTTAAGATATACTCACCATTTCGTGCAGGAGCGCTTCACTATGGCCATCGGCGGCAGGACCCAGGACTCTCTGTCTCTTTGAACTCGCGCATGCGCAGATAGGCTGCTTCATCGCGCGAGATCTGAGAGGCAGGGAATGAGAGGAAAGGGCGGGCCAGAGGATCTTACAGAGATGTTCCCTGGCGGCTAATACCGGACTGCAGGCTCACAAGGTAACACACAACCTGTGTGTAGACAATATGTAGACTAGGGATGTCACGATACCAGAATTTGGACTTCGATACCGATACTTCGTTTAGTATTGCGATTTCGATACCAATTTCGATACTTTTGCCAACAGTAATAAAAAAAAAGTTCTTCCGTTTTCTGATGTGAGGCGAGACGTGTGATGAATTTTGAACGCGCCTCACATTAATAGTAATTAATCCCATCATGTTTCTCAGTCATAATGGGTTAATGTGTGAGGTACATGATGGGGTTAATTACTATTAATGTGAGGCGCGTTCAAAATTCATCACACGTCGCGCCTCACATTAATAAGTGAATGAAAGCCGTGTTTATTTCATTTTTTTACAGCGTACACATCATAAATGATGCAAAAACATTGTTGTGCGCGCCATTACTGAATGTGTGAATATTTTATGTATTGAGACTTATTTTAATGTTTATTGTAAAAAAGGTGAATGTGTATTTTTTTTAAAATTTAACAATACTTTGTTTTTACTTTATTTTTAAACTTTAATGTACTGACATATATCAGATATATCCCAGTACATTAACCTGTGGACGGATAATACACAGGCAGTTGTTAGGACATACTTGGGTATGTCCTAACAACATGAAATATGGTAAGACAGCCCTGGGGTCCGTCAATAGACCCTGGGCTGTCTGCCCATATATGGTATGGCCCTCGATCGCGTCACAGGAATTCCCTGTGACGCAATCCAGGGGCATCCCCCCTTCTCACTTTCCCCTGAATGCTGCAGTCAGCTGTGATCGCAGCATTCAGGGGAATAGCGGCGGAGAGGAGAGGTTTCTCTGATCTCCGCCGTTATAGAGCGGGGCTGCGGCTGTGTAATACAGCCATTGCCCCGCTCCTGACAGGAAGTGCGCGCGCGGTCAGCATGAGGAGGTGCGGCCGGCGCTGCACTAATGAGCGGCAGTTCAGGCACTGAAGACAGAACATGGGGGTGTTTTGTAGCGCGCCCGCCATGTTCTGTCTCCAGTGCCGCCGCTCATTAGTGCAGCGCTGGCCGCATTGCATCATCCTGACCCCGCGAACTTATCATGACTCAGGAGCGGGGCTGTGGCTGAATTACACAGCCGCGCTCCCATACATTCATGTGTTACTATACTGAGCTGTGCGGCTGCAACGTGCATCCCTAATGTAGACAATATCCGGCATATAAGACGACCCCACACTTTTGACATTTTTTTAAGGGTGTAAAAAGTCGTCTTGTACGCCGATATATACGGTAGATAGAAAGATTCCGTCTACAACCAAGAATTCAGGATGATTCATTTACATAATAAAATGAAAAAGAAGAAGAAAGGCAGTTACTTCAAAGTGCTCTTTTATAGAGATGCCTCCGACAGGTGGACGGACTTTGCTATACAGTCTCAGCGCAAGTTGTCTGCCCGACTGAGCAGGACTCTGTGGTCTTAGTGCCACCTGTGGAAGGAAAGGACACCCAGGTAATGATTTGGTGGGATTACGTATACAAAAATAAATAAAAAATTGCTTTAGTGTTGAGCTTGATGGTTGTAAACCAGCTTTGATTTTCTCACCTTGTAAACAGCATTAGGAAGCAGATTATTCATGGTAAACCATCCCAGTTCCAGCAGATGTTCGGCCGTGTCATCAGACTTATTGACCTATGTTGTATAAGGGAAAAATATTTATTGCTTTAGAGCAATGTCTCACACTAAATTCATATTATTATAATTTAATTTACTTCCCCATCTCCTATCAAAACAACCCCCTTCTCGAAAGACATCCTTCTCGGTGGTCAGCTGTTATAGATTATAGATAGGACGTTTTGTTTTGCCACACATTTCTCCTGCAGTGGCCACTGCAGGAGAAATGTAGTATTACATGACAGCCATTCAAATGAAGATCTGCTCATGTAAAACATGGACGGGCTGGGTCTGTCAGAGCAAAGAGAGGCTCACTTTTTTTTAAATCTTTTTTTTTTTTTCAGAGGCCTCAATCCACTTCCTTTTTTAGAGTTGTTCCTACCTTGCTATACAGGAACCTCTGCAATTCTAGCTCTGCAATGCCCAACTGTCCATCCTGCTCAGTGAGTCTCCATCGTGCCTGGGCAAAGTAGAATTCAGTATGTCGAACCATGCTCACATCTTCTGGCTGCTTGCGCAATTCCATTTTATTTGCTCTTTGCAGCTGGAAGTCCTTAAAGCATCTGAAATAAAGCTCAAGGTGTTTTAGATATACTGTTAACATACAATAGTCAATAGATCCGGATGATCACTTTTTTTAACCAGAGAAATTGAAGCTCATTTTTGCCTTCAGGATGCAGCGTATTGTTACATATTTGCCTCTGCGAATTACGAGAGCCATGACTTTTTTTTAATATTTTTTGCTGACGTTGCTGAGTGACGTCTTATTTGCATTTTTGAGTGTACCTCTTTTTGGGTATAATTGATTTGTACATAAAATTTAATGTTTATTTTATATTCATTTTCTTAGATGAGAAGTAGATACATTTGTATCCAGTCTAATAAATGCTCTCTGAGGCCCCATACACATGACCGTAGACTTCGTCCGTAATTACGGACCCTTTCATTTCTGTGGCCGACGAACACCTCCCGTATATTTACGAGAAGGTGTCCGTGCCGTAGAAAGGCTTTGCAAAAGATAGGACATGTACTATATTTGGCTTCATACAGACCGTGCTCCCATACTTTATATGGGAGCACGGCCCGCAAATGCGCGTGGCTGCCTGTGGCCGGCCATTCCCGTAGTCATGGAGCGTGATTCCGGGCACAGTCGTGTGCAGGCGGCCTGAGCTAGACTCCAGGGTGATACATTGTCTCAAACTAGCAGAGGGATTTGTGCAGCTTCTGCTGATGTTGTTAGCTCGCAGAGCATTGCCTAGACTGGAAACAATTGTATTCACTTCTCAGCTGAGAGCAGGTATAGCTATGCACACGTTTGCTGCCTTTGAATGTAAACTTCAGGTATGTTCTCTGGAAAGTTATGGGGTCATTTGCTATGTCCAGGGCAGAGCTGTAAAGCCCCTGCCTTGTGATTCTGCAATCGCTACTGATTGCAGTATTAAAAGGGTAAAACAGCCGGAATCAAAGATTTCTTAGATCCTGGCAATTGCTGTCTGTCAATCAAAGCCGCCCCCCCCCCCCCACAGATGATCATATGGGCACAACCTCCGGGCCCACCTGATCGCAGCACCATACATTTACAGTGGATGGCACCAAGGGGTTAAACACTAAAATTATCCGGGAAAAAATGTAAATAATGAGTAACGAGTGGCAGGGATGTCGTGTGTATGTTTTTCTTTCTTTTTATGTCTCATGTAATTAACACTCATTCGGCAACTTAATATTAGACTATTTGGATTCCATCACAATATGACATGATGAGAGATTACCTGATGAGGATGTTCAGTTCTTCACTCTTCTGCTGTAATTCCATCTTCTCCTGAAAGAGCTGTCCCTGCAGTTTGAGGTGTTGCTCGTGTAAAGACTCATTCTTGCTCTCATCATGAAGCAGCTGGAAAACAAAGTGAAGGTTACATTTTGGAATATAGATGTTTCCATAAGAGGGGCTTTCCCAGGGTATGATTTTACAATAGTGTCATGGTTCACTTGCAATGAAAAAGCAACATAAACCTGACAAAATATAGACTAGCATTGCTCACACAGATTGCATAATGTCACACATTGCATGTTAATGGCTTGTGCAAAAAGTTAATGAATATAAGAAACTGTGTACTACAAAGTTTAAAAGGATATAGTAACGTAAAACAAAAAATGGGCTGCTTTACCAAAAAAGGTAAGAAAAAGAGAACTATAAAGGAATAGATAGAGAAATATATCAGTGGCTAGTGGGGTTTGCTGCAAGATATTTTTTAGGCGCAATGACCAAAGAGCTGAATTAAGTTATAAATATGAAAATAAAAATCTGGAAAACTGGTTCACATTGTGGATGTCCAGTTGTGGGACTAAGAATGTTCCATTACATGAAGGACAGATTATAAACCAGCTATAAGTAAAGGATTATCAAGTGACTGCCACACATGTAAAGTAAAAAAAAACATTGCAACAGCACTCCGGTCAGCACATCCTCACAAAATGAAAAACGTACAGGCGCAAGTAAGCTGTGCTGACCAATCTTTTTTTGTGTTGCATGTTGCATATGTGGGGGTGGTGACGGTCTCCATTTTTGGTTGTGCAGTCCTCCCATTTTACCGAAGGGCGCTTTTATTTAGAGTAAAGCCGGTCCTTACCTACCCCGAGTATATTCTGCAGGCTTAGACACAGAATAAGAGGTATATTTTCAGGTTAGGGACCTAATTAATAGAGGTCGCCTTGATGTGGCAGGTGGGCTCACACAATTTGATCAAAATGTGCGCAAAGAACCTTACTATTGTAAGTAAACGTAGCAGCAATGCATATATATTTATAAATTGTGTATTAGGCAATCTTCGCATTCGCCGAGTGCTGTGGCAATGTTTTTTTCTTTACATGTGTTGTCTGCAGTCACAGCGTACTTGCACCTGCACATAAGGAGGGAGTCTGGTCGACATTTCAGTCATATTATGTGGAACCTATTAATAAGAACCAGCTTGAGCTCAAAATTACAAAACAATTTACAAAAAGTTGAGCAGACCTTCACGACAGAATACATTTGCTTCTCCAGCTGTCGTATTTGCAAAACGTGTTGGCGGACGGCTTCTTGCAGATGTAGGATGCTGCTTCTCTGCTCCTCAGGGTTACTGGAGATCTCCAATTGGAAACGCACACGCTGCTTTTTCTCACTGTGTTCCTGGTGATATGAGACAGATTATTCCATTCATGATTAAATATTTATTCATTTTGTGAATCTGGTCTGTGCTGCATCCCACCTGGACTCATGTCATGAAACACAATCAGGATCTCTATTCCTATAAGAGGTTTTTGAAACTATTTCCCCAAATAATTTGAGCACCCATGACTATTCTCTCCATAAAACAACAAGCAATCGCATGATTTCTACACAAGTGGTGGACCATCCATAATGTGGGAATAGCCTGTGTATGTTTTCACAGACACAAACACACACATAACATTAAAACCACATGCCTAATATTTTGTAGGTCCCCCTCATATCCCTAAAACAGCTCTGACTTGATGAGGCCTGGACTCCACAAGACCACTGAAGGTGTCCTGTGGCATCTGGCACCAAGACGTTAGCAGCAGATCCGTTAAGTCTTATAAGTTGTGAGGTGGGGCCTCCATGGATCAGCCCTGTTTTTCCAGCAGATCCCATAGATGCTGGATTAAATTGAAATATAGGGAATTTGGAGGCCACGTTAACCCCTTGAACTTTCTGTCAAGCTCCCCAAACAATTCCTGAACAATTTTCTCAGTGTGGCAGACGCATTATCCTGCTGATAGAGGCCACTGCCATTAGAGAATTTTGTTGCCATGAAGGAGTATAATTAGTCTGCAACAATGTTTATGTAAATGGCACGTGTCAAAGTAACATCCACATGAATGCCAGGACCCAAGGTTTCCCAACAGAACATTGCCCAGAGTATCACGCTGCCTCTGCCGGCTCGTCTTCTTCACACAGTGCATCCTTTTTCCCAGGTAAGACATGAATGCGCTCTTGACCATCCGTATGATGTTAAAAGAAAATGTGATTTATCAGACCCGTCCACCTTCTTTCATTGCTGCGTGATCCAGTTCTGATGCTCACATGCCCTTTGTAGGGGCTTTTGGAAGTGGATGGGGTGAGAATGAGCACTCTGAGTAGTCTCTGGCTACGTGACCCCAAACTCCGCAGGCTGCGATGCACTGTGTGTTCTGACACCTTTCTATCATAGCCTTCCGTAACTTGTTTAACAATTTGCCCTACAGTAACTCTTCTGTGGACTCGGACCAGATGAGCTAGTCTTTGCTCCCCTGGTCCATCCATGAGCCTTGGGCCCCTACGACCCTGTCACTGATTCACGAGTTGTCTTTCCTTGAAACACTTTTGGTAGGGCGTATGCTTACTGGCAGCACCCCATAAGACCTGCCATTTCATATAGCCATCACAGTTTGGCCCTTGTCAAAGTCGCTCAGATTCTTACACTTGCCCATTTTCCTGCTTCCAACACATCAACTTCAGAAACTGACTGTTCACTTGCGGTCTAAAATATCCCATCCTCTGTCAGGCACCATTGTCATCAGATAATCAATGTTATTCACTGTACGGTCAGTGGTTTAATGTTGGGGTTGAAAAGTGTATATATTACTCTAAATAAAAGAAAAACACATCAAAAAGATCACACACCTTTCGTCTTGGCTCCACATGCAACAACAAATTGTTGACGATATCCAAGATCATAGCATATTGGGCAGGGTTGGTAGAGATTTCCAGGTGCTGGTGCTTTAAAGTAAAGGTATCAGCAGCAGCTATAGTGGAAAATATAATTCTATATCAGTCACAGTGCATATACAACAGCAAATGTGCATGCGCTTTAATGGTTCATCATAAATTTTGTTACTCTTACTAACAAGGATAGAAACAATGGAATAAAAAACGATTTAGTTATACGGAAATTAGATTTATTTACAGAATAGGATATCATACATTTGTCTAATATACATGTATTAGAAATTATGGTGAAATAAATTTTTTATACAACAGAACGGTTTCGCCCACATTCCTGTGTAATGCATCCAAGGACTGACTATAAAGGACTAAACATGGCGTCAGTCATGTGACCACCCCCTTTACACACACATCACGTGATCCCTAGTATCCAGTTAGCAACAAGGTTACATGACATACAAGTGTTGGGGCCACATCGACACATCCATGGGCTAAGTGAATAAATCTAATGGTGGAATAA
Organism: Rhinoderma darwinii; assembly: GCF_050947455.1. NCBI lineage: Eukaryota > Metazoa > Chordata > Amphibia > Anura > Rhinodermatidae > Rhinoderma > Rhinoderma darwinii. The sequence continues at coordinate 421,521,194 of NC_134688.1, forward strand.
TGATGAACTGCTGCTTCACTGTGCCTGTATTTACTTGTATGACATGGCTGCTGGTCTCTAGATTATGTTTAAATAGCTGCCTGTCTGTAGGTGATGTTGTTCTGTGGTAATAAAAATCACATGGAAAAAAACAGACAGAACACATAAGACAGGGAGAAGAATGTAAGAGCTGCTCCTGCACAGACACTGACAGACATGATGGGGAGATAGGAATGCTTTATAAGTTCTGCTCCTCGATACACTATTATTTACCTGATAGATATGTGGACAGGGTTAACTGATGGTGGGTCACAAGACTGACGCCATGTTTACTTCATTCAATTATCCTATAGATGGATTACTATTGACTAATCTATGGCCTATATATTTTTATTAGACAGAGGCAACTAATCTGATATAAGAAAGATAAGTAAGCAGAATACCTGAATATTACAAAACGCTGTCATTTTCTATTCTATAAATAAATTAACAAGTAGGGTACAAGGAAACACGTTATAAATACAGTTTTAAAGGGGCTTTACTATTAGGGACATTTATGACATATCCACAGAATATGTCATAAATGTCATATAGATGTGGGTCCCACCTCTGCACCTATCACTAGAACGGGGCCCCCTAAACCCCGTTCTACCGCTGTGTCCCCGATGAAGCGTGTGATTTCCGACCAAGTTAGATGAAAACAGCATAGCTCGCTGAGCTACGCTGTTTCCGTAAGTCCCACAGAAGTGAATAGCAGTTACGGGAACAGCCCCTTTAAATGCTAAATCCAGGCTTCTGAGGCCTACTGAAATCACAATTGTGTTTAGCCTACACGTACTGCATTTCACCTGAAGCATTTATTAATAGGTACCAGTCTCTTAAATGCAACAGTGTATATACCTTCTTGTCCTTTTAGCAAGTCTTCCTTTTCTGGATGTAATGGCGTTGGGGGAGGTTTAATTTGCAAAGCCAACTCGGGGTCTATATCATGACTGTAGCTGATGTAGTACATGTGGCAATTACAGCGGGAGATTATTCTCTGCACCTGTTGGTTTTGTTGAGATTCTGTTGGCTGACTCAAGTCTGTAAGGAATTAAAACAAAATTCAAGACACAAAGAAACAAAAAAAAAAAAAAATTCCTTTTCAACTGAAAACCATTTATTCATTCATTCATTCATTCATTCATTCAACGTCACATTATAACACACCAAAACAGATTCTGACCTGTGGTTGTGCTGACCATGCCCCCAACTGCTTGTCCACTCTCCATAAGCTCCTGCACCGAGTCCAGGTTTCTGTGACGATGCTCCTCAATGTTCTTAACCTGAGTTGACAAACAAGTGCTTTAGTCTCCATTGCTAGGTAACCACTAGATATTCTCTAAAGTATCACTCATATCGTATATACTCATTAAATTTCCATGCACAATGTGGTAAGAACTGCAAAATACAATAATAAAACAAGTAAAATAAATACATTATATAGATATATATAAAACAAGATTTTTGTACTCTACCGTAAAATCCCTTTCCTCTTTGAATTTATTGGGGGACACAGCGCCATGGGTATAGGCCCCTGCCACTAGGTAGACAAAAAAGTGTTGGCTCCGCCCAGGCAGGCCATCCCCTTCCCATAGACACAGAGCTAATTCTTTTGTACAAAAAGTAGTAGGAAAAGAAAGCAAAACAGCACATTCAGAGTCCTGGGAGAACAACAACACAACCAGAAACGGGCCCAGAACAATGAATAAAAGGGCGGGATCTGTGTCCCCTAACAAATTCAACAAGAAAGGGATTTTACGGTGAGTAAAAAAAAAAAATCTAATTTTCTTCATTAATGGGTACAGCACCATGAGAGGTCCTAAAGCAGTCCAAGAGCGTGGGTAAAAGAAGAACAATACCGTGCGATTCGCCAAACGCACACAACTTGGAGAACCTTGCGATTCAGGCTGGCATCAGCGTATGAATTTGGTAGAACGTCGTGAATGTATACACTGAAGCCCAGGTAGCACCCTTGTAAACATGAGGCCGAAGCTTGGTGTCATTAACAGCCCTCACAAACCTAATCTATTGAGCAATGATAGTCTTGGAAGCCTTCAAGTTGTTGCGCAGCCCGATGGGGATCACAAAAGAGAGCCAAAGCATCTTGAGGATTCAGTTGACGCAAAGTAGATGTGAACCGCTCTAACCACAACAAGGCAATGAAGTGCACAATCTCACAGGTGGGATAGGGAGGGATAGAAAAAGGGGGGACAATGTCATTATTGATGTGGATGGCAGAGACCACCTTTGCGAGACAGGAAGGGATAGGTCTGGACACCATCTTAACTCTTGAGGATCACTAAGAAGGGAGACCAACAGAAAAGTGCTGTTGAAACTCATCTGATGGAAGTAATGGCCACCGAGATGGCAAACTTACAGGGAAGAAAACTAAATATAATGTCCCACAATGGTTTAAAGGGATGCCGAAAAGGAGAGACGGCATGCGCTACCCCTGCAAGAAAGTCTTCACCTAGGAATGGAAGGCTAGTGTATGCTAAAAGAGGATAGAGAGCAGAAACTTATCCCTTCAGAGAAGCAAGGCCCAAACCCTGCTCTAGACCAGACTGGAAGAAAGACCGTATCCTGGGGGGTGGCGCACACCAAAGGATGGAAATTACGTTGCTCACACCAACAGAAATATGCCTTCTGCATCCGACGGTATGCCTTAGACGGTTTCCAACAGTTTTCTGGCCTTCAACATTGTCTGGATGACAGGTTTGGAAAGATCATGGAATTTCAGAACCACGGCTTCAACAGCCAAGCATCTACGAGCAGATTGGCATACCAGGCCACCAGGATGACTGAAATGCCATCTGCCTTGATCCGCTTGAGAGCCTTGGGCAGAAGTGGGAGAGGAGGAAAGTGAAAGAGGGAGAACCTGTCCTAAAGTATGACCAGGGCGTCGACTGCAAGAGCCCTGGAATACCGAGCCCTGGCTACGTAGGCCAGCATCTTGTTTGTGTTGAGGCTCAAAGAGATAGAGTCTGGAGTGATCCATCTTTGGCAGATTTTGGTGAAAATGTCCAGATGAAGTGACCATTCCCCCGGATCCAGTCTTTCACGACTGAGGAAGTCGATGGCCCAGTTGTCCTCCTCCGGAACGTGGACTGCTGACAGAGCTGGGACGTAACTTTGAAACACTGTGCCCCACGCTGAGAGGCTGGCAGCCATCGAGATGACCAGCCACTGGACTTGTATGAAGTATAGACCCTTGGAAATGGCTGGGGAGGTGTAAAACCCGAGCAACTCCTGGCGAACCCATTGAGAATCAGCTTGTCCAGTGAATTCTTGGATTTGTCCTCTGGAGAGACCTTGTGTGAAATTGAGCATAGGGAATGGCCTCGAAGGCCGACACAATCTTGCCCAGTACCCCAGACAGAAGCAAATAGTAAATGGATTCTCCTGGCAAAGTGGAGCCACACCAGCCTGTATGATACTTCTCTTGTCCAGTGGGAGGAGTCCTCTGCCGACTTGACGTAGAAAATTATGCCCGGGACTCCATGTGCTGAGCTGACGTGAGAGACGACTTCTCGTTGATGACCCAGTCAATACTTTTTTTTTTAAACATTGTTTTTTTATTAAGTTATCAAAGAAACCACAGGTTACAAATAGTACAAAACTTCCTTACAAGGAAGTACCAATGCAATGCAGACAATCAATTGAGAAGTGACCTGAGGAGGGGGGAAGGGAAGACAGAAGGAAAAAAGGAAAGGGAGGGAAAACCAGTATACACACCAAGTATACATTGATTAATACATTGTTTTAGTACATTCAACGAGATATCTCCCATGAACTCACAACCACCTGTGGACCAGTTGCCTCAGCAAGGGAACCCGGCTGTCCACGACAGTCCATTGGGTCGTGAAGCGCGCCATTTTGTTGTGACGGAGTGTAAAAAGCCTCTCATACCCGCAATGTGACGAAACACTATCTCCAGTCAATACTTTTCAACGGGTCCATAGTGAGCCTGAGGCTGGAAATATTTTTTTCCCTGGAGGAGGCCTTCACTAAGAAGTCGTCCAGTTAGGGAATAACTGCAACTCACTGGCGAAAACAAGCACCATGAGAGTCGCCAGAGCCTTGGTAAAGACCCTGGGAGCAGTAGTGAGACCAAACAAGAGGGCGACAAACTGTAAATTTTGAGGCCTGATCGCGAAAGAGATGTGGAGATAACATCCTGGTTTTTGATGGAGGAAAGGTACTCGCCTTGTTCCAATGAGGCCACCATAGACCCCAGGGACTCCATCCGGTACGGTCGAGCGAGTACAAAGCAGTTTAACTTTTTTAGGTCCAGAATGGGTCTGACCGACCCATCCTTTTTAGGAACTGTAAAGCGATTGGAGTAGAAGCCTTGGAAACTGTAAAGGATCTGCCAGGCACAGCTTCGGGGTTAACGCCCATAGATAATTAGTCTGCACCTGCTTCTATGTCTGTGAGACTGACTCCATCTTCCACCACTCAGGGTGGCAGGCTTAGGAGTGGGAGAACCTATCACAGCCTGGCCAGACGGAGCTAGCTCCCGCCCTCTGTCTATTTATACCCGCCTTTCCTGTTCCTCCTTTGCTTGTGATTCTTCTCGTTTGGTTACCTGGCCCTGCTGCAGCTTCTTGTACCATTGTCCTTGCTTCATAATGACCCCGGCTTGTTTACTACTCTTCTGCTCTGCGTTTGGCACCTCGTACTCTCCTGGTTTGACTCGGCTTGTTCACTTCTCTTGTTGCTCACGGTGTTGCCGTGGGCAACTGCCCCTTTCTCCCCCTAGCTCTGAGTACCCTTGTCTGTTTGTCGTGCACTTATTGAGCGTAGGGACCGTCGCCCGGTTGTACCCCGTCGCCTAGGGCGGGTCGTTGCAAGTAGGCAGGGACTGAGTGGTGGGTAGATTAGGGCTCACTTGTCTGTCTCCGCACCCCCGTCATTACATAATCAGAAGCCCATACCTAGTCTACCCTGGTCCCTGACACCACTATGGACCCCCTTGAGACCCTGGCTCAGCAAATGCAGGGTCTCTCCCTACAGGTCCAGGCCCTGGCTCAGAGGGTCAACCAGCCTGATGCTACCATGTTAGTCCCCCTCACCTCACCTCTTGAACCCCACCTCAAGTTGCCCGACCGGTTCTCAAGGGACCGGAAGACTTTTCTCTCCTTTCGGAAGAGTTGTAGGCTCTATTTTCGTTTAAAGCCCCACTCCTTAGGTTCTGAGAGCCAGCGGGTGGGTATAATTATATCCCGGCTCCAGGAAGGGCCCCAAGAATGGGCCTTCTCCTTGGCTCCTGATGCCCCTGAACTTTCCTCCATTGATCTTTTCTTTTCTGCTCTCGGACTCATCTATGACGAGACTGACAAGACTGCTTTTGCCGAAAGTCAGCTGGTGACCTTACGTCAGGGTAAGAGACCTGTTGAGGAGTATTGCACTGACTTTAGGAAGTGGTGCGTAGCTTCTCGGTGGAATGCCCCTGCCTTAATGTGCCAGTTTAGGTTGGGTCTGTCGAACGCCCTGAAAGATCTGCTAGTTAGTTATCCCTCTTCTGACTCCCTAGACCAGGTTATGGCTTTAGCGGTACGACTTGACCGACGTCTCAGGGAACGACGACTTGAACGTCTTGATGTTTTCTCCTCTGACTCCCCCATGATGCCTCCCGAGGTTCCGTTGCTTCGTTCCTCCCCGGAAGACTCGGAGGTACCTATGCAACTCGGGGCCTCCGTGTCCCCCCAACAACGTAGAGATTTCCGCAGGAAGAATGGTCTCTGCTTCTACTGTGGGGATGACAAGCATCAAGTGAACAACTGTCCTAAGCGTAAGAATGCAGCCGGAGAACTTCCGCGCCTAAGTGATCATCGGAGAGGTCACTTGGGCGCACAGGTATTTCCTGTAAATATGAAACGTAATAAAATCTTGCTTCCCTTTCAGGTCTCTTTTGGTGGTAGGTCTGCTACCGGCAGTGCATTCGTGGATTCAGGGTCTTCTGCTAATATCATGTTTGTGGAATTTGCTATGTCTCTAGCTATGCCTTTGATTGATTTGCCTAAACCTGTCCCGGTAGTGGGTATCGACTCCACTCCTCTTGCTAATGGTTATTTTACACAGCATACCCCTGTTTTTGAACTCCTTGTTGGCTCCATGCATTTGGAGCAGTGCTCTGTACTGTTAATGCAGGGATTATCGTCCGATTTGGTTTTAGGCCTTCCCTGGTTGCAGTTGCTTAATCTCACGTTTGACTGGAATTCTGGGGACCTTACCAAGTGGGGTAATGAATGCTTGACGTCATGTTTTTCTGTTAATTCTATTTCTCCCCCTGAGGTGGTGAACACGCTACCTGAGTTTGTTCAGGACTTCGCCGATGTTTTCTCTAAGGAGGCCTCCGAAGTGTTACCTCCTCATAGAGAATATGATTGCGCAATCAATTTGGTACCAAGAGCTAAGCTCCCTAAGGGTAGGATATTTAATCTCTCTTGTCCCGAACGTGAAGCCATGAGAGAGTATATCCAGGAATGCCTGGCCAAGGGTTACATTCGCCCCTCTACTTCTCCGGTAGGTGCTGGCTTCTTCTTCGTAGGGAAGAAGGATGGTGGTCTTAGGCCATGCATTGACTACCGAAGCTTGAATAAGGTCACTGTAAGGAACCAGTATCCCCTTCCTCTGATTCCGGATCTCTTTAATCAGGTTCAGGGGGCCCAATGGTTCTCTAAGTTTGATCTACGGGGGGCGTATAACCTTATCCGCATCAAAGAGGGGGATGAGTGGAAGACTGCGTTTAACACGCCCGAAGGTCATTTCGAATACCTCGTCATGCCCTTTGGGTTGTGTAATACTCCTGCGGTCTTCCAGAATTTCATAAATGAGATTTTAAGAGACTACCTGGGGTTATTTCTTGTAGTGTACCTTGATGACATACTTGTGTTTTCCAAGGACTGGTCCTCCCACATTGAGCATGTCAGGAAGGTGCTCCAGGTCCTTCGAGAAAACAAACTGTTTGCAAAGACCGAAAAATGTGTGTTTGGGGTGCAGGAGATACCATTTTTGGGCCAAATCCTCACTCCTCATGAATTCCGCATGGACCCCGCCAAGGTCCAGGCTGTGGCGGAATGGGTCCAACCTGCCTCCCTGAAGGCGTTACAGTGCTTCCTGGGGTTCGCTAATTATTACAGGAGGTTTATTGCTAACTTCTCGGTCATCGCTAAGCCTCTTACGGATCTCACTCGCAAAGGTGCTGATCTCCTCCACTGGCCTCCTGAGGCAGTCCAGGCTTTTGAGGTCCTTAAGAAGTGCTTTATCTCGGCCCCGGTGCTGGTTCAGCCCAAACAAATGGAGCCATTTATCGTGGAGGTTGACGCGTCCGAGGTGGGAGTGGGGGCTGTCTTGTCCCAGGGTACCAGGTCCCTCACCCATCTCCATCCCTGTGCCTACTTCTCCAGGAAGTTTTCACCCACTGAGAGTAACTATGATATTGGCAACCGCAAACTCTTAGCCATTAAATGGGCATTTGAAGAGTGGCGCCACTTCCTGGAGGGGGCTAGGCACCAGGTAACGGTCCTTACCGACCACAAGAATATGGTTTTCCTAGAATCTTCCCGGAGGCTAAACCCGAGACAAGCTCGTTGGGCGTTATTTTTTACCAGATTCAACTTTGTGGTTACCTATAGGGCTTGGTCTAAAAATGTTAAGGCTGATGCACTGTCACGTAGCTTCATGGCCAGCCCTCCTTCGGAGGAAGATCCTGCTTGTATTTTGCCTCCAGGTATAATCATTTCCGCTATTGATTCTGATTTAGTCTCTGAAATTGCGGCTGATCAAGGTTCAGCTCCCGGGAGCCTTCCTGAGAACAAGCTGTTTGTTCCCCTGCAATTCCGGCTAAGGGTACTTAGGGAAAATCATGACTCTGCACTATCTGGCCATCCAGGCATCCTGGGTACCAAGCACCTCATTGCCAGAAACTATTGGTGGCCTGGGTTGCCTAAAGATGTTAAGGCCTACGTCGCCGCTTGTCAAGTTTGTGCTAGGTCCAAGACTCCCAGGTCCCGACCAGCGGGCTTACTATGTTCTTTGCCCATTCCCCAGAGACCTTTGACCCATATCTCCATGGATTTTATCACCAATTTGCCTCCATCTCAAGGCAAGTCGGTGGTGTGGGTTGTAGTAGACCGCTTCAGTAAGATGTGCCACTTTGTGCCCCTCAAAAAACTACCCAATGCTAAGACGTTAGCTACCTTGTTTGTCAAACACATCCTGCGTCTCCATGGGGTCCCTGTCAATATTGTTTCTGATAGAGGGGTACAATTTGTTTCATTGTTTTGGAGAGCCTTCTGTAAAAAGTTGGAGATTGATCTGTCCTTCTCCTCTGCCTTCCATCCTGAAACTAATGGCCAGACTGATCAGTCTCTAGAACAATATTTAAGGTGTTTTATCTCTGACTGTCAATATGATTGGGTCTCATTCATTCCCCTCGCCGAATTTTCCCTTAATAACCGGGTCAGTAACTCGTCAGGGGTCTCCCCCTTTTTCTGTAATTTTGGGTTTAATCCACGGTTCTCTTCCGTTTCACCTGGTAGTCCCAACAATCCCGAGGTAGAGGTCGTTCATCGAGAACTGTGCACAGTCTGGGCTCAGGTTCAGAAGAACCTAGAGGCGTCCCAGAACATACAAAAAACTCAGGCAGATAGAAAACGTTCTGCTAACCCCTTGTTTATGGTAGGGGATCTGGTGTGGCTATCGTCTAAAAATTTGCGCCTTAAGGTCCCGTCCAAAAAGTTTGCTCCCCGGTTTATAGGGCCGTACAAGGTCATTGAAGTCCTCAATCCTGTCTCCTTCCGACTGGAGTTGCCCCGATCTTTTCGAGTACACGACGTGTTCCATGCCTCCCTCCTTAAATGCTGCTCCCCGTCCTTGGCTCCCTCGAGGAAACCTCCTGTCCCTGTTCTCACCCCTGAGGGGGCAGAATTCGAGGTGGCTAAGATTGTGGACAGCAGGATGGTCCAAGGCTCCCTCCAGTACATGGTCCATTGGAGAGGATACGGGCCTGAGGAGAGGACTTGGGTACCCGCTCGGGATGTTCACGCTGGGATATTGGTCAGGAGGTTTCACCTTCGTTTCCCCAGTAAACCAGGTCCACTTAGAAAGGGTCCGGTGGCCCCTCATAAAAGGGGGGGGTACTGTAAAGGATCTGCCAGGCACAGCTTCGGGGTTAACGCCCATAGATAATCAGTCTGCACCTGCTTCTATGTCTGTGAGACTGACTCCATCTTCCACCACTCAGGGTGGCAGGCTTAGGAGTGGGAGAACCTATCACAGCCTGGCCAGACGGAGCTAGCTCCCGCCCTCTGTCTATTTATACCTGCCTTTCCTGTTCTTCCTTTGCTTGTGATTCTTCTTGTTTGGTTTCCTGGCCCTGCTGCAGCTTCTTGTACCATTGTCCTTGCTTCATATTGACCCCGGCTTGCTGACTACTCTCCTGCTCTGCGTTTGGTACCTCGTACACTCCTGGTTTGACTCGGCTTGTCTACAACTCTTCTGCTCTGCGTTTGGCACCTCATACTCTCCTGGTTTGACTCGGCTTGTTCACTTCTCTTGTTGCTCACGGTGTTGCCGTGGGCAACTGCCCCTTTCTCCCCCTAGCTCTGTGTACTCTTGTCTGTTTGTCTGTCGTGCACTTATTGAGCGTAGGGACCGTCGCCCAGTTATACCCCGTCGCCTAGGGCAAGTAGGCAGGGACTGAGTGGTGGGTAGATTAGGGCTCACTTGTCTGTCTCCCCACCCCTGTCATTACAGAAACGTTCCGAAGGCGGAAATGAGGAGGACCCCCTCTTGATAAAGAGAGCAAACAGCCTAGAAAAAAGTGAAAGCACGCTCAGGGGCTCGAGTAGGGAGAAAGAGCTGACTTGGGAGAAGGTTCAGGAACTATATTTTATATACTGATAAGACCACCTCTCGAACCCAGACATCATCCACATGAGCCAGCCACATCTCCTGGAAGAAAAGAAGTTGTCCCGCCACCTGAAGAAAAGGTTTGAGTGGGGAGACACCTTAAGGCGGAAGATATTTTGGCAGTGGAGGTCTTCTGGGCCCTGGGACGGCTCTGCAAGTATGGCTTAGGCTTGAAGGAGGGACAACCTGATTCTATGGTACGGTTGGTCCTACTTTCTAACTTCTGAGATGACGAGTAAAGGACCAATACCTCTAGGAACGTTGAAAAGGCTGCTGGCGTTGAGGACGGTTCTGACACAGGAGGGAACTCTTGCCGCCAGCGGCCTCAAGTGAGAGTCTTCTTACAAGCAGGATCTGCTGCCCAGGATTTTAGCCAAACCTGAGGGTTTAGTGCGGTGTCCTGATCGAGGCTGGAACAAAGACTGAAGATCCTGGGAGGTTACCGGCTGGAGCAAGTCTGAAAAGGATGGCGCTGACGGCAGCAATGGGGATGACAGAAAAAAGACCGCCCTGCTGAAGCCCACGCTGGACATTAAAATACACCCAGGAGGACTTCCGGTTCCGGCGCTGGCGATGCAGGAAGCGAGTGACTGAGCTCCGGCTCCCGTCCAGCCTGCTTGCTCGCAATAGTCGCTCCGGCGACGACAATCAGCTGTGAAGCCACCAGCCCTGCACACAAAAACATACCCGGTGGTGCCTGTATGGACAGGTACCTCCTCAGAAGTGCGCATAAGCCAGCTATGGAAGATTCAGCCGCGGCCGTGGAAAAGGGAGGTAAGATGGCGGCGCTTCCCGCCACTGTTCCCCTGCTATACACACAGGAAGATGAGCTGCAGCACCCTCAGTCCCAGCTTTCAAGCCCTGCAGAGTCCATAGTCTCTTCTCATCCTGCACCTATTGATTATATAGCCCTGGCCCGTGAAGTGGCCAAGCAGATAGCTCCAGACCTGCAAAAGGCACTGGAAAAAACGGTGCAAGATTCCCTGAACCGCGTGCATGCGGAGCTGGCACAAGTCACTTCCAGGACTGATGAATTAGAACAGCGTATGATGAAAATGAGCGCCTGCAATCCAAACTTAAAGTGGTGCTGTCTGCTACTACGCAGTTAGGGGACAAGGTGGAGGATCTGGAAACCACTCCAGGAGGAGCAACCTACAACTGGTGGGTCTGAAAGAAGCGGTGATCCCTTCTGATTTACAGCGATTATGTGGGAGGACATTGCCAGCAGCGTTAGGTCTTCCACGTCCCTGCCGGGTGGAGAGGGCACACAGGGTGGGGCCGGACCCCAGACATCTCCCAGCAGCAGATGACCACAGTTCGCTTCGTCCCAGACAAGTAATCTTTAAGCTGCTGGATTACAATGATAAGGTGGCACTTATGAAGGCATTCCGCAGCAGATCGCGTCCTTTGGAAATAATGGGCATGAAAGTGCTACTTTTCGAGGACTATTCTACGGAGGTCGCAAAACGAAGGCGTTCTTTCAGCAAGATCTGTACCGCGCTGTTCTAAGCGAAAATACGTTTTAACCTGCAGTATCCAGCCATATTACGGGTGTTTCAAGAAAACGGGCGGACCAAGATTTTCACCACACCGAAGGAAGCGGAGGACGCACTTACAGAGCTTTGCAGACCCAGACCCCAGCACGAGGAGCATCGCAGTCCAACACACAGTCCAAATCGCAAGTCAAGAGAAGCCAAACGGAATCGACTAGATATGGAGCGAACCTGGGCAGAAGCTTTAATGCTCACACCAGGAAGATCCCGGGGGGGGTCGATCCGGAAATGGAGGGGACTCTCCGAAGCCGCAGAGGCTTACGCGAGACCGCACCCGATCTACGTCTCCTGATTGACGGGCGAAGTTTTCTCACTACCATTTTATCTGATGTGATGATGGTCATGTGGACGCTGTAGATCAATCGCAGGTTCCGATCGGCTACAGATAAGTTTGCAGATAATTTTAAAAGTTCTGAGGGCGGCATTTGGCGGTCTTATAAGGCACCTTGTACCGGTCAGCAGCTGACCTAATGTTATAACGTTATAATGTTAAAATGTATGCATTTTGGTATTTTCCCGCATTTTCACTACAGGGGATTAGAGAGTGAGTTAGGGCAGGCTCTGAGATCTCTCCTTGTGGGCGTGCTCGACCGGGAATGATACAATGCCTCCCCTATGCAAGGGATTAGTTATATCTGCCACAGATCGCATATTTGGGGAAGGTTCGGTAGGGGATCTTGGAAAAGGAGGCAGGGAAACCTAGAGGTGAAGCAGGATTCATTTTGACATGTTATGTTATAGTCCAAACGGACTCTAGGATGTTAAACCGATGGTATAAGAATGTATAACTTTGTGTACAGGCGGCAAAGGGTTAATGAGGTGGCAAGGGCAGGTGTAGCTTACTCATTGAAGGTGATATATATGCAGGTCTGGGGGGGAGGGGGAGGGAGGGACGTGTTTTGGCACAACAGAAAAAAGTGAAGTCTCTTACGCCAATGGGTATTAAGGGGTTGGTGACCCCTGCCGCAGGTGATTTTTCGTTTTTTTTAGGTAATGGCCTGATGGCCTTGATATGGAGTTTAGTTTTGGTTTCTAAGCCGGGTTTTGGCTACGTTCTTAATGTTTACGCATGTCTTTTGGGAAAAGATGGATCTGACTCCCCGAACCTATCACGACTTTTAGACATTTTAGCTCATCTTATGCACTGCCCAATAACATGAAAATAATCTCATGGAACGTTAAAGGGCTTAGGTCCCCACAGAAACGGACCAAACTTTTGCGACACATGAAACGATTACACCCAGATGTAGCCCTATTACAGGAAACTCACCTTAACGAGCCAGAATTGAAGTATTTGCAAAAATTCTGGGTGGGCCAGGTTTTTGGCTCGCCGGCAAGGGAGGGTAAGGCGGGAGTTATAATTTTGGTACATAAAAATTTTGCGTTTACGCTGGTGTCCCAGGAGCGTGATGATGAGGGTCGTTGGATCCATCTAGTGGTGGAACATGCAGGGGAAACCATCAGTATTTATAATGTATATGGCCCAAATACGGTTAACACAGGTTTTTTTGGTCATTTGGAAGCCCAACTCCAGCAGGATCGTACTAGGCTTTTAATTCTAGGGGGAGACCTTAACACTGTAAGATAGGAGCGCAGGGACTAGTTTGCAGAGAAATAGGGATAAGATCTTGCCAGACTTTTTAAGACACACTGCCCTAACAGATGCTTGGAGGTGTCTACACCCTGATGCGCGGGAATACACTCATTTTTCTCATGTCCATCAGTCATGGTCGCGTATTGATTACTTGCTAGTTAATGATGCATTATCTCGACGATTACGTGAAGCGGCGATTGAGGATCTCGTTATTTCGGACCATGCCCCGGTTACCATTACTTTGGCCGACACAGTAGCTAGGGGAACGGATTTTATTTGGAGGTTCCCCGCCTTTCTGGCAAAGGATGAGGGCTTTCTACAGAAGCTTAAGGGGTGGTGGATGGAATTTGATGGGGATAATGCATCACATCGCTCGGACCCGTCATTGTATTGGCGTACAGCCAAAGTGGTAATACGAGGGAAAATCATGCAATTTATGTCTAATCTTAAACGCAGGACTACCGAAGGGTACAAGGCAGCGAGCGACCAATTACGGTGTGCATACACAGCATTTCTACACTCTCCATCAACGCCTTTGGGGGAGAAATGGAGGGAAGCTAAGCGGCAATTTGATCAGTGGTTAGACAAAAGAGAAAGTATTTATCGGTCCCAATTTGATGCAGATCTAATGCGTTTCGGCAATAAGGCGGGCAAATTATTAGCGCGACTAGCGAAGGGGAGGTATGCACCGTCACACATTTCAACACTTAATGACTCTAATGGAAATCCTACATCAGACCCAAAAAAAATGAACACTATATTAAGTAAATACTATCAAGCCCTTTACTCAGACACGCCCATAGACCCCCAAAAAGGTAGGGAATTTTTGGAGAAGGTAAAGCTGCCAGGGCTCACTCAGGAGCAGAACGACCACTTGAGCGCAGAGATTACCTTAGAGGAAATCCAGAGCACCATTAAGACCTTATCCAACGGAAAGGCCCCGGGTCCAGATGGATTTACAGGAGAGTTTTTTAAATCTCTGAGAGAAGAAATTAGCCCTACCTTGGTGGCATACTATAATATCTTACTAACGACCGGTGCTCTCCCAGCAGAGGCCAAAATAGCGCATATAAAGGTACTACCCAAGAAGGGGAAGAATCCTCTTGACCCGGGGTCGTACCGTCCTATATCACTGATAGACCAAGACCAGAAATTACTCACAAAAGTTTTGGCCAATCGTCTGGCTACGTATCTACCCACACTGGTGGGAAAATCCCAAGTAGGATTTGTAAAGGGCAGGGCGGCAGTGACTAATTTACGCAAAGTGTTGACGGTGCTAGAAACAGTCAGGCACGGTCCCCAGCCAGGTACCCGGCCGGCACTCTTAGCGCTAGACGCAGAGAAAGATTTTGATAACATACAGTGGGAATGGCTGGGGATGGTGCTGGACAAAATGAATGTCCAGGGAGCATTCCAGGTCTTCTTGAAGGGTGTTTACAATAATCCACAGGCCCGCGTTCACTCCTCAGGATTTCTGTCGGATCCCTTTCAATTGCATAAAGGAACCCGGCAGGGATGTCTCCTGTCGCCACTGTTATTCAATCTAGCACTGGAAGCTATGGCTAGATTCCTGGAGGAATCCGATATGTTCAGAGGTATTCAGGTAGGGTCTCTGGCGGTTAAGTTAGCCCTGTTTGCTGATGACGTTATACTTTTTATGTCAAATCCTCAAGAGCATTAAAGGCCGGTTTTTCACTTTTTACAGGAATTTGGGCAATGCTCGGGATATAAAGTCAACCTAGCTAAAAGCGAACTGCTGGAGTTGGGCAAACCATTGCCTAAGACCTTTTGGCAATCCTTGGGGTGTGGCATATCCCCGGTTGAACACTGCATTACTTATCTGGGCATCAAGATAGGGAAGGTGCCAGACACCCTGTATGGCTTAAATTATCCCCCGTTATTTAAAAAAATACAAGCGGAACTCACCCGATGGTGCCAATTGCCATTATCCCTCCTGGGGAGGTGCCACCTGATTAAGATCGTTAGTTTCCCCAGATTGCTATACCCCTTTCAAACACTCCCTCTTCTATTGAAACATGTGGATGTCTTTAAACTGACTTACGCATTCACAAAATTTATATGGACAGGAAAAAGGCCTCGCATTGCACTCACCAAGCTCATGATGGGCAAACAAGAAGGGGGCGTGAACTTCCCGAATATCAGGGGCTACAACGTGGCATGTCTTTTTTGTCATGTAGTAGATTGGCTTCACGAAACGAGCCATTATTCCAACTTAGATCTGGAGGGCGAGTATGCCTCACCCTGGAACCTGAAGGCTTTGCTACATTGTAGAGTTGCTTCTCTTCCGTGCCGTCTCAAAACCTCCATTGTATCGAGAGACACAGTTCTAGCTTGGAAAGCGGTACGTAAGCATTTTGATCTACCTCACCTGGTATCGAAACATATGCCGCTGAGCGGACATTCGGAATTTTTACCGGGAGTAGGCAAGGGAGACAGATTTGACTCTTGGGGGACGGTAGGCATAAATAACGCAGGGGATCTTATGCATATAGAGGAAAGGAGATGGTTAACCGGGGCGGAAATCACCACTAAACTCAGACCCCTAGAAGGTAGGGTTAATTTTTTACAAATTCTTCAGGCACGAGCATTTTGCACCTCTAGGCTCAGGGATTTGAATAAGGAAGCCACCGCGCACACTCTAGATGAGGTCATAGGTCCAACGACTGGGCGTGCGACTATTTCAGGGCTGTATAGAGCACTGGGAGATGGTTTTGTTCGGCCACAATCAAGGGTTAGTTTCAAAGTCTGGGAACGGTGGACCCAAGATCCAGGTATAGGTGAGATCATATTGGGGGGTTGGGAGACGGTACGGAAGAGTGTTATAAACGAGAGCTGGAGGAAAACCTATTTTAAATTGATGCATTCAGCTATATATGGCTTTAATATTTTGCCTTCACAATCCTTCCCCGATCGCATTACGTGTTGTCCCAAATGCAACACACCCTTGACGAATTTATGGCATGGAGTATGGGGGTGCGTACATACGAAACGATTTTGGGGGATGGTACACAAATATATTGCGGATCATTGGAAAACGAACCTTCCAATGACGCCTCAAGCGCTATTGTTCCATCAGGCGCGGCCACCGGAGGAAGAGGGTGCTCGAGGGGTGAGATCACCTCCCCTGCTGGTGCACACGATTTTACTGGTGGCCTTGAGATGCCTCCTGAGTAAGTGGCTGGAAACAGACACGCCGGGGTTAGACCTGATTGTGTCTCGTCTGAAACAGTTATTAGTTCTTGAGAGGGTGGAGGTGGAAAGACGGAAGGAAACGGGAACCAAGAAGCTATTCGCTAAATGGCAAATATTCATAGAATCGCAGTGCACAGCAGCCGAGGTAGTGGAAATTGTTACGCCTTTCAGGCACACAAAGTGGTATTATACGCAGCTCTTGGCAGGCACTTTAGGGGGTTTGCAACTTTGATCTAGCCGGGGAATAAATGATAAGTAGATACTCATTGATGACCTAAGTCGTGTCGGGGATGGGGGAAGTCATGTTTTCGGTCTATATGACGATCGACACTTATACCATGTTTGTATGTTATGTTATGTTGTATTTAACTCAAGGTTAATTTAATGATGCAACCTTTGCGTGAAATGTTTGTAAGAAAATTTGAAAACTGTTAATAAAAATTATGTTTAAAAAAAAAAAAAAAATACACCCAGGAGAAAGTCTGCGCAGAGGAAATACCAAGCCTCACCAGAGGGAAACTGCAGCCACTTGTCCGATAGGCTGAGCAGAAAGACTTGCATGACTAGAGTGTGTGGGGAAACCACTGAGACCATTGCTGCATAGTCCTCCAAGAAGTCAGTAAAGTAATGAGGCCCCACAGCGCCGCGGCGCGCCACATTGAGGAAAGACAGATCAGAATTCCCAGGGACGATCAGGAGAGCCACTCCCAGAGACTATAAGCCTTATTGTGAGGGAAAACCACCAAACAGCTAGGGTAGGGAGGTTATGAAGCCTTTTGATAATGGCAGGGTGCTAGACTGCAGGGCCATGACAGTCACAGGGATACCGCATAGACCAAGGGAGGGGGTTGTAAGGGTAATTGAATACCTATATATATGTACTCTTCGGCATCTTCGGGTGAGCGCAGTGTCACCTCTTTTGTAACCTCTTACATATAGTAGGGTTACCCGCAGGCTATTTGCTGAAGCGGATACAAGTGTTTAGGTGACCAGAGATAAAGGAATTGCAGTACAGGATTTTGCCTGGTTTCCAGGGGGTTGACTAGGCTATCGACCAGACTGACAATCCACCCTGAACCTAGAGGGAGATTAAAGAAAAAAACTAAAATGAAAAAGTGCACTACGGACACTGGGCTAAAACCGATTAGCTCAGTGCCTGTGGGAAGGCTATGGAGCCAACACTTTTTTTCCTACCTAGTGTCAGCCTCCTAGTGGCAATGGCCTATACCCGTGGTGCTGTGTCCCCTAATGATTTGATACAATTTATATTCATATATATATATATATATATATATATATATATATATAAAACATGTGTGCGTACATTAAAAAAAGAAACAAACGTGGAAGACAACAGAAAATAGATAACACTACATTGCAGAGCAACAAGCGATCTGAGAAAGTCGGAATAGACTGACCTCCAACCAGCACTGCCCATCCTCTCCATCACTTGGACTGCTTTCAGTGGTGGCAAAGTACTGCATGCTGTCAAGCTGGCACGTCCATGAGGTCTTTTGCTTCAGGGTGTCTGCATACCAGGAAGGATGGTGCTGGCACTGCAACAGCTGGGCTTTTGCTGCAGACACAATAACGCAGCCTTCTGTCTCTGCTCCTCGAAGCACCATCTGTGGAGAGAAAGACAGGATATGTGTATGTGCATGGGACTAGAAAACCAAGAATATAATATATATTTAGACTGAATGACTCGGCGGCTTGAATTACAATGCATGCAGGAGCATTTTATAATGCAGTTGCAGTATCATATCCCTAGAATTCAAAAGCTGACCATACAAACCAGTCAAATATCAGCGGATCCAGCAGGCCATCCAATGGTCTGATTGCCAGAGTTCTGGGTAAAAGATCAAGCATGTTAAGGCCCTTTTACATGGGCCAATAATCGGGCGAATGAGCATTGGTATGACTGCTTATTCCCGATCATAGCTCTGTGTAAACAGTGAAGAGATCAGAAGAATAACAATCTGATTTTTTTATGCGCCCCATAAAATGGTTGCTTCAGCTGAGCTCCACTCATCTTCCCTTGTCAACAAGGGAAGAGTTGCCAACAAGAGAAGAACGAACGATCATATTAACGATCATTCGTCCCCATGCATTCCAAATATTGCTCTGTTTAATTGATTGACAGTTATGATGTCAATCAACGCTTGTTTATCAGGCAGAAGAAGAGGATTTTTGGAGTACTCACAGTAAAATCCTTTTCTCGTTAAGTTCATTGGGAACACAGATTACCGAAGTTATAGGCTGCGGTCAGTAGAAGGTGACACTAAGCTTTAAAAGAATTAGCTCCTGCTACACAGGCTATACCCTCCTGCAGACACTGAGCTAATCACTTTGTACAGAAGCAGTAGGAGCAACTATGAGTAGCCAACAGAAGGTAAAAAGTAAACCCAGAACAAAACTCTTGATGTGTCGGAACGGAAAATAAAAGAGGAACCCATGAAGTAAAATCAGTAGATGCCCAAAAACAAGAAAAGCTGAATTAGGTGGGAGCTGTGTCTCCCAATGAACTCAACGAGAAAAAGGATTATACAGCGAGTACTCAAAAAATGCTCTTTTCTCGTTCCTGTCATTGGGGGACATAGAGGACCATTAGATGTCCTAAAACAGTCCAAGGTGGATGTAACAAAAAACATTGCATAACCGGTCACCTAATCCACCTAGCGACTGGGAAACACATCCGAGGATGCAAAAGTGTGCAACCCATAGAGCAGAGTAAGTTGTGGAGATAGACCAGGTAGAGGCCGTGCACACCCGTAGAGCAGAAGCAGGATGGCACGCCAATCAAGTGGCCCCCACAGGACAGAAGGAATGAGCTTAGTCAGAAAGGGAGAGTTCTGCCTTCAGCGCAATAGCCTTGATTGCTGTGTGGCAAGATGAATAGAAGAGTTGTTATGACCACATCGTGATGGAGTAAAGAGCATTTCCCAGAATGGGAAGAGGGCTTAAAAATAGATGGCGGTGTCATTTAAAGACCAGGTTGAGTTTCCAAGGAGTTGTGGGCCGAACATAAAGGGAGCAGATCGGAGAGAAGTCCACACTTAAGATTAAACTTAGGCCACTCCCAGATCCGAACCCTGCTGGAGAAAAAACAAAAGCCTGATCAATGAACAATGAAAACGAGGATGGAGGCATTCCTCATTTTAGCATAAACAAGACTTCCAGGTCCTGTGGAATATGAGATGGGGAAGGTCATCTGGCCTTCAGAATGATTGTGATGACTCGTCCAGAGAAACTATGAGATCTGAGGGCTATAGTTTCACAAAGAATGGCTTTAAACATAGTGACTCTAATACGAGACTGAAACAATAGAGTAGGTTGTCTCAGGAACGTAGATGCCAGAAAAAGTCGGCCAAAAAAAGACAACATGAGCGGACCACTTTAGTTGAGGCAAGACCTGTGCCACCAGGATGATATGTCCTAAGCCATAATCCACCTGAAAATTCTCTTGAGAAGATGCAGGGGGGAAAACGTACATCCACTACACAAGCCAAAGGATAAAAGGACGACTTACCTGGGTCCAGACGTCTTCTGGTTAAGAATTCCGCTGTCCAGTAGACCACTACAGGAAGATGGGTCAGAACGCGGCTCCCAAATCAAAATAGGAACCCAGCTAACTTGGGAAGCACTGCTGAGCTGCGAGTCACCTTAAGAAGTCAAGTAGGTAACCGCATTGGCATAGTCAGACGGAAGTGGAGTGGACACGCTTATAGGCGGGGATTCCAGTGAGGAAAAACAGGCAAAAGTGAGGCCCTGGGACATGGTTGGAGAGGGGAAGGCCAGTTGGGGTTCACAACATAGATTGATCCCAGCGGGTCAAAATCTCTATATGAAGCGGGAGACTGTGACACCGAGAGTAGGGATAAGGTTTTCATGGAGCGGGAAACTCTGGAAGATATTGCAGTAATAGGTCTAGGATAATTTAAAAGGTGTCCCAGTTTAAAAACAGGTTGGGGGGGGGGGCCTTTACCAGGATATTGTCCAAGCATGGAATCACAGAAAAGCTCCTGTACTGGAGAACTACCAAAAGCCTGAAAAGCATCTATGGGAGGTCACGAGGAGCAGATGCCAGACTGAAGTAAGCTTGAGGGAACACTGACTGCTTGAACATATTGGGATTGCAAGATCTGATGTCTACGACAGAAAGAAAACTTGATCCCAGTCTTCACTAACTCCACCCGAAGAGTCTGATCTTGACAAAACAACAGCGATGCTTTATATCCAGGATGGAGCAGCCAAACCTGTCCTACTTGGGGATCATGAAAGGACTGAAGTAAGAAACCCTGAAAATCTTCTTCCTGATTATAGGGGACGATTATGCCCTTGAGGGGGAGGAAGTCCACAGTGCGATGGGCAGGAGGAATAGACATAGACAGCTCTATTTTGTAGCCCACATCGCAGCTGTCATGAACAAATACACAGTAAAAGGTGAGGTCCCTGTTCTTCCCAAACCTCTGTCCCTACCTACTTGTACGACCCGACCTAAACGACGGCGGCCAACTGGGCGACGTTCCCTATACTGGTACAAGTGAAACTGACAAACAGATGAGACAGTACGAAATAACAAAGGGTCACCTGGGAAGTACACGGAGGAAGAGGCAGGGCAATTGCGCCGCGGACAAGTCCGGGCGAAAAAGGCGGAGTCAGGCAGGCCGGGTGAGTGCGGAAAAAACAAAAGTCAGAAGGCAAAGAAAAGTCAGGAGTCCAGCCGAGGTCAGTTCACAAGAAGTCAAAAAGCAAGTTGCTCAGGGGAGTCCGAAACAAGGGAAAGCACCAGGCAAGGAAACTCTAATTACAGACAAAGGCCAACTATTCCAGCCTGAACTAAATAAGGACAGGGCGGGAGCTCAGGAACATCAGCCAGGCTTTGATTGGCCTGACGCTCCTGAGCTCCTATTCGCTGCAGACTGCCTCAGTCTGCCAGGCCGGGCGACGCCCGAGCGAGTAACTCTCGATGTCCTGGAGACCGAGGGAGCTGTAGGCAGAGAGTACGTGACAGCAGCATCGGAAATACAAGAGTCCCTGTAAGGAAGCCTGCACACAACTTGAGCACCCTTACAGAGGACTGACTATCATGTAAAGGAGTTTTCTCTGATTGTTGTGGTTCATTCTGGAGCAAATGAGGGTTCTTGTCACCAAGATCCTCAAAATAATTCTCGTCCAGTCCTGGACCAAGGGAACAGGAGTCAGAAAATAGCAGACCCATGAGGGAACTCAGAAACGGAATCAGCTTCCCAAGCTTGAACCCAAGTGTGCGGTCAGATCGACCCTATAGGTGCAGTGGAATGGGTAGAGCCTTGCTGTGTGGAGAGTAACAAGAGTCTCCCAGCAGCCAGCAGAGCCTTGTTGTGTATTTTTTCTGTAAAGAGAAACGGAGTACACAAATGCCACATGGAAAGCTCCAGCTAAGATGTCCCTGCCGAGTCCAAAGAGTTAGCATTTGCCATAAGATTGATAGGCTTGGCCGGCTGACAGACCGCCAGGTCTACAATAGGCGAAGCCAGACAGTTGGCCAGGAGGTCTTCGGGTCCTGGCGTTTGAAGTGGGAGAAACACCCATAGGGGAGCTTGTACTTTAAGCGTCTCTTGGACTGCAGTGATATGGCTGTGCCATGTCACAGCCCTTCTGAAGAACTATACAGAATCTAAGTCCTATTTAGTGTCAGTATTTTTTACTTGAAATAAGTCCTTGTACGCGATAAGGCAAGTTGACGATTGAAAGTCCGAGGGAAACAGACCTGGCCCTTTTTACAGGGACTACCGCAAAAGAAGGGCCTTCACACTGAGGGAAGCCTTCTGGGGAGGAATTGGTCAGCCATACGACTCAGGATGTCCGTGACACAGAGACCTCTGCCAGAGAAAAGGATTGTGCCCAGTCCGGCTCAGTGGCAGCCGGCTCAATAAAAAAAAGCCACATTCACATTGAAAACACACGCTGAATAGCTTGGCCAACCAATGGTATTTGCTCTGAAAAGCGCCAAAAACATACCCTTACTCAGCTTATGGAAGGGGGTAATATGACTGCCTGTGTAGCAATGTCCGCTACACCGTCTGAGACGCAGAGGTGGCGTGAAGGGGGTGCCTAAGGACATATAAAAATTAGAAAAAAACACCAGGCTGGTCCTACCATATGATTAATGCAGAGTTCTTGGACCGTAGTATTCCATGGGTGTGAAAACAGGCATGGATCACCAGAGAGAGACCAGTAGAAAGAAACAACCCAAAAAAAAGGTGGAATAGGAGGGTGGAGTGCTATTGAAACAGGCTCCAATAGGATAAGTAAGAGGACAGAGTAATGGCATGCTGTGCGGGCATAGGAGGGGGTGCATAAAAACTCCTCCTACTACCACAGTAGAGTGTGGCCTAGTAGGCCGCAACAAAGCCTGGACCTTAATTAGTGGTGATTCCGGGCCGGGTGGCGATGAGCCACTCCCGACTGTGGGAGCCAGGAAGCCGTGGCTGGGCTGCAGAGACTGGGCACCCCAGAGGGCTGTATGGAAGCGGCAAGAAAGAAAAAAAACAACAATGCAAAAGAAGACTCGGGTGGTCTAAGAGGGAGTGGCCCGGAGGAGGCGGCTTGGAAAAGGGCTTCTTAGAAAGGAGGAAAAAGGCTCAAAGCGGATGGGGGGATTTAGCGCTGCAGCTTCTATGTAGCCACTACATATATAAGTTGTCTAACACTGCTGTAGGTCGATTCTGTCAGTCAGCTGGACTGACAGCTGGTGCTGACAGCGGCTCCTGTGTGCCTCTGACACACAATCTAACCCTAATACCGATCAAATGTAAGTTGTGCTCCTTCGGCTGCGATGGGATCTCTTCGGCTGAAGACAGGCTCATAGAAGTCTATGATCCCATCTTGAGCGCATCTATAGCTAACGCCGCCTCTCTGAGTAGAACTTAAATAATACCATCACAGTCAAAGGGGTACAGCGCTTGGCTAATCGTTTCTGCCCCTTTGATCTCGGGTGGGATCTAAGCACCCTGACCCACACCAATCAAAACATCGGACATGTCACTTTGTCATGTCAAAAGTTTTAAGAAACAGCAGTTACTCTTTAACTTTCTCCAACTCAACACCCCATGCTCCAAACTCTCTTCACTTGTTCAACAACTAATGCAGTTATTCTGTCACCAATACCTACCTGGCAATTTACCAGCTCAATGAGCCAGTTGTGGTTATATATATCCTTGTCTTGACAGGCAGCTTTGCCACACAACTGCTCACTAACTCCTGACTCTTCTTCTGTGAACACCACAAACTTATCTGTCTCTTCAATGAGCTTCTGCAGCATGTCTGCACCTAGAGTAAGCCATGGAGACAAAGGAAATCAGTGACTGGCATGCAAGAATATGTACTTTTACATTAGGGTTGAACACAACAGCTAGTAAACTAAGTGGTAATAGTAGCATTTCACACCTCCTGATGGAGATCTCTCAGTCCGTCCAGTAACAACAGGTGGTGCAACTTTTTTGGCTGGAGGAAAGCTGCGCATGGACCCACGTTTTAGTTTCTTAGCTTGCAGCTGAGTGTCAATTTTTAGTCCTTTTAAGGCCTCTGTGGAAAGATTGCGCTTCAATATGGCAGCTTTTTTGTAACCATCGTACAGTCCAAATGCTATATCTCTGTTTAAAGTTGTCCATGATGCACGAAGATCCACCAGATGCAAGCGGTGGGTGTAGGTGGGGTTCTCCTCACCAGTGGCAGACAATTCCTATCAGGCAGAAAAACATTACTTAGAAAAATTCTAAGGGAAGTAATTATACCATTATACAAACTTTAAACTATTTTTGACTACTATTAGGAAAAATTCACACAGTATTATGTTGAGGCTGAATAATCAAAGGTAAATCTGCCTCTAAAATCAGAGCATTTTCCACGCTGATTTTGGACGCTGATTTCAAAGTACACGCAGTTTTCTTTTCAGGGGAATTAAAATACAGTGTATTTTTTTTTTGCGCTTTTCTGTGCACAGAACAGTACCGAAAGCATTGGGTTCTGTGTTTCTGCTTCCCACGAGTTTAAAAAAAAAAAAATTATTCTGGCAGATCCTAGGTCAGGATTCTTTCAGCGCTGCCGTTTTCATTTCAGCGCGTGCAAAATTCAGCACCATATGAACTACGGCCCTTATTCCTATTGACAACAATGGGTGGAAAAATAGAAGGGTTTTACACGGAAAAAGTGTCAGAATCAGTGTGCAAAAGACAATGTGTGAACATACCCTTACAGGTGTGGCTTTATGAAGTAGAATAAATACATTGAACGGTGTATATATACTGAGCACAGTGGCTCAGTGGTTAGCACTGTTGAATTGCAGAGCTGGGGTCCTAGATTCAAATCTGACAGAAGACAACATATGCATGGAGTTTATATGTTCTACACATGTTTGCATTGGTATACTCCAGGTACTATGGTTTCCTCCCACACTCCAAAAACATAATGATATGTTAATTTTGAATTTAGATTGTGTGCCCTAATAGGGACAGGAACTGATGTAAGAGATGACAATCTCTGTACAGCGCTGTGGAATATGTTTGCACTACATAAATGAATAAAATAAATAACAGCACTGCCTTCTGCCTAGTTCAGTATTTCCAAACTTGTCCTGAAGGAACCTCAACAGGGTAGGTCTTAGGCCCATGCACACGACCGTATTTTTCATCAGTAATTACGGACCCATTCATTTCTATTGGCCACGGACACCTTTCAGTATATTTCCTGATGGGTGTCCGTGCTGAAAACATAACAGAACCTGTCCTAGTATTGTCAGTAATTACGGCAAGGATTCTCCCATAGAAGTCTATGGGAGCTTCCGTAAATACGGACGGCTACTGATGTGCATTCATAAACTGTCCGCATTGCTAGGCAACATGTTGATGACATCATTTGCAACCTCCCACTTTTTGGACGGATCCGTATATACGGATGGAATACAGATGCAATACGGACCGTATTTACGGACAGTATTTCGGGATGGATGAAAATCGTGGGCATAGACTACTATTGGCAACGGGTACCTTCCCGTTTGCTTATGGGATGGTGCCCGGGCCGTTGAAAAACATAGAACATGTCCTATTTCAGGCCGTAATTACGGCACAGGCAGGCCCGCAGAAGTCTATGGGGCTCCCGTAATTACGGGCCTTTAACAACACATATAGAACATAAGAAAAATGTATTCAATAAATAAATACAAAAAAAAAATTACAAATAAATACATAAATAACAATAATAAAATGTGTGGTTGCTTTTGCCTGTGCATACTTACCAAGTGAAAAATACTATAAAAGCAATAATCTTCCTAAGGTAAATGGAAGTACCAATCATAAAGGATTAGCTTCATTGACGTGTGCGGTGCTCCTCTTATATTTTCTTACCTGCCTTTCATAACTCAGTGAAGATAAGCTGAGCAGATGAGTTTTCTGGACCAGATTGTCAATCTGGTGGTCTGCGGTTTCATCACAGGCTGAAGCCATCAGATGCACAGTTACTAGGTTTAATTTGCTGGTCATCTGTGGCACACTCCATTCTGATATTAGGCGACGCATTACTGTGCCAGCTGTTAGGGAATGGTTAAATTAAAACATGGTTAGAAACCGAGTACATATTGAATGTGCCCTTTATTCCATGAAATAAACAGAATGATTAGTAGATCTGATGAAGCTGGCCAGTCTGTAGAACCTGCAGCCACTTTCGATGAAGTTTCCTATGGGGGTTTCTCTATAGCCGGTGTAAATAGCGCAGATCACACATGTGTGTTCAGTATGCAAATACTATATAGGACCGCACATACCATCAAAAGAAGGAGCGGTCTCACCCAGGGGCTTAGGGTATTTAAGTCTAAATAAGTAAGTCAATCTGGTAATATTATTAAGTGTGTTTATCAGAAAAAAATAACACCTTCCACATGCCTTTTGTATGGGGTTTTTTTTTTTTACATGCCTGTGGTTTGTGTCCCTTCCATGTAAGTTTTCTGCGTTTTCATTTTTTTAACAATGTGGTTGTGTCTTTTGCTTCATAAAATTGTATTTTTCTGAAATATTTTTTAGTGTGCCTCCTTTGTACCCCATCTTGCTTAGTGGCGCCGTCCAGTCGCATGTTTCCATGCTTGCCTACCCCTTGAATCATCCTTGGCTGAATGTCAGGGGCTGCCCTTTGATGCAATCAAGAGCCGCATTTGGGGTCCCCACAGTACGTCGGGTTGACCACCACGCCATAAGATCTCAGGTATTTCACGAATACTGGAGGAGGGAACTGATAAGAAGTGGGAAGTCCTAAAAATCTTTTTTTAAATGTTGTTTTGCCTCATGTTTTAGTAAAGTAACATTCGTCATGCTTTCATTTATTAGAATTATGGGTGCTCTGAAATGTTGCTGATCCTGCGGTTACTTACCTTGTGGGATAAGTCTCTGTACTCCGCGGGTAAATATTTCGCCCTGGCTGCATTCCACCTGAATTCCACGCTGCTGTGCAAACGAAGCCCAGTAGTGGATCTGTAAAAAGGACAATGATACAGCAGTCGTCATGTACTTACATTTTTTTTTTAAGTGTATTTTCAAATAAGGAGCCAATTGCTTCAGACTGCCCACCTGTAGCTGTGGAAATAAGGCAGTATATGAAAGCTGCTTATAGTGCTGTCCCAGCTTCTTTTTCCCTGGCTTCAAGTTATTAAAAAGCTTCCCACGGCCGATCGGGCGACTCACACTGCTCCATGTTGCCCAGAAATTCTGCATCCAGCGTAAAGTACTGCTATAAACCAAGATACGAGGCTGGCAGACTTCTGAGCAGAAAAATAAAAAAAGATTATAGTTTGCAAAGAGAGTAAGGCCCTGTTCACATGGAGTTTTTTTGCAAATCCTTTCTGCGATTTTCGCAGTGTTTTTCACCTGCGGCCATTAAGCGCCGCAGGCAAAAAAAGGCCACCAAAACCGCTTTCTCTGCCTCCCATTAATTTCAATTAGAGGTCAGAGGCGGAACTGTAGCAAGAAAGAGCATGCCACTTTTTTTTTTACCGTGACTGGCTAAAAACCGCTGTGGAAAAAAACGCCTCAGTCTCCCATTGAAATCAATGGGAGGCGGTTTCGGACGTTTTTTTTGCTGCTGATTCCGACGCAGCTTCCGCGTAAAAATCAACGTAAAAAAACTCAGTGTGAACTGGGCCTTAGAGACAATGCAGTGTCATTTACAATAGTACCAGATATTTCTTTAACTACTACAAACGCTTTTTCTGGTTCCTCAAAATAACTGAAAGTTCTCAACACTCTTTGACATGAATCAAGGTTCTTGCTTTACCACGGTTCTATTTTTCTGTTCCTACATACAATTAAAAGTAACCTGTCACCAGTACCTGCCCTACTGAGGCAAATCCCCGCTCGCTAATAAGGGAAAAGAAAACAGTGTGCCATCCATGTTTTGTGGCAGCTCCTCTATAAGCCATTCAGCAACATTGAGGGGGCTCGTATAACAGTCATCTCTGCTCCCCAAACTACAGGGTGGGCCATTTATATGGATACACCTAAATAAAATGGGAATGGTTGGTGATATTAACTTCCTGTTTGTGGCACATTAGTATATGGGAGGGGGGAAACTTTTCAAGCTGGGTGTTGACCATGGCGGCCATTTTGAAGTCGGCCATTTTGTATCCAACTTTAGTTTTTTCAATGGGACACATCAAACTTATGGAGAATTTCACAAGAAAAACAATGGTGTGATTGGTTTTAACGTTACTTTATTCTTTCATGAGTTATTTACAAGTTTCTGACCACTTATAAAATGTGTTCAAAGTGCTGCCCATTGTGTTGGATTGTCAATGCAACACTCTTCTCCCACTCTTCACACACTGATAGCAACACCAGAGAAGAAATGCTAGCACAGGCTTCCAGTATCCGTAGTTTCAGTTGCTGCACATCTCGTATCTTCACAGCATAGACAATTGCCTTCAGATGACCCCAAAGATAAAAGTCTAAGGGGGTCAGATCAGGAGACCTAGGGGGCCATTCAACTGGCCCACGACGACTAATCCACTTTCCAGAAGCTGGCACGTTCCCTGAGTTTTTCCAGCAAGATGGTGCACCACCACATTATGGGTGTCAGGTCCGAGCATTCCTAGATGAACAGTTTCCTGGAAAGTGGATTAGTCGTCGTGGGCCAGTTGAATGGCCCCCTAGGTCTCCCGATCTGACCCCCTTAGACTTTTATCTTTGGGGTCATCTGAAGGCAATTGTCTATGCTGTGAAGATACGAGATGTGCAGCAACTGAAACTACGGATACTGGAAGCCTGTGCTAGCATTTCTGCTGCGGTGTTGCGATCAGTGTGTGAAGAGTGGGAGAAGAGGGTTGCATTGACAATCCAACACAATGGGCAGCACTTTGAACACATTTTATAAGTGGTCAGAAACTTGTAAATAACTCATGAAAGAATAAAGTAACGTTAAAACCAATCACACCATTGTTTTTCTTGTGAAATTCTCGATAAGTTTGATGACCCTCTTCCCATTGAAAAAACTAAAGTTGGATACAAAATGGCCGACTTCAAAATGGCCACCATGGTCAACACCCAGCTTGAAAAGTTTCCCCCCTCCTATATACTAATGAGCCACAAACAGCAAGTTAATATCACCAACCATTCCCATTTTATTTAGGTGTATCCATATAAATGGCCCACCCTGTACTTTAAAAACTCTTCCTTTGTTAAAGGAGTCACTCGGGTGAGGAACCGTGATACCCCAGTCCTCAAAGAATTGTTAGATAGCCAAGTGAACGCTAAGTCTACAGGAATGCTCACCACCAACCCAGTGCTTTTTTTTTCTAGCCCCCTTATCAGCACCTTGGGAGTGACTGCTTAAGGTGGTCTTACACGGCCCGACGAGGCCCATGTAAATGAATGCCGACCAATGAGCCAGCTCGTTGATCAGCGCTCGTTTGCTCCTTTCACAAGGCGCTATGTATGCGGACGAGCGCTCGTTACGAAGAGTTGCTCTGCTTAGTATTCTACCCATTTAGCTCCCATTGTTTTTACTCAAGAGGTGAAGAAAGATCATAGAATTTAATGAAAGACTCTGTGACATGCCAAAAGTAGTAAGAAACGTTACATTTTAAGGTCAGAATGAAAAGCGTCATTCCGAAAAGCAAATACCCAGAAGTAGACATATTACCTACCAGTATGGGACTGGGTTAAATCCATTTTGATAGAAAGTATGAGGTTCTCAGAGCGGAAGGCACGATAAGAGTCATGAGGCTGAATGGCAGAGAACTCTGCAATGATATCAGGGGAACGAAGTGCAACACTGTGGTGATCGTGTGGGTTTCCATGGCACAGCCACTGCATGTCAAACGTCATACAGAGGTCGGGCAAGTGAAGGAAGCAGCAATCATCATACCTACAGATTACAAAACACATTATATGTAAAACCAGTGGTGCCCATGTTCACCATGTGTATATGCCAAGCGTATCAATAGATTTCTATGGATTAGATGTACGCCAGAAAAGTGTTCTTTAGACAAATGTCGGGGCAGTATGTGTTGGCATAACTTTTTTTTTGATGGTATTAGAAAGCATAGTCAACTAAAAAAAGTATACCACACAGCATAATTTTTTTAATTTACAATGGCAGATTGCATGGCATAGAGTTGCATACGCCAGGGCCATACATTTTGCTAATACGCCAACTGTGCACTGTGAACGCAGGAAGAACGGTGCCTTATGGTACTTTATAATACAGTTATGGCATTTTGTTTCAGTTAGAAGTGCACAAATACTGCGCCTCGGAAACGCTGGCAACTGCAAGTGTGACAGGCGGCGGCTACTCAGAGGAAACATAAAGGAGAATTCAGCTTTGCCCACTCACTTGGAAGCCGTGCGCACATTGACATCCAAGTCCCCTTTAAAGACAAACTGCCCGGGATTCCAGGCAAACTTAAGCCGGTTCCACTCCCAGTGCATGTTCTCAGTGGTATTATATGGGTCCTAGAGGAGGGAAATGAAAAAAAAAACCAAAAAAACAGGCATTACATTGATCGAATGTTACAGACGACACAAAGCTGCATCGTTGCTGTAGGTGAAACATTTACCTCAGTTGCCAATTGATGAAGATTAGCTTGTTCAATGTCCATGCTGAAATGTCCATGAAGCAACAGCCTGCTCTTGTCCCACCACGGTAATGGAGCACTGGGA
This sequence comes from Rhinoderma darwinii, assembly GCF_050947455.1. Classification (NCBI taxonomy): domain Eukaryota; kingdom Metazoa; phylum Chordata; class Amphibia; order Anura; family Rhinodermatidae; genus Rhinoderma; species Rhinoderma darwinii. Next base: position 421,551,676 of record NC_134688.1, read on the forward strand.
TCCACAGAAGGTTTGGTAAGTAGGTCAACATACTGCCCTACAAAGGTCCAGGCAGGGTCCCAACATGGTCCCCAAACTATGGTGTATAGCTGAATTTCCGCTGCAAAAAAACAGCCACATATAATAATCTCAGAAGTCAAATCTTTGATGATTTCACATAAATATTATATACTCTTAAAGTGGTATTCCCAACTTGGTTGTTTATGGCATATACATTGGATATGCCATAAATGCAGGTTCCAACTCTAGGACCATCACCTCATGGGAGAACACGGATCCCCCCACCCATGTTCACTGAGTCAAAGCAGCTAGAAATCAGCAAAAACATGTGTATTGTACACACAAGGACAGTTTAAAGCGAGTCTCCCGATTCATGTTGCGGCTCAGTATATTTAATGGCAAAACCTCCCGACCTGAATTTTCGGGTTTTCTTGCTAGTAGTTTATAGTTATTCTTTCATGGAATGGAAATCAGCTGTTCTTGTGAAGGCGGTCGGTATACAGGAGCCAATATGAGCAGGAAGCGGTGCAGTTAAAGCATGGGGAGGGTCTGAGAAGCGGCCTAATCCTTGAAAGAAACTAGCCTGAATTTCAGATTATCACAGTACGCAATGAGGAATAGCAGCAAAGCAGGCAACACTGAATTTTTTGTAAACAAATTGCAGGTAAGCATTAGCCATAGGTAGTGACTTATATATTTTTGCCAACACAACTGCACATCCGAGTTGAAAAAGTACTAAAAACAATTATGAGCACTTACAGTGAAAGTCATGGAAGAATTTTAGTGGTGGCAGGTTCCTCTCCACTGTGGAATCACCCCACGGAGCTCCCAAATGTACAACTTGCTTTCTGCGGGCACTGGCTTGTCCACTCTGCTCAGCCCCGAGCAGTCTACCAGAAAGATGCCAATCCCGGATCTCAAAGAGATATCGAGGATAGTCACGAATGCGCACTGAAATGGAAAGATAAGAAAAATTGCTACCGTCAAAACTGTACATAAATTTACTATGAAAAAAAATTAAATTCCAGACTAACCGTCATTTCTGCCTCCCTTTTTTTTTTTAACAATAAAAACAGACATTGTTTCAATCAAACTTTTCTCTGCCCAATGACAAGTATGAGATCGTTCCCTGAGGCCTCATGCACACGGCTGTGGCCGTAATCACGGCCCGCGATCACGGGCACGGCCAGACGCCGACGGCTGCGGGCAACAACCCGCATTTTCGGCTCGCTCTCCTGCAGAAAGTATGGGAGCACAGCCCGTAAAACGCAAAAGATAGAACATGTTCTATCTTTTGCAGTACAGTTCTACGGCACGGACACCTATCCCTAGCGATACGGGAAGGTGTCCGCGCCAATAGAGCTGAATGGGTCCGTAATTGCGGACCGTATTACAGTCCGCAATTACAGAGATTTTATACGGTCGTGTGCAAGGGGCCTTACTGTCACTGATTTCCATAAAAAAGGAAGGGCAGATGACCCTCTGGGTAACCGAGTGAGAAAGAAATTAAAGAGGCTCTGTCACCATATTATAAGTGCCCTATCTCCTACATAAGGAGATGGCGCTATAATGTAGGTGACAGCAGTGCTTTTTATTTAAAAAAACAATCTATTTTTTCCACTTTATTAGCGATTTTAGATTTATGCAAATGAGTTGCTTTATGCCCAAGTGGGCGTATTTTTACCTTAGACCAAGTGGGCGTTGTACAGAGGAGTGTATGACGCTGACCAATCAGCATCATGCACTCCTCTCCATTCACTCAGCGCATAGGGATCCTGCTAGATCCTTATGTGCTGTCTTAGGCCCCATGCACACGACCGTGCCCGAAATCACGGCCCGCGATTGCGGGCACGGCCAGCCGCTGACTGACAGCCGCATTTTCGGGCCGTGCTCCCATACAAAGTATGGGAGCACGGCCCGCAAAATGCGAAAGAACGGACACGTTCCATAATTCCCGGAACATTTCCACGGCACTGACACCCTTCCGTAGTGCTACGGAAAGGTGTCAGTGTTCAATGAAAGGGAATGGCTCTGTTTTTGCGGACCGCAATTGCGGTCCGCAAAAACGGAGGTTTTTTGCTGTCGTGTGCATGGGGCCTTATACTAACACATTAACAATACTGAAGTGTTTAGACAGTGAATAGACATTCCACGGGATGTCTATTCACAATCTCTGCACTTCGTTACTGTTTCTATTGTAGTTACAGCAGAGGAAGCGTAATCTCGTTGTAACCTGTCATTTACAGCGAGATCTCGCGATATCACGCTTCCTCTGCTGTAACTACCACAGACAGTAACGAAGTGCAGAGATTGTGAATAGACATCCAGTGGAATGTCTATTCACTGTCTAAACACTTCAGTATCGTTAATGTGTTAGTATAAGACAGCACATAAGGATCTAGCAGGATCCCTATGCGCTGTGTAAATGAATGGAGAGGAGTGCATGATGCTGATTGGTCAGCGTCATACACTCCCCTGTACAACGCCCACTTGGTCTAAAGTAAAAATACGCTCAGTTGGGCATTAAGCAACTCATTAGACTAAATCTAAAAACGCTAATAAAGTGGTAAAAATAGATAGTTTTTTTTAAATAAAAAGCATTACTGTCACCTACATTATAGCGCCCACCACCTTATGTAGGAGACAGGGCACTTATAATGTGGTGACAGAGCCTCTTTAAGCTCATGAGAACAAAAATTGCTGACAATGATACTGTAGCTGTCAGGAAACTGCTTTCTAATCTGAAATGGAAATGAGAAGGTGTATTCCCATCTAACACATTTATGGCATATTTACAGGATATGCCATAAATGTCTGATCGAAAGGTTCTCTCCTGACATCTGCCATTGGGGGAATGTCGGGACACCCCCATACTCAGATAGTTGGCTGGTTCTGCAAAAAACGTCGGGTTCGGCCGACTGTAATCTAATGTGTATGGGCATTTTAAGGCCTCATTCACACATTGCATTTTTTTCAGTATTTTGCATTAGTATTTTGAAGACAAAATCTGAAGGGAACACAAAGAAGAGAATTATAAATCTTTTAGGATCCAGTCCTGGTTTTGGCTTACAAATACTGATGTAAAATACTGACCAAATCTGCAATGTGTGAATAAGGCCTTTGGCTGCACTAGCATGTGTGTTTTTGGTGTGGTTTTTTTATGATTTTTTTTTTTAATTACAGTTAATTATTTTACGATCATAAAAAAAATGTATTACTTTTTTAGCCAAAAAAGACATGTGTGAATACAGCCTTAACCATCCCTGCAGCACATTTTCACGATAAATTTCCTCAAATGTCAGCGACACAAATTATATCAATACACCAATAAATCTCTAAGGATGGATTCACACACGTCAGATTGTGTAGCAGAAATTCAGTTTTATTCATCTGGATGGGGCTTGCAGAAAACAACACCGATCTGATGAATGGAACAGATTTTCAGTCACAAAAATTTGTGCAACAAAATCTGCCACATGTGAATTCACTCTAAAATTACATTTTTTAACAACCCCTATCTTAAACTGGAATAAACTGGATTACACCCAATTTACATTATCAGATGATTTTGGAAAGCTACATTATGCCAAAATGTAACATATACATAGCTCCATTCTTGGCTACTTTGTATTACCAAAATTTAGAAACAAATTAGCGGCAAATCCACGGTAAAAATCTGTGATAAATCCCCAGCAGAATTGTACTAATGTGAATTTGAAAATCCGCAGCATGCCCTTAATTCTGCGCCAATATTTTCCCGTACATGTGGATGGGGTATTTAATTTACTGTAAATAGTTGCATATTTTCTGTGAAAGTCTGCTTCATGTGAAATCACCCTAAGGGGGCACTCACCATAAAATGTTTTGAGAGAGCATTTCATCATGCGACACCACTGGATAACAAGCGGCAGCCCCTCAGTGGGGAAAGGACTGATGCTGTCAATGTCCCTCATATTCTCCAAAACTTTGTCCAGCCCATGTAGAGACTCATCTGCTAAGGCCACTATTTCCAGATCCGACATAGCCCAAGTCAGGAGAGACTTCCGCATCGGGGTATTGCTATAAAGACGATGGGAGCGTTGGATGTATATTTCTATGTTTTTCTTTTCCAGGGACGTGTAAAGCTCTTCAATTTTTCGGGCTGGCAACAACTCCCCATGGTGTTTGCGGAGGGCAGCAACCTTGTCATCGAGCAGCCTTAACCTCTTCGCGCTCTCCTTACTCTCATCTTTCATGAGCTCATAGTTATCCCTCAGTTTCACTTCAAAGACATCATCCAAGAACGCAAATGCAAATTGTTTAACTCTTAGTACAAGGTCCGGAGGGAGAGGCTCAGGCAGAGTCCGCGGAGAACGATGAAGACCTTTCAGCCACTTCTGCACTGCTATGGTCTGATCAAGTATGCAGGAAAAGTCATAGCGGTGAGGAAACTCAATAGAAACGCTGGTAATATCCAGAACCCATGCGCGGTTCCTCTCTGTGAGAAGCGAGGTAAAGTGGCTTCGATGTAACAGCATTTCTTCCAGTTCAGGCATTCTCTGTGCCTCCACATCTTTAAACAGGAAGATATTGTGACCATCAGCATTGACTGCTACTTCCGGAGTGCGCAGCTGAAGAGAGCCGCCATGCTGACTGAGCCAGATTCTCTGAGCTCTAAATAGGAAATAATTCTCCTTGCAAACAGCAGCATGTAGCTTCACAGAGCTCAACTCCATTGTTATCTGCATTCCCCTTCGAGGAACGCTTGGACTTTCTGCATCTGGATTTTGTGACTGCTGAGGTGACTGAGGTGACTGAGGGGACGACTCTCCCGACACATCTCTCCCTGACAACTGGGCTTTCCTGGCTAAGGTTGTGACCAGCAGATCCCTGCTCTGCAGGGTGGACAATGTGTGCTGATACAAATACATGTGATCCCAGGGGCTCCAGTGCAAGACCAGCTCCTCCCCGCACTGCACCTATAAAAAGCAAAAAATAACACAAAACTATTTATTTTTATCTGGAAATTGGTTATTCAAATTGTCAGGCCTCATGCCATGATCATAACCATCGCAGGCTGTAATCTAGTGCACGCCAATGGAATTAACCCCTTATCATCGCAGCCAGTTTTGGCTTTTCTGACAATGCCCCATTTTTCAAATCCGACGTGTGAATTTACATGGTAATAACTCGGCAATGCTTTTACTTTTACTTATCCAAGCGATTCTGAGATTGTTTGTTTTATTGTGACACATTGTACTTTATGTTAGTGGTACGTTTTGGTCGATACATTCTGTTTATTTATTAAAAACACCAAAATGGAAATTGAAAATTTTGGAAAAAAAACAATTTTTTTATTTATTTAAATTTCTCTGCTTGTAAGACAGATAGCCATACCACATAAAATAATTCCGAATTAACATTTCCCATATGTCTACTTTACATTGCCATCCTTTTTTAAATGTCATTTTATTTTTGTAAGATATTAGAAGCTTACAAAGTCTAGCAGCAATTTTTCACATTTTCAAGGCAATTTCCAAAACTGAATTTTTTATGGACAAATTCATCTCCGAAGTGACTTTGAGGGGCCTGTATATTAGAAACTCCTCATTAATCACCCAATTTAAAAAAAACTGTACCCCTCAACATTTTCAAAACCGCATTTAATTAATTGTAATATGTTATAATATGAAAAAGACCCCCTCAAAAAAAACGAAAAAAAATATTTTTTTATTAAAACCTCTTTCGTCTTTTAGAAAATAGTGAAAAAAAATAAATAACAGTCAAACAATACATTTTATGTACCCAAAAATGGTGCAAAACCCCCCCACAAAAAACGACAACTTGTGATGCAAATTACAAGCCCTCAAAAAGCTTTGATGGTGGAAAAAAAAAATTGCTCTTGAAAAGAATATATGAAAAAAATTACTCAAGCTTGAAGGTCCAAAATGGGTTAAAAAATAAACAAATAAAAAATGATCAGGACACTTTTCAGCATGTTTTACTACCTCGGATTGGTTTTTACATGGAGGTTTGATCACCAAACAGTAGGAAGCATGAGTGTATAAGCTTTACTGCAATGAAAACTTCCAGTCCTACCTCTAAAGCCTGAATAGTGGTGTAGTAAGACAGGGACACAATGGAGAAGTAGAGCAATGGGTCATTATGGTCCTGAGCTTTACAGCACGGTTCCATTTTCTCAGTGATGGACTTCAACAGAGACGTGGCCACACCTTGCAGGCTCAGACTGCAGCTCTCTGCGCTTCCTACTAGAGTAAGGAGGTCTATCCTCACCTGAGCAGCACCTTGAGAAAAACGGCAAAAACATCATTTTACTTAGATACATTTTTAATACATAAAAAAATCATAAAAAAATGTGATTTTACACCTGTAGTCATTTTGGGCCATTGCATAACAAACATTCAAGAATGCACTCCGTGTCAACTGCAAAACTGCATGGCCCTGTGTGTTCCCTTTCACTGAATTTCCTTAAGGTTACTTCTTGTTTTCTGCAAATGATGTAAAGCTACTGCCAACCAATTCCCTCTGCCCCTCCCTACAGAGGGCTGAAGAGTGCACACTGCTTGTGACATGATTGCTGCTGCGCAGGGCACAGTCTGTAGCATTTCCTGTGCCTTTGGCCTGCATCGGTGGCTCTCCAGCATTTATTGTAATACAATTTGTAATGTAATAACTAACTGGCCACACCTATGTTTGTCATACCCGGGAATCATGGGACATGTAGTTACCAGACCTTCGGCAGCAGAAAGGACTTGTTACAGTCAAGATGACCGAGAGAAAACGCATTATTCACTTTTAAAAACCAAGACAGAGTCTGCAGGGGGAAAAGTTTAGTGTATAAATAACTTACCCACTAAAGTAGACAATGTGAACAAGTTCACATCTTCCACCCGGGCATCCACTTTCCAGAGAAGGGCTAACTTGGTGCTGAGCTCCTCACTCGGGCAAACAGGAGAGAGTGGGTCTTGTGAAGCTGGTACAGAATGTTTAGATGCTACAGGTATCAGACTCAGTACCCGCGAGAGACATTCTGCACATGTATCTGAAAATTCTGCCTGCAGTCCTTGCACGGTGGATTCTATGAAGAGTGTGTCATCTTGCATGATACCTACACCCAATGATTGGTTGTAGCTCCCCTGAAAACAAATAATCTATGCTTTATACTTATGACCAGTAAAAAAAATACAGTAATTATTTTACAGTGTGTTGCTATACAGACTCTGCTGCTACGGTAATACGCTGCGGATTTTCCGCAATGAAATCCGTTGCGGAAAATCTAGTTTTTACACTATGTTTGAACATACCCTAATGATGTCATACATAATAACACAACAGAGCTGGAAAATACAGACAAATCTTGTAAGCCATACTCTGCTTGTTCTTACCTGTAAGCTAAACGAATCAAGTACAAAAGCCTCGCCCCATACATGTGTGTTTATTGGGTGCAGCGCTTGCTGAATGTGCGAATCTTTGCCCACTCTCCAGCAGAGATTACTAACAGAGAGTAGCGCCCTCTGGTGGAGATTCTGTGTGCGCAGGTGCTTGAACTCTGCATGAGAAACAAGAGATTAGTAGCATCCTCTTCAACATCCAACACACTCGCATCTTGGTTGCACTATCGTTCCCAGTATTTCCCATTTCTACTGTTCGTTCAGACATGTGTCTACTGAATAAAGAAAACTAACTGCCGCAAAACGTAACGTACCCAGTGAAACGGAGGAAAATCCTACAGCAAAGGGCTGTGCTTCACCAAGCTGGACAGACACGTTGACATTAGAGATGTTGGAGTTGAAAACTATTGGAGCCAAAATCACAGGAAGAGGTCTAAAATGAAAAGACATTAAACATGTAAGACATATTGCCTGAATATTAAGATTAACAGGATTTATTATTTTTTTCTTTACTAATAAACACCCTTTTTACAAAACAAAGTACAAAGTAGGGACACAAGTCAGAAAAGTTTCCAGGAAACCGATTTATTCTCCTATAATGGAATACAAATAGAGGTTTGGAATAATGGCTTACGCTATAACCAGCCACGGATATTAGAGAATCTCAATGGAGAGCGTGACTGACAACTTCAATATACAATACTGTCCAATAAGTTATTACTGGTCGACAGTGAGCATAAAAACACAATCTAACATCTATGGTTAATATGGATTATTTTTCTGTGCTCCAATGCGTCTAAAATGAAAAACAAAGCAACTTTGCAAAGAGTTATGATTAAAAATATACTATTGTTTCGTGTATACAGCTCCTATGCAAACCTATGTGTCTCCATGCTTATAGACCAGAAACAAACACTTTGTGTAATCTAATCAAGCAGTTCTGTATTACTCCCCTGCTCTTGCCCTCTTATACCTGGACAGTGGTAAGCTATCTGTGTTTAAAGAAGGTTGTGTTTTTATACACAGCGGGTTATATATCCTTGAGGAGACTTCTGAACTCCATTTTTTAAACAGTCATGTCAGGGAAGGAGAGGGGACGAGACACAGGCACTCAGGATAGGAAATTGAGAGATGGGAGGAGGAAAGAGAGTATGCTTCATAAGAAACACGCATTGAGCTCTGTCCTAGCAGGTCCACAAGCAAGCACGGTGCAACCTCTTCAGGTTCAGATACATATTTAAAAACATATTGTTTAAAGAGGACCTGTCACTAGGTCATATAAGTTGACTGGGTTAACTCACCTGAATAGCGCTAACTCCCCAATTCCAGCACTGTTTTGTTTTTTTCTGGAGCCCCCATTCCAGAGATATGGCCCACTATTTAGTTGGCTCCCTATATACTAATTTCCTTTAGTCAGCCAAAGAGGTGGAGCTAGCTTCCCTGCATCTGATGCTGACCAATAAGCACGAGGCAGCTTGCAGGTAGTTCACGCCCTGTTGGCTAATTAGCATATAGGTAGCCAAAACAACAATGGGCCATATTTCTGGAACAGGAAAAGAAACAGTGATGGAATCTGGGAGACATTGCTATTTAGGTCAGTTAACCAGTTCAACTTATATGTCGTAGTGACAGGTCCTCTTTAGGCTAGTAGGATTTTTGAAAAAAAACATTCTATTACTAAAAATAATTCACAGGTAAGTACCAAAATAGACGTTTTAACCCAATTAACAATACCATATTACTAGAGTAAGGGACTGGGAAAGAGAACATTGGATTTATACACTGCAAGCAAAGATATTGGGCCTTGTGTTGCACAAAGCAATCAATTTGGAGCCCCATAGTATCTTCATATCTAACAAGGCAGATGGACAAATTATAATGAACTGGGTCTTAAGCAGAAAAAATCCTAAGAATTTAAGTGATTGCCTGTGCCATCATAGAAAAGACAATAGTCATCTTTAATTCTTTGCGATGGGACATATAGTGCTGGACGTCTGTTTTCTAGTCATACTGGGATATGAATGAAAAATACCAGTTCCCAAAGTCAGACAAAAATATTTAATGGAAAAGCCACTTAGTTATGCAGTTATAAATCCACTCATCTATCGCTGCATGAATTATCAGATTTCCTGTTCAGGAGTTTAGGAAAGCTGGGTAAAATCTTACATAAGGCTTATATCCCACTGCATTCTGGAGACCCATTATCCTGCCAGTAGCTGTTCCAGGTTTCTCTTCTGCTGAGATTTGTTATCCTTTTTGTATTATTAGATAATTGACGGACGTGAGGGAAAACCTCAGTTTGAATTAAGCATAAAAAATGCTAAATGAAAATTCTAAAAACTCGAGGACAACAAAAAGGACATTTACGCATGCTTATTTTTTTTACATTAGGAGATTACAATTTAAAGTGTAACTAAATTTTTAAAAAACTTTTGACATGTCATAAGTTTTGATCAGTGGGGATCTGAGCACTGAGACCCCCACGGATCGCTAAAACGAAGCGGCAGAATGAGTGTGAGTGAGCATTACTTTCTATTGAGTCCGCACACCGCTCCGACGAAAGCCGACCAGAAACTAAGCAGCACATCTCTCATACGAGCACTTCTGTCGCTTCGTTTTAGTGATCGGTGGGGGTCTCAGTGCTCAGACCCCCACCTAACAAAACTTATGACGTCACAATGACATTTAATTTTTTTTTTAAAAGTTTAGTTATACTTTAAATGTGCAACGTGAAAGAAATTAAAAAAGTACCTAGTCATTTAACTGTATTTAAACTACAATTAAAATGTACAAGTCGACAGTTTCATTCTATAAACATCAAAATAAAAAATAAAAGTGGCAAATTTCCCTACCGATTATTTTTGGTTGAGGCTTTAGAAACCCTGTGCATTTGGCGATCCAGCGCCAGCAAGCTGAACCAATGAGAGAACTCCTGGTGGCGGTAGTGAATAATGCAAGTATTAAGAGCCACGTTACTCTGGATATCGATAGAGGTGACCTAATAAGGTATAAAGAGTTAATCATTCATATAACATCAAGCGACTAATGTTTTTTTGATAACTTGAATCAACTTTGTGGTATTTTCTGAAATATTATCTAAATTCTGAAACTCCTTTAAATTATACAACATATGAATTTATGTCTTTCTCAAATAATAGGGACCATTTACACCTCACTGAGTTTCTCAGGACGGGCAGATGTTTCATCAACAGTCTAAAGCCAACCTAAGATGTTTTCTTGTCATGCATCCAAATAGTGACATGGAGAACAGCGCCTCACCTGAACACCAGCCTTCAAATGATTTAGGCAGAGGATCCTTTGTCGGCTCTGTGACAGTAACAAACCATCTAAAGACAAAAGCCATAGACAGTACAGTGTTATCTTCAATTTACGTTGCAATATTACGAGCAGCCGGACACTACAACTCCAAACAAATACCTAGAATATGAGCACTTAGGAAAACCTCATTTAGCAGCATAAAAAAAATAAAGAAATAACTTCTTAACTTAAAAGCCCCACACAGTTCATAATCTGCCAGCCAGATTTATAGGGTAGCATGTATAAATAGTGGTACCCGGTACTTCTATAACAAGAGATCCACTGTTGTCCCCAGTGGGTCGTGGCCTTTGTCCGCTAAGCAATGACTTAAGAAGATTTCATCCACTTCTTAGCAAAGAGGAGGGGCCAAAAATGTTTTATTAACAGCCACATAAAGGGGTATTCCAGCCACCAGCATTGGGCACAGCGCCCAACCGTTTCCAGCATCCCCATACACTTTAAATAGGGCGGCACTGCGCATGCCCAGCCTCTGCACCGTTCAAACTCCTCCTAGCCGCCTGTCTTGTGGGAACGAGGGACCGGGGTCCGCCGATCGGTGGTGGTCCCAGAAGTTAGATGCCCACCGATATAGCATTTTCCCCTATCCAGTGCATAGGTGAAAAATTCTAGAGGCTGGAATACTCTTTTTATCTATAATTACAATAGGGAACTCCGAAGTTTCTATTTAATATAGAGACAATATTGTCCATACACTACAGACAGAGTTCATCTTCAATGCCATAAAATTCTTCAATTCCAATTTTGCCCTTGAAATAGAAAACAGAAATGTGAAGGCAGACCTTCTATTAGGAGTTCAGAGTTCATTTGTGCCAGTTCCGAGGTGCCTATGAACTTTCGCATGGGCAGCTGATCCTCCTCCCGTACATAAGAAAATTTTAGGAGTTTCAGAGTCCAGTTTAAGTGCCTAAGAAATAAACAGGGGGTTAAAGCATCGACATGATTTGAAATCTATTTTAGCTTTTCATCACCACGTGCAGGAATTACCTTTGCTGACTGTTCATTGACAGGACAACCGTGCTGCTCTCAAACCCCACATCCAGCCTGCACGGTAGTCGCTCTACCAGCTGCAGCCACTTAGGAGCCGTGATTTCTCCTGTCAAGGAAAAGTTAAGTAATGTAGGTATTAAACGAGTGTTTCGACTGGTCATGACCAAATCATTTATCAGAATAGATAACTTTCTTGTTCACTGTTTCTGCAAACCTCATTCACGTGAATGGGACTGAAACAAATCTGCTGCATGTGAACATAACCTAAAGGCCTTTTTCCGTGGGCCAATGATCGGGCAAACGAGAGTTCATATGAACGCCCATTCCCGATCATTGCCCGGTGTAAACAGGACAAAGATCAGCCGATGAACGAGCAAATGCTCGTTCATTGGCTGATCAGCTCGTTTATGCGGTCAATAAAATGGCCGCTAGTCGGCAGCAGATCTGTGCTGCAGACATAAGGGAAATATATGGGAACGATCGCTCGTCCCCATATATAACTGATCATAACTCCTAGTGAAATGAGCGAGCGCCAATCAACGAGCGGTCTCATTCATCGACGCTCGTTTTCACGGCCCATGATGGCCTGCGTACAATGACCAACTCCTATAATAATTAAGATCATACACATAATGATACTTGATGCTTTTACCACGATAAGACTTCAACGTGTGAATATTCCCGAAATCATGGAGGCGCACATTTTCATTATTAAATAAAAAAAAACTTTAAGAGGGTCTGCTTTAAGTAGTAGTCACAAACTTTTCATTCCAACAATTGTTATACACATAATATTATTTATACAGAGTTATGTATAAAGTGATATGAAGCGGACATGTTCCAGCTCTGTCAACAATTAACTTGTGATGCCCTTGGTGCCAACCTGTGTTTGCCTGTTCCTCTGTACGGCTAGTCTCGCCAGTGTTCGCCTGCATTGCTGAAACCAGTCTATTTTGCAGCAAGTCACTGTGGAACAGACTCTCGTGCATCTCTGCGTGTAGGCTTCGCACCCTCAGACCGACGGCCTGTAAGCTCCTCTCGTTAATGCTGCATTCCAGAGTAAGTGCCAGGGAGAGCTCTGCCAGGCAGGCTTCACCCTACAATCATAGGAGTGAAAATGGTCAATAAAATTAGATATTTCATCTATGTCGGTTATGATGTTTTTTTTTTCTTTTTCAGAAAAGTTAATGGAATTATGGGGAGAAATGATCGTTAATCCAATCGTTCGATCACCATACAGTTTACAAATTGTCGGCAGCACGTCACCTGTTTACACGGGAGGGGGGAGGGGGAGGTGCTGCCGACTTCGATGGCTTAAGGGCTGCATAAAAGAGGTGATCAGCCGGCGAACAAGCATTTGCTCGTTCATTGGCTGATCGACGCCCTGTTTACCCAGAGCGATGATTGGGCGATCATTGGCCCATGTAAATGGGACTTAATTCTGCCATATAAGATCACAAAGCTGTTGGGGTTACCATTACAGAAATAATCCACCTGAATTTATCTTTTTATATGTAATAAGATAACAACAAGGGGTTAGGAGCTGAAAACCTTACTGATGTCCAAACGGATAGGTCCACGTTGGAAATCTCTAAACAGCGATAAAGGAGTTAATTTGAAGTCGGGTAAAATTTTATGGGCGGGTGAAAATTGTATTCAGAAAGGAGATGGATTTTATTTGAATCCTCACCTGCTTACTGCTCTTTAGTAACTTGCTCGCCAGCTGGTTAAGGCTCAGTGTGCAGTCCATTCTGCAAGTAAAACAGGAAACTATTAAAGCTTTTTTATCTATTCAGGGACAACCCTGTAATAACAAAAAACTTCTCAAGTTTTCTCAATAGCCCAAAAAAACAAACCTAGAAATGGAGATAGTTATCATCTTACAATTCTTGTATTACGGACTCATTTTCAGTTACATAAACCCTACCGAGGAAAGCGAATGGTTACCTTTGTCCATCACTGTCCAGTACAATGGCTGTCTTTGTTAAGGTCATGTGCCAGAGAGAATCTGAGACGGCCACGTTGAGAACCATGATGTTCACAGAGTCCAAGTGTACAGACAATAGCTGCAAAATAGAAAGATTTATGTCACCATTTCATATTAGTTCATATGGTAGTAATACAAATATTATACGTCCTAATAAAAATATATTCATAGGTGTAGTGGTCGGACTGGGAGACACCACGCTACCGCAGCAGAGAAGTGCAAAACAACTACTAAAAATAAAAAGAGTGTTCAGTATATGCCTTTTGGTGTAATTTCCCCCCAATTTTTAATCCCTATGAAATTGGGGGAAGTTTCATGACGATACAACTCTTCATCATGTGACCGATCCCGCTGTACTCGCTATACTACTGCTCCTGCTTGTACATGGAGTACAGCGGGGTCGGTCACGTGACAAAGTCATATCATCATCAAAGAAGGCTGTGCAACTAGACTTTTGGTCCCCGGGCAGCGCTATAAAAATTGATGAAAATCTCAGAATCAGCACGACGGGGGACGGAATGTATATTAGCAGTGCGCTCACATACTACACTGCTAATCAGATTTGGTCTCCGCATAACCCGTTTAAGCCACAAGCACCAGAACTGCTAAACTATTTGTTGAAAAAGAGCAACGTACTTGAGACAAAACTTTCAGTATTGATGGGTTAAAGGTTGCTTTCTCTGACGTAACTTCAGATGGAGCATCAGAAACCTGTGGTTGCGATGGCGATAACCCTTGTAGGTCTGTTCGAATGCGAACTTCTCCGAAACACAGAGCAAAGTAGTGACTGGAAGTAAAACAAATAAAAATGATGCCCCTGTCATACAAACTTACTGCCTGTTAGAATGAACTGCCCCCCACGAGTAAGAAAATCGACTAAAATAATAATGTTGAGAAATATTTATCGAAAAGCTACGGTGTCAAACGCAGTACTTACGGTAACTCATGGTTCAGCAACTTGCTAGATATCCAGATACTGTCAATTTCCTAAAATAAGTAAATGAATATTGATCTCAAATATGCCAGTGAATTTGACATTGCCCTTAAAAAAAACAACACAACCCAAATCCAAGGTGAATTCATGGAAAACAAAAGGTCAGTTGGCACAGTTTTTTGGCACTGATATTGACGTGGAAACCGCATCGGAATCAGCGCCAAAAACGGCCGAAATAGCCCTCCATTGATTTCAATGGGTGGCAGAGATGTTTATTTTTTTCCCAGATGGCTTTTAGCGGCTCGTGGAAAAAAAAATTGGCCAGTTACCGCCTCTGATTTGGAAACCACATCGGAATCAGCGCCATAAATGGTCGAAATAGCCCTCCATTGATTTCAATGGGTGGCAGAGACGGTTATTTTTTTCCCGGATGGCTTTTAGCGGCTCGTGGAAAAAAAAATTGGCTAGTTACCGCCTCTGATCTCCCATTGAAATCAATGGGAGGCAGAAAAACCACAGTCCTTGCATCAGCTTCAATGGCCGGAAAAACGCCCCCAAAAAACCCAGAAAAATACATGCAGGCAGTTTCAAAATCTGCCTCAAAATTCCTAAAGGAATTCTGAGGCAGAATTTTTCTGCCTGCAAAAAACGCTGTGTGAACTGGGCCAAAGGGTTGGGTTGTTGGTTTTGTGAAAGGGATGGGACACTATCAGCATGCTTACAGTCACAGTGACATATAAAGCCATATTCAGACCCAAGTTACAGCTGAGGAGATTGAGAAAGACTCCACCTTACAGACCCCTCTGTCAAGTCCTATTTGATATTATCATGTGGGTTTTTTTCATATATTCTGGTTTTTTTTTGGTCTTCTCGGATACGTATGTTTTAGAATATGTCGTTATTTCGATTAAAAAAAAGTGCAAAATACCAAATAAAGTGCAGATCATCATAGTGCTGTGCTGGGTACTATTGCACCCTTTAAAAGTGTGCACCACATGTGCTAAGTATTATGCATCCCAGTCTGAATGGCCACTCCTGAATGGCGCAATAGCGCCCGTTGAAACATAATACAATGACCATCTAACAATAATAAAATCTGTCCGACATGAAGAAAATATATATTATATAAAAAAAAAAAAAATTGATGCACATGCTCTCGCAATTTTCTACTCAATATTTTCCTATGAAAGGTTTCTAAGGTATTGCTTCTTGCAGATATCCCCCAGTGATCAGAACACAGGTCAATTACCCGGCTGACTCTGCTGTGTACACACCCAATGTACAGATCGAAAAAGTACAGGAAATGAGGAGACATTTTTCTGATCTACCGAACATTCTACTTAGGAAGTTTAATTCCGGTTCTTCCACAACACCGGATACACAACATGTTCTCACCAGGGTTTGCTGCTGCTGCTTCCCAAACTTCAAACTGATGTTTTGGAACCATAGGAATCCAAGGCTTCCGATTTTCAATTCTGCTCCGAGTTTCCTCTGACACCAGCTACTGGCCAGGCGATAAAGCAGCCATCTGCAGATGGGACACGAGGATTTGTTACACTTTATCTATGCGTGCGTAATAAATCGTATGAGGCCCTTTACCCTACAATACAATTTAATAGTAAATAGTTCTTGAACGGTTATATTCTGTCAAGTGGTAACAAAAATAGATCTGCGTTCTTCGTAATTATATCTGTTTCTGGAAAAGCTCGGCGACAACCATTGGAGCCCGATAAATAATTGTCACTCAGCTTGTAGGGAAGTATCAATGCATAAACAGGCTCTCGGAAGACTCGGAAATATGGGTATGTTCACATGGCGTATGTTTGAGGCAGAGAAATACGAGGCTGATTTCAAAGGGAAGCCAACCTCTGAATCCAGGCGTTTATGGAGCTGATTTTGGTGTTTGCAAGCGAATTTTGATGCATATTTTGAAGCGTTTTTTGTAGTGTCAATGAAAAATCAGCTCCAGAAATCCCTCCAGAAGTGACATGTATTTTTCCGTGTTTTTTTTTAAATTCAGCAGCGTACGGATACGGCTCAAATGAACAACGCAGTGTATTTACCATTTAAATCGATGGGAAACTGTTTGCGGGCTTACTTCAAGTGGATTTTGGAGAGAAATACGAGCCTTTTATGCTCCAAAATACGCCTGAAAAAAAGTTGTGTGAACATGCCCAAACTCTTGTAGGAGTTTTCCCAAAAACTTAGCAATTGCATGAGCACAAACCAAGAATTGGATCAAGGCTCTTTAAAAGGATTGTCTCTGTAAAGAAATCGATGACCAGTTGCTAGGATATACCATCAATGCTTGTCAGTGGGCGCTCTGACCGCTCCGATCCACACCGATTGCTTTCCAGATGCCGCTGCCACATTGTCACCTGACAGCTCAAAACATTTTTTTTTCCCCCAGAGGCCGCAAGTCGATTTTCTAGTGCTACTGCCACTTTGTTCTAGCAATTGAAAGGGGGTCACAGAGGTTGGGCTCCCAAAAATTCAACATTTAACATTGTGCATCAGCATTTTGTGTTGAGCGCATAGGAGGTTCAGTGGGGGCTTATTGTTGGCCACTTATCATGGTGGCAGCTCCAAAATTCTTTGTATAGAGCAAGTTGATGCTATTTTAAATGTTTTTAACCATGTATTGCGGTCTAATAAAATGTGTTTATTACAACTTATGTCACTTTATTATGCCAATATACATACCCAATCATTGTTGTTGAATGTTGATAACATTTCAACATTTCATATGGCATCAATGTCTTTACTTGGGCAAAAAAGCCTATGTAAAATAATTTCTTTCATAGTAAACTTTCACCAATTGCATAATTAAAAAATAGGGGGAAAAACAGTAAATTGAGTTTTAAGCGTATAACAGTATGACATCCACCTATTAATCTTCTGTGAAAATGGGCAACTAACGATGTAACAAGTGTATGCCAAGTATGTAGGGTGTCAAGCTGATGCACAAAGTGTTAAAATGGAATAAAACGTGTGATGACAGCTCAGTTAGGCAGCGTTCACATCAGCGTTGGTTTCCGTTGAGAGGTTCAGTCGGAGCTTTCCGTCGGGGAAACCTCTCAACGGAAAGGCAAACGGAAACCATAGCTTCCTTTTGCATCACTATTCATCTCGATGGTGAGGGATACATTGCTAATGGTTACCGTTTGTCACCGTTGTGAAACGGTTCCGTTTTTCTACGGAATCAATAGCGCAGTCGACTGCGCTATTGATTCCGTTCAAAAAACGGAAACCTTACACAACTGTGACAAACGGAAACCATAAGCAACGGAAGTGTTACCATTGAAATTAATGGTAATGCAAACGGAACCTACGGTTTCCGTTTGCCTTTCCGTTGAGGGGTTCCTCCGACGGAAATGTCCAACGGAACCCCTCAACGGAAACCAACGCTGATGTGAACAGGCCCTTACACAGCTCTGTCTATCAAATCAGATACAAATGTAACCACTTCTTATTATATTTTCCAGTGGTTAAAGCACAGAGGAGCCATCTCCAGAACAGATCGATCACGAGGAGCCGCACAACTACTGCTTCTATAGGCTGTATATAACCTTGATCCGCGGCACTGGTATTTGGAAGAAAAACATTCATACCAAGTTTTTTGCCATTGAAGAGAATACATAAGTGCTGGACAAAACCCGGCATCAGGTCACCATGGCAGGAAAAACGGCCCTGGAAACAAGGTTTTGTTTTTTGCCTTCTATGCGGGATGCGGTCACTGCCAGTATCAAGTTTTATCTCTCCCAGCAGAAGTAGTTATAGACCACTCCAGCCAAGCAGAGAAAGAATACAACCCTTGTCATACCATCAGCTGTGTGATCCTCCTGCATTGGCTAGCAGAGACATCTGCAAGAGGCACATTGCAGAGTGAGTACATAGGGGCCTTACTGTCACTACAGCAGGAGGGGTGGGCTGGGAGGTCCACTGTGGCTAATGGGAAAGTGGTAAGAAGGCCTGCTGTGACTGCTGGAAATATGGGGAGGAGGCCTGCTGTGACTACTGGGAAAGTGAGGAGGAGGCCTGCTGTGACTGCTGGAATAGTGGGGAGGAGGCCTGCTGTGACTGCTGGAATAGTGGGGAGGAGGCATACTGTGACTACTGGGAAAGTGGGGAGGCGGTCTGCTGTGACTTCTGGGGAAGTGGGGAGAAGGGTTGTTGTGACTACCAGGAAAGTGGGGAGGTCTGCTGTGGCTACTGGAAAAGTGGGGAGAAGGCCTGTTGTGACTACTGGGAAAGTGGGGAGGAGGCCTGCTGTGACTACTGGGAAAGTGAGGAGGAGGCCTGCTGTGACTACTGGGAAAGTGGGGAGGAGGCCTGCTGTGACTACTGGGAAAGTGGGGAAGGGTCCTGTTATGAATACTTGGAAAGTGGGAAAGAGGCCTGCTGCGACTACAGGAAACATTGGGAGGAAGCCTGCTGTGAATACTGGGGAAATGGGGGGGGGAGGCCTGCTGTGACTACTGAGGAAGTGGGAAGAAGGGCTGCTGTGACTACTGGGGAAGTGGGGGTCGTTATCTACTCTGGCGACTGAAGAATTATAGGGAAGTGTGAGGAACACAATTTTCACTCCTAGAGGGGAAGAGTGGGCACAGCTGTAACTACCAAGGGGAATTCTATACTCACTACTGGGGGAAAGCTTAAGTGACTTGTGAGGCCATGCTTACACATTCCCACCCAGTTGCTTGATGCTGGGACCTGAACCGGATTGCGTGGACCTGGTCACCCGTTGCTGTGAGCGTAACATTAGGTACAATAAATGAGATTTGTCTGATTTAAAAAAAATAAAAATATATAAAACACTACTCGCAGACTTTACATTGCCATTTTATTTTAAGTGGCGTCCCTGGAGATTCTGTGCCGAATTAAAAGAATAAAACGGTGTATTTATAGTAAAGGAAGTATGTATAGCCATTTACAATTTATGATCACCTACTTTATTCATTAGGAGAATGAAAATAAAATATTTAGGCATGCAATGTAATAAGAGAAAAAACACCAAGGACTAAAGGTAATGAATACTAAACAAAATACAGAAGTGTCCTAAATATTATAGCGTGATCTGTCTTGTGTAAACACCACAAGCATACCACCGTAAAGCCCTGTGTCAATAAGCTGCAAATAAGCCTAGCATTGTGTGAGGTGCAGGGTGGATCCATGATAACATAGTATTACACCTCAGATATCTATATCCTAAAATACCAGCAGTCTTTCTACAATGCATTCTACACAGACATGAAATAGTTACGTGGGTGTCAGAAATATCTGACAAGTGATCAGCTGATCTAACTTATACGTATGGCCAGCATAAGGCTACACTATTATTGCCCAGAAAACGCTGTCCATGGATGCCATCAAATCGCTTCAAAATCTCTTGTAAATCACTTGTTAATGTTCTGATTACTCTGTGGAAAAAAATCTTATTAGAAAAAGTCTGGATGTAGCCTACGTCTTAAAGGGCCTTTTACACCTGACGATATTCGGCCGGTGCAGCGAGCGCCGATGAACTAGACATCGTTGATCGGCGCTCGTTTGCTCCTGTCACACGGAGCTATGGATGGGGAGGAGCAGTCGTTACTCCGATCACTCGTCCCCATACATTATCACGTCGGCAGCGCGTCTCCCTGTTTACACACCAAGGTGCGCTACCAACAACGATAATATTTTACTTTTTTAAAATGATACAACCAGCAGTTGATCGAGCGTTTGCGCGTTCATTTGCTGATCGCTGCCCTTTTTACAAAGGACAATTATCGGCAACGAGCGTTATATAATTGCTTGTCTGCCCGATAATCGTCCAGTGTAAAACCGCCTTTATAACTCATGCACACATCTGAGCATGGAGAATGTACGGCAATGTGCGGAGGCGCCTACATGCTCAGTGGGAGTGCTGTATGCGCGGCGCCATTCTCCCCTAAACGCAGCAGATAATGCCTCTGTACATACAGCACATGATGGAGCTTGCCACAATCCTTTTCTGTTGGATTCGTACGGAATACTACAAAGAAAACCTTCTTATGTTTCCGTTGAAATTTGAGGCATAGGTACAGTAAAAGTCCCATGCACTTGAATGGGAGCCTTATTACAGCTCTGTACAAAATGTGAGTTCACTGCGCCATCCATGAGTTGGAAATAATTGTTTTGGCGCCATAGACACACAGTAATGATATACGTACTAATTATTGGCCACCTTTACATGACTGCTCTGACCTATTTCAGGTGCGTTATTATAAACTTGGGGCACATTTGAGACAAAATTAGGCTACACCCCCAAACGAACAACTGTCATCACCAAAGAAAAAATATGGCAGCGAGATGCTTTATAGGTATGTTGTAAGAGCTTGTACCTCAATGTGTGTCATACCCGGAATAGTACATATATAGGAGATGTGTGTCAAATATATGAGGTAAATTATGGCTATGTAAAAGAGATAGGGGCAAAGACAACACATATGGAGGAGGGCAAAGGTGACACATATGTGGGCAAAGATGACATATATAGGGCAGAAAAAGGCAACACGTATGGGGCAGAGGTGACATGAATGGGTCAAAGGCGACACGTATGGGGCAAAGACACGTGAAGTGGAGCAAAAGCAACACGTGGGGAGAGGCAACACAATTGAGGGGGCAACAGGTATGGGTGGGTGATAGATAATATCTATGGGTGGTTGACAGATGACATGGATGTATGGGTGAGTGATAGGTGACATGTGTGGGTGACAGGTAATATCTATAGGTGGGTGACAGGTGATATGTATGTATGGGTGAATGATAGGTGACTTGTATATGTGGGTGACAGGGGACATGTATGTATGTATGGGTAAGTGATATGTAAGACATATGGGTGGGTCACAGGTGATATATATGGGTGGGTCACAGGTGATATGTATGTATTGGTGGGTGACAGACGACACATGGGTGGATGACAGATGATATTAGTGACAGGTGGTATGTATGGGTGGGTGACAGGTAATGTGTATGGGTGGGCAACAGGTGGTATGTATTGGTGGGTGACCGGTGATATGTATGGGTGGGTGACAGGTGGTGTGTATGGGTGGCAGGTGGTGTGTATGGGAGGCTGACAGGTGGTGTGTATGGGTGGTTGACAGGTGGTATGTATGGGTGGCTGACAGGTGGTGTGTATGGGTGGCTGACAGGTGGTGTGTATGGGTGGCTGACAGGTGGTGTGTATGGGTGGCTGACAGGTGGTGTGTATGGGTGGCTGACAGGTGGTGTGTATGGGTGGCTGACAGGTGGTGTGTATGAGTGGCTGACAGGTGGTGTGTGTGTATGGGTGGGTGACAGGTGGTGTGTATGGGTGGGTGACTGGTGATGTGTATGGGTGGGTGACTGATGATGTGTATGGATGGCTGACAGGTGGTGTGTATGGGTGGCTGACAGGTGGTATGTATGGGTGGCTGACAGGTGGTGTGTATGGGTGGCTGACAGGTGGTATGCATGGATGGCTGACAGGTGGTGTGTATGGATGGCTGACAGGTGGTGTGTATGGATGGCTGACAGGTGGTGTGTATGGGTGGCTGACAGGTGGTGTGTATGGGTGGCTGACAGGTGGTGTGTATGGGTGGCTGACTGGTGGTGTGTATGGGTGGCTGACAGGTGGTATGTATGGGTGGCTGACAGGTGGTGTGTATGGGTGGCTGACAGGTGGTATGCATGGGTGGGTGACAGGTGGTGTGTATGGGTGGCAGGTGGTGTGTATGGGTGGCTGACAGGTGGTGTGTATGGGTGGTTGACAGGTGGTATGTATGGGTGGCTGACAGGTGGTGTGTATGGGTGGCTGACAGGTGGTGTGTATGGGTGGCAGGTGGTGTGTATGGGTGGCTGACAGGTGGTGTGTATGGGTGGTTGACAGGTGGTGTGTATGGGTGGCAGGTGGTGTGTATGGGTGGCTGACAGGTGGTGTGTATGGGTGGTTGACAGGTGGTGTGTATGGGTGGCTGACAGGTGGTGTGTATGGGTGGCTGACAGGTGGTATGTATGGGTGGCTGACAGGTGGTGTGTATGGGTGGCTGACAGGTGGTGTGTATGGGTGGCTGACAGGTGGTGTGTATGGGTGGCTGACAGGTGGTGTGTATGGGTGGCTGACAGGTGGTGTGTATGGGTGGCTGACAGGTGGTGTGTATGGGTGGCTGACAGGTGGTGTGTATGGGTGGCTGACAGGTGGTGTGTATGGGTGGCTGACAGGTGGTGTGTATGGGTGGCTGACAGGTGGTGTGTATGGGTGGGTGACTGGTGATGTGTATGGGTGGGTGACTGATGATGTGTATGGGTGGCTGACAGGTGGTGTGTATGGGTGGCTGACAGGTGGTGTGTATGGGTGGGTGACAGGTGGTGTGTATGGGTGGCTGACAGGTGGAGTGTATGGGTGGCTGACAGGTGGAATGTATGGGTGGCTGACAGGTGGTATGTATGGGTAGCTGACAGGTGGTGTGTATGGGTGGCTGACAGGTGGTGTGTATGGGTGGCTGACAGGTGGTATGTATGGGTGGCTGACAGGTGGTGTGTATGGGTGGGTGACAGGTGATGTGTATGGGTGGCTGACAGGTGGTGTGCATGGGTGGCTGACAGGTGGTATGCATGGATGGCTGACAGGTGGTGTGTATGGATGGCTGACAGGTGGTGTGTATGGGTGGCTGACAGGTGGTGTGTATGGGTGGCTGACAGGTGGTGTGTATGGGTGACTGACAGGTGGTGTGTATGGGTGGGTGACTGGTGATGTGTATGGGTGGGTGACTGATGATGTGTATGGGTGGCTGACAGGTGGTGTGTATGGGTGGCTGACAGGTGGTGTGTATGGGTGGGTGACAGGTGGTGTGTATGGGTGGGTGACAGGTGGTGTGTATGGGTGGCTGACAGGTGGAATGTATGGGTGGCTGACAGGTGGAATGTATGGGTGGCTGACAGGTGGTATGTATGGGTAGCTGACAGGTGGTGTGCATGGGTGGCTGACAGGTGGTATGCATGGATGGCTGACAGGTAGTGTGTATGGGTGGCTGACAGGTGGTGTGTATGGGTGGCTGACAGGTGGTATGTATGGGTGGGTGACTGGTGATGTGTATGGGGGACACTGACATGCATCATGCTTGGGATAGCAGGTAGAGGCACAGCAGTACAGACGTCACCGGGCCGTGTGCGGGTATAGTCGGGTTCTGACAGCACAAGTGACACCTCAGCGCCACGTCTGACAGCTCCACCCGGCAGTCCCAGACTGTGTCCGCTCCGCAGGCCCGCTCTCTTTATCTCTACCCGGGGTACCCACCGTCCTAACAGCAGGGCGCAGACCACCAGCAGCAGCAATGCCAGCAGCACCGCGGAGATGATGGGCATGGTGCCTACCCCGGAACCCCGGCCACCAACCGACCGGCAACTGACACTGTCACACCGATCCGGGAGAGCATGGAGGCCCCTCCTCCTCCGGGGGGGGGGGGGAGGTAGAGGCCGCCACTATCCCGGGAACAGGAAGTGAGAGGGGGCAGAGCGCAGCAGCATCATGTGAGGAGGAGGAGGAGAGCGGACTGCGAGGTCCTGTGCCCTGTGTGTGCCATGTAATGGAGCCTGGCATGATAACTGATAAATACCAGTGCTGATAATGATGGAGAATGTATCAGACAATCGCACAAATGATATTGAGATTTTTTTGTTTTCTATAAATTATCTATTCCTTTCATCCACAATAAATGATACTTTTATATTAATTGCGTTTTTCTTTTACACTGAGCAGTTATCAGCATGATCGCTCAAACCATAACAACGATGTTTTTTCAAAAGAAAGGACGGACAATCGATGGTTCGAAAAGTCGTCCATCAAGGAAGTGCTGGTCGGTTGTGTCAGGACGATCCTTGCTGTGGTCTGGAGTGTCATTGTTGCTTATAACGATGGCTGTCGGTGCGTCTACGAGCGTCATTTACCGATAACAATTTTGATAGCAGCGCGATCGATGATCAATGTTTATCGCTGATCCTATTCTTTATTCTCACTGGCGACTTGTCATTATGATAACATAAACTGTAGCAATAATTAGCTGGTGTAAACAGGGCTATTCCCAAGGTTAATATGAATCACCTATGCACAGGATGGGTGATAAATGTCTTATTGCTGGGGGTCCCTCCAATTGCTAGAACTGGGGTCCCAAACCTGTTCCTCCTAACTGCACAGCCCCCCCCCCACCCGCATTGAGGAGGTGAATTAACCCCTTAATGACCGGGTCATTTTGCACATTAATGACCAAGGATTATTTTTTGTTTTTTCACAGTCGCATTCCAAGAGTCGTAACTTTTTTTTTATTCCGTCGACATAGCCGTATAAGGGCTTGTTTTTTGCGGGACGAGTTGTATTTTGTAATTGTACCATTTTTAGATGCTTATAATATATCGATTAACTTTTATTAACTTTATTTTAGGAGAGTATTGAAAATAAGCAGCTATTCCAGCATTGATTTTCACGTTATAAATTTACACCGTTTACTATGCAGCGTAAATAACATGTTACCTTTATTCTATGGGTCGGCACGATTACGGGGATACCAAATATGTAAAGGTTTTATATGTTTTCCTACGTTTGCACAATAAAAAGCCTTTTAGAAAAAAATTACTTGTTTTTGCATCACCGCATTCCAAGAGCCGTAACGTTTTTATTTTTCCGTCGATGTGGCCGTATGTAGGCTTGATTTTTGCGGGCCAATGTGTACTTTTCATTTTGGGGTACATAAGACTTATAGATTCATTTTTATTTAATTTTTTATGGGGGGAATGGGAGAAAAGAGCGAATTTTGCCGTTTTTTGCGTTATTTTTAGACGCCGTTCATCCGGCAGTTTAATTAATGTGTTCATTTTATTGTTCAAGTTGTTACGATCGCGAGGATACCATATATGTGTAACTTGTTTTGACACTTTTACTAAATAAAACCACTTTTTTATTTGATTTTCACTATAATAATAATTATTTTTTTTCACCAACTTTATTTAACTGATTGACATTTTTTTTTTTTTAGTCCCACCAGGAAACTTCACTATGCGATCTGTTGATCGCATATATAATGCTTTGGTATACTTAGTATACCAAAGCATTATTGCCTGTCAGTGTAAAACTGACAGGCAACCTATTAGGTCATGCCTCCGGCATCGCCTAACAGGCAGATGCTGAAGGCAGACCTGGGGGTCTTTGTTAGACCCCCGCTGCCATGGAAACCCGACGGCAACCCGCGATTTCTTTGCGTGGGCGCCGATGGGGTGACAGAGGGAGCTCCCTCCCTCTGTCAAACACATTAGATGCCGCTGTCACTATTGACAGCGGCATTTAATGGGTTAAACTGCCGGAAACGGAGTGCACTTCGATTCCGGCAGTTGCAACAGGAGCCAGGCTGAGTATAACAGCCGTGCTCCTGCCGCTGATCGCGTGGGTACACTGGCAGTACCCGCGCCATCACAGGACGGATATATCCGTCCTCCTGCGCGAACTAGCAGCTGCTGAGGACGGATATATCCGTCCTTCGGTGTTAAGAGGTTAAAGGAGCGCAGGATCAGAATTCACTCCACAGGCGCCACTCACATAATAAACCAAAATAATAATAATAAACAAAAATAAATAAAGACACAAGATCATTTGGAATAAATAAGGCTGTGGTATTTATTAAGGGTTACCAAACAAACAAACAGAAAATAATTAAAACCCATAAAACAAAGGGCTTAGGCCTCATTCACACGACATATACAAAGGAAGGACCCTTGTAGTTGGTGGGCATATGTTTACATTGAAAAAATTGATTTGCCTACCGGCAAAAGAAGCCCTGTTTTCCAACTCTCAAGATTGAAAATAGAAAATAAAAAATATTTATTAGGTTTATGCAACAAGAACAAACTACATAGACGTAAAAACAAGGTCCAATGCTGACTGCAAATCGGCACAGTGCAGAGTATAAGGAGCCTGGAGTCAACGGCTGCAGCACGTTGCACTCAGCCCACAATTAGATTAGAGGAGTCAGCAGGACAAGTACTTAAAACAAGGAAGGAAGCCCCCCCGACATGTTTCGCTACGATGTAGCGTCTTCAGGGGTATCGGGGCTACTGACAGCGCACGGCGAAAAGTCAGTGTTTAAATGTATAGTGGAGTTGCTCCACGTGTTCCCCTGATTGGCCGCCGGCCAATCAGAGACAGGGCAGGGGACAAGCCCTCTGATGGATGATGGACGTCCCACGCCACCAATGGCTGACTAGTTCCACTAGCCAATGGGGATAGAATAAAGCGCACAGGCGCATTGAGGTGAAAGCAAGTAAGTTACTGCTAATTGACTACTTGCTATTGACGCGCATGCGCAACAGCAAGAGTAGAGGTGATAGAGAAAATCCCACATTTCAGCGGCTGTCACAGTGAAATTACTGTCATAGTAATAATGGCCAATCAGAGAGGGGGCAACAGTCGAGCCCCCAATTAAGTAGTGGACGTCCCGTATCACAATTGCCGACCACTCAGAACAGCCAGCAAGATCACAGCAGGCGCACACTTGCATAGGGATAAGATATAAACATCATTGCGAATGAATGCACGCCAAAACCAGGCCTGCACTCAGAGACAGTGTAAGGAGATCCAATATGCCGAGGAGCTATATTAATAGCCTGCCAGCGTGAGTAGTAGCGATTTTTGGGAGCGGATGGAGCAACTATATTACTCTGTAGCTAGAGGGTCTAATAAAGATAGCATAGACACGACTGTGTCAGTTCCTAAACATAGAGCTAAAATTATGTAGGAGTAGTTGTTGCCTACAAACTAAAGTACATAGATCAGTTAGTAGAATTGATGTAAAAAAATAGAATGAATGTTTGGTTCAAAAAGGGTCCTGTTTTATAAAAGAACAGGTCCCAAGATATCTAGTGATCATACATAGTACATAGGCAAAAGTGCCATTTTAGATGCCGGTGGCCTAGACTCGTAACGTAATAGGCGCATATGTTTTCATAAAAACGCGGCATAAGTGAAGCCCTCATTAAGACCTCCTGGGCTAAGAGAGCCCATGCGATTGATCCAACGCGCCTCCTCCTGGAGCAGCTTACGGTCCAAATTACCCGCTCTTGGGCCAAGTTTAACCTGTACGATGCCCCAAAACTGCAACGAACTGATATCTCCATCATGAACATAACGTATATGTCTAGATAGAGGTGTATCCTCTCTATTATTAATGGTGCTGAGGTGTTTGGATATTCTCCTCCTCAGCTCCTGTATGGTCTTGCCCACATAAAACTTGGGACAGGAACATTTGGCGATGTAGACAACTCCCTTACTCCGACAATTAATGAATTGTCTAACCTGATATGTTCTATTATCGATGGGATTGGTGAACTGTTTGGTGGTAGGCATTAAATGGCAGAAGGAACAGCGGCCACATGGATGAGAGCCTATGACCGATGTCTTCAGCCAATTTTTGGAGACAGTGGATAGTCCAGTATGATGACTATGCACCAAGTAATCACGCAGATTCCTACCTCTGTGGTAAGTGATGGTAGGGACAGAAGGTACAAATCCCAGGAGATCGGGGTCGGACAAGAGGATTGGCCAATGGCGTTCAAGAATTCTACGAACCTGTTGGGAGCCCGTGTCAAAAGTGCCAATACATCTGACACTGGCAGTTCCACAGGACCCAGTAGCGGCAGTAGTGTGTTGTATACTCGCGGATTTGTGTTCAGAAAGTAGATCATTTCTATTAGTGGCTCTTGCTCTGGCATAGGCTTTGTGTAGCCATTTCCTAGGATAGCCCCGTGCTAAGAATTTAATAAATAGGCCATTGCACTCTAGTTCAAAAGCCTCTTCATCGGAACAGTTACGTTTAGCACGAAGATATTGTCCGATAGGTATTCATTTTTTAAGAGCAGGGGGGTGGTAGCTATCCCAATGCAAAAGGCTATTAGTCGCCGTAGATTTGCGTGAGATGTCAGTATGGACACCACCAACAGGGTCCAAGGAGATTTTAAGGTCCAAAAAAGTGATTTCTTTTTCGTGAATAACATGAGTGAATTTCATGCCAATGTGATTAAGATTAAGTGCATGCATGAAGTCATGAAAGGTGTTAAGGTCACCATCCCATAGGAGGAGAATATCATCAATATATCTCCCCCAGAATAGGATGTGACAAGTGTAACAGGCCAGTGTGTCAGTGAAAACCATAGTATCTTCCCACCACCCCAGAAATAAATTTGCATACGTAGGTGCGCAAATAGTGCCCATTGCTGTTCCTTTGATTTGCTGATAGAATTTATGGTCAAATAAGAAATAATTATGTGTAAGAAGAAACCGAAGAAGTGTTAGAAGAAATTTATTGTGTGTATGGAATTGAATACCCTTAGTACCCAGAAAATGTGCAACTGCTGTGAGGCCAAATTGGTGTTGGATATTTGTATAAAGTGACTCCACATCAATACTGGCTATGAAAGTGGAGGGGGTGACATGTATCTCTTGGATCCTGTTAATGGTGTCCTTGGTGTCCCTTAAATAGGAAGGGAGGGAGGTGACAAATGGCGAGAGAATCTCATTCGGGTACATGCTTATGCCCTGGGTGAGACTATCATTACCAGATACAATGGGTCTCCCTGGTATTGGGCGGACCATCTTGTGAATCTTAGGCAGAGCATAGAAGGTTGCTAACGTAGGGGTGGAATTATAAATCCGTTTGAATTCCTCGTTACTTATCATATTTTGTATCTTAGCTGTGTCGAGTAACACAAAGAGTTCATTCAAGAAAAGATCCGTTGGATTTTTGTCCAGAATTGAGTACGTAGTAGTGTCGTCCAACAGTTTGTGCACCATGGCCACATAGTCGTCATGATCCATAATGACGATATTGCCCCCCTTGTCAGAGGGCTTAATGGTAATGTGTTCATTGTCTCGGAGTTCATCCAGAGCTATTCTCTCCATACTACTAAGATTAGAGAGTGCTCTCTTTTTATCTGGTCTAATTTTTTTCAAGTCGGCACACACCAGTTTAACGAAAACGTCCAGGTGGGCATATTGTGAAAAAGGTGGAGTGAGTTTAGATTTCAGACGTAGTGATGAAAAAGGACCAACTGCTGTAGTAGGTCCAAACTCATTCTCGTATAATAGGCTTTCAAGATCCATGAGTGTATCACGTTCCATTTTGTTACTGTCTTCCATATTAAAGGTATTATTTTTAAAGTATTTATGTAGAGCTATTTTTCTAGCAAATAAGTTGACATCTTTGCTCCAGGTAAATTCATCAAATAATGGAGTGGGGGTGAAAGACAGACCTTTTCGTAACAGTGTCAGCTGAGAGTCACTTAATTGTACAGAGGAGATATTATACACCTGCATCTGGTCACTTATATTCTGTGCCTGTGACACAGAGGATAATCTTAACCCAGATTCCATCGAGGGTTCGTAGTCCCTAAAAAAGGAAAAGTGTTCGGTGGTCCATTTATATTTGTCGTAGTACCCGTAGGGCATTTGGACACCATGGGGGTTTGACTGGAACCGCTTGCAATGATGCGGGGTGTAGGAAGTGCACTTGCAGCAGTAGATGAGATAGGTACTGAAAAAGTTGATAATGAGGGAGAGTAAGAGGAGGTGGTAGTATTCGGATATGACTGACATTTTGTATTAGATCTCGTTTGTACTGTACTACGTTTTGAAGAATTGAATCTATTGGTAGTATTTTTGCGCTTAGTGCCCAGTTTAGAGTTGGGGGACCGTACAGTATCGTCAGTACCAGATACCTCCGAATCAGAGAAGTCAGTGAAGACTTGCACACGTTTACGGACAAATTGTGATTGTGTTTTGTATGAATACACTTGGCCAATATCAAAGTCCTTACGATCTCTGATATATTTACGGTGCTTCCTCTCCTTTGTAATTTCTCAATGTTTTTTTGCAATTGGATTTCACAGTTGTTAAATTCACTCAGGGAATTGAAACCCTGAATGTCGCCAATCTCTTTCTCAAGTTGCTGTGCAGTTTTATTGTATTCCCGCTTTTCAAATTCCAGGAGGTATTGTAATAATTTTAAAGAGCTTTCAGTTAGGAGCTCTTCCCAACCTTTGATGAACTCTGCGATAGGAGTTTAGAGTTATATTTATACGAAGACCTCTATATACAATTTTTTGCTGTATATATGTCTCCAAACTCACAATTTCCCAGCAGGATCTAATATACCTCTGGTACGTTTTTTGTAAATCCCTAAACGCAGTGTGTATATCAAATTGGTGTAATGGCACGTTGGCGGTAGAAAACACATATGCGGCTTCTGCAGAGATTGTCTCTGAATTGAACCTCCTGTTAAGGAAGCCTGCCATAGTCAGGATATAGTGTGTAATTGTATACCTCCAGTGTATGGAGAGTCCTCAGAATGGGTGATTAACCCTGCAATTAGTCGATATATACAAAGGAAGGACCCTTGTAGTTGGTGGGCATATGTTTACATTGAAAAAATTGATTTGCCTACCGGCAAAAGAAGCCCTGTTTTCCAACTCTCAAGATTGAAAATAGAAAATAAAAAATATTTATTAGGTTTATGCAACAAGAACAAACTACATAGACGTAAAAACAAGGTCCAATGCTGACTGCAAATCGGCACAGTGCAGAGTATAAGGAGCCTGGAGTCAACGGCTGCAGCACGTTGCACTCAGCCCACAATTAGATTAGAGGAGTCAGCAGGACAAGTACTTAAAACAAGGACGGAATCCCCCCCGACATGTTTCGCTACGATTTACACGACAAGGTCCGAGTGTCGGCCAGGAAAATCGGCCGTTTTTGGCCGATTTTCCCAGGCCGGTTTGCATCGGTTCCGATTCCGTTCCGGGCCGTGTTGCCGTTTTTACCGGCCGATTTGGACCCGATTTGCATCCGTTTTTTTCCCTGACCGGTTTTTAGTCGGATGAATTTTTTTATATTATCTTCACATTACTAATAATGTTCATTCTTTACTTCATTAGTTTTCAACATTCTTTTGTATGTCCCCCTGGACAGAGCGCTTGATGTCTCTGTCCATATCTGGATAGGGACATCAGGGGCAACTCCTGAAGTGGAATCTCCATGTGGCCGGTGATTCCGCTTCAGGAGTTTCCCCTGATGTCACTGTCCATATATGGACAGAGACATCAAGCGCTCTGTCCAGGAGCGGAATCCCCGAACACACGGGGATTCCGCTCCTTCAGGGAGCTAAAGTAGGCGCCGTGATCCCATGTGGCCCCTTTGCTTTACATTCATTGTCTATGGGGCTGATGGAAACAGACGAGTGTTGTTCTCGGCTACATCCGTCAGTCCCATGGATGTTGAATGGAACGGCAGCACACAGTCCTCTCCATTCAAAGTTCTCTTCACTGCGGGGGTGCAGTTAGGAGGAATGGGGGGTTTCGGGACCCTGGTTCTAGTGATTGGTGGGGCACCTGTGGATATGTGATAAATGTTAATCTTGAGAACACCCCAATAAACGTTAGTAGTAAACACTATAATCGTAGCATGGAGCTTAATTATTATCCAAGAAAAGTGCATGTGGGGACATGCAAAGTGCTTGTGATATATACTAGTGATTGTCCATAGGGTGGTAAGTATCTTTTCATATATGCCAGAAAGCTTCTACATGAAAATATCTCTAACATTACAGCAAACATACATGTCTGATATATAGAGGTATTCTAATATGAGACATTTATGGCATACTGATTAGATATACCATAAATGTCTGACTAGTTCGGCCCCCACTGACTGAGAAGAGATGTTGTGTATGGTACTATCATATTATATCCTTCAGAAATATAATGCTCTCGAAAAGTTGTGATTTTGACTTTTCATAAAAGGTAAGCCTCGCAACATTTCCATTGACTTTTATGAGAAAAAAAAAAAGAACGTTTCAATAAACTCAAAAAGCATAAGGCCTGGGCTCATGCCATTGTCAGTAAATTACAAATGTAAGGTTGCATGAAGGTCTGTCTCACAGCCACAGTCAAGGTTTGTTTTTTTAAAGGGATATTCTGATGGGAGATTTATGGCATATCCATGTAATGGATAATATACACTACATGGACAAACGTATTGGGACACACTGAAGTCATTGAAGTCAGTTTGTGAAATTTCTTCCCTTGTAGATATTCCACAATCAACTGTGAAGCCCCATGCACACGACAGTAATTTACGGACCATAATTGCGGATTAAAATACTGATCCATTCATTTGTATGGCGCATGGACACCTTCCCGTATATTTACAGGAAGGTGTCCGGGCCGTAGAACGCATCCATAAAAAATAGGACATGTCCTATTTTTTTATTTTATGGACCGTTCTCCCATACTTTATAATGGGAGCACAGCACGCAAATGCAGATGACTGTCCGCGGCTGGCCTGTAATCACGGACCGTGATTACGGGCACGGCCATGTGCAGGGGGCCTAAGTGGTATTATTCCTAAGTGAAAGCATAACGTGGCAGACCATGTCAATTTACAGAGCGAGGTCGCATCACGCTGAGGCGCATAGTGCATAAACGTTGCCAACGCTCTGCTGACTCAATAACTGCAGAGTTCCAAACCTTCTCTGGCATTAAAATCAGCACAAAAACTGTGTGCAGGGAGCTTCATGGCATGGGTTTCCATGGCCGAGCAGCTGCATGCCAGCCTTACATCACCAAGCACAATGATAGACAAGTCTGAGTTTGGCAGATGCCAGGAGAACGTTACCTGCCTGACTGCACTGTGCCAACCGGAAAGTTTATTGGAGGAGGGATAATGTTATGGGGTTGTTTTTCAGGGGTTGCCCTAGGCCCTTAGTTCCAACGAAGGGAAATCTTAAAGTGGTTTTCCAATAAGAGACTTTTATGACATATCCACAGGATATGTCATAAATGTCAGATAGATGCGGGTCCCACCTCTGGGACGCGCAACTATCTATAAAACGGGGCCCCTTAAACCCCGTTCTAGCTTTATCTGATCTCACTGACTCCCGGCCACTTTCTGGTTATATGGTCGGGAGTTAAGAAAACAGCAAGCTACGCTGTTTCCGTGACTCCCATAGTAGTGAATGGCAGTTACAGAAGCTGTGTAGCATTCAAGCTATGCTGTTTCTGTAACAACTATTCAGTTCTATGGGACTTACGGAAACAGCGTAGCTCAGTGAGCTATGCTGTTTTCGTAACTCACGACCATATAACCTTTTTCATGGTCGGAATTCACCTCATTCAGCCGCAACACAGAGCGGCTGAACGGGGTTTAGGGGGCCATGTTCTGGAGATAGTTGAGGGTCCCAGAGCTGGGACCCGCATCTATCTGACATTTATGACCTATCCTGTGGATATGTCATAAATGTCTCTCATGGGAAAACCCCTTAAATGCTTCATCATACCATGACATTTTGCACTATTGTAGCTTCCAATTTGGGGGGACAGTTTGGTGAAGGTCATTTTCGGTTCCAGCATGAGAGTGCCCCAGTGCACAAAGAGAGGTGCATAAAGACATGGTGTGACGAGTTTGGTGTGGAGGAACTTTACCGGCCCACACAGAACCCTGACCTCAACCCCATCAAACAACTTTGGAATGAACTTGAACGGAGATTGCAAGTCTCCTCCAACATCAGTGTCTGACCTCACAAATGCTTTTCTGAATGTTTGGGCAAAAAATCTCCACAGACACACTCCAAAACATTGTAGAAATCCTTCCCAGAAGAGTGGAAGCTGTTTTAGCTGCAAGGGGAAACCAGCTCCATATTAATGCCTATGGATTTAGAATAGGATGTCATAAAAGCTCCCGGTGTAATATGTATCTGTCCCAATACGTTTGTCCATATTGTGTATGTGGGAGTACCTCAACCCAGTGGGAGAATGGGATCCCTATGACCCTCCTTTAGCTCTAGGAGCCATTGGCAACCACAAAATGGAGAATAAGGGGCTAGCTAGTCATGCAGCTCTCTATACATTGTAATCTATGAGAATTATGACAATGGTCAACCTATCAGACATTATGATATACACCATGTTAACCCTTTCATGACCAAGGGTCATTGATACCCCTGTGTCCAGTTCAAATTTTCCATTTCTGAAATGCACTTCTTTAAACGATAATATCTTTGCAACTGCTTTGAATATCACAACTATTTTAACTTTTTATTTTTACAAGACTTATGAGGCTTTCATTTTCTAGATTAGTTTAATTAATT
The DNA here is from genome assembly GCF_050947455.1 of Rhinoderma darwinii. Taxonomy (NCBI): domain Eukaryota; kingdom Metazoa; phylum Chordata; class Amphibia; order Anura; family Rhinodermatidae; genus Rhinoderma; species Rhinoderma darwinii. The sequence goes on from NC_134688.1 coordinate 421,586,491, forward strand.
CCATGTTTTTCATTTTTATTATGAGCAGCACAAAAAATGTGAAAAAAACCACTTTTTCGTAATTTTTTATATATATTTCCCTGTCTCTGTGTGTATATATACATATATATATATACACACTGTCACCCTGGATCACTGTGAGCGGGTAAAGGGAGCTATAAGGCTATATTCACACGACGTGAAAAAAAGGGCAGTTAACAACGGATCAACTGTCAGATTTTTATGGCTGTTTTGCATCAATGTGTCTCAAAATTTGAATCCATTCCCGACCATGTGACCGTTTTTAACCGACATTTTCCATCTATTTTTCATGGACGTAAAAAAATGGATGAATTTTATTTGTTCGTTTTTTTTGTCACAGCCACCTGAAAACACCACAGTGCCCATGTAGATAGTGGCGCAATACCACTGTAGATAGTGCCACATTGCCCACTGTAGATAGTGCCAGTGCCCACATAGATAGTGCCCACTGTAAATAGTGCCACACACAGTGACCATGTAGATAGCGCCACAGTGTTCCCTGTAGGTAGTGCCCATTTAATGCCACGGTACCCATGTAAATAGTGCCACACCTACTGTATATAGCACCTCCTGTAGACAGCACCACACCCCCTATAGATAGTGCCACCCCATTCAGATAGTGCCACCATCTGTAAATTTCACCATCCCCCTCTATGTAGCACCACCCCCTGTAGATAGCACCACCCCCCTGTAGATAGCAACATCTCCTTTGTAGATAGTGCCACCCCCTGCAGATAGCGCCACTTCTACTGTAGATAGTGCCATGCCCCCTGTACGTATCAGCAACCCCCCTGTAATTGGCACCTTCTTCCTGTAAATAGCACCACTGTATCTCCGTGTAGTAGCGGAATCGACCTGGCTGGGGATTCCGCTCCTAGAGGTAGCCCCTGATGTCTCTGTCCATATATGGACAGTGACGTTAGGAGCTAACTCTAAAAGCGGAATCCCCTGCGTCAGTGGCGGCAGAGTTGTGGCCAGGGATTCCACTTCAGTAGTGGCCCCTGACGTCACTGTCCATATATGGATAGTGACACCAGGGGCTTCTCCAGTAGCGGAATCTCAGGCACAGAGCGATCTGACACCGGGGATTCTACTCATATGGAGAGCCGCTGACGTCACTGTCACTATAAAGATAGTGACACCAGGGGCTTCTCCAGTAGTGGCAGGGGAGTTGCTAGGGTCTTAAAAGATCAGGGGCACAAGCCCCGAGACATATATTTACCCCCACCACCCAAATTTTTTTTTACATATATATCGGAGCTAGCATAACTATAAGACAAAGGCTCCTATAGCTACACCACTGGATAGAATTGGATGCATTGTCTCAGAAGACAGTATCATACATGATAGGCTTAGATACATGGCCCCAGCGGAAAGTATCACACATGATAGGCTTAGATCCATGGCCCCAGCAGACAGTATCACACATGATAGGCTTAGATACATGGCCCCAGCAGACAGTATCACACATGATAGGATTAGATACAGTGGCTCAGCAGACAGTATCACACATGATAGGCTTAGATACATGGCCCCAGCAGACAGTATCACACATAATAGACTTAGGGCTCATTCAGACGAGCGTGAATCTCGTCCGAGGGCTGTGCGTTGAAATAACGCACAGCGCACCGACCCGTTGATTTCAATGGGGCTATTCCCATATGCGTGATTTTTCACACAGCGAGTGTCCGTTGCGTGAAACTCACTGCATGTCCTATATTGGTGTATTTCATGCACCTAGACGCCCATCAGGGGCGTAACTAGGAAAGACTGGGCCCCATAGCAAACTCTTGACTGGGGCCCCCCAGGTGCGACAAGCAGCCTCCCTTATAGATAGTTCCCCCTGTAGAATGTGCCATACAGCCCCCTTGTAGACAGTGCTATACAGCCCCATCTATAAACAGTGTCACACCCTACTTGTAGATGGCGACCCCCACCTCCCTCTTGTAGATAGTGCCGTACAGCCCCACTGTAAATATCGCCATAAAGGCCCCCAGTATATAGCGCTATACAGCTCCCACTGTATATAGTGCCACAGAGCCCTCCTCCATTGTATATAGTGCCGCACAGCCCCCCCCTAGTAGTGCCACCCGGCCCCTTGTATATAGTGCCACACAACTCCCTCATGTGTACAGTGCCACACAGCTCCCCTTGTATATAGTGTCACACAGCCGCCCCCCCCTGTGTATAGTGCCACAAGGCAATGGCGCATCTGAGAAAATTGTATCAGCCAGGGGGATGTACATTTTTCTTTTCAACTACTACCGCCTTAGTAATGGCTGCTGGCTGATTGACAGCGTCCATTACTAAGGCCTCATGCACATGAACGTAAAAACGCCCGTAATTATGAGCCGTAACTACGGCCCGTAATTACGGGCCCATAGACTTCTATTGGCCACGGGTACCTTCCCTTATGCTTACGGGAGGGTGCCCGTGCCGTTGAAAAATATAGACCATGTCCAATTTCAGGCCGTAATAACGGCACGGGCAGGCCCATAGAAGTCTATGGGGCTCCTGTAATTACGGGTGGTTACATGTGTGCCCCCTTAATTACGGGAGCATTGCTAGGCGACGTCAGGGGATAGTCACAGTCCAGGGTGCTGAAAGAGTTAACTGATCGGCAGTAACTCTTTCAGCACCCGGGACAGTGACTACCGCTCGAGTTGATAGTATTAAAAGTTAACTTACCCAGAACTCTTCTTCTTTTTCTTCTTCCTCCAGTCTGGCCTCCCGGGATGAGGTTTCATCCCATGTGACCGCTGCAGCCAATCACAGGCCAATCACAGGCTGCAGCGGTCACATGGACTGCCGCGTCATCCAGGGAAGTCGGACTGGATGTCAAAAGAGGGACGCGTCACCAAGACAACGGCCGGGGTACATATGAACTTTTTTTAACTTTCAAACGCTGCGGAAACTCTGCCCGAAAGGGCTGCCCCTTCTCTCTATCCTGATAGAGAGAAGGGGCTGCCGATTAGTGCAGAGAAAACGGGTCCGTAAATACGGGTGGAATACTGGTGACACCGGACCCGTATTTATGGGCATGGGTCCGTATATACTGGTGGAATACGAGTCAAATACGTGAGACAATGGACCTGTATGTATGGCAGTATTTACGGGAGGAAAAAAAAATACGTTCATGTGCATGGGGCCTACGGCGGGGCTTAGTGTTAGCCAGTGCATAGGCATAGGCTAACACTAACCCCATTATTACCCCGATACCCACCGGAACCAGGGGTACCGGGAATAGCTGGGTACGATACAGTACCCGACCATCTGTAGTGATGGTCAGGCACTGGGGCGGCCGTAGGCTGGTATTAGACTGGGGAACGCCAAAAACAGTGGATCTTCCCACCCTGGTAATGCTAGTCTGCTGCTGTGTTGTATCAGGCTAGTTATGAAAACGGGGGATCCCCCCCAATTTTCATAACCAGCCAGATGCAACACAGCAGCAGCAGCCTAGCATTACCAGGGTGGGAAGGGCCACTGTTTTTGGCGTTTCCCAGCCTAATAATACCAGCCTGCGGCCGTCTCAGTGTTCGGCTATCACTACAGATGGTCGGGTACTGGATACTACCCGGCTCTTCCTGGTACCCCTGAAGTTTAAATGAAAACACAAAGACATAGAAAAAATATATTTGATTGAAATAGAAACCCCCCCACACAACCCTCATTAACCATTTTATTGAAGAAAAAAAAAGCCCTCATCAAAGTTGTCCTCGAATCCGACGTAGTCCAACGACCAAACCTGTAGAAAAACACAAACACACAAAAAAATTATTAGTATCACAGTTGGTAGGCTTAGATACAGGGCCCATGTGTGATACTGTCTGTTAGACCACGTATCGTCGCCTACCATTAGGCAGGCTTAGATACAGGACCACAGCAGACAGTAATCTTATACTGCATTAGATTCTAGATATAGGGCCCAACAGACAGCATCACACATGGGCTTAGATACAGGGCCCATGTGTGATACTGTCTGTTGGGCCCTGTATCTAAGCCTACCACATGTTAGGCTTAGATACAGGGCCCCAGCAGATAGTAATCTTATACAGTACAAGATTACTGTCTGCTGGGGTCCTGTATCTAAGCCCATTTGTGATGCTGTCTGTTGGACCCTGTATCTAAGCTTCCACAAGGCAGGCTTTGATACAAGACCCCAGCAAGCAGTAATGATGTAACACTTACCCAGCTCTTCAGTGCAGCGGATGTCCCGACAAAATCCAGCGTCGGGGCGTAATGCGTGAGATACAGCGTCATGACGCGAGAAGACGTCAGGACTTCCGCTGCGCTCGGGAAGGAGGGTAAGTATGTGTCGTTACTATAGTACCAGGGGCCCGTGTATTTTATGAAATAGGCCCCAGTTACTGTAGTAAATTTCTATAGACGCGGCCCAGTCGCAGTCGTGACCGCTGCGACCCTTGTAGCAGCAGTCGCCCGGGGATCTGGGGCACCGGGCCAAAAGTCTGGTGCTAGCGACGCCACTGAGTAGCGGAATCCCCAGCACAGAGCTATCTGACACCAGGGATTCCGCTCCTAGAGAGAGCCGCTGACGTCACTGTCCATATATGGCCAGGGGCTTCTCCAGTAGCGGAATCCCCCGTCAGAGTGTCGGCTGGGGATTTCGCTCCTAGAGAGAGCCCCTGATGATGGACAGTGAATTCAGGGGCTCTAGTGGAATCACCGGCACAGAGCGATCTGACACTGGGGATTCCGCTCCTAGTGGGAGATTAGGTGGCGCTATCTACAGGGGGGTGCTATTTACAGCGGGGATGGAGAGACGTCAGGGCCTCCGTCTAGGAGAGGAATCTCTGGCCAGAGAGCTGGCCGGGGATTCCGCTCCTAGAGGAAGCTTAGGTAGCGCTATCTGCAGGGGGTTTTGCGAGGGGGTTGTGTGTGGCGCTATCTACAATGGGGGGGGGGGAGTATTCCGGGGCTCTTAAAGCCCCGGCAGACATGAGAGTGCAGCGCTGCTCACACTGAAGCAGCACTGCACTCATTAAACCCCTTCAAGGCTGTCAACGTTTATACAGTGAAGGAAATAAGTATTTGATCCCTTGCTGATTTTGTAAGTTTGCCCACTGTCAAAGACATGAACAGTCTAGAATTTTTAGGCTAGGTTAATTTTACCAGTGAGAGATAGATTATATAAAAAAAATAAAAATAAATCACATTGTCAAAATTATATATATTTATTTGCATTGTGCACAGAGAAATAAGTATTTGATCCCTTTGGCAAACAAGACTTAAAACTTGGTGGCAAAACCCTTGTTGGCACGCACAGCAGTCAGACATTTTTAGTAGTTGATGATGAGGTTTGCACACATGTTAGATGGAATTTTGGTCCAATCCTCTTTGCAGATCATCTCTAAATCATTAAGATTTCGAGGCTGTCGCTTGGCAACTCGGATCTTCAGCTCCCTCCATAAGTTTTCGATGGGATTAAGGTCTGGAGACTGGCTAGGCCACTCCATGACCTTTATGTGCTTCTTTTTGAGCCACTCCTTTGTTGCCTTGGCTGTATGTTTCGGGTCATTGTCGTGCTGGAAGACCCAGCCACGAGCCATTTTTAATGTCCTGGTGGAGGGAAGGAGGTTGTCACTCAGGATTTGACGGTACATGGCTCCATCCATTCTCCCATTGATGCGGTGAAGTAGTCCTGTGCCCTTAGCAGAGAAACACCCCCAAAACATAATGTTTCCACCTCCATGCTTGACAGTGGGGACGGTGTTCTTTGGGTCATAGGCAGCATTTCTCTTCCTCCAAAAACGGCGAGTTGAGTTAATGCCAAAGAGCTCAATTTTAGTCTCATCTGACCACAGCACCTTCTCCCAATCACTCTCAGAATCATCCAGATGTTCATTTGCAAACTTCAGACGGGCCTGTACATGTGCCTTCTTGAGCAGGGGGACCTTGCGGGCACTGCAGGATTTTAATCCATTATGGCGTAATGTGTTACCAATGGTTTTCTTGGTGACTGTGGTCCCAGCTGCCTTGAGATCATTAACAAGTTCCCCCCGTGTAGTTTTCGGCTGAGCTCTCACCTTCCTCAGGATCAAGGATACCCCACGAGGTGAGATTTTGCATGGAGCCCCAGATCGATGTCGATTGACAGTCATTTTGTATGTCTTCCATTTTCTTACTATTGCACCAACAGTTGTCTCCTTCTCACCCAGCGTCTCACTTATGGTTTTGTAGCCCATTCCAGCCTTGTGCAGGTCTATGATCTTGTCCCTGACATCTTTAGAAAGCGCTTTGGTCTTGCCCATGTTGTAGAGGTTAGAGTCAGACTGATTAATTGAGTCTGTGGACAGGAGTCTTTTATACAGGTGACCATTTAAGACAGCTGTCATTAATGCAGGCACCATGTTGATTTGGAGCGTGTAACTGGTTTGGAGGAGGCTGAACTCTTAATGGTTGGTAGGGGATCAAATACTTATTTCTCTGTGCACAGTGCAAATAAATATATATAATTTTGACAATGTGATTTTCTTTTTTTTTATATATATATATATAACCTATCTCTCACTGGTAAAATTAACCTAGCCTAAAAATTCTAGACTGTTCATGTCTTTGACAGTGGGCAAACTTACAAAATCAGCAAGGGATCAAATACTTATTTCCTCCACTGTAAATGTGGCAACTGCACGGGGCATCGGCAGTTGGAACGTATGGCAGTCGTGAAGGGGGTTAATGTCTTTTGGATACACCTTTAAATAAAATATTTTGGATACGAGAAAGGATGCTGATCAGAAGTAAAATAGTTAATAATCTCAGATTTAGGGCTTATTTACACGATCGGACCTATGTTAGTCTATGGGGCCGTGCAGACAGTCCGTGATTTTCACGCAGCGTATGTCCGCTGCGTGAAACGCACGACATGTCCTATATTTGTGCGTTTCTCGCGCTTCACGCATGCCACACGGAAGCACTTCCGTGTGACTTGCGAGATTCGCGCAACAGCAGTAAAAAGTATGAATGAAAAAAGAAAAGCACCACGTGCTTTTCTGTTTACGAACATACAAACAGTGTCATAATGATGGCGGCTGAGCGAAAATCACGCAGCCGCACATCATATGGTGATGACACACAGAGCTGTTAAGTGCGTTTTGTGCGCGCAAAACGCTGTGTTTTTTGCGCGCGCAAAACGCACACGCTTGTGTAAATCCAGCCTTGGGCCCATTGCACACGGTTGTAGCCATGTGCACGGTCCATGATGAAGTGCACGGACGGCTGCGGACATTCACTCGCATTTGCGTGCGGCGCTCCCATTATAAAGTATATTAAAAAAAAAGGATGTGCTTTTTTTTGCAGGTGCTTTCTAAGTCCCGGACACTTTCACGTAAATATACAGGAAGGTGTCCGTGGGCAATAGAAATGAATGGATTCGTACTTTAATCTGCAATTATGGATCCGTATTTTCGGATCAAAATTACGGTCATGTGCATGGGGCCTGACGATGCACAGTGTAATAGTTAAGATTTTATTGGACAAAAGAGAACAGTTGTATAAATGGGATTAACGCCTCATGCACACGGCCGTATTACGGCTCTGTGTTGGATAAAGTGGTAAAAGGGCACCTATATCAACGAATAGGGTCTTTTCACGCAGTCAGGATTTGCACTTGGCAAATCCACAGTTTGTTTTGAAGATAGTCCGTGGCAGAAATACGAATCTGAAACTCAGATTTATGAAGTTCAATATAGCTAATGTGCGTTTTTTCTGTGCGGAGGCCACATCAATATGCTGCTAACTTTAAAATTTGCAGTGCAGTCATTATTTTGCGTGGATTTTCTACAGAGCATGGGAATGGGGCATAAAATACTCTATTACCATGCATTGCCAGAGGAATGGTTGTGGATGCTGTCCAGATTTAGCCGTAGAATCCACACCTAAATTTTTACAGTATCCACAACATGTGAACATGGCCTTACTGTACCTCCGTATGCCTCTAATTTCATTGAAGGCATGCTACATTGAATGCTGTATTACAGAGGTATTCTTCTATAGAAGCTTTGTTTTGGGGGGGGGGGGGCTTTGACTTCAATGTTCTTAAAGGGGTTTTCCACTTTCTGACAACTGATGACCTATCCACTGGATAGGTCATCAGTATATGATCTGTGCGTGTCCGACCCCGCACCGATCCACCATTCAGGCTGCCTCTGGGCGCCAGAAGATGTTGCTGGAAGCAGATGGCTCCGGTCAAAGAATAGCGGCCGGGCAGGAGTATTGCAGCTCTGCTCCTATTCAAGTGAATAGCCGCTATGCAGTGGTCGGAGCCATCTTCTTCCGTCTCCAACTACTGCATCCCGTTCCAAACATTCGGTGCGTGGAGGCAGCCGGAATTGCGGATCGGTGCGGGGTCCAGATGTCGGACACGCACCGATCATATATTGATGATCTATCCGGTGGATAGTAAAAAATATTCGACAGCACTCACTTGATTAGATTCTTTCCACTTCAATTTTGAGAAGGTGATGCAAATTCTATGTCCAGAAATCCCATCAAGACAAATGACAAGTATACAAAACTTGAGGACAGCATCAATATGGCAAAAAATTATTGTGCTTATTAACACGTCCCAAGTATATTAAAAAAACGGCTACGTTTCGACTCCACAGGAGCTTTTCTCAAGTTTTTTATCTGGTGGATAGGTCATCAGTTTTCAGAAAGTGGCAAAACCCCTTTAAATATGACACACTGCTACCATGACATGTATTCATCTGGAGTATAAACTGCAGTCAGCTCCATAAACAGATACAGTATATCCTCTGGGTGTTATTACTGCTGGCAGAAAAGACAATAGAGAATACATATTAGTCTTTTCTCAGGCTTTAAAATAGTGTGGCTAACTTTTAGCAAATTTATTAAAAGTTATATATCTCCGATATACGGTGTTCATAGAGCAACACATGGCAGGTGAGTTCAAGTGCTGCTGCACCGCCCCTGCACACGGCTTGGTCGTGGCACATGAGGCTAGGGCTACACACAGAACTTTCATAGTAAGATTTTTTTCTGTAGAGTAATCAAAACCCTAAGGAGTGATTTGCAAGAGATTTCCAAAAAATAGCTACTAATAAAAACAATAGCTTTCGATTGTGTCCATTCCAAATTCCTTCCCTTCCCAAACTATCCCTTTCCCTTTTTCGGCCTGCATTTTCCTGCTCCTCGCTACCTGCCGATTTGTGGGCGGTACACTCCCCGTGTCAATCAAGAGGCACTGTGCTTCAGATTCCTTGTGCACTCTCCCGATGCTGATAGTACTAGCTGATAAAGCAGCATCGGGAGTACGACTGAGAGAAAAACCACCTCTTCTGCAAGCTCGAGAAATTCCTCTCCGAGCAAACTTATGTTCCATTCTTGGGTTAAATCCTCTCTGGTACCATGCTCCTGATGGATCCTGCAAAGCTTCATGCTATTCAAGACTGGCCGCAACCAACTGGATTGATGGACACCCAATGATTTCTTGGATTCGCCAAATTATTATCGGCGGTTTATCAAAGGATTCTCTTCTCTGGTAGTGCCTATTACAGCTTCCACTCGGACATCGACTGATTCTATGTATTAGACACCAGAGGTTATTAAATCTTGAAGATGGCTTTTCTATATACCACAATTCTCAACAAACCTGATGCCTCACTGCCCTTTTTCCTAGAGGTGGACGTATTCTCATTTGCGGTAGGGGCAATTCTGTCACAACAGGATCCCAGGTCTTTCTCTAAAAGATTTTCTCCCATGAAGAATTACAGGATTGAGGAAAAAGAGCTTCTCACAATAAGGGCTTATTTAGACGAGCGTGTAATACGTCCGTGCAACACACGTGATTTTCACGCGCGTCGCACGGACCTATGATAGTCTATGGGGCCGTGCAGACGGTCCGTGATTTTCACGCAGCGTGTGTCCGCTGCGTGAAACGCACGACATGTCCTATATTTCTGTGCTGTTCGCGCATCACGCACCCATTGAAGTCAATGGGTCCGTGAAAATCACACGCACCAAACGGAAGCACTTACGTGGGATGCGCGTGATTCGCGCAACAGCAGTAAGAAGTATGATTGAAAACAGAAAAACACCACGTGCTTTTCTGTTTACAAACATACAGTGTCATAATAATGGCGGCTGCGCGAAAATAACGCAGCCGCGCATCATATGTTGATGACACGCGGAGCTGTTAAGCACCTTTTGCGCGCGCAAAATGCACACGCTCGTGTAAATCCGGCCTAAAGCTTGACCTAGCAGAGTGGAGAAGAAGCAGTCTTTCCAGTGACCATCTACTGGTTGAACCCACGTCAAGCCAGGTGGTTCTTTTCCAGGTTCAACCTGATAATTACTTACAATCCAGGTTCCAAAATTTCCAAAATCCTGCCTCCACTGGATGCAAGAGTATCATTAACCCGAAAAGCATCATCTTGCCATCACCTTGAATTTCACCAATATCTTCACCCAAAGAAAACTCTGTGGTGTCCACACTACGGCATAACCTCCGTACTTTGACTCACACCTCTCGGTTTTTCCGATCATGCAGGGTATAAAAAAATATATAGATCTACTTTCCAGGAATTACTGGTGGCCTACTCTACCCAGAAACATAAAAGACTTTGTTGCTGCCTTGAACATCTGTGTGCAGCATAAAACACTGCCTTGAATCCCTCATCGCTTATTGCATCCTCCCAATTCCAGAGAAACCATGGACTTATATTTCGATGGATGTTATTACTTTCCTTCCATCTTCTAAAAGGTATAACAACATCTTGGTAGTGGTTGAAAACTTCTATAAGATGGCACAATTTACACAGTTTAAGGGCTTACCCTCCACCCTGTCCTAGCCACCAGCTTTACTAGAGACATCTACTGCCTTTATGGATGTCCCCAGGATATCGTATCTGACCAACATACCCAATTGACATGAAAAATCCTGGTGGGCTCTCTGCAAAGTTAGGCTGAGTTCACACACTGTATTTACGGACGTAATTTGGGCGTTTTAGCCTCGAATTACGTCCGAAAATACGGCTCCAAAGCGTCGGCAAACATCTGCCCATTCATTTGAATGGGCTTTACGATGTTCTGTGCCGACGGTCATTTTTTTTACGCGCCGCTGTCAAATGATGGTGCGTAAAAAAGACGCCCGCGTCAAAGAAGTGCCTGTCACTTCTTGAGACGTAAATGGAGCCGTTTTCCATTGACTCCATGGAAAAACAGCTCCAATTACGTCCGTAATGGACGCAGCGAAAAGCTCCTGCACATGCCATTACGTCTGAAATGCCGGAGCTGTTTTCTCCGTAATTTCAACCGTAATGGAGGGTGCCGTGTGAACATACCCTTATGGAGATAAAATTCAAATTCTCCATGGCATACTACCCACAATCCAATCAGGATTCAGGTGAATCAGGATCTGGAGAAATTTTTGAGGATGCAAAATCTCAGGCCAAGACGAGTGGGTAGACCTTCTGCCATGGGTGGAAATTGCCCATAACAACCAATATCAGAAATCTTCTTCCAAATCGCCCTTCTTTATTGTCCATGGGAAACATGCTCTACTTCCTACCTTCCCAGCTATACCCTCTTCTGAGGTCCCAGCTGTAGAACAACTCCTTCGAAGTTTAACCACTACAGTATACGCTTCCAAGCTAAAATAAATCTTTAGAAGACCTCCCTCTAGGTACATGACAAATAAATATGGAAGAGGCAAATTGTCCCCAAACGGGAGCTGGGACAGTCTGGCATTCTTCAGGCTTCCTTTTCCTCAGAAAACTCAGCATGAAATTCTCCCCATGATACATTGGGCCATATCGAATTTCCCAGGTTATCAACCCCGTAGCCTATTGGTTGAACCTGCCACGTTGTCAACAAATTCCAAAACTGTTTCATGCCTCCTTGTTGAAGCCCATAGTCATCATCAGATTCTCTTTAACTCAAGTTGCCCCTACCTATTTGGAGTAGCCAGAAGACTCCAAGATTTCAAAAGGGACTCTTTACATTCTTGTCAACTGGAAGGGTCACAGCCTTGAATAGCGCACTTGGGTCAGAGAATCTGATCTGTATACTACTCACCCCCTTAGAAAATTCCAAAGAAAAATCCCAAATAAAACTTTTTGGCAGTGTCCGGAGCCCTCAGTGGGGTACTGTAACAAAACCACGCCAGGCGCCTATACTTAGGGTACGTTCACACAGGGATTTTTGCAGGCAGAAACATCTGCCTCAAAATTTCAATGGGAGGTCACAGACGGAATCGCATTAAGAAAGAGCATTTTGCTTTTTTTTTTCCCCACAAAAAAACAAAACACCTTCGCCTCCCACTGAAATCAATGGGATGCGATTTCAGTTTGTGTGTGTCAAAACCAGAGCCAAAAGTACTCTGTGTGAACTAGCCCTTACAGCGTCCGATGGTTCTAGCTCATGAGTAGACAATACCACAGCTCCCAGTGGTCAGTGTACAGTACTACACGGCAGAGCTCTCTCTCTCTAGTCAGTGCTTAACCTGCATTGTTTAATGTCAGGGTAGTGATCTGCCTATAGAACTACATTTAAATTAGAAGACCTGTCACATAATTCAATTTGACTGCCTATATAAGCTCCTTTCTGAGCCCCAACAGGTGCCAGAGTTTTAACCCCTTAATGACCGGGCATGTTTGTACTTTAATGACCATGCCAGATTTGTCAAATCTGGTATGTCTGACTTTATCAGAGAATAACTCTGTGAAAGTTTTGAATATCCAAGTAATTCTGACATTGTTTTTTTCGTCACATGTTGTACTTTATTTTAGTGGTAAAAGTAGACTGATACAATTTGCGAAAATAGAAAATTTGAAGAAATTTTGTAAAAATTACAATTTTCCCCTATTTTTAACTGCAATATGTCACATATGTACACACATACTGTACAATTTTTTTAATTAAATATATATTTCCATCTCTTTACTCTATTTTGGCAGCACTTTTGAAAAAATAAAATAAATTTTCAGCAATTTAGAGGACTTACAAATTGAATAATAATTGTATAAATTTTGAAGTACATTTTGTTTTCCTGCACCAAGCCAGGTTTTCAGAGGCTCATAGGTCTCAGAGTGATGGAAACCCCCACAAATGACCCCATTTAGAAAACTAGACCCCTTAAGGTATTTACCTAGGGGTATAGTAAATATTTTGACCCCACAGTTTTTTGTTAAATTTCACTTTTTTCATAAAAGTATTAGTTTGAAGACCGATTTCTTTGTAAAGCGAACATGAAAATGAAGAAACACACCCCAAAGTCTATCACCCTCTTTCTCCTGTTTTCAAAAATACACACATTGTGGCCCTAATGCGTTGTTTGGACACACGGCAGGGCCCCAAATGAAGGGAGCACCCAGAGGCTTTCAGGACTCATATACTGTACATTTGGAGAAGCTTTGAGCTGCCAGAACGATAGAAACTCCCCATAAATTACCCCATTTCGAAAACTAGACCCCTTAAGGTATTTATCTAGGGGTATAGTTAGCATTTTGACCACACAGGTTTTTCGCTAAATATATTGGAATTAGTCTGTAAAAATTAAAATGTACTTTTTTTCTGAAACAACATAGAAATTTTTATTATTTACAAGGAATAACGAAGAAAATGCACCCCAACATTTGTAAAGCAATATCTCCCGATTACGACAATACCCCATATGTGGTAATAAACTGCTGTTTGGACCCACAGCAGGGCTCAGAAGGGAAGGAGCGCCATTTGGATTTATGATTTTGCTGGAATGGTTTTCGGTGCCATGTCGCATTTGCAATGCACTGGAGGGACCAAAACAGTGGAAACCCACCAAAAGTGACCCCATTTTGGAAAAACCTTCAAGGAATTTTTCTAGGGGTATAGTGAGCATTTACACCCCACGGGTCTTTTGCAGAGTTTATTAGAATTAGGGCGCGAAAATTAATATCAACATTTTTTCCACTAAAATGTTGCATTTTCTTATTTTCACAAGGGATAAAGGAGGAAAAAAACAACCATTTTTTATAAAGCAATTTCTCCCGAGTACGGAAATACCCCACATGTGGTCATACGTTTTTTTCATTAGAAATGAATTAACCCTTTCAGGACTGATCCATTTTTTGCTTTCATATTTTAGATTTTCACTCCCCGCTTTCCAAGAGCCATAACTTTTTTATTTTTCCATCAATAGAGTGGTGTGTGGGCTTATTTCTTGCGGGAGGAGCTGCAGTTTTTAATGGTACCATTTTTTGGTTCATAAAAAGTGATTCAAAAGTTGTATTCCATTTTTTTTTTAGAGCGAAGTGTGTGCCACAGAAGACAAATACCTCATAAAACGTTAAGCGGGTTCTCTCGGGTATGGCAACGCCATATATGTGTGGGCGCAAACTGCTGCTTGGGCACGCTGCAGGGCTCAGAAGGGAGGGAGCGCCATTTTGCTTTTGGAGCGCAGATTTTACTTGATAGTAGTTTTGTTTGGGGTTTTGCTGGTATTTCAGTTTATAATTTGGGGGTATATGTAATCTGTGCGGAGTCCATCAGGGTATAATAATGGGGTAAATAAATAATATTTCATAGATATGTGGCCGGTGTCGCACTGATAAATGACGCCCGATCTTATCCACTTTTGGACACTCTGCACATTTTGCATCGTTATATTCTGAAAGCCAGAACTTTTTTATTTTTTCACCACCGGAGCCCTGTGAGGGCTTATTTGTTGCGGGACAATCTGTCGTTTTCATTGGTACCATTTTGGGGTACGTGTGATTTTTTTTTTTGATCACTTTTTATTCCATTTTTTTGCAATCCTGAGCAAAAAACAGGAATTCTGACACCGTTTTTTCACCGTACGCTATAAGTGACATTTTTACTTTATTCTGCGGGTTGGTACAATTACGGCGATACCAGATGTATATAGGTTTGGTCCTTTTTTTTAGCGTTTGCACAATAAAATGACTTAATTATAAAAAAAAAAAAAATAATTTCTGTCACCATATTCTGAGAGACATAATTTTTTTTTTTTTTAGTCAAAAAAGCTGTGTAAGGGCTTGTTTTTTGCGGGACGGATAGAAGTTTTTATTGGTAATATTTTTGGGTTCATGCGACATTTTGATCACTTTTTATTCTTTATTTAGGGAGCGGTGGTGACCAAAAAAATTGTGATTCTGTCGTAGATTTTTATTGTTTTTTTTTGGGGTGTTCATCGTGCGGGAAAAATAACATTACAGTTTTATAGTTGGGGTCGTTACGAACGCGGTGATACAAAATATGTGTACTTTTTTAACATGTTCATTTTTTTTCTATAATAAAAGTCTTATTATAGGAAAAAAAAGCAGTTCATGTTTATATCACTTATAACTTTTATTTTTACACTTTTTTTAAAACATTTTTATTATCTTTTTTACTTGTCCCACTAGGGGACACTTAGTCTTGCAGCTTTGATCGCTGCTAGAGTAAATTACACTACACACGTAGTGTAATGTACTCCAACTGTCATTGTGACGTGACAGTCACACTGACAGAAAGCATCGGAGGACTGGCCGGAGGCTCCTCCTCCGAGGCTTCCGTACATGACCTCCGATTGCCACGACAAGCATCGGTAGCCCCCACGATCACTTTGTGGGGGCTGCCGATGTGCTTCAAACCACTTAAATGCGGCGACGTCAATCCGTCGCCGCACTTAAGGGGTTAATTGCCAAAAGCACCGGCGATGGTCCGCTGTCCGGCGAGACTGATATGTCAGCTGTCTAGGACAGCTGTCAGCGCGCGCCTGTCACTCTGTGTTTACACAGAGTGACAGTTTTAAATACTGACGAAAATGAACGTCCTGGTGCGGGAACTAGCAGCCGACCATGATGTTCATTTTCGTCCTTGGTCGTGAAAGGGTTAAGTCCCATCCTGACTACAGCACTCCGGTTCTTGTATGTTTTTGAATATTTTGGAAAACAGATATTGGCTCTTATAATGTGGTGACAGAACCTCTTTAAGTGGCCTATCTTCTACATAATGTGATCGGCGCTGTAATGTACATTACAGCAGTGTTTTTTTATTTAGAAAACCGATCAATCTTGACGGAGTTAGGACCTATATTAGCTTCATGCTAATGACTTTCTTTATAGACAAGTGGGCGTTGTGGAGAGAAGTGTAGGACGCTGACCAATCAGCGTCATACACTTCTCTCCATTAATTTATTCAGCACATCGTGATCTTTCTAGATCACGATATGCAGTCACACTCACACATTAACGTTACTGAAGCGTCCTGACAGTGAATAGACATCACTGCCAGCCAGGACGTGATGTCTATTCACAATCCCGACACTTCGGTAATGTTTGTGTGGGACTTCCAGCACAGCAAGCGTAATCTCGTGAGATCACGCTGTAAATGACAACTTACAGCATGATCTCGCGAGATTACGCTTGCTGTGCTCTAAATCCCACACAAACGTTACTGAAGTGTCGGGATTGTGACTATACATTGCATCCCAGCTGGAAGCGATGTCTATTAACCCTCAAGACACATCAGTAACGTTAATGTGTGAGTATTTCACAGATCACGATGTCTGAGTACATGAATAGAGAAGTGTATGACGCTGATTGGTCAGCGTCATACACTTCTCTCCACAACGCCCACTTGGTCAAAAAGTAAAAACACGCCCAGTTGTCTATTAAAGAGGCTCTGTCACCAGATTTTGCAGCCCCTATCTGCTATTGCAGCAGATCGGCGCTGCAATGTAGATTACAGTAACGTTTTTATTTTTAAAAAACGAGCATTTTTGGCCAAGTTATGACCATTTTCGTATTTATGCAAATGAGGCTTGCAAAAGTACAACTGGGCGTGTTGAAAAGTAAAAGTACAACTGGGCGTGTATTATGTGCGTACATCGGGGCGTGTTTACTACTATTACTAGCTGGGCGTTGTGTATAGCAGTATCATCCACTTCTCTTCACAACGCCCAGCTTCTGGCAGTGCAGATCTGTGACGTCACTCACAGGTCCTGCATCGTGTCGGCACCAGAGGCTACACTTGATTCTGCAGCAGCATCAGCATTTGCAGGTAAGTAGCTACATCGACTTACCTGCAAACGCCGATGCTGCTGCAGAATCATCTGTAGCCTCTGGTGCCGATGTGTCCTCGCTCGTCTGACACGATGCCGGACCTGTGAGTGACGTCACAGCGTGATCTCTCGAGAACACGGCTGTGTCTGCACTGCCAGAAGCTGGGCGTTGTGAAGAGAAGTGGATGATACTTCTCGTCAGAACGCCCAGCTAGTTAAAGTAGTAAACACGCCCCGATGTACGCACATAATACACGCCCAGTTGTACTTTTACTTTTCAACACGCCCAGTTGTACTTTTGCAAGCCTCATTTGCATAAATACGAAAATGGTCATAACTTGGCCAAAAATGCTCGTTTTTTAAAAATAAAAACGTTACTGTAATCTACATTGCAGCGCCGATCTGCAGCAATAGCAGATAGGGGCTGCAAAATCTGGTGACAGAGCCTCTTTAAGAAAGTCATTAGTATAAATCTAAAATAGGTTATAACTTGGTCAAAATTGATCGGTTTTTCTAAATAAAAAACACTGCTGTAATTACATTACAGCGCCAATCACATTATGTAGAAGATAGGGCACTTATAATGTGGTGACAGAGCCTCTTTAACCATTGTTTGTGACCCTGACTTCGGCTTCATTTGACAAATCTCTTGGATCTCGATTTGGCACTGCATTTCATACGATCGTCTACTGGTCTCCAACTAGCCGTATTAAGGTGTAGTTACATGGCCGCAACCTGTGAGATGCAATATGTGGGGAAAACAGAGTTCAGATGGAGAATCAGGGACCACGTCTGCGCCGAAGACACCTCCGTCTCAAGACACGTATGGGAATGCCATTCAGGGGTCCCGATGGTCCTTACATTTCAGGGGATGGAGCATAGTAAGACCATCCGTGAGAGGGGGTGACTGGGACAGGAAGATTTTCCAGAAGGAGGCCCAGTGTATTTTCAGGATGTAAACCATCAGACCGCTGGGCCTTAATGAGCAAATATCCTCTCTCTCCTTTCTCTAATTATGCCAATTTATATCCATTCTCCTTTCTGTAATATATCCTTACAATATAATTATTGTTAAGACTATACTACTGGAATTTAGTGAGGAATACTTGTGTCGTCCCATATGTTAAAATTTAACCCTCCCCAACTGGCCAATAGGGATACTATTGATTTTTGTTCTCCTATATGTATTGGCCATTACAAACACTATTGTGATTAATCCATACTATGTATCTCACCATTTACATGACTGCGTTCTAACAAAATTTTGTGTTATTATCCAACTTCTATTGCTCATGAGTCCTCCCCTTCATCTTAAAATTAGGTCCAATACTGTGGACCACATACACCGTATCCATCACATTCCTTTTTATCTGATTGATGGTGGCTTTTAGATGCTGGCCGCCTGTAGCTCCCCTGGTGACCAATGATGCTGTATGCATAGATTCTACTGGCCACGACATTACTAGGAGGCCGGATCGTTTGGCGGACGTCATTCTGACGTATTACACGCTGATTGGTGGTTGTTCCCGCTGTGGCGACAATAGAGGGTGGGGCTAAGCTTTGTTAGGCTCGAGGTTTTTCCGGCATGCGCTAGATTAGTCATCAGTGTCCAGGACACGCCGGAAAACAAAGACAGCATAATAATATGTGCTGACCGGCATTTATAATTTTATAAGCAATTGTACCCGGAGGACGCTCTCCTGAGGATACAGAAACACATAGGGAAACTTGCATTTTAGTGGCAACCAGACCATAATAACATTTGCCATCAGCTTGACTTCGTGTCACTTTTGTTTACAAATAGTGATCCAATATGCTCTAGAGACTCTGTTCAAGGCTTATGATCTCGGCTGCCAACGCCTGTGTTCAGCTCCCGGTTGGCATTAGTGCCCATTTTTTAAGTTTTGTACTAAATAAAATTAATTTTAAACTTTTATACAGACAGTGAAAATGAATTTAAAGAGGCTCTGTCACCAGATTTTGCAACCCCTATCTGCTATTGCAGCAGATCGGCGCTGCAATGTAGATTACAGTAACGTTTTTATTTTTTAAAAACGAGCATTTTTGGCCAAGTTATGACCATTTTTGTAGTTATGCAAATGAGGCTTGCAAAAGTACAACTGGGCGTGTTTAAAAGTCCAAGTGGGTGTGTATTATGTGCGTACATCGGGGCGTTTTTAATACTTTTACTAGCTGGGCGCTCTGACGAGAAGTATCATCCACTTCTCTTCAGAACGCCCAGCTTCTGCCAGATCACGCTGTGACGTCACTCACAGGTCCTGCATCGTGTCAGACGAGCGAGGACACATTGGCACCAGATGATTCTGCAGCAGCATCGGCGTTAGGGCATGACCACACGTGGCGGATTTCCTCCGCAACTGTCCGCATCAATGCCGCACAGAATCTGCGTTGCAGATTCTGCTGCGGATCTGCACAAAATGTGCAGTAAATTGATGCGGACTAGCTGCTGCGGACTCCGGTAAAAGTACTTCCCTTCTCCCTATCAGTGCAGGATAGAGAGAAGGGACAGCACTTTCCCTTGTGAAAGTCAAAGAAATTCATACTTACCGCCCATTGTCTTGGTGACGCGTCCCTCCTTCGGCATCCAGCCCGATCTCCCTGGATGACGCGGCAGTCCATGTGACCGCTGCAGCCTGTTATTAGCCTGTGATTGGCTGCAGCCGTCACTTAGACTGAAACGTCATCCTGGGAGGCCGGACTGGAGACAGAAGCAGGGAGTTCTCGGTAAGTATGAACTTCATTTTTTTTTACAGATAGATGTATATTGGGATCGGTAGTCACTGTCCCGGGTGCAGAAACAGTTACTGCCGATCGCTTAACTCTTTCAGCACCCTGGACAGTGACTATTTACTGACGTCTCCTAGCAACGCTCCCGTCATTACGGGAGCCCCATTGACTTCCTCAGTCTGGCTGTAGACCTAGAAATACATAGGTCCAGCCAGAATGAAGAAATGTCAAGTTAAAAAAGCAAGACGCATCCGCAGCACACATAACATGTGCATGACAGCTGCGGACTTCATTGCGGAAATTAGAATCTCCATTGAAGTCAATGGAGAAATTCCGCCATGAGTCCGCCACTGCTCCGCAACAGACAGAGCATGCTGCGGACACCAAATTCCGCTCCGCAGCCTATGCTCCGCAGCGGAATTTTACGCCTCGTCTAAACGAACACTGCTAAATTAAAGTGTAAGTCAATGGAGAAACGGCTCCGCTGCGGATTAACGCTGCGGAGTGTCCGCAGCGGAATTTAAGTGAAATTCCGCCACGTGTGAACCCAGCCTTAACAGGTAAGTCGATGTAGCTACTTACCTGCAAACGCTGATGCTGCTGCAGAATCAACTGAAGCCTCTGGTGCCGATGTGTCCTCGCTCGTCCGACACGATGCAGGACCTGTGAGTGACGTCACAGCGTGATCTCTTGAGAACACGCTGTGTCTGCACTGCCAGAAGCTGGGCGTTCTGAAGAGAAGTGGATGATACTTCTCGTCAGAACGCCCAGCTAGTAAAAGTAGTAAAAACGCCCCGATGTACGCACATAATACACGCCCCGATGTACGCACATAATACACGCCCAGTTGGACTTTTACTTACTTTTAAACACACCCACTTGGACTTTTGCAAGCCTCATTTGCATAACTACAAAAATGGTCATAACTTGGCCAAAAATGCTCGTTTTTTAAAAATAAAAACGTTACTGTAATCTACATTGCAGCGCCTATCTGCTGCAATAGGAGATAGGGGCTGCAAAATCTGGTGACAGAGCCTCTTTAAATGATAAATGTACACTAGTTATACTATTTCTTTGGAATCTTTCTTTTTCGGTTGCTAAATCAGTCGAACATGATGTTATTGTGAAATAAGACGAGAACTATGTAAATTTATCAATATAGTCATAAGATAATATGTGGATGTGCTTGAATGTGATATATCTGTGCAGAACGTTCTCAAACTGGTAAGATTTTGTTGGTTAGGGAATAGAACCAGAAGTAAAAACTAAATGAAAATATGTCATAAGGTTGGAGGTTACCTGTACAGTAATATATAGTTCTGTATAAGTAATGCTTGAGGAAGGACTAGGTTATCGGTCATACTTATGAAGAGCTCAGTCCCTGCAGCTAGGCCTGTAAACCACAATGATATATAGTGCAATAAAAACATGTAGGCACTTTCCTGGATAGCCCTGGTTTTGGGTTTGATACTTTGGGATCCCCACAAATACATCATGCAAAATTTGAAGCCAATGTAAAGCAAGTGTCTAAACAATCAAGTAAATAAAGGAGTACTTCAGTAAAAATATTGCTCTGCCGACACCACACACCAATGCTGAACCATAGCTTTAATTCCATCGTTCTCCACTTATATTTTAATATGTGTTAGCACGTACTGAGCGAGGCACAGCTAGTGACTAAGAGCCTTGTAGAAGTATTAACCTATATTAAAATGGAAATATAACTGGAACGCCTTGAGTTTTACCAAATGAAATAAAACAAAAAACATAAGTGACATGGATAAAATCAACAGATCGAAAAATAAAAAGTAGAAAAAAATTTGAGAACCACAATATGAGATTTTTTATGTTTAAAAACCATTTGCTGCAGAGACAATAATACATAATGATTTTTTTTTTCTACTGCAGTCATGCTCAGGGATAGTCCGGCCCTGTGCGGCCATAACATAAAAATATGAAATAATAATACCAACAAAAAGGGTGCAACATACAAACTGTGCCCCATAATTCACTGCTAAAAGCTCCTCAAAGTGAACTTTGCAGGATCCTGGAGAAATCCTCCGGGAGGTCAACACTGTACGGTTAAGAAAAAGGACTGAAGGACCTTAAAAGTCTGTGTTGTGGCGATCATAACTCATAGTGAATGAAGTCAGTCCGTGGAGGTTCACTAGGTTTCATGAAGATGCCTTCCATTACTTTCCAGAAGTTATGCTGACTTGCATAGGTCATGCCATGCACTTCTCTCTGTCCATTTATAGGACGCCCATATTGTTCTCCTGTAATAGACAGCAGTGCGTTTGTTGACGTGTGCTTGAACCGCACTTCTTCATTCCGCTGCCAGAATTCCCCGTTGCAGAGTACAGTCCAGTCGTCTAAGATATCCCCTTCCCCGTCATCTCCAAATGCACTGACCTCCTGCCCAACGAACAAGACAGAAATTTGTCAGAAATTACATAACAGTCCATAGATCTATAATCCAGATTACAACATTTTTCGTATTCTCCACACGTCCCAGCCCAGTACATATATATTACTAATAAATAAATGTAGGACTTAAATATTCTAGAGGTACATTGTATTTCCCCATTAAATATTTTAAAGGGGTACTCCGGCACCTTTTTGTGTATTATTCAATCGAACAATGAAAGTTTTACATATTTGTAATGTACTTTATTTTCCATAAGCTAACTGATGCAGTGATTTGGATTCTGGTCATGTGACCGGATCTCTCCTCTTCCTCTGACGTGCTAGATCACATACCATACGTCAGCATGTGATGATGGAGGCCTGCTCATTTCCGACCCCAATGTATGTGTTGTCAGCAATGACGTCGCATACACAAGCAGTCTCAAGCGCGATGTCTCTCGGCGCATGTGCTTAGTGAATATTCCACACATGCACTGTGACGCTATCGCTATGAGTCTGCCCAAGTGCGTGACGTCAGTACCGTGCAAATGGATGGTCAATTCCGTGTCCTCACGTGAACTAAGGTAACTGTAACCAGCACAGTTCCCCAAGTTCCCGTGCTGCTGAGCAAGTCCACTCACGAACGCACTCGTCAGAGCATCCAATCAGCGTTCAGAAGCTCCTGCATCTCTGTCTCTCAGGGGCCACTATTCTACACTAACAGCAGACTGCATTGGGAGCACGCACGCTTCCGGCATTGTTCCCAAGATGCATCTGTTCTCCCTGGAATCCGTATCCGGCTTCTGTTCGAGCTGGATACGGATTCCTCTTCACAACGAGCGTGCATCGCTCAAGTAACAGCAGGCAAACGAGAAGGAGATAGGAATGAAGACGGGACATCAGGAGGAAAACCAGATATCAGTAATAACTTTACAGTATGAATATGCCTATATTTTCAATTAGAAAAGTTTAAAAACTTTTACATGTACACTTTATAATATAACCTGTGTAATATCACTGCATGAGATAAGGAACGGCATGGCTAAGGTCTCACGCACACGTCAGTATTCTGGTCAGTATTTGGAAGCCAAAATCAGGAGTGGGTCCAAAACACAGAAGAGGAATCTTTCCATTATAGGTTTTCTCTGTTCCACTACAGGTTTTGGCTTCCAAATACTGACCAGAATACGGAGGTGTGCATGAGGCCTAATGCTAGGCTGCTTTTACTCCTCCTGCTGTCAGTCAGCACAGTGCAAATTGAGCTTTGAACTCTACACTTCCGAATATTCCTATGGCTTCATGTATCAACATGGACCTTGTACACGGAACTCGGAGATGATCTGATGTCTCCCCAATTCTGTTCCTCTTCCTCTCACCGCACACAGTTATTATGTGGCCTGAGGAGGTTTCTGAACATTTAATAACTTGCAGCCAGACAGCGGGGAACTACAGGAAGGTGCTGAAGAGGACGCTTTTCCCTTGATATATTACAAGCTTTCATATATTTACAGGTAAGATTTAATAAACCAGGTCTATTCCAAGAACTTATGTGTTCTCTTGGATGGTTCCATTACTAGATCCACATCTGTGATCAAATAAATGATACTAGGACTCAAGATATCGATCACTGAATAAAACTCACCTGGTTTCCTGATAATGGAGATGTAAAGTGATGGCTGTGTAGATTTCGTCCAGTATTGACATGTGTGAGACGGATAGACTGTCCACATTTTACCAATGTTCCTCTTTCACAAACTGTTGACGTCTTTCCACGGATTCGCCAGTAACTGTTGCCATCATCTGCGGCAGTAACTCCAGTCACTGACTGCTGCCCACTGCCTGTGGCGATAAGATATTTAACAATCAAATTGGACATTTAAAAACTTTTACACATAGAATAATAGATAAATCGGACACTTTTGTTGCTATTGAACCCTTATTACGGCATTTACTCATAACTCCCACGTTCGATGGAATCAGGACAATAAAGTAGCGGCGTTTGCTGACAATGTTTTATTATTCTTATCTAATGCAAGAACTTCCCTGCATAGTTTACTAAACGAGCTGAACACATTACGGGAACTGTCGGACTAGAACCTCAATTAGGGCTGGGCAATATGTCCTAAAAATAAAACCTCAATTTGGCTTTTTTAAAGCTTATGGGCGATTCTCAATTTTTTTTTAGACTTTGTTGCTACAAAAAAGGTTTTAAAAAAAAGTTACGTGAGCTGGCACAGGAAGTAGTTGGCTATATTTGATGCACCGCCCAGCTATGATTAAAACTATAGCGAAGAAACTGCCATCATAGCCGGTGGCAGGAGTAGGAAGCCGGCATGTAATATACTGGACTCCTCCCAGCACCAGGTCACTGAACTATACATGCGTATGGAGCATCGGATCCTAATGCAGCCCCATTACGTAAAAGTGGGGTACCATTTGATATATTTCCTAGTTTTAAGAATTGCAGTGCATGCAATTCCCTTATGTAAAAGTGTGTGATCAATAAAGCAATACACATGATTGTCTGTCTATGCACAGCCATTCCTAAAACCAGGAAATATATATAAAATGGTACCCCACTTTTACTTACAATACCAAGCATCATATAGAGTGGTATAAAGCACGCCGCCACTGGACTCTGGAGCAGTGGAAACGTGTTCTGTGGAGTGATGAATCACGCTTCTCTATCTAGCAGTCTTAGGCTGGGTTCACACGAGCATGTTACGTCCGTAATGGACGGAACGTGTTTCGGCCGGAAGTCCCGGACCGAACACACTGCAGGGAGCCGGGCTCCTAGCATCATAGTGATGTACGATGCTAGGAGTCCCTGCCTCTCCGTGGAACTACTGTCCCGTACTGTAATCATGATTACAGTACGGGACAGTTGTCCGGCAGTGAGGCAGGGACTCCTAGCGTCGAACATAACTATGATGCTAGGAGCCCGGCCCCCTGCAGTGTGTTCGGTCCGGGACTTGCGGCCGAAACACGTTCCGTCCATTACGGACCGAACATGCTCGTGTAAACCCAGCCTAATGGACGAGTCTGGGTTTGGTGAATGCCAGAAGAACGTTATCTATCTAACTGCATTGTGCCAACTGTAAAGTGCGGTGGAGGAGGGATAATGCTCTGGGGTTATTTTTCAGGGGTTGGCCTATGTTCCAGTGAAGCTAAATCTTAATGCTTCAGCATACCCAGACATTTTGGACAATTATAGCTTGTAACTTTATGGGAACAGTTTGGGGAAGGCCCTTTTTCTTTTCCAGCATGAATGTGCCCAGTGCATAAAGCAAGGTCCATAAAGACATTGTTGGGTGAGTTTGGTGTAGAAGATCTTGAGTGGCCACACAGAGTCCTGACCTCAACCCCATCTACACCTTTGGGATGAACTAGAATGGAGATTGCAAGTCACGACCTCTCGTCCAACATCCAGGTCTGACCTCACTAATGCTCTTCTGGATAAATGGGCAAAAATTCTCCACACACTCCAAAATCTTGTAGAAATCCTTCCCGGAAGAGTGGAAGTCGTTTAAGCTGCAAAATGGGGACCAACACCATATTAATGGAGTTAGAATGGGTTATTATGGATTTAGAATGGGATGTCATAAAAGCTCCTGTAGGTGTAATATGTAGGTGTCCCAATACTTTCGTCCATATAGTCTATATATAGTCTAAAAAGGACAGAATTCATAGGAGAATATATATTTTCTGGTAGAAACACTGCTAGTTACCTGTTTGTTTACATTCTTGGATCCCCCCTCTCAACTTCATGCTTTAACCATGAAACCAGGATTTATATATTATGTGTCATCTAACTTCTATTATTCCCACAGTTAATATGTGATTGATAATGGACTTTATTGAACGATATGGATCTTTGAATCCGTATTATATCCTGTACTTTGTTCCTTTTTTCCTACCATGTTGTAAATGGAATTGCCAGAGCGGAGAGCTGCTAACAAAGAGCGGTTCTCACTCCGAACGACCTGGTCCCTTCCAGGTATCGCATGGCAGGCCATTCGCATTTAATAAGTTTGCCCTGAAGCGACTGCTGTATGGGAAACGTATGGCCGGCCGTAACTTCCTCCAGCGTTAGCAGATGTTTAGAGGGGGTTTCACATGTTGGACGCGTGGCTGTCTCAGTGATCAGTAACGTATGAGCGGTAACAGCAAGAAGTTGCAGATATACAGTACTGTCATACTGACAAGATGGTGTAGTGTATGGTTTACAAAAGCAGAGCTCACTTGGCTGCTTAAAGCTGCATACACAGTATTTTCTCACCCCATCCCCCCTATGCATATTATTATAGGGAACAAAAACACATGAAATGCAACAGAAAAAAACGTCAAGTGAGATCTAGGTCTTACAGAAATATGAATTTAATTATATTGGAAGGTGCAGATTGGGACAACAGAGGAGATTTATCAAACCTAGTGGAAAGGAAAAGTTAAGCAGTTGCCCATAGCAACCAATCAGACTCCTTTGGCCGTAAACGAGTAACAGCGCCGATGGGGAGAGTCTGGACAAGTGCCGGGAGTCAGGTAGACAATGCGCTTAAGAAAACAAACTTTGGTTCCTAACGCTTTTGTGATTTTCTACTGATGTCTATAAATTGACTCAAATTGGTCATAGGTGTATGGTGTATAGTATTTTCTTAATTCTAGAATTAGGGGTCCCAAAATATGGACCCCACCGATGTCAGCCCCTAATAGGTCAGGAGATTTTTTTTTTTTTTTTAACTATCGACACATAGGCCCTGTTCACACAGTTTTTTGAAGGAAGAAAAAAAGCTGCCTCCAAATTTCTTCAGGAATTTTGAGGCAGATTTTGAACTTTTTTGGAGTATTTCCGCCGCAACTATTGAAGCGAATGCAGGGACTGCAGGCAAGAAATGCCGCAAAAAAAGGCTCAGAAACCAGCACTATGGGTTTTTCTGCTGCTTTATCATTTTAATGGGAGGTCAGGGGCGTAAACCGCGGGAGGAAAAGACCAAAGGCCAACAGCTGCCCCCGGGGAAAAAAATGCCTCTGCCTCCCATTGAAATCAATGGGGGACTATTATTTGGCGTTGATTCAGACACGGTTTTGGTGTCAATATCAGCTCCAAAAATTCAGTGTGACCAGTCCCCTACATGTTCTCTAAAAATTGTTTACATAAAATACATTTGGCCTCAACTAAAAATCTGTGAAACCTGTGCCAATGTGCCACCTGCTTACACAAGCGATTACCTAGTGCGAAGACGTAAACCACAAATGTAAATGCATCTGAACTAAACTATTAATAGCATTAACAATTTCCTGTTCTGCAAGAACAACTTGTAATTCACTTTTCACCAGACACATTCTATTGAAGGGAAACAGCGATGACCTCAAGTGGTTAATGCATTTCTATGTAACAAGAGTCCTCAGTACAATCAGTGTGATGCGTTTTCTTCCTATGTTAGCCCCCCACGCTGCAGCCCTCTCCATCACATGTAGCAGAGTTATAGCAGCGATTGCTAGCAGTTACTGAACTGTCATTCAGTCACAGTCATACAAGCTGCATAGAAATGATGGTTAGGCTGGGTTCACACTGAGTTTTTTGCAGGCAGAAAATCTGCCTCAAAATTCCATTTGGAATTTTGAGGCAGATTTTGCTCTGCCTGCACGCCGATTTCCGCTGGGTTTTTCGCCTGCGGCCATTGATCACCGCGGACAAAAAACCGCTTTCTCTGCCTCCCATTGATGTCAATGGGAGGTCAGAGACGTAAACACCCAAAGATAGGGCATGTCCCTTCTTTTTCCCGCGAGACGTTTTTTCCGCTAGCGGGAAAAAACTGCCTCCGCCTCCCCTTGAAATCAATGGAGGGAATGTTCTGCCTTTTTGTGGCGCGTTTTCAAATGCGGTTTCCACGTAAAAAAAAACTCAGTGTGAACTGTCCCTTACAAAATGATCCCAGGAAGCAGAAAAGAATTGTGAAATATATCTGTATTCTGACATTTTATATTTAAAGGTGTTTTCCCATCTTGAACATTTATGGCATATCCTCAGGATATGCCATAAATGTCTGATAGATGAAGTTCCCACCTCTTGGACCTGCACCTATCTCTACCACGGAGCCCCCCGATCCCCGTCCCACCAGCTCCCTTCTTATTGCCGAACGCGGTGGTCGGAAGTATGGAAACAGCCGAGCTCTGCCATCTCCATAACTCCTATCTGACTAGGAGGTCCTGAGTAACAGAAACAGTGTAGCTCGCCATGCTACGCTGTTTACGTAGCTCACATTTACTTCTATAGAAGTTACAGAAACAGCGTAGCTCAGCAAGCTTGGCTGTTTCCATACTTCCAACCCCCTAATCAGGCAGCAAAAGAAGGTATGACAGGGGCCACATTATACAGATAGGTGCGGGTCCCAGAGGTGGGACATGAATCTATTGGACATTTATGGCGTTTCCTGTGGATCTGCCACCCTTTAACGGGGTAGTCTCATCAGATTATCAGACTGACACTTTAAGGCCTCATGCACGGCCGTGATTATCGGGTCGGCCGGCCGCGGAGTGACTCCCGCAAGCCGCCCGCAAATCGTGGGCCCTGCACATGGCCGCGTGCATTATTTCCTATAAGACTGGACCGCAGAACACGGCCGTAATAAGACATGTCCGTTCTTTCTGCGGTCCAGGCTCCTGGGCCATGCACGGACCATGGAAACCACGGTCGTGTGCACGGGCCCATAGAAATGAATGGGGACTCAATTCTCCCGTGGATTTTTGGGGGAATTGTGGCCACAAAAGCACTTTCGTGTGCATGGGGCCTCAGTGATACATCTGCCAGAGCCACTGCTTGCTAGCAGCTCTCCATCATGGGTCGGAGGAGATCCAGAGTGGGGGAACCCATTCTATGACTTGTAATATCCATCAGTTACAATATTCCGCACATACTTTTCTTATACCAGTGTAGTACACCCCGGTCTCTGCACAGTTTAATGTATAGCCTATGGGGTGCAGACTGGAGCTAACAGAATAGGACTATACATGGGGGCAGTCAGTCACGTGACACAAGGCTATACGACATAGGACGTGTGCCAGGTTAATAAACAGGATGACTCCATTATCTAACGAATATATATATATATATATACACACACACACACAGACACACATTTATATATTTGTACAACACGGCTGCCTGTCTCTAGGTGTTGTCATGTTGAGGACCGATCTGCTCTCTTTCACTATAAAATAACAATTCTGAAGCATAGTAGAACTCTGCATTGTGCAGTTCCTCTTTTTCCTCCTGGAAATGTATAAGTAAATAAATTGAGGTTACCAATCCCATTGTCAATAGAGAACATCTCTGCATAGTCTGACACGATCAGGACGGATTGGACAGAGTCAGACTGTGTTGGGAAACACCACATTGAAAAGGGCTACCATAACATCCAGTTGTCAATTCATTAATACATTTCCAGGAGGAATAACAGAGGAACAGCACAACACAGTTCTAAGAAAGGACTCTCTAGGAATCGTATTTTACGGGGGAATACAAGTATTTAGCAAAACAGATGTCAAGAACGGAGACAGGACCTGAGAAGAACGGATGGGACAAATTTTGGCGGAGCGACTATACGCGACGATCAGGCAGGTTGGCCAATCATCAAAGCGACAGTATTCAACAATTTTAGCGTAGGGTCCCATTGACTGGCAACAGACAATACGGTGGGGAATGTTTTTTGTAGTGTCAACCATATAACCCATGCTTCCCTGATATCTGTATGTAACGTCATTCACAATCAGATTACCTGATCCGTATCTGACGTCATGGGAGTGGAGACGGACGTCGTGCTTAATATTCAGAAGCTTCACTACCGACCCGCACGTTACCACAGAAAGTTCCGAGGCAAAGCCATACGGAAACAATAAAGGCGTGACAAAGAGCAGGAAAGAGCCCGCTCCGTCCTGTGCCTTCATCATCAGACAAACAGACACCGGCTCAGCACACACCGGAAACGTCAGCAGGCTACACCGGAAATGCACCCTTGGTAACATAATAAACCGGAAGCTCTTGAGCCTCAGTCCTCCATCATATATAGTAACAAAATAAATAAATGTTTCTTTCAGTCTAAGTTATTCTTTCCGGGTTGGGCTGTACCGTTTACATAGCGCTTATCTCCTTACCGTAAACTAATACAATTATTTATTCTGAGACCGGGTTGCGCAACAAATTGTAAACATACGACTGAGCATGTGCTGCTAATAAAACCGTGACGTCCCTAGCGCGCATGCGCGATAGGGCGCCTATCGCGCTTGGCGAGGAGTGGCGCATGCTCCTTTGCATGTCTATGGAGTAGAGCTGGCACGAACGCAGGCGCACTGTGGAAAGGTGCGGGAAGTTACGTCACGTTGGTTTGCTCGGTTTTTTTTCCTCCTCCGTTGGTCTCGTAGCAGGGCCTCCATTTTCACGCGCTGTTGTGCGGCCCCGAGTCCGTGGCGTAGTGTCCCTGTACACGGAGAGGAGCTACTAGGTGCCGAAGGTGAGACTTGTTTATCTTCGCCAGCTGCTATATGTTTAGTGGCGTCGTCTACGCCAAGGAAGGCCTGTTTACTAGGCCACACTCGCTAGAGTCTCAGATTGTAGTATAGCCGATTGTATTGGGAAAACAAGTGGGGAACGTGAAACTAGAGCTGGCATTGGAGCTTACACAACCTGCTGTTGTGGACCTCACTAGATCTTGCTGCACCTGTACAGTATGATCATTTTTGCTTACTATGATTGGTCAGTTATGATTGTGGGGGTTCCCTGGACATTTTTTTTTATTGTTTGAATATCCTTAGGATGGGTCATCAATATCAAATCGGTGGGGGTCCGACTCCAGGCAACCCCATCGATCAGCTGCTTGATAGCGGCCTTTTTTCAGTTTACATCTGCAATCCCAGGCACAGCCGCTCCGGATATGTATGGTGCTGTGCCTGGCAACGAATGCCGCGGCCCCTTCAGGAAGCTGATCGATGGGGGTGCTGGTAGTCCGACCCCCACCGATCTGATATTGATGATCTGTCCTAAGACCAACAATAAAAAAAAAAAGCTGGGACATTCATCATCATGACATGACCGTTTCCATTTTGCGGACCGCAGAACACTGATCATAGTGGCTTCCGTGTGCTGTCCATTTTTTTTGCGGACCATACACTAGACTGGGTGAGATGGACCACTGATATAGACCAGAATAAGACATTTTCTATAATTTGCGGAACGGACACACGGATCTGCGATAAAAACAGATGTGTGCATGGCCCCATACAAATGAATGGTTCAGTGTGCTAACCGCAAAAAAGCAGATAGGACACCGAAAAGAACGGTAGTGTGCAACCTGGCCTAATTCACACGACCGTGGTGGTTTTGCGGTCCGCAGATCAACGGAGCCGTTGTCTGTATTTGTGGTCTGTTTGTCTGCAAAAATCCTTACGTAGTTCATCGTAGTTACGTGTGTGATCTGTGTTTATGGATCCGCAAAATGAAAGCTTGGAATTGGTGTCACCAGTTTGTCCCATTTGTCCCAAGCGCCTGAGTAGGTTACATGATCTGTAAATATGGACAGTAAAATGACATGTCCTGAGTTTTTGCAGCCCCCGCATGTATCCGTGAACATCGCAGTCGTGTGCTTAGGGCCATATAAATTAATGGGTCCGTCTGATATCCGCAAAATTGCGCATAGCACACGGACAAAAAAAATGTGCATTAGGCCTTACTGGACTGACATGTTCATCTTTGGCGCAATGATAAACCTTTATGATCTGCTTGAAAGTATCCGCTAACAATCTCAAAATCAAACTGCATAATGATGATCACAGGGAGGAACCCATCGCTTAGAAAGCGTCCTGAAATGCCAGTAATTTCTGGGTAATCCATCCGGTCGCATAGAAGACCTGATGGGAAGAAAGAAAAAGGCTCTCAAAGAGTCAAGAAGGTGTAACTGTAAATCTGTGGTCAATAGACATCCAATATATTTATGCAAACCAAAAATGAAAAAAGATGCAAAACGCAATGGTAAAGTATCAAATATAAAATATATACATTTTATTGAAGAATATTAAAATGAAACATATAAAAAGGGCCAGAGACACACGAAAGAAGAGACGCACATCAAAAAGTCCTGCACGTGGAGTAATAAACAATGTCGGCACGGGTCAGAAAAATGGGGTATAGCAGAGAAAAGTGTATTTTTCTGACCCGTGCAGACATTGTTTATTACTCCACGTGCAGGACTTTTTGATGTGCGTCTCTTCTTTCGTGTGTCTCTGGCCCTTTTTATATGTTTCATTTTAATATTCTTCAATAAAATTTATATATTTTATATTTGATACTTTACCATTGCGTTTTGCATCTTTTTTTTGTTCAGTTTGGATGTAGGCAAACATATACTGAATTATTTTCTCAACCCCCCTAACAAAACTATTTTCTTATATATAAATGATTTGTACTTGGTGGGTGATCGCTACTATACTTTTCTTTTTGGTTATATCAATATATTTTTGCTTTGGAGGCTCCATTAGGAAATACCAGGAAAAATAGCGCAGTGCTGTGTCCGGTGAAACCACGGGCACCACGACGGAACCCATTAAAAGTCAATGGGTTTCATCGGCTACCGGGGGTGTCCGTGTGCAACAGAACCATCGCTTCCAGTTATTACCTTGTTCTGCTCCTGTGACGGAGCAGAACAAGGGAATAATGAATGCAGAGGGGAACAGGGCCTTAGGCGGAATTCACACGACAGGGTTTCCCGGCCGTTCATAAATCGGCCGGCACCCGGCTGCATTAGGAACAATAGGCCCCTAATGGGGCTATTCACACGACCGATTTTTTGACGGCCGGGAAAACCGGCCGTCAAAAAATGTGACATGACCTATTTTCGGCCGGCCGCCCGGCTCCCGTAGAAGTCTATGGGGCCGGATAAACACGGCCATCACCGGAATGTGTCCCGAGTGATGGCCGGGTCTACCGTCGCTCGCGCACTCTCTCTCCTCCTCCTCACAGTGCAGAGTGCATGTGAGGAGGAGGAGGGTCTTTTTTTGCTCCCTGTAGGAGTCGGAATCCCCAATCTCCGGACGGGTATTGGGGATTCCGCTACAGGAGAAGTGCGTGACTACACTGTCCATATATGGACACAGCGAAGTCACTCACTTCTGCAGCGGAATCCCCGACTCTATGGCCGGGGATGCCGCTACAGGAGAAGTGAGTGACTACACTGTCCATATATGGACACCGCAAAGTTACTCACTTCTGCAGCGAAATCCCCGACTCTATGGCCGGGGATTCCGCTACAGGAGAAGTGAGTGACTACACTGTCCATATATGGACACAGTGACGTCACTCACTTCTGAAGCGGAATTCCCGACCTGTGCCAGGGAATTCCTCTCCAGGAGAAGTCAGTGACTACACTGTCCATATATGGACATTGAAGTCAGTGACTTCTCCTGGAAGGGGGGGATGGGTGCAACCTACAGGGGGCTGTGTGGCATCACCTACAGGGCACTGGGTGGAGGAAATTTTGCATGGGTCAAACGTAACGACATCTCCTATCAAATGACTTTCAATCGTAGGCCAACTAGAGCCTGAGAACGGGAGGCACCAGTGTCTCAACTGATTAACCACTATATACTTGTGATATGCTTCTAGGTTTGGCACACCCATACCCCCCCCTCTGCCGATGTATGTAAAGTCGATGCCGAGCTATACGATGCCGACCATTATTCCATATAAATTTCATCAATTGATCTTGTAACTTCCGGAGTAGGCATCCAGGCATAGGGACCATAACAGTCCTAAAAATTTAAAGTATCTTAGGGAGGATAAGCATTTTATATAGTACCATCCGACCCATCCAAGAAGGCTCAGTATCAATTCGCCTTACAATTTAGCATGTAGGGGGAGAATGTTAATATGAGCCAGCTTAGACGTTGGGGAACACAAATTGATACCTAAGTAGCGAATCGACACCTCCTCCCATCTGAACGGGAACTCCCTTAATATCCCGGCGCAATGCTGTGGGAATCGATAGACCCAGTATCTGAAACTTGGATGCATTCGTTTTATAATATGAAACCCTACCAAATTGCAATATGACATAGTCGGCAAATAAACCGATTTTATGCTGCCTATGACCTACAGAAATACCCCACACTTCCATGTCCATGCGTATCATTTCTGCCATAGGTTCCATTACCATAGTGAAAAGCAAGGGGGATAACGGACAACCCTGCCTGGTACCGTTGGTGATATGAATTGGCTTAGACAGCATACCATTCGCTAATACCTGAGCAGAAGGGGAGGAGTAGATGGCCCCAATCGCCCTAAGTATAGAACCGGAGAAACCAAACCTGATCATAGTCAAAAAGGCAAAATCCCAGTGTATCCTGTTGAACGCCTTCTCCGCATCCAGGGTAAGGCGTAGAGAAGGCGTCCGACTAGTGTCTGCTTTGGAAATCAAGTCGATGCTTCTGGTACCATCTGGAGTCTGTCGCCCTTGAGTAAAACCCACCTGGTCATTATGAATAACAGTAGGCAGTATAGTCAAAAGGCATTGGGCCAATATTTTTGCATAAAGTTTTGTCACAATTTAGCAACTATATGGGCCTAAAGTTAGCCGGAAGAGTAGGAGGCTTCCCCTGTTAAGGAATAGTTACAATGGTGGCCTGAAGCATCTCAGCGGGAAGATTGCCCCTGGACATTGTGACACTAAAAATATGGGCCAGATAAGGGGCTAAAATAGACTAAGTTTATAATATTCGGAGGAGAACCCATCCGGCCCTGGAGCTTTATGTGGTTTGGCTAGTTTAATAACTTTGGTCACCTCAGCATGCAAGATAGGAGCGTTTAGTTGGTCAAGTTGAAGAGGTGATCTCTTAGAAAGTTTTCTGGATCAGATCCATTTGCCTATGTCCTCCGAAGTAGGGTGAGGTGTATTAGGGTTGTCATTTAAATTATAAAGTTTGGAATAGAACAGGCTAAATCTACCTGCAATATCCTGGGGATTCAAAATGTTTGGATCCCTACCCTCCCCTAACAAAAACAGTATCTTGGATTTTTGTTTCTGTTTAACACTTTTCGCCATAAATGTACTATCTTTGTTATGCGAAGTGTAATAGGTCATACGAAGGGAGGTTAAATGTTTGTCAAAGTCCGCTATTAAAAGCTCCCTCAATTCCTGTCTGAGTTTGGTCATAGCATCGCGTAAAGGGTCTGAAGGGGAGGTTTGTTGTTGGGACTCCAGGACCCTAATCTGGGCCAGAACTCTGTCCGTATCAGCCTGTTTTTGTTTTTTTATAATGAGAACTCGGTTGAATCAGAAGGCCTCGCATCACCGCTTTATGGGCATTCCACAATACAAAGGGGTCTATGTACGGGGAGTCATTAAGAACAAAATATTCCTGCAATTGAGAGGAGATACGCACTTTATACCGGACGAGGGCCATTAAGAAGTTATTATTACACCAAGATTTGTAAGGATGAGACTGAGGTGACAGCGCTATTTGTATGGAAATGGGGGCATGGTCTGACCATGTGATCACCCCTATCTCCGCTCTAACAACCGACTGAAGTAACCATTTATCCACCAGGCATAAATCTATCCTAGAAAAGGTGTGATGACCGGACGAATACAAGGTGAATTCTCTGGACGAAACATTGTGGCATCTAAACACATCATAAACATCCTCCCACTGAGCCCATGGTGATAATGTAGGGAGAGATCTCTTGCTCCTACTAGTAGTGTTCAGAACCCTGTCCGGAATGTTAAAATTCCCACATAAAATGAGTTGGCCTTGTTGAATTTTGCAAATTTTCCATCTGGTTTTGTAATCGAATCTGAGAAGCATTGGGAGCATATATATTGACTAAGGTAAGTAAGGAATCATTGATAGAATGAACCAGAGCAAGGAACCTCCCCCCGACATCAACCAGAGAATCAATAAGTTTAAAATCCAGGGTGTCCCTAATTGCAACCAAGACCCCAGCTCTTTTACGGTCGGAATTGGCCATAAATATGTGAGGAAATTTAGCATTCACAAAGGTAGGACACTGAGATGGCTGAAAATGCGTTTGCTGCAAACACAGGATATCCGCACCAGAAGTCCGGGCCTCCTTCCAGGCAGACAATCTTTTAAATGGGCTATTCAAGCCTTTAACATTAAGCGAGACAACCTTAACTGACCTAATCAAAATGACAGAGCTGCAGTGGAAAGCAAGCAATATACATTATAATCTCCATACTGTCATCTTTGAAAATACAGAAAAAAGTACACTTGGTGAAGCACTTTAGGTAGAAAAACGGAAGAGTTGAAACCAAAGTAACAAACACAGGTATCGGGAATACAACATTCCCTAAAGACAGGGAAAGTTCCAGCAGGATCTAGAAGAACTCCGCGATCCTGTAAAGAGCTCTGGGGACAGAAGTTCGACAAAATGAGACTCGACCTCCTGTATCACAAAAGAAAGAAAAGTACCTTAGCGAGAATCCGCTTTCTTCGACCAGTCTGTAGAAGGTCTTGCTTGTCCTTTGGGAAAGGGTTTTAATAATGGGTCAGACAACTGAATACCCCAATCTTTCAGTAATTTGATTCCATCAGCAGGTTTAAGGAGGACATGCGTGCGGTCATCCTTACGAATCAAGAGCTTTGTAGGGAATCCCCATTTATATGGGATCTTGTTGTTGCGAAGCGATAAGGTAACAGGGATGATATTCCTCCTAGCCTGTAGCGTAGCTTGTGAGAGATCCGCGTAAAGATGGTTTCCTCCATATGGATCAGGCAGCTTCTGAGCCCTCCGTGCAGCAAACATCAATTATTCTTTCACATGGAAGAAATTGATGCGGGATATCGTGCCACGTGGGACGTCTGCCGGCAAAACCTTTGGTTCAGATAAGCAGTGTGCTCGATCAATAATCCAATCTTGAGACTTAGTCAGGCAGTAGAGTTTTAATCCGAGTTTGCAGATACAATGGGAGGTCAGTTGGTGAGACTGATTCAGGTATTCCCCGAAATTTAACATTGTTCCGTCTATTTCTGTCCTCCATATCTGCCATTTTGAATTTCATATCCTCCATCTCCTCTTCCAAAGCATAGTGTGTGTCAACCAGGTCATTGTGAGCCTGAGTGAAGTCTCCCATCTTGTTTTCCACATGGTCCACTCTGGAACCCAGGTCCTCTATGGAGGTATTGAGCGTGGCAGTGATTTTGGCAAGGTCATTTTGCAGGGAACCTCTAAGCGCCATTACAAGGCCTTTAATAAATGTTTTTGAGGCCACCTGATCCGTGGTGGGGAGACTAGAGATTGGGTCGCCTCCAGACGAAAACGAATTCCAACTGTAAGTCCTTTAAAGAAGAGAATTTGGGCCTCTGCTTGGCCCGGGCTGCCCCCAAGGAGATCATCCCTAGTATCCTGTTGTCCCTCATCCGCCATGATAGCGTGGCGATCAGGTGCCGCATGGAGAGAGTCAGGAGAAGGAGGCTCCCTCCTGCTTCGACCAGCCAGAGAGGTAAGCTTTGGGCAGTCAGGGGCATGTGTGGACTAACCGAGAGAGGCAGAGGTGGAAGCCGGCCCCGAATCTCTGCCACTGGCACAGGAGTCTCCGGAGGAGTTGGAGCTTGTGCCATCTTGGGTCCCGTCTTTCCGGGTGCTGCGGGTGGAGAAGTCAGTAAGTCGTTTCGGACCGGACTTATTACCCCTCTTTCGAGTCATCATCTTGCCCACTGAACAAGGCAGCCGAAGAATATCAAATAGAGAACTGCAGGTATGCTTTTTACTAGTCGCTTTGAGGTCTCACGACGGAGCTCAGCAAGAAGCGCCCACCACAGTCAGCATCCAGACCATGCCCCTCCCACGGCAATGAACTTTTGATAGCAGCGGCCAGTGAGGGATAAGTAAAGTTCAATAGGAGAAATGCTGGTGACGGGTTCCCTTTAAAAGCAAGTGTATCCACAGTTGGTATGTATCACAATACCCTGTATAGAGGAGAGCGATTCAACAGACAGGGCTTACTTTATACTGCAGCATACATCTCTGTATGGGACTATTCACACATAGCGTTTTCATCGCGATTTTAACAAACTTGCGTCAAACGCTGCCATTTGACTGTGATGTGTGAATAGTCACTAAGGGTAACTTTACACGTGTCGAATTGCCCCTTCTACCATGTGAAAAAAGTTAAAATAATCATTCTGTCTTCGTTATCCTAAAAATCCATAAATCCGCTTACGTGGGAGCGCCATATATATGTAGACTAATCGTAAAGCTATTGGTAGAGGCAGCTGTAGTTACAGCTTATACTTTTTTAAGGTAACTAGAATTCCCTGCCGCTACTCTTGTCTAGCATGTCTTAAATGTCAGCAGAAGGGCCACTATTTTATAGCTTTTCAGTGTAGGGTCTAGGGTGGGGCCCATATAGTGTAATTACCACATATTTTCTGTGTGGGCAGCAGACTTTTTGTATTTGATTCCATGCTGGAGAAATTAAATTCACAGCATAATCTGTGTTCTGTTGATTTCACTAAAAAATTCTAGACTCTTCTAAAATGGGTAATTACACGAGTGCAAGAAGTCATTTGTTTTTGAGTGGTTTTATGGGATCCGTACCCCTATTTTAAAAACTTAATTTTGTGCAAGTGAAGCAGCAGCTTTACCAGGATCACACACCGTTTTGGCGCGGTTTTTTGAGCCAAGTACAAAAGTGGACACAAAAGAAAGGAGAAATGCGTCAGTTTTTCTTTATACTTTTACTCCTTTTGGATCTACTTCTGGCTTTGGCTCAAAAAACGAAGTAAAAAACTGCCTCAAAACTGTGTGTGATCCTGGCCTAAAGGAGGTTTTCTGGTCATTATAATTGATCATATAGACAGATGCCATCACTCGCTGATTGTGGGGTCTGATGTTGTGGACACCCACCGACAACTGTAACTAGGGGGCTACTGCACTTGCGGTATAGTGTCGTGTCCTCCCCTTAGGATTTTTTTTTCTCTCTTCCTCATTACTGCAATGACAACCCCCTTTATGCTTTTTGCATGTTGTATAAGGCCTCCTGCACACGGATGTAGCTGTCTCTACAGTCCGTGATTACGGCATGGATGGGCCACAGTGTGTCATCTGCAGGCAGTCTGCGATCACGGACCGCGCACACACAAGATGTGCCTTCATTTCAATGAGCCCAGACCGCAATTGCGGACTGTATAATGACATGTCCTATTTTTTTTGCATTGCCCCATAGGTTTGCATAAGCTGTATACTATCCACAATTGCGGATAGTATACAGCAGAAAAACTACAGTCGTGTGCATGACGCCTTAGGCTGTGTTCACGTCAGCATTGCGCTTCTGTTTATGGGTTCCGTTCGGCCTTTCCGTCGGAGGAACCGATGAACAGGAAGCCAAACGGAAACCATAGCTTTCGTTTGCATTACCATTGATTTCAATGCTAATGCTTCCGTTGCAATTGACTTTCCATTTGTTTCTGTTCTGTAAGGTTCCCTCGGAAACAATAGCGTAGTCAATAGGCTTCTGGTCGAACGGAGCCGGTTAACGGAAGCCCGACGCTGATGTGAACAGACCCTAAAAGTTTTGTGATTTATTTCAGAGAAATTCATTATGTGAAACTGAAATATTTCATATAGGGCTTCTGAAAACGATTTCAAAGAAAAACACTGTACACCGTGAAAAACTGAAAAGGAAAGTCAAAGGAAATCCTATTTGTGGCTTATAAACCACAGTTTAACTTTGTTCTACAATATGTTTCATATGGTATTTGCATTCAAACGTGTAACAATTATTTAAATGACTTTTACATAATTTAATAGCGGAATCCAACCAAAATAGGGCAAAATAGACTGTTTACATGTGCGTTGTGATTCCCATTTATAATGGAAGGCACAGCGCTGTTTCTGATCCACGACTGACACCAGCGGTGCCCGATGGACCCAGCTGACTTATAATGGGGTCACTTGGTTTCCGCTGTGGCGTCTGTCTCAAGGGGAAAAATATTTCTGCGTGCAGGGCTATTTTTTCCATCAAAAACAACTAAATCTGCGAGACAAACCTACACACGACAGTGAGAACAATGGAGGAGCTGTTTTTGCGCAGAGACGGTCAGATATGATGCTCAGATGCTGTTGGATATAGACTGAGACATGATTCTGCTGTGTATAGACTGTCGGGCTTGCCGCTGCCGCTGTGCAGAGACTGTCGGGCTTGCCGCCGTGCGGGGACTGTCGGGCTTGCCGCCGTGCGGGGACTGTCGGGCTTGCCGCCGTGCGGGGACTGTCGGGCTTGCCGCCGTGCGGGGACTGTCGGGCTTGCCGCCGTGCGGGGACTGTCGGGCTTGCCGCCGTGCGGGGACTGTCGGGCTTGCCGCCGTGCGGGGACTGTCGGGCTTGCCGCCGTGCGGGGACTGCCGGGCTTGCCGCCGTGCGGGGACTGCCGGGCTTGCCGCCGTGCGGGGACTGCCGGGCTTGCCGCCGTGCGGGGACTGCCGGGCTTGCCGCCGTGCGGGGACTGCCGGGCTTGCCGCCGTGCGGGGACTGCCGGGCTTGCCGCCGTGCGGGGACTGCCGGGCTTGCCGCCGTGCGGGGACTGCCGGGCTTGCCGCCGTGCGGGGACTGCCGGGCTTGCCGCCGTGCGGGGACTGCCGGGCTTGCCGCCGTGCGGGGACTGCCGGGCTTGCCGCCGTGCGGGGACTGCCGGGCTTGCCGCCGTGCGGGGACTGCCGGGCTTGCCGCCGTGCGGGGACTGCCGGGCTTGCCGCCGTGCGGGGACTGCCGGGCTTGCCGCCGTGCGGGGACTGCCGGGCTTGCCGCCGTGCGGGGACTGTCGGGCTTGCCGCCGTGCGGGGACTGTCGGGCTTGCCGCCGTGCGGGGACTGTCGGGCCCGCCGCCGTGCGGGGACTGTCGGGCCCGCCGCTTTGTATAGACCGTCGGGCCAGCCGCTTTGTATAGACCGTCGGGCCAGCCGCTTTGTATAGACCATAACGTATCCTTCTTTTTTTTAATGTTTATCAGAAGTAAAGAACCATGTCCGACTTTGTGGAAAGTGAAGCAGAGGAATCTGAGGAAGAGTACAATGATGATGGTGAGGTGGTGCAGAGATCCACCAAGAAGTTTGTTGAAGATGATGATGGTAAGTGACATCAGTTATAATATAATATACTTTCTGACCAGCCCTACTCGTTTCTGGTTAGTCCCTAGCTCTTTTATTAGTAGAGAAAAGGTTTTGTCCATTATCCTAAAACTAGAAAGCCCTGAAGGCTTACCACGGATGGACGATGTACTTCAGAGAAAATGTGAAAGATTCTGACGCCATTAAATAACTAATCCTTACTGCTGATGCCTAGTGAGCAGACTGGTTTTTGAACAATATATTCTTTTTTACTCCAGATGAAGAGGAGGAGGATGAAAATCCAGATGAACAGGATGATCAAGGAAATTTAAAAGATTTTATCAATGACGATGATGATGAGGAAGAGGAGGAGGAGGAGGAAGCAGGGAGTGAGTCTGGAGGCTCAGACAATGAAATTGGCCACAAAACCAGAAAGCGCAGTAAGTGTGTTATAATTAATGCAGAAAGGCAAGAAGGTTCCAGCATCAAAATCTTGAACAAATTGCGGCTTTTATTGAGGTTCCCTAAAATCAGGGACAACACACAGAACAGAAGCTGACCGGTTTCAGGCCCAAGTGGCCCTTAGTCATAGCACACGCACACACTATAGTGACACACGCGAGCACACACACACACACACACACACACACACACACACACACACACACACACACACACACACACACACTCTATAGATAGTGACGCACACACTTTAGATAGTGACACACACACACACACCTCCCTGTAGGTAGCTCCATTGGGGCTCCCTCTAGGAGTAGAATCCCCAGCTAGAGCGTTGCTGACGTTTAGGCTAGCGATTCCTCTGCTGGTGGAGCCCCCGACGTCACTGTCCATAGACAGTGATGTCCGGGGATTCTCCTGGACCGGAATGTGATGTCGGGGGCAACCCCAGAGCCGAAGTCCCAGAGCAGAGCACTAGTATAGGTTCTGCTCTGGAACGCTGGGGAAGCCCCTGACATCACTGTCCATATATGGACTGTGATGTCAGGGGCGACCCCAGAGCCGGAATCCCGAGCAGAGCGCTAGTAACCTGGGACTCCAGCTTTGCTCCCGACATCACTGCCCATATATGGACAGTGTTGTCAGGGCCTACCCCAGAGGAGGAGTCCCTAGAAGAGCTCTAGTAGCGCTCTTCCTGGGATTCCAGCTCTGCTCCGGTCATCACTGTCCATATATAGACCGTTATGTCAGGGGCTGCTCCAGCCAGAGTCCCGGAGCAGAGTCTCTTCTAGCACTCTGACTTCAGCTCTGCTCCTGACAGCCCTGTCCATATATGGACAGTGATGCCAGGGGCTTCCTCAGAGCATGAGTGCCTCTGAGACGTCGTAAAGGAGCGCCGGCGTACTCCTTCGGCTTCCTCTCTCCTGAGGGAGCTACGTTGGTCTGCGGGCCGCAGATGACAGCCTCAGAACCCGCATACGTC
The DNA here is from genome assembly GCF_050947455.1 of Rhinoderma darwinii. NCBI lineage: Eukaryota > Metazoa > Chordata > Amphibia > Anura > Rhinodermatidae > Rhinoderma > Rhinoderma darwinii. Next base: position 421,629,237 of record NC_134688.1, read on the forward strand.
CCGCGGGCCGCGTGTCTGAGACCCCTGGTATTGATGGTAGGAATTTGGTGGTAATTGATGTAAGAAATACAGCACAAAATCCACTGTGCAATCATCACATTTAGTTGCATCTTTTCCTTCCATATTCCTGCAGCATTTGATGATAGACTGGAAGATGACGACTTTGATCTCATCGAAGAAAACTTGGGTGTTAAAGTGAAACGTGTAAGTAATCTATGCTTCCCTCCTTTTATTATTCCCACTATTTTCCTATTGCGCAGCTATCAAGATGGTTGTCTCATAAAGACAAACTCTGTACATATGTTCTGTAGGGCATATGGGCGTCACTTCAATGGCCGGCATGTAATCCTGCAGTGTCCTATATGGTCAGTGGGAGCTTTCCCTGGCAAAAACAGCTGATCAGTAGGGGTTCCAGGAGCGGGCTGATTTTGGAGAAGAGATTGTCTTAGTGAGACAATACCTTTAACTGCATTTTATTAGTTACATTTGCTTTCAAATGCAAAACAATATTTGTATGCATCTATATGTAAGAGCACAATATACCATTTCCCAATACAGCAAAAGTTCAGGCGAGTGAAAAAAATGTCAGATGATGAAGATGAAGAGGAAGATGCTGGAAAAGAGGAACATGAAAAAGAGGCCATTGCTGATGAAATCTTTCAGGACGGTGAGGATGAGGATAGACATGACTCGGGGGATCATCCACCTATGGCTACTGAAGATGATGTAGAGGAGGAGGATGAGGAATCTGGTAAGCATTTTCATTAATGTTATGTTGTGAATATAAAATTGGAGACCAGCACTGGAAAACATCTTTTCGTACATTGCAGACATTGACGATTTTATTGTTGATGATGATGGACAGCCACTGAAAAAACCCAAATGGAGGAAAAAACTTCCGGGATATGCTGATGCGTAAGTAATAGAATTAAAAATGCTTCATTCTGCAATATAACTGTTGCTTTATTCTATCTGTGGCACCTATATGGTGACTAGGAAAAAAACGACTCCAAAGTACAAAATATTTGAATACTTATATATTGCCCCCCATTATTTTGAAATCTAAATTGCTTCAAAATGGGAACAGACAGTTGGTTTTAGAAGTCAATAACTTAGGCTTCGTTCACATCTGCATCGGGCTTCCGTCAGACCTTTTCGTCAGAGGAACCCATAGTTTTCCGTTTGCATTACCATTGATTTCAATGGTAATACTTCCGTTGCAAATGGTTTGTATTTGTCTCCGTTCCGTAAAGTTTTAGGTTTTTTTGGTGGAATCAATAGCAGAAATCTTACGGAGACAAATAGAAACCATTTGCAAAGGAAGCATAACCATTGAAATCAATGGTGATGCAAACAGAAAGCTATTGTTTTTGTTTGGTTTCCGTTTGTGTATCTAGCGCAGCAGCAGAATGAAGGAGATTATACATCAGTAATGAGCAATGTAGCTTGGAATCCAGCACTGGGGTGACGTAGAAATCTTTCCATCTGTGTCTCCCCTCTCTTCGTCTGCTCCCTTCTATATAGACTTCTATGGGCAGCTCTGTTCCTGTTCCCCCTTCCCTCCAATGAACAGGCTGTGGAAACACTAGTGTGCTTTGGCAGAGACACCGCGGTCCCCCCCCCCCACCCCACCCCGACACTTCCTGTAATCGGTCTCATCTGCTCTGTAACTAGGGACAGACTTTGCTTAACAACAGGGGGTGGACGGCAGATTAGTGTTAGTAATTCACACAGAATTTGCATTGATAAAACTACATTTTAACTAAGTATATTACAAAGTTGATCTGCATCAGGTATAATAGTTTTGTAGGAGATGATCAGAGGGATGCATTAATGGGTTTTTATTCATTTTCCTATTATATGGCTCTTAACTCTTTTTTTTTCGTTTTCATTTCAGTGCTTTGCAGGAAGCTCAGGAGATCTTCGGTGTAGATTTTGATTATGATGAGTTTGAAAAATACAATGAAGATGATGAGGAAATGGAAGAGTATGAATATGAGGATGAAGAAGCAGAAGGAGAAACTCGTGTCAGACCCAAGAAAACTGCTAAGAAGCGTGTGAGCCGACGCAGCATCTTTGAAATCTATGAGCCAAGTGAACTTGAGAGCAGTCATTTAACTGACCAGGACAATGAGATCCGGACCACAGATCTGCCAGAAAGATTCCAGGTAAGTTGGTTATTAAACCGCAAGTTGGTTGTGCCAGTGTTTCAAGTTTGCCTGTAATGGTGTGAACAGTACATTTATTTTTTTTTCCATTTTATTTTACACAGCTACGGACCATACCAGTTAAATCTGCTGAAGATGATGAACTGGAGGAAGAGGCTGACTGGATCTACAGAAATGCATTTTCAATACTAACAATCTCTCAACAGGTACTTTTAATTAGGGATGTCACGATACCAGAATTTGGACTTCGATACGATACTTTGTGTAGTATTGCGATTTCGATACCAAAACAATACATTGCCAACCAGTAATAAAAAAAAAAAGTTCTTCCATTTTGTGATGTGAGGCGCGAGGTGTGAAGATGAATTGTGCCTCACATTAATAGTAATTAACCCCATTAAGTTTCTCAGTCATAATGGGTTAATGTGTAAGGTACATGATGGGGTTAATTACTATTAATGTGAGGCACATGGAGTTTTAATTCATCGCACCTCGTGCCTCACATTAATAAGTGAAAGAAGTTTTTATTTTTATTTTTTTACAGCGTACACCTCATAAATGACGCAAAAAAATTGTTGTGCAGATTATTATGGCCGCGCCAATACCGAATATGTGTATGTTTTATGTATTGAGACTTATTTTAATGTTTATTGTAAAAAAGGTGAATGTGTATTTTTTTAAATTTAATATTACTTTGTTTTTACTTTATTTTTAAACTTTAATGTACTGGCATATATCAGATATATGCCAATACATTAGCCTGTGGACGGATAGCACACAGGCTGTTGTTAGGGCATACCTCAGTATGATCATAACTCACATCCATAACTCATAGAAAAGCTTAGGGAACCGAATACATCACGCTATTGATTCCGTCGGAAAACCGGAAACCAGGCGGAATGGTGACGAACGGAAAGCATTAGCGATGTTTCCGTCACCATTGACATCAATGGTGACTGAAAAGGAAGCTGTGCTGTCAGTTCCACTTTCCGTTGCTGGGTTCACCCGACGGAACCCCGGAACGGAAATGAACGGTGATGTGAACAGGCCCTAACTTGCTCAAAAATGATCGTTTTTCAAAATAAAAACCACTGCTGTTATCTACATTACAGCGCCAATCACATCCAGGCCCTAGGATCTGTTCTGACTGTTTGGTTACACTTTCTCCCGGGACTGTGTACATGGATTTTTTTTTTCTTTTATTGCTGCTGTACAAACTGAATTAGCCAGTATCTGTGGTAATGGTATGGCCTGTCTGGGCTAAGCCGAGACCCTTTCCTACCTAGTGTCTATTCCTAGTGATAGGGGCTTATTCCGATGGTGCTGTGTCACCCAATATATTCAACAAGAAATTGATTTGACGGAAAGTACAACAATCTTTCTCGTTTTTTGTGTTGTCCTTTACTGTGAGAAAACGATGGAAAAAAGCTTAATCCGATTAACCTGCGTTAGGCTACTGGTCATAATGCAAATAACCAACTAAACTGTTAATTCACAATAGATGTGAGCCAAACAATAGAACTAAATTGATTCCTATTTGCTATGTATTTGTTTTATAGCCTTATGTTATTTATGTGAAAAGTCTCTTCGTAACGCATTCACAACCTTCCTTTTACAGGAAAGCTGTGATTATTTAGACCGTGGTCAAGTTGGCAGCAGCTTCAGTCGCAAGGGACCAAGCACCATACAGAAAATCAGAGAAGCTTTGAATTTCATGAGAAATCAACACTTTGAGGTATGGGATTTTAAAATCCCAGATTTACACTATATGTCCAAGCACTTTAGTGTCGTAGATTTTCTGTTGGATTGAGGATGTCATGTTCATGATGATTCTGTGTTTCAGGTGCCCTTTATTGCATTTTATAGAAAAGAGTATGTCGAACCAGAGCTAAACATCAATGACTTGTGGCGCGTCTGGCAGTGGGACGAAAAGGTAAATCCTCATAGTTTTCTATGAAGAAGATGGGAAAAGAGACTATAATGTATGTGTATATACGCGTACATTCACCTACTACATTGATTGTACCTACATGAGAGCCCGCTTTTCACTTCTCTATTCCTGGGACAGACCGCAATCAAAATAGTTACATTAAGGTTAAAACTTTTTATACATCCATAGTTGCCTAAAGAGTGATTATGAATTTAGAGGCTATCTCTGGATCACGTACTCAAGAAATGTAATACATATCATTTGTATTATTGCATATTTCCAGTAAGACAATAGAGCTGTTAAAGTTAAGCCGTTCAAGTATTCTGGCATTAATTGCTTTATCTATTGTAAAAATCCATGTCGTTTTTTTTATGTTTGCTCCGTAGTGGACCCAGCTGAGGCTGAGAAAACAAAATCTGATGCGTCTGTTTCAGAAGATGCAGGCCTATCAGTATGAGCAGATATCTGCTGATCCTGATAAGCCACTTGCAGATGAAGTTAGGCCTTTGGATATCACAGATATGGAAAGGTGACTGTTCAAAATATTTTTTTTTACCTTTTACTATGTTTAAGCAACTTAAAACATTGCTTCATAAATGACAAACCCACTCTACTTAGGCTTAAAGATGTCCGGTCAATGGATGAACTGAGGGATGTTTATAATCACTTTTTGCTGTACTATGGAAGAGATATTCCGAAAATGCAGAATGCAGCCAAGTCGAGCCGTAAGAAACTGAGGCGAATCCCGGAGGAGGGGGAGGAGGAAGGTTTGTAAACTTGTATACTATTAGAAGGAATATCTTGTACTGTTCACTATTATCAATCACTGGTTACTGAGGCATGTGCTACAATTATGAGTGTAAACCGTTCTGCAAATCGGCTGTTAAGTCATCAAGTGACTTCTTGCATTGATGCAGCAAATGCTCACATTGCATCATGAAAAAAGTGGTATAAGTTACATTGACTTATATTGTGTAAAATGTGTATGAAATGATAAAGTATTGGTTCTTTGCAATCTACAAATGCATTTTTTTAGAGGTGTGTTTTCTTGTAATGTCATTGGGGCACACGGCACCATGGGTAAAGACCCTTTCCTCTAGAAAGTGTTGGCTCCACTCAGGCAGGCCATACCCTACCCACAGATGTTGAACTATTCCGTTTTAGCCTACTGTAGCAGGCAGACACGCACGTTTTTTTTAAAAATTTATTTCTTTCCTTTTAGCTTCAGGGTAGTTATAGGCATGGATTGCCAGCCTAGTCAACCCCCTGAGGGTGCCAGGAAACCAGGCAGTACTCTGCAAAATGCTTCTTTCACCGCCGGTCACCTAACCCCATCTTCTGCAGGTGGCATGCCGGTAACCCCACTGTATGTTAGAGGTTACCGACTAGGTGGCCTTTGGCAGAACCGAAGACTTCAGCGTACATATAGGAATTGTCCTGCTAGAACACCCCCAAAGGGAGTCCCTTTATCCAAAGGTTCCTTTAGTTTATCGGCACGCTGCGGTACCTATGGTCATTTCTTCGGCGGACTAGGACACAGTCAAATCCTGGGGTTTCGCTGCCCATCTGGGTCATGCGTGCCGCCTTGTCCTCTCGTTAGTTTGGCTGCTGGGGGGTTGGGCCCTGGCGTTATCTGGTTGCTTGTCAGTGCAAGCCTTTCTCTGGGTGGTCTCTTTTCAGAGCGTGCTTCCAGTGAGGCGGGTTAACCCTTAATCCTGTGGCTTCACTTGTTCAGTGCCATCCTCAGGGCCTGTGAGACCTGCTCCACCCTTCTTCCCAGATGTCCTCAGTCTCCTCTCCAGCCTACTGTCTGGCAATTTTGCAATACACCCCACCTGGGATCTGGTAGGCTGACCCCATGAGCTATTTTTTTCCAGGGGGGCCACAGGGCAGGGGGTTCCTTTCCAACTGACACTTGTCTTTTTTTTCTCTCCCATTCTCTAACGTGTCTTCCTCCAGCGAGGTTTCCAACCGGCACCTGTGGCGATGGTGACACTCTTTTTGCGGTCGCTGCAATAAAATTCCCCTGGGGACAGTCTAGCTCCCTATGCTACCAGTGCATGCAATCCAGAAACACCCAGGATAACGCACCCTCCCTCTGACTTTTCAAAGTCCTTCTTTCAAGCTATAGGTGACCTTTCCAGACCATAGTTGAGTCTCTGGAACATGTACCATCCCAAATAGCGGCCCAGATCAAGGCTCCAATATAATCTCCCCTAGGGGCAACGCAGCCTTTTCCCGTGATAGGCCTCGTAAGAGGCCCAAAAGTGCTAGGAACAGATCCTTCTCCTCTTTAGGTTCTTCACAAGCGTCCCCTGTTAGCACTAGCTCTAGAGAAGCTGCTTCCCTGCAGAACCAGTCTATCTCCCCTGGTGAATCCTCTGAACAGTCAGAACAAGACCTTAAATTGGCAACTGCTATGCAAGAATTCATATATGCTGTCAGGAACACAAAACACATTAAAGGCTATGTACACCTTTTGAAATCATTTTTTTGTTTTTTTTTCTGTGTTAAAATGTCTATCAGTGTGTTTGGTGCAACTTTCCGAATACTTTTTATTAAAAGTTATTTTCACTTTTTTAGATACAGCTGCCTTGTATCCTGTATACAGAGGAGCTGTATCTAGCGTTGAGACCTGAATCCGTCAGGTCAGGGGGACTGACTGGTTCAGTGACAGCGGATCAGAGACCTGCGGGATCCACCGGTTATCGAGATGTGATCAGTAACCGCTCCATTCTGCATGTGCCGCTGACACTGAACCCGTCAGTGTCGCTGACCGATACAGGTTTCAGCGCTAGATACAGCTGCTCTGTACACCGGATACAACGCAGTTGTATCTCAAAAAGTAAAAATAATTTTTAATAAAATTTTTTAGAAAGTTGCACCAAACACACTGAAATTTTTTTTTTTTTTGTTTTTATAAAAATGTCTAAGTTGTACATAGCCTTTAACCTCTTAACAACATACCGCATACAAGTACCTGGCAGCTGTAAAGGGAAACTATGGAACGGGCTGAGCAATAATACAGTGTAATACAGCCGACCCCTCACAGCAACGGGCGGAATCCAAGATCACTTTGATTCTGCCCATTTAACACCTTAAATGCCGCAGTCAATCGCGACCGCAGCATTTAAATTGTTAGAATCAGGGGGGGCAGCCCCCTCTCGTGTACTTTCGGGCCCCGCTACAACGCGATCGAGGTGTGCTGATCATTGTCATGGCAGCCTATTTTTTTTCCTTTTTTTTTTTTTTATGTTACAAAAAAAGAAAATATTATGTTTAAAAAAAACAAAAACTTTTCCCATTTTTTTCCCCTAAAGCAATGTTAAAAAAAAAAGTTAACATAAATGGCGTCCATAATAGTCAGAACTATTACCTTATAGTGTTGTTTAACCTGCTCAGTGAACACCGTAAAAAAAATATAAAACCCGCAAATTGCTGTATTTTCGTCACCTTAGCTCTCCAAATAAAATGGAATAAAAATTGATCAAAAAGTCGCATGTACCCCAATATGGTATTGATAAAAACTACAGCTCGCCCCGCAAAAATTTACGTAAAAAAATAAAGAAGTTATGGCTCTAAGTATATGGCTACACAAAACTTATTTTTTTTTTTAGCAAGTAGTTTTTATTTTCTAAAAGTGGTAAAACACAAAAAAAAAACATCTAGGTTTTGGACAACAGAAAATAGGAAAAAAAATATCTCCTATTCTGCTACTTTTACAAAGAAAAAAACTATTTGTTAAAAAAAAAAAGTGTTCCGTTTCACCACATTCTGAGAGCCATAACTGTCATATTTTTTCATCGATTGAGCCGTGTGAGGGCTTATTTTTTGCAGGACGAGCTGTTTTTATTGGCACCATTTTTTGGTACATAGGATTTTTTGATCACTCTTTATTTCGTTTTTTTAGCGTTAAAATGACCAAAAAACAAAGATTCTGGCGTTTTAACATTATTTTTCTTTTGTTACGCCCTTCACCGTGCGAGTTAAATAATGGTATATTGTAATATATCAGACTTTTATGGACGCAGCGACATAATTTATTTTTAACTTTTTACATTGTGCTTGGGGAAATGTTTTTTTTGTTTTTAACTATTAATATATATATATATATATATATATATATAATATATATTTTTTTTTACACAATTCGTTCCCCCTAGGGGACTTGAACCAGCGATCATTAGATCGCTGGTACAATACAATGCAATACATGGATGAGTTACGGAAACAGCATAACTCACTGAGCTACGCAGTTTCCGTAACTCCCATAGTAGTGAATGGCAGTTACAGAAGCAGCGTAGCATGCGAGCTATTCTGTTTCCGTAACTACTATTCAGTTCCATGGAAGTTACGGAAACAGCGTAGCTCCGCGAGTTACGCTGTTTCTGTAACTCGACATGTAATCAAGTGGCCGGGACAGCACAAAAAGCTAGAACAGGGTTTAGGGGGCCCCGTTCTAGAGAGAGGTGCAATTCCCAAAGGTAGGACCCGCATCTATCTGACATTTATGACATATCCTGTGGATATGTCATAAATATCCTTCATTGTAAAACCCCTATAATTGACCGAGACCTTTAACTAGTTAAACGGGCAGGAACAGCGCGATCGCGATCGTAAAACACAGCTGACAACTGCAGTGTATCGAGCAGGCTCAGCAAGTAGGCCTGCTAAAAAAACATCACCCCTCGCACTTCATGATGTGTTGGCACGTCATGGGCCGGGAAGGGGTTAAGTAAGGAAGCGGTCGAGGGGTCCCTTGACTGCCGACTAAAAGACACAGGGACTTTTTAGCAAGATTTATTCTTGCTAGAATCTGCTTCATATAGTCCGAAAAATACGGTAAATTTGGCATCGCCATAATCTTATCAAATGAAGAATAAGGTGAACATGTAGTTTTACCGCCTGATAGACGCCGTAAAATCAAAAACCGGTGTAATCGCTGTTTTTTGCACATTTCACCCCACAAATGATTTTATTTTCAGCTTCCCAGTACATTAAGCGATACAATAAATGGTGACATTAAAAACTACACGACAAGCCCTCATACGTCTATGTCGACAAAATAATAAACAAGTTATGGCTTTTGGAATGCGGGGAGGAAAAACGAAGATTGACCATCTCATTAAGGGGTTAAGGATGACTCCCCCCACCCCCTCTTAGGGAGAAGTGTCTTTCAATTAACCAGCTTATGGTTATTAAAAAACACAGAGAATATGAGGAACTCCTCTTTAAGGAATGAAAGCCCCCCGACAGGAACTCAGCCGTCTCCAAATGGACGGATATGCTCCTCCTGTTTCAGGAGGATTATCTCACCAAATGGGCTGTCTCTCTGTCAGTGGATCCACCTATATCCGCGAGTATACCGGAATTCTAAACATGTCTCATTAGATTTCATTTTCAAATAGAATCACTCATCAAAAATACAACTCTTCTACAATGCCCTCTCCTGAAGACATTCCCCAGTCTTTTTTCTTTCCCAAGTCCTGTTTTCCGCACCTGCCAGTGCCTTCACATTTTCCCTGCAGTGACGCATTACAAGATGGCCAACTTGTAACTACTCTAACCAAGTTTGTCAGCTCTGGCTCATAAAGAGGGAACCCGACCATAGTCCTCTTATAACTCCTTCTTGTGGGTGTTTTGTTTTTTTTTGTTGTTTTTTTTTGTGTTAACCATTAAATATTTACTTTCTAGGAGCAGAGGCTGCCGAACAAGAAGATGAGGAGCAAAAAGGTCCAGAGCTGAAGCAGGCTTCGCGTAGGGATATGTATTCTATTTGCCAAAGCGCTGGTCTGGGTAAGTGGTTTCATTGATCAATGATTTAGGCCCCATGCACACGACCGTGCCCGCAATCACGGCCCGAGATTGCGGGCACGGCCGGCCGCTGACTGACAGCCGCATTTTCGGGCCGTGCTCCCATACAAAGTATGGGAGCACGGCCCGCAAAATGCAAAAGAACGGACATGTTCCATAATTCCCGGAACATTTCCACGGCACTGACACCCTTCCGTAGTGCTACGGAAAGGTGTCAGTGTTCAATGAAAGTGAATGGCTCCGTTTTTGCGGACCACAACGGAGGTTTTTTGCTGTCGTGTGCATGGGGCCTCACAAGTTCATTCTAAAGCTGCATCAGATCTGCACTCTCTGGGCATAAATACCTGTAGTCGTTTTTTTTTTTGTTTTTTTTTTCACACTGCAAGAACGCCATATTTTCTAAAGCAGTGGTACCCGTTGTATATTTGCAATAGTCACTCAAAATAAAGCTGTGACTTTTACTTAACACCTTCCCACACCGCCGTCGTAAATACAGCTCGTCCGAAACTGGCCATTTAACCTCTTAGATGCCACAGTAAATTGCGACTGCGACACCTAAGTGGTTTTATTGAGTGAAAGGGGTCCCCTCTTTCAGCCCATCGTGACAATGGCGTGCTTTAGCAGCTGAGGTAGTTACAAAGGATCCCAGGTCTGCCATAGACTGGAGACTAATAACTAACGTTGTTACACTAACCGGCATAATGCACTGCTGCTATACAGTAGTATTGCAGTGCATTAAAGAAGCCATCAAATGATCAAGTCACCTATTGGTATCGCCGCATCTGCAACGACCCATACTATAAAATGTACACATAATTTATCCAATACAGTGAACGCAGTTGTAAGAAAAATTTTAAATGACAGAATTGCTCCCGCCTCCCAAAAGACATATATAAATAATATAATAAATAGTCGTATGTACCCCAAAATTATACCAATAAACGCTCAAACTCGTGCCACAAAAAATAAACCCTCCTAAAGCTGTTGATGGAAATATGTTATTGATCCTGGAATGCGGTGACACAAAAACAAACTCATTTAAAAAAAAAGTGTTTTTATTGTGCAAAAGTAGTGAAACACAAAAAAAATAAAATGGTGGAATTTATTTTTATTTCATCACACCCCCCCAAAGAATAGTATTCAATATTTTATACCCAAAATGGTGCCATTAAAAAATACAACTTGTCCCACAAAAAATCAATATATATATATATTCTGTAGCGATAGCTGTGAATTCAACACTGAGGTGACATATAACACTTATTAGGAGGCGTCTCTCTCTGCCTCCCCCTCTCTCCCTTCATCTTGTTTTGAGTAGACAGAAAAAGTCACAGATTTAGGCCTCATGCACACGACCGTAGCCGTGTGCACGGCCGTGATTTTCGGGTCGGCCGGCTCCGGACTGTCAGCCGCAGGCCGCCCGCAAATCGTGGGACATGCACATGGCCGCCGCCATTGTTTTCAATGAGCCCGGACCGCAGAACCGGGCCGTAATAAGACATGCCCGTTCTTTCTGCGGTCCGGGCTCCCGGGCCGTGCACGGACCGCAAAAACTACTGTCGTGTGCATGGCCCCATAGAAAAGAATGGGGCCGCAATTCTCCCGTGGATTTTCGGGGGAATTGCGGCCGCAAAAACACGGTCGTGTGCATGGGGCCTTATAGTATTAAGCTATTAAGAGGGGGCTGCCCCTGATAACTGGAGACAAAGTATTGCATATTCGCTTGTACTATCAATTTATGCAAAGTTTGCTGAAGTTAGTGGCCATTTAAGGCCCAAATTAGGCCACGTTCTTAAGGGGTTAAGATTGAATTATAATAGTAATAAAAAAGTGACCAGTTCTCTTTTTCAGAAAACGTATGTATGAGTGTTTGTTCACAACTGCGCTCTGGGTTCCGTTGCTCTGCTCCATTATAGGAGGACGACAAACAGAATACTGGAAGCTCGGGATCCGTTGCATGACGGAAACCAACGGCGCCTGACAAAATACATTGACTTTAATGGCTTCCATCAGGTCTCCGTCATGGTTTCAGTAATTTTGCAGGACATAACACCGCAACAGGATCCGACGCAGATGTGAACCGGACTGTACCGGATTGTTCCCACAGCCCAACTGTAACAATAAGTTTTACAGTGTTCTTAGATAGTCTGATTTGTCTTTATGCTTTTTGTAGATGGTTTGGCAAAGAAGTTTGGGTTGACACCAGAGCAGTTTGGTGAGAACTTGCGAGACAGTTACCAGCGTCATGAGACTGAGCAGTTTCCAGCTGAACCTTTGGAACTTGCTAAAGATTACGTGTGCAGGTATGTTTGGGGTTCACGATTATCTCATTACTTAATCTCAAACGAAAATAAATTGTACGCAGTCTGCGACTCGGGAGGAGGTTTATTGGGCACCCTTGGCAATCACCATTTCATCAGACAGATGTACTTGAATACTTGACTTATGAGTTCACTTGTTTTTGAAATGTTTTTCTTTTTGATTTTTTTAGTCAGTTCACCACATCTGAGGGAGTGCTTGAAGGAGCTCGGTACATGGTCGCTCTGCAGATTGCTAGGGAACCATTGGTCAGGCAGGTTCTTAGGCAGACCTTCCAGGAAAAGGGAAAGATTAACGTTGTTCCAACCAAGAAGGGCAGGAAGGTAAATATTTGTTATATTGAAATAAATTACATTTAAGGCCAATATATTTTTGCTAATCCATTCTCGTGTTTTGAAAACGAATACAGATTAAAAGTATAAGCTGCAATGGTGTGTAATGTAGTTTATTTTAATACTTTCTGTGCATTCAGGAGGTCGATGAAGCCCATTTTGCATATGCATTCAAATACCTGAAGAACAAGCCTGTTAAAGAGCTTCGGGATGACCAGTTTCTTAAGATGTGCCTTGCGGAAGAAGATTGTCTGATTACTATTGAGTTTTCTATTGATATGAAGGATGTTGAAGGGTAAGTAGTAGTAATTCATTGTTACCATTAAACTCCGACTTTATACATGCAGTAAAATTATTTTTGGCTTTGTTAACATTGTTCCCGGTGACAGTGTGTTTAGCAAGCCACAATGAGCACAAGTTAATAACATTGTGTTTACAGACTGAGTGGATACAGTATTCAACTTCTGCTATTTATTGTTTAACCCCTTAATGACCGGGCCATTTTGCACGTTAATGACCAAGGATTATTTTTTGTTTTTCCACGGTCGCATTCCAAGAGTCGTAACTCTTTTTTTATTCCGTCGACATAGCCGTATAAGGGCTTGTTTTTTCCGGGACGAGTTGTATTTTGTAATTGTACCATTTTTAGATGCTTATAATATATTGATTAACTTTTATTAACTTTATTTTAGGAGAGAATTGAAAATAAGCAGCTATTCCAGCATTAATTTTCACGTTATAAATTTACGCCGTTTACTATGCAGCGTAAATAACATGTTAACTTTATTCTATGGGTCGGCACGATTACAGGGATACCAAATGTGTAAAGGTTTTATATGTTTTTTCTACGTTTGCACAATAAAAACCCTTTTAGAAAAAAATTACTTGTTTTTGCATCGCCGCGTTCCAAGAGGCGTAATTTTTTTATTTTTCCGTCGATGTGGCCGTACGTGGGCTTGATTTTTGCGGGACAATGTGTAGTTTTCATTAGTACTATTTTGGGGTACATAGGACTTATAGATTAACTTTTATTTTATTTTTTATGGGGGGAATGGGAGAAAAGAGAGAATTTTGCCGTTGTTTTTTGCGTTTTCTTTGGACGCCGTTCATCCGGCGGTTTAATTAATGTGTTCATTTTATTGGTCAAGTTGTTACGATCGCGGGGATACCATATATGTGTATGTGTGATTTGTTTTGACCGTTTTATTAAATAAAACCACTTTTTGGGGCAAAAAAGTAGTTTTATTTGACTTTGACTGTAATTTTTTTTATTTTTTTTTTTCACAAACTTTATTTAACGGTTTTACTTTTTTTTTTTTTGTCCCACCAGGGGACTTCACTATGCGATGTGCCGATCGCATATATAATGCTTTGGTATACTTCGTATACCAAAGCATTATTGCCTGTCAGTGTAAAACTGACAGGCAACCTGTTAGGTCATGCCTCTGGCATCGCCTAACAGGCAGATGCTGAAGACAGACCTGGGGGTCTTTGTTAGACCCCCGGCTGTCATGGAAACCCGACGGCGACCCGCGATTTGTTTGCGGGGGCGCCGATCGGGAGACAGAGGGAGTTCCCCCCTCTGTCAAACACATTAAATGCCGCTGTCACTGTTGACAGCGGCATTTAATGGGTTAAACTGCCGGAATCGGCGCGTGCTTCGATTCCGGCAGTTGCAGCAGGAGTCAGGCTGTGTATAACAGCCGTGCTCCTGCCGCTGATCGCGTGGGTAAACTGTCAGTACCCGCGCGATCACAGGACGGATATATCCGTCCTCCTGCGCGAACTAGCAGCTGCTGAGGACGGATATATCCGTCCTTCGGCGTTAAGGAGTTAATGGTGCATTGGTTGTTTTTTTGTGTTTTTTTCAGTTTCGGCAATGAGCAGACCTACTTTGAAGAGATCAAGCAGTTCTATTACAGGGATGAGTTCAGTCACCAGGTACAAGAATGGAACAGGCAAAGGACATTGGCTATTGAATGGGCCCTAAAACAATTCCTCTACCCCCAAATGGGCAAAGAGTTGAAGAACAAACTTATACTGGAGGCCAAAGAATTTTTAGTAAAGGTGAGTTTTTGTTTTTTTTTCATCATATCTGTGGGACTTTAAACTGTCAAAGTGCAACTATTTGCTTCAGTCTGTTCTGCTTTGAGGATGATGGTGAGAAACAGATTGGAAATTGTACTGAAAAGAAATGCAAGAGTTGCATAATTTTTTATTTTTAAAGTCTTGTAGCCGGAAACTGTACAACTGGCTGAAGGTGGCACCATACCGCCCTGACCAACAAGTAGAAGAAGATGATGACTTCATGGAGGAAAGCCAAGGCAAAGGGATTCGTGTACTAGGCATGGCCTTCTCCTCTGCCAGGTGTGTATTTTAAGACTAAGTTGCCAACGTTTCTTCAGCATAGTACTTAAGGTTTTTTTAAAACAGATTTTTATCATATACAACTTTTTAGACATCTGTCTGGCCCACACAAAGCCATTTGGTATGTTACAGTATTCGTCTGGATATCTACCAGGCGTATACACCTACCATAGTGAACCATTGAAGTTTGCGTTTCTCTTTCCTACCTTATATTGGTGCTTCTTTGTATATATGTTTTTATTATATATATATTTATATATATATTCTATGGATATCGATTTTATAGATATCGAGATAGATAGATATCGTGATAGATAGATATCGTGATAGATAGATATCGAGATAGATAGATATCAAGATAGATAGATAGATATCGAGATAGATAGATAGATAGATATCGAGATAGATCTCTCTCATATATATATATCTATATCGAGATATATATATATATATCATTTTTTTACATTTATTTTTTATACATCTGTTTTTTAGAGATCATCCTGTGTTTTGCGCCCTGATTAATGGTGAGGGTGAAGTGACAGACTTCCTGCGCTTGCCTTACTTTACTAAAAGAAAGAATGCATGGAGGGAAGAGGAGAGAGAGAGGAAGGTCAGTTCTATTGTCATATTTATTATCTCATTATATCCTTTTCGAACGTGGAACACTGACCTTTTCCTTTTACTTTTCATAGACTCAGGACATGGAGACGCTAAAAAAGTTCTTGCTAAGCAAGAAACCTCATGTTGTGGCCATATCTGGTGAAAATAGGTATGGTTTAGAATTTGCCACTTACAAAACACTTCTTCTTGTAAGCGGATATGCTACGTATCCCACATTTTCCTCTTTTCTAGTGTTGTACTATGTGTATCCAGCATAAACACAGAAACAAGACATCTGTGTTTTTTGCAACTTCTAATGATGGGAGCCCAGTGCTGTATGGGTTGGGTTCTTTTATTATGATTATTTAACTCCAGATTTAAGGAACATAAGTGCTAATATGATCATGCAGACATTATTTATTTGTTTATATGGAAGACATGAGCGGCTTTTACTTTGAATACCATATAATTTTATTGAGCATGAAATGATTTAAAGGGTTTGTCCCACCATTTATTATAATATTCATTGTATAGATCATAAAAAAAAAACAACTATTTTCCATTTACATGATGTTAAAAATTATCTAGTGAAGTTGACGTTTACTTACATGACGCCACATGTTGTTCAAAGTGTATCGGATTGTGCATGTCCCCCCAATGTTCTGGGTGACACGCATGCTCAGTCCCCCTCCCCACACTCCTCAATTCATTGCAGTGCAGCTAGTAGAAATCACTTTTTTTCCCTGCCTGTCAGGGAAGGAGCAGAGCCTTTGCAGTAGCATGGCTATAACTGAGGAGACTCCTCAGCTGTTAGGACTGTAAAGTTTTGCAACCTGACATCTAATATGAACAGCGCACAGGCTCACGCAGTCTGTTTTCTTTTGTTTAAGTAGGCACTGCACCTTGAAAAAACTTTGCATAAATCGATAGTACAAGCGAATATAAGGAACTTTTGTAGAATCTCTTTTTAGAGAAAAATGCCTTTTTATCTACTTATCAGTGTTATGTAGATAAACTGTTAATTCACTCTGAGTTTACGGCTTTCTCCTAAGAAAAGAGGGGCTCTCAGCTCACTAAGGCTTTGTTCATGTCAGGGTCCCGTTCCGTCTGAGCTTTCCGCCGGAATGGGACCCTGACTGACACAAACGGAAACCAAGGGTACTTCCTGTTGGAGCTTTCTGTCGGAACAGGACCCTGACTGACACAAACCAAAGATTTCCGTTTCCGTCACCATTGATTTCAATGGTGACCGATCCGGTGTAAATAGTTTCCGTTTGCCTCAGTTGTGCAGGGGTTCCATCGTTTTGATGGAATCAATAGTGTAGTCGACTATGCTATTCAACGACAGAACCCTTGCACAACGGAGACAAACGGAAACTATTGGCACCGGATCCGTCACCATTGAAATCAATGGTGATGGAAACGGAAATCTTTGGTTTGTGTCAGTCAGGGTCCTGTTCCGACAGAAAGCTCCAACAGGAAGTACGTCGGAACGGGACCCTGGCGCAAATGTGAACGAAGCCTAAGGGATCATTAAAGATTACAGTTGCCCATAAAAAGAGAGAGATGATCGATGCACACAGACGTGCTGCAGCTTCTCTTAGTAAGGTTTATATCTCACCCTAGTTCTGTGTTCTCAGCTATATATATATATATATAATGTGATAGAAGACAACACCCTGCCCTCCTATCTCTGTGTGCAGTGTATAGAAGACATGATAGCTGTTAGGCTCCACTCACCAGCTCAAATAAAACTGGGAATTAGAGAGCCTGCAGAGGGGAAAATTTCTAGAAAATTCATAATATAAGCCATATAATGGCCAGAAATAGTGTTATTCTTCATGTACACACGTGACCGCTTATTCTGAAAAGCCATATCAAAAGTGCAGGTACACTTTAATTATATCTTCATTGGTTTGTAAGTGAGTGCATACTGTGGATGTCACACAGTATATATCTTCACTACTCTGGATCCCATGTTTACCTATCTGCAGGGAAAGTAAGAAGAGAGTAAGAGACTATATTGTCAGCTGCCAGATGGGGAGGGGGGGGGGGGGGCTTTGGGAGACTAATTCTGCTCAGGCACCTCCCCCAGCAGCACGACCAAGGGGTACTCAGAGAAGCAAAAAATATTAAGGCGGTATTTTTATATGGTAGAAACTCTGCAAATGGCTATTAACAGCATTTCTGGAGATTTGGTATGAAAATGGTTCATGGGTTAACCCCTTTAATATTTGGATTTCATGCTACTCTTTGAAGCTTTTTTTTACATAGTTTTTTCATTGAGGCTTGTTCTATCGCATTGCTATTAGAAGATAACTTGGCTTTCTCTGACGTTGAAGAGCAAACAGAAGAAAGGGACTTTTTAATTTTTTTTAGCGAATTATTTTTGTGAAATGGCAATAGTAGACTAAACACGGAGGTCATATCTACGTGCTACATGTACATTTTAGATGATCTCTGAATATAGAAGTTTTTTGAAAAACTTGAGCGCTTGCCACTTTCAGTACTTCCCATTCGCTTCAATGGGATGAGAACAAGCAGGCGCATTCTGCTCTCCATCAGGGGCCGGGTCTACAACAAGCTATTTTCTCCGGATTAGTGTGGGTCCCAATGGTCAGATTCTCACTGATCAACGTTTTATGATCACAGTGACACGTCCTACCTGCTTACCTGAACTTTGAAAAGTCTATATATATATATACAATTTGTCTGTACTTTCTAACTTATGACGATTACTTTATTTCAGAGATGCACAAATGATGGTTGAGGATGTTAAACGCATTGTTCATGAACTTGAGCAAGCCCAACAAATGTCATCGATTGGGGTGGAAATGGTGGACAATGAATTGTCAGTTTTGTATATGAACTGCAAAAAATCTGAAGTAAGATGTTAAAACTCTGCTACATAGAGATTGCCTAACTTTATACAGTGAAACTTCTTTGAGATCACCAGCCGAAATTGCATTAAAAGGTGGTCCTCTAGGGCCTTCTCAAAGCAGATGGGCAGTATGCATAGTGTATGGTAGAACTGAAAATCTGGTCTGGATAAGGTGGTGGTGTTTGGAGATGTTTCACTGTAATGCATGTAGATGGTTTGATGAAAAAAAATATTTTACTTTGTCTTAGTAATTGTCTATTTTCCACTTCATCTTTTTAAACTGCTTCATCTCTTTGATATTTATTTGTTTCACAGAATGACTTCCGAGATTACCCTCCAATTCTACGCCAGGCGGTTTCCATTGCTCGACGTATCCAAGACCCCTTGATTGAGTTTTCTCAGGTCTGCAGCTCTGATGATGATATCTTGTGTCTAAAATTGCATCCATTACAAGTAAGTGTTTTTTAATGCTTTTGCACGGCTTACTCTTTCTAAGACCATCTTGCATTCTTATGTTCTAATTCTTCTGTGATACTAGGATCACGTAGTGAAAGAGGAATTGCTTAATGCCCTGTATTGTGAATTTATCAACCGAGTAAATGAGGTGGGAGTGGATGTCAATAGGGCCATTTCTCACCCCTACACACAGTCGCTCATACAATATGTCTGTGGACTTGGATTACGTAAAGGTGCTCACCTGCTAAAGGCAAGTAGCTTTTCTTCTCCTCGCGTTGCCAATGAAAATTCCTGGCACAATGTTATTCCCCATTTTTAGTGCTTTCACAAGGCTAAACTAATTTGAATGTGTTGGTGCTTTTCAGATCCTTAAGCAGAATAACACACGGTTGGAAAATCGCACTCAGCTGGTTACTATGTGTCACATGGGTCCAAAAGTCTTCATCAACTGTGCTGGATTCATTAAGATTGACACCAATTCTCTCGGTGACAGGTTAGTTTTAGTTTGAAGTTGACATTGTAAAGCACGGGACAGATCTGTGCTTAAACCTGCCTAGTTATTACCTTTTCTGATTTGACACCTTCTAGTACGGACTCCTACATTGAAGTCCTAGATGGCTCACGCGTGCACCCCGAAACGTATGAGTGGGCTCGCAAGATGGCGGTAGATGCCTTGGAGTATGATGAGTCAGCTGAAGATGCCAACCCTGCTGGAGCGCTAGAAGAGATTCTAGAAAATCCTGAAAGATTAAAAGATCTAGATCTGGATGCATTCGCTGAGGAACTTGAGAGACAGGTTGGTTTTATACAAAGCTACTTGTTTATTTTACCCCATAAAACAAGTGCATTGCCAACGGCATGAAAGTGCATTCAATAATCTACTGGCAATGGGGATTTAGCCTCAATCTATTTTTTTTTTTTTTTTTTTATGAACCGTATAATATTTTAGTAAATCTAGCCAAATTAGTTTGTTTTCCACTATTAAGTGCCATCTAGTTGTTTTTCGACTCCTGGCGACCATATGGATAGTGTTTTTCCAGAATGTCTGGTCTTGTGTTTGAGTATTTTCCACTAAGGTGTTGCATTTTACTGTGCTTTAAAGTAGTAATTTGGTTCTCCATTCTTTGGAAAGTACAGTTTATTGGTATGTGAAAATGTTTATTTGATAATCCTTGTCAACTAAAACATGCGGCGATACGAAACGCTACGTTCAGATGTAGTGTTTGCTGCGGACGGAAAATACACAGTGTATTACAATAGCAGCAAAATGTATTAGATTTTAACAAATCTCAACCACACCCTGCAGAAATTTTCCACGTGGAAATCTGCAATGGATTTTTAAAATCTGCAGCATGTAAATTTCTGCTGCAAAAGAGCACAAAGTTGTTTTTTGTTTTTTTTAAACGTTAATATTTTAGGCTTTTTTCCGAATTTTAAAGTCAATGGGGGGGGGGGGGGGGGTGAAGAGTTTTTACATTTTTAAATAAAATACTCCTCTCCCCTTGTGTTCTTATAGTGTGTTTTTTGTTGTTTGATTTATTTTTGTGTTTTTAATGCTCGGCTCTTTTTCGTTGCGGATAATCTGCATAGATTTGTGCCGATTTTCTGGCGGATTTCCCTGCAGATTGTGGGTTGGATTTGCTGCAGAATTTTCAATGCAATCCTTTAAGGAGAATTAAAATTTCTTTGTTGATAAAGTGACTGACTCTGGTCGGTACTACATATCCCATATTATGTCTCATTGCTTTTGAGTAAAACGGTAAATATATCTTTACAGGGTTATGGAGATAAACATATTACATTATATGATATTCGTGCGGAGCTCAGCTGCAGATACAAAGACCTTAGGACTCCATACCGATCACACAACCCTGAAGAGGTTTTCAATTTGCTGACCAGGGAAACGCCAGAGACTTTCTACATAGGTGATTAAACTGATTCAACTTGGTAACCCGCTTCTAGTAACGTTTAAAATACTTGCATGTATACTCCTTCTGCATGTTATACCTCCTTCTCTGGTGTGCAGCTTGTTTACAAAATGAGTTCCATCACTTTTTCCACATAAAAAACCTTTCAGTGAGCTATGCCAGGCACAAATTTATATCAGTGTGTCTAATTCTTCAATTAGCACATGCCAGTATTGGTAAATATGCGCCATTATCTGTGGTTGCTATTATTGGCAGCTGGAGTATTTCCCGTACAAAGTTTTTGGTTGGCTGATGACCGCGCGCTGCCCAGTTATCATATTGTCATCGTGTTATGTAGTGGGCAGGTGTATTTCTTACGCTGACTCCCAAGTTGCTGATGACAGTGGGGCTTCATTGTCTTTGCCAATCTTTAGCTGTGGCTTAGAAGAGGGGTATCTCCAGAATGTCCCTTTTCAAGAAAATTTAAATTTGAGGGGCAAGCAGAGATCTGCTTGTAAGTCGGGCCATAAACGTAATTTTGGAGTTTGCCGCTGACGTGGTATTGATATATATTGTCCTACATTTTCCTCAGAGATACCTGCTTTGTATAGCGTCTCATTAAGTTGCCAACGTTCTCTTTTTCAGGTAAACTTATCACTTGTAATGTGACTGGAATTGCACACAGACGACCCCAAGGTGAAAGTTATGACCAGGCAATCCGGAATGACGAGACGGGTCTTTGGCAGTGTCCATTCTGTCAGCAGGATAACTTTCCAGAGCTCAGTGAGGTAGATAAAGCAGATACATGAAGCTAAATTATACCTGCTGCTTATTTCATGAGATATAACCGGTTGCTTAATCTATGCTACAGGTATGGAATCATTTTGACAGTGGATCCTGTCCTGGTCAAGCAGTTGGTGTTAAAACCAGGCTGGACAATGGTGTAACTGGCTTCATTCCAACTAAGTTCATCAGTGATAAAGTAGTGAAGCGGCCCGAAGAAAGAGTAAAGGTATGCTGGTTTTCAGCAGTTGTTAACGCACATTATGTTGCTGATAGAATAACTAATGGACTAATCTGTTCTCCATTATAGGTGGGCATGACAGTCCATTGTCGAATAATGAAAATTAACATTGAGAAGTTCGGTGTGGACATGACTTGCCGTACATCTGATCTGATGGACAAAAACAATGAGTGGAAGTTACCCAAGGACACTTATTATGACTTTGATACAGAGGCTGCACATCAGAAAGAAGAGGAAGACCTGAAGAAGAAACAGCAGCGCACAAGTAAGTCATTTGTGATGGATTTCTGTGGGCTAACATGAATTTGATTGGTTTATAGTGTTTAAAGAGTGTGAGCTAGTATTCTTGTGTTCCCTACCACATGGCAATATGACGAAAATTTGCTTACCTGAAATTTTCTTTTCCTTGAGCCCGAGGCAGCACCCATGAGTCATGTGTTCCAACCCAAAATAAAGGACCAAACCTACTAAAAAGCAGTCGCAAAGAGTTAATCCCAAGCCCCTCCCTTAGTTGATAAAGGCTCCAGTTACCCTTAGGTGTGTGAAATAATGACAAGCACACGAAGTGCAATTAAATTTATTGGGTGGGTTACTGCTGCCTCGGACTCAAGGAAAAGAAAATTTCAGGTAAGCAAATTTTCGTCTTCCTAATCATCCTCGGCAGCACCCATGGGACTTAGATAGCTTAGGACAATACGGGTGGGTCTTGAATTGCTTTACTTCTTATTCTGGTGCCAAAGGCTGAACGCTCGGAGGGAGGGATGTCCAGCTTCTAGTGCTCTAGGAAAGTATAAGCTGACATCCAGGATGCTGTCCTGTAGACGAACCGTAGAGGCACCTCTCCAATTTCTGCCCAGGCGGCTGCGGTGGATCTAGTTGAATGGGCATGAAAACCTTCAGGCACCACCTGAAGTCAGAGCTTCTCTGGAGGTAGATAGAAACAGCTCTCAACATATAGGAGTAGTAGCGGCTAATCGTCAACCTCACTGTTGGGCAGGGAGGACACAGGTAAGTACATTTCCTGGTTTAGATTAGCTTCAGAATAAACCTTTGGGAGGAAGGACGGTACCAGATTCAGCCTTTCAATATCCAGGCCGTCAGGTGGAGCTTGAAGCTGGGATGGAGAAAGCCTCCCTGGAGGAGAAGATCTTCTCTGAGGGGTAAGCGCCAGTAAGTTCCTTTCAAAATTTCTAACAAGGCCTGAAACCATGCCCTCCTGGGCCAAAATGGGATAATCACCAGAACTTTGGCCTTGTCCTGCCTGATCTTCACTGGACACCTCTGGATTAGCGGAATAGGGGGAAATAGGTAGAGGGATCTCCCCTCCCAGGACAAGGAAAACGCGTTCAGAGCCACTGGATTTCCAAGCCTGCTTAAGGCACAGAACTGTGGGAGTTTCTTGTTGGCAGATGTTGCCATCAGATCTAGTTGTGGCAATCCCCACTTCTGCGCCAACAGTTGAAAGACGTCTCGGTTCAACTCCCACTCGCTGGGTTTGAGCTGCTGTCTGCTGAGGAGATCTGCTGATAAGTTGTCGATGCCCCTGATGTGAACTGCCGAAATGCTGGCTAAATGGCATTCTGCCCAGGTCATAATCCTTGCGTACTCTGCTTCCAGAAGACGACATCTAGTGCCTCCCTGTTTGTTCAGGTAGAAGACCGTTACCAAATTGTCTGATTGGATCCTCACATGGGTACCCCTGATTCTGCTCTTGAAATGCTACAATGCCAACCTCACCGCCTTCATCTCCCTGAAGTTGGAGGATCTCCTCCTGTCTTGGGAACTCCAAATGCCCTTAGTCCAGTGTTCCCAAAGGTGTCTGTAGAGTGATGGAGAATCTGCGGGCTAAGCCTGCTGTGTCCTTGACCCAATTCCTCAGGATAGCTGATGGTAAAGGCTTTGGCCCATGGTACTGCTTCTATAGCTGTTGTTAAAAGGCCTAAAACTCTCATGGCCACTCTGATGGAAATAGTGCGGCTGCTGAGAACAGACAGGATTCCCTCTATGATAGCCTTTATCTTCTCCAGTGGGAGGAAGGTTTTCATGGCCACAGAGTCCAACTGTAATCCCAGGAACTTGAGTTCTGCTGGGGACTAGATGGGATTTCTCCCAATTTATGACAAATCCAGGGTCTTCTAGACAACATATGGTCTGCAAATTGGAGATGTATTATCTCGCCAATATGAGGATAAGCAAGCCGGAGGTAGCGTCTGTGGTCTGGATGAATCGGAATGTGCAAGTATGCATTCCTGAGATCTAATTTTGCCATTACGTCTCCTGTAATTAGTGCAGCTGCAGACTTGAAAGTCTCCATCTTGAATCTTTTCTTGCAAAGGCACTTGTTGAGACCTCTCAGCTCTATTATAAGTCCATCTGTTTCCGGGCTTGGGGACCGGAAATACGAGAGAGTAGAAGCTCTTTGAACACTGTTGGAGGAACAGGTTCTAAGGCTTTTTACAAATTCCTTCAATAAGGAGGTGACCCGAGGACGATTTCCTGGGTTGAGGAGAAATTTGGTTGGCTGAGGACAAGCAAATTCTAGAGAATAACCTTCCTTTATTATTTTTAGCACCTAGGAGCCTGTGGTGGTAGCTTGCCAGATGTGGTAGATATGTGTCAGCCTGCCACCTACCAGGGGTGGCAGACTTCTGGCGTCAAAAATCAGTCTTAGAGGGAGGAGCTGAAGGCTTCTTATGGATTTGTCAGAATCCGCTCTTCTTCGTAGTGACTGTTGCCTATTAAGGGGCCAAAAAGGTCTTTCCCCCCAAACTAGAACCCCTAGAAGGAGATCATCTAGAGATTCTACCTGGACGAAATCTCCTTCTTGCTGACGAACCTGGGAAAAAATTACCCCTTTCTTCATTAAAGGAACAGTGTCATCACAAATAATTTTTTTATATGTTAAAGATGTTAGTGCTGTAATATAAACGTT
This sequence comes from Rhinoderma darwinii, assembly GCF_050947455.1. Taxonomy (NCBI): domain Eukaryota; kingdom Metazoa; phylum Chordata; class Amphibia; order Anura; family Rhinodermatidae; genus Rhinoderma; species Rhinoderma darwinii. The sequence goes on from NC_134688.1 coordinate 421,653,967, forward strand.
TATTTTCATTTGTGTGTTTGTGTTTTACTGTTTCTTATTTTTACACTTTTTCTTCCCTATGGGGGCTGCCATTTTTTGTTCCATTTCTGTGTGTGTCGATTAACGACACACACAGACATGGAATACGGCAGCCACAGTCCCATAGGGACTGCGAACGGCTCCCGTCCCATTGACTGCCGTGTACGGCGTCTGTGTGGGAACTGCGCATGCGCCGCTCCCACACAGTCCTATTCGAAATTGGCGCCGTCCGGCGCCATTTTCCTGTGGACCGGAAGTCGCGGCCGGACAGTAATATTACTACTTCCGGTCGCGGCTTCCGGACTTGTGCACATGGAACAGCGGCAGCAAAGGGAGCGGACGGGCCGGAGGGAGCCGCGGCGGCAGGAGCAGGTAAGAGATTTCAATGTATGTTAGTGTTTGTGTGTGTTTACTACTGTATGTAAACCTACTACACTGTGGGTTACCTCAAAAAATGGCGACACACAGTGTAGGAGGTTAAACCTTTCAAACCCCTCGTTTATCCCGGCACTAGCCAGGATAAAGGAGGGGGGGATGCTGAGAGCTCACTAGAGCGAGGGCTTTTAACCCAATGTTGCAATGCTGCAATTTTGGGAACTAGCTCCATCTAGTGACCAAAAATGGGTAGTATTATAAATTAGAAAAAATTTATAATATTTCCTGACTCGCGAAAAAAATAAAAAAAATTTGAACAATGTTTAATCACCCACACACTAAATGTTTAATTTTTTAAAAAAAAACATGTTTTTCTGGCAACACATTCCCTTTAAGATTCTATAAAATCTTATTGAATTGTTCCCCAAAAAGATACCCTGGCTGGAAAGGCAATGAGCAAAAAATATTCTTTGAGGCCATATCACTAAACCAGGGTTTAAGCCAAACCACACGTCTGGCAGTATTAGAAAGCGCCCTCTCCTTGGAAGACAGACGCAAAACATCCAGGGGAAAATCACAAAGGAAGTCTGAGGAGGCTTTCATCATAGGGATCATCTGCAGAATTTGGTCTCTAGGTTTTCCTGCTTCTGTGTCATTAAATAGCTGACTTAAAAGAACAGTGTCATGATTTATTTATTTTAATTAATTTGTGTTTTTATTTAATAAAATATTATATTGACTTTATTTAATTTTTCACACACACGTTTTTTTTATTGACACTTTCTTACTGTACTGGCGGCTGCCATGTTTTATATCATTTGTGTATGTGTCTGTTAACGACACATACACAGATGGAATACGGAAGCTGCAGGGCATAGGACACAATGAACGGGAGCCGTTCATTGCCTCTGCTATCTGGCTCTGTACTGCGCAGACGCAGGTCAGTCACACAGCAGAGAAGCTGTTTTGTAGGGAGATAGCAGGCGCCATTATGAAGACCGGCTGCACTGCAGGTAAGGCGTGTGTGTCTCTGTCCCTCTCTCTCACAGACCCCCGCTCTCGTGACCCCCGGCGGGCCCTTCCCCGGCGCGCGCTAGATGTATTGTCAGTGTGGACGGTGTGCGGGCTGTGATCGGGTGAGGAGGTGAGGTATTCGTCAGCAGGAGGTCGGGGAGGAGACTGTCAGCAGGAGATTGTTATTCCTATCACAGAGTGGTGTGACAGTCTCCTCTACTGCGGAGGAGACTGTCAGCAAGATTGTATGGGGACGATGGAGGAGACTGTCAGCAAGATTGTATGGGGACGATGGAGGAGACTGTCAGCAAGATTGTATGGGGACGATGGAGGAGACTGTCCGCAAGATTGTATGGGGATGCGTTCCCACCCAATCTTGCTAACAGTCTCCTCCAGCATCACCACCCAATACTGCTGACAGTCTCCTCTAGAGTTGCTATACAATCTTGCTGACAGTGATGCTGGAGGAGACTGTCAGCAGGATTGTATGGTGATGCTGGAGGAAACTGTCAGCAAGATTGGGTGGTGGGGATAATGGAGGAGACTGTCAGCAGGATGGAGAGATAAAGACATTTTGCAGGAGAGGCATGTAAAATGCGCCAAAAAAAATGTGTCAAATACACGCCGTGTGAACCTGTCAACTGAAAAGTCATTCACTTCACTTTCATCATTCTAAGGGTATGTTCACACGCAGTGTTTTCAGCCGTTTTTCGGGACGTCTCGAAAAACGGCTGAAAAATCGGAAGCAGAACGTGTACAAAAATCTGCCCATTGGTTTCAATGGGAAATACGTTGTTCTGTTCCGATGGGGCGTTTTTTTACGCGGCCATTTTCCAAAAACGGCAAGTAAATAGACGCCCGCCAAAAAGAAGTGCATATCTTTTCTTGGGATGTTTTTGGAGCCGTTTTTCATTGACTCTATAGAAAAACCGCTCCAAAAACGAACGTAAAAAACGCAGCCAGGAACACGAGTTTGATTAAAAAATGTCTGAAAATCAGGAGCTGTTTTCCCTTTGTTTAGTGAGCGTGTGAACATACCCTTAGCCTTTTGGGGTGTCCTATAGCTTCTGCGAGCTGCATTTCAACAATCACACCCAAAATGGTAGCCGGACACTGCTTAGCAATTTTAAAGACACCTTTTCCTGGCTTATAGGAGGGGGGGTGAGATTCCCTCCCACATTTACGGCAGCTGTGAGTCAGATTGCTTTGCCTTATTCACCTTGCTGTAATTCTGGGAAGTGCTCCCCCTGGTGGCCAACATAGGAAAACATGTCAAATTATTATTTAATTTTTAATACTTTCCACCATGTGGAAGTAAAAAAAAAAAATACAGCAAAAAAACGTAAAAAATATAATAGAAGTAAGTAACTTAAAAAAAAAAAAAAAGTTTCATTTCCCTTTAACCAGCTCTTTTAACAGCAGCTATGGCAGGCTTCACATAGAGCTGCAGAAATGGAGTAAATCTTTGGTGAAGTATCAGCTCTTCTGCATAGTGGGTTCTTTAGAAGAGAAGAATCTTCTGCAGGAAGAATTTTTGCAGGAGAATCCCAGGAAACAGTCGTTTTCATCAAGTCTATAGATGGACTTGAAGCTATTCCCAAAATCCAGTTTTTTTGTCAGGAGTCTAGAAACCGCTGTATCACGGAGCTAAATGCCGCCACAGTGCGGCAAACAGGCTATCTCTGCAGGACGTACTAGAACGGCCCTCGAGTTTATAAACGTCCTGGCGGTTCTTAATTGTCAATGGGCGGTCCAGAAGTGGTTAATGTAGCCCAAAGAAAAGACACAGAAAAGAGGCCAGGCGTATATACATGACAATACCAGGAGCATAGCTCACCTTTCCTGCTGGAGGGATCCACTGCCTGGCACACTGGAACTAAAACCAGGCCGGCAGATCCTGACCTGGTGCGGGGTTTACCTCTAAACAGGAAGCGCTGCAGGCGCCATCTTTGAATATCCCCAGCATGTGTACAAACCATACATGGGAAAGGGACAGGGAGACACAGAAAGTCGCTCCTACAGTGAGGACACCAGACACCCCTGGTGTACTAACACAGGTATTTTGATATAAGTGGCGTTCAGTTTAACTGGCAGGCACCCCCGGCCAGGACTGTGGTGTTGAAACCGCGCAAGCTGGCCCTCCCTCAGCCGGCTCTGAAAGAGATAAGAAAACAACATAAGATAAGAAAAAATACCATTACAATGTACGACGACTGTTGCTGCTTACCTGGTTGGAAGAGAACCTCACCGACCTACCTGTCCTATAGGGGACAGAACAAAAATGTCACACACCGAAGGGTAACTGGAGCCTTCATTGTCTAAAGGAGGTGCTTGGGATTAACTCTTTGTTGCTGCTTTTTAGTAGGTTCTCTCCTGTATTTCGGGTTGGAACACATGACCCATGGGTGCTGCCGAGGACGATTAGGAATGTATTATTTTTGTGTGGCTGTTTTTCTGACCGAGGGGGTCCCACTGGTGGAAATAAAGAATTCCACAGCACCTATTTAAAAAATTAATCTGTGGAAAAGCCGAATCTTCAAGAGGAATAGCCGCTCGGAAGAATCTGACCAGGATTTCCCCTGTAGAATCTATATGCACTAATTTGGCGATAAAGCAGATGACCCATTTAAAAAAAATGTAACAATACCTATTGCATTTGATGTGCGGATATGTTGAATACCATATTTGTTGTAGTCTGTGAACATATTTGAGTTGGTGGCTGCTTTATTGTTCTGGCTGCACTAGAAGACAGCAGCCTCTTCAAACTACAGTGGTAACAATTCACAAGATGGTTACTAATATTAAGCGTTTTCACTTGCAGCTTACATCAAGCGAGTTATTGCACATCCATCTTTCCACAATATAAACTTCAAGCAAGCAGAGAAGATGATGGAGACCATGGATCAGGGAGATGTCATCATTCGGCCAAGCAGTAAAGGAGAAAATCATCTAACGGTCACTTGGAAAGTCAGCGAAGGGATCTACCAACACGTGGATATACGAGAGGAGGGGAAAGAAAATGCCTTCAGCTTGGGGTCTACGCTATGGATTAATAATGAGGTGTGCTAAAGTGGTCCTAGAATACAAAATGGCAGGATTTTCACATTTTTTTAAATATAGCTATGTAAATGATGCTGAGAAATATTACGTTTTGAAGGGGGTTTCCCCAAGATATGTATAGCATATTCACAGGGTATATTAAAATGTCTGATAGGTAAGGGGTTCCACTACTAGGTTTTTAACCAATTGGACGAAAAGGGAGAACCCTGACATATATGGAGATTAAATGAAGTGTACAGGAGTTACGGAAACAAGATCTCTGTTCCGATAGGTGGAGGTCCCAGAGGTGGGACACCCACCTATCCGCTATTTAAGGCATATCTTGTGTACATGAGATACATTTCTTTAGTGAGCGAAAATTTTCTTTAACAAAATCGCATAATTGTTTTTATTTCTTAATGTTAATTGTTAGAAATATCACTTTGTGTTGTAGCTAAATTTGTTTCTTTTTTTCTTTTAATTTCCTATAGGAATTTGAGGACCTGGATGAAATCATTGCTCGATTTGTCCAACCAATGGCTTCTTTTGCACGAGATCTAATCAATCACAAGTACTACCAAGACTGTAACAATGGAGACAAGAAGGTTAGTGTGTATGACCTGTGGTTCTCTAAGGCTGGATTTCAGAAACACTGCCGTAATAAATATTCATGTTCTGCGGGGAGATTAAGAAAAAAAAAAAGTTTTTTTTTTTGTTTTTATATACAGAAACTAGAAGAGCTCTTAGTAAAAACCAAGAAGGAAAAACCTACATTCATTCCATATTTCATATGTACCAGTAAAGAACTTCCTGGGAAATTTTTACTGGGATATCAGCCACGAGCTAAACCAAGGTAAGTGCGCGGTTAACTGGACTCTTTCAGCTTGTTGAGAAAGGAAGCCACTTGCTTACCAGAAATGCAGCCATTTAAAATTTTTCCATTGTGTTCTGGCTTAGAGTGGAATATGTCACTGTAACACCTGAAGGCTTCAGATACCGGGGGCAAGTATTCCATACGGTCAATGGACTTTTTAGGTGGTTTAAAGACCACTACCAGGATCCTGTTCCAGGTAGGTTCTGTTCTCGATTTAGTGTGCCTTTTAATAGATCAATCTCTTCATGTTTCTAATGTAGCCACTATGAATTGACTTGTGTATTTTCCAGGATATTGCTTTGTATGTCATCAGTTGGAACCGAGGAAAATCAAAAATACCTGACTGTGTAAACTTTTTGTTTATTAGGTATTACTCCAAGCAGCAGCAGCAGAACTAGGACTCCGGCCTCCATGAGTGCCACCCCTGCCAATATTAATCTTGCAGGTAAGTGCCTATATTTGTGTGGTTAGGTGTTTTACTTTCAAACTAGATGAAATCCAATACATTTAACTTTTATTTTTTACAATCTTTTTCTGCAGATCTCACTCGTGCTGTCAATGCCCTGCCACAAAACATGACTTCACAGATGTTTAATGCAATTGCTGCAGTCACTGGACAACATGGGCAAAACCCTAATGCCACACCTGCTCAATGGGCATCCAGCCAGTATGGTTATGGTGGAGGCAGTGGCGGTGGAAGCAGTGCATATCATGTAAGTTTCTTCTAAGAAAAGCAATTCTTTACGGCAATAGTAAACTTTTATTTTTGTAGCTGCCATTCCTGCCATCTTTGGTTTGTTGGTGTAGAATAGTTATACAGTTGGTCATAGTTGGCACTGTTTATCACACAGGACTCCTGTGCAGACTGCGGTTCTGTGCTGATGTGTCCACAGGAATGTACTTCAGCACCGTTTCCACATTATATACCATTTCCATACAAATATACCATCATTTATTATCTTTTTCTCAAAGCAATTCTTTTAACATTGCTGTTGAGGTGCTTTTGAAAGAATATTAAGGAAATGTATTATTCATTAAAGGGATTATCCCAATTTAGACCTTTAAGGTATATCCACAGAATATGTGATTCGTTTATGTTCATTCCTTTTTTTTTTTTTTTTTTTTAAATATGTGTTTTCAATTTACTGCATTGACTGATATCTTCTGTTTGGGACTTAAGGTGTTCACAACCCCAGCTCAGCAGCCTGTGGCTACTCCTCTGATGACTCCAAGCTATTCCTATGCTACTCCTAGTCAGCCTATTACTACTCCACAGTACCATCAGCTGCCACCAAGTGCCACACCCACCCCAGCACCTACGCCACAATCCTCCCATTCACAAAGCAGTTCAAGTTCCCGGCACAGGCAACAGTCCAAGTGAGTACAACTTTTTAATCGCCGATGCTGGCCATACACCCACATAAGATAGCTGTTAACCGATCAATCATTTGGCCTACAGCTGTTTGCCCCTTTCCTCTATAAACATGCAAGCCGCCTTAATTGGTTAAGCATCCATGTTTATTCAGCAGGAAGAATGGCCAAATACAGCTGCCTGACCTTTCTGGCAGCGCATATCTCCAGAGGGGCCGTGTTGAAATAAAGTCTGGCTGCCCCTATACACGTAAAATTGTTGTCCATATCCGCCAAAATGGATCTGATGTGTTGTGGCCAGCTTCACGTACAACCTTTTTAATCTGTTCTATACTGGCCTTAATTGATGTTTTTATAATTTTATTGAGTTTAAGCCCCGCTGTAGGGTCAGGGTTTTTTCTTTACATGGCCAGATTTCCTGGCTGGTAATGAGCGCCAATCAACAATATAGCATGGAACAATTGGCGGAATGTATGTGGACGAATGATCGTAAATCCGATCATTCATCCCCATACAATTGCATCTGGTCGGCAACACATCCCCTGTATGATATAATAGGCTCATAACAAAGTGGGATTAGAGAAACATATCATTCGCGACTGAAAGCAGTACTGTAGCCAGCGAGCGCAGAAACACCCGGTAGACAACATAGTGGGAGTCCCAGGGATCGCGTGTCAATGATGGTCTCTATCCCACTCGTTATTTATCGTGGGTTTTCAAGCCCTTAACAAATTGAATCTGTGAATTGTTTACATAGAGAGGCCTTTTATTATTCACTGCTGTACATGTAATTTTTTTGCTTTTCTTTTTTTTTTTTTACTACTAGACCAAGCAGTCAAACGCCTATTGACTGGGGAAAAATGGCCGAGAAATGGCTGCATGAAAAAGAGGCAGAGAGGCGGAAACAGAAGCAGCGCTTAACTCCACGTCCTTCACCAAGCCCAATGATTGAAAGTACGCCCATGTCGGTTGCAGGGGATGCCACACCACTACTAGATGAAATGGACCGGTGAAAATGTATGCGTGAAGTGAAAATTAACTTTTAATGGCTCGGTGGAACAGCCATGCTCCCGATCTTAACAAGCGTATGAAATGCTCTAAAGCGAGCATGTTTATGATTTCTGGGTCAATATGCGCATGTGAAGCCTGTATTTACTTGATCGGTACTGGAGAAATCATGTCTCTAGCACGAAGCCTCGATATCATATTGTTTCATGTCTAAGTATTCTTTTACTTCTAAGAAAAGGGGTAATATTTGCCTCATTAGGGTAAAGAAAAAAAATATCTGTAAGCGACCTGTTTTTATGACCTATGTTTTAAACATAGAATGGGCTTCACTTTTATTTAAAATTGCATATTCTGCCAAAGAATGCAATATAAAGAGAGATCTGAAGCAAAGATCTCACTACTCTCCTGTATCTGCTGAACAATCAGAGCTGGTCTATGGAGACACTTGGAAATAAGGGCTTATAGGAGATGTCTGTATACAACATAATCTGCCAGAGGTAGCTGTTCTGGGCTCTTCTGCCAAAGGGATGCAAGATGTGAGAAGAACACGCTTCATACAGTAACAAACTTATCCTTTGGTTGGAGACATTTGGGTAAATGTATTTATTATTATTTCTTCTTTGCTGTAACTCCCCTACCCACTGCAGTGAACACCTAACCGTAAGTTTGAGGCTGTGAGCTTCACATTCTTTGCAAACATAAGTGATGGATTATAGCGTTTTTTAATCTTTGACATTGCAGTGTGGAAGGTGTTTTGGAATTCTGCCGGCACCCATAGTTTTATTTTTAATTTTTTTCTTCTTTTTTTGTTTTTGCAGCAGGCAAATAAATGGTCTGAAACAAAAAAACAAATCTTGTCTTTTTTGCTTTATTGGCTTTTATGTGTTTTCAAAATGGCAAAGAGAAACGCTTTCCTTTTCAATTTATGTGCTTTACGAACTTAACCCCTTAGTGACCACCAATACGCCTTTTCACGTCGGTCACTAAGGGGCCTTAGGCTAGGCTGACGCCTTTTCACGTTTGCCTAGTCTAAGTCCTGCACGGGTCTCCCGTGCAGGCTGGAGCCGGGGCTCAGCTGTCTGATGACAGCTGAGCTCCTACTCCAACGCCCACGTTCGAAGTTTACTTCGATTGCGGCCGTTTAACCCGTTAAATGCCGCCGTCAATAGCGACCGCGGCAATTAACTTTGTTTACAGAGGGAGTGAGCTCCCTCTGTCACCCATCGGCGGCCCGCGAATGCAATCGCGGGTCTCCGATGGGGTGTCATGGCAGCCGGGGTCTTGATAAAAGCCCCCAGGTCTGCCCTGGACATATGCCTGTTAGGACGCGCCGGAGGCACGTCCTATCAGATTGCCTGTCAGATTTACACTGACAGGCAATAATGCTCTGGTATACGAAGTATACCAGAGCATTATAGCAGCGATCTGAAGATCGCACAGTAAAGTCCCCTAGTGGGACTAGTAAAATAAGTCATCAAAGTGAAATAAAGATTATTAATAAAAAGTACAGTAAAAAAATAAAACCATTTTTTTCCATAAAAAGTGGTTTTATTTAGTAAAAGTGTAAAAAATAAATAAAAGTACACATCTGGTATCGCCGCGACCGTAATGACTCCATTAATAAAGTTAATATGTAATTTAAAACGCAAAAAACAATGGCGAAATTGCAATTTTTTTACATTGCCCCCAAAAAAAGTCATAATAAAAATGAATCAATAAATCCCATGCACCCCAAAACAGTACCAATCAAAACTACGTCTCGTCCCGCAAAAAACAAGTCGAAAAAAATCACTACATTGATGGAAAAATAAAAAAATTACGGCTCTTGGAGAGCAACGATGCAAAAACAAATAATTTTAGTTCAAAAGTGTTTTTAATGTGCAAAAGTCGTAAAACATAAAAAAAACCTCTACATATGTGGTATCGCCGTAATCGTACCGACCCATAGAATAAAGGTAACGTGTTATTTACGTCGCACAGTGAACGGCGTCAATTTAAAAACGCATAGAACAATGGTGGAATTTCAGTTTTTTTTTATAATCCCCCCAAAAAAAGTTAATAAAAGTTAATAAAAAAATGATATGTACCCAAAAATGGTGCTATTAAAAAGTACAACTAATCCCGCAAAAAACAAGTCCTCATACAGCTATGTAGACGAAAAAATAAAAAAGTTATAGCTCTTTGAATGCGACTATAGAAAAACGAATAAACTAGCTTGGTCATTAAAGGGAATGTGTTACCAGCAAAACATGTTTTTTTTTTTTTAATTAAACATTTAGTGTGTAGGTGATTAAACATTGTTCAAATTTTTTTTATTTTTTTTCACGAGTCAGGAAATATTATAAATTAGATTCTAATTTATAATATTTTCCAGTGCTGGTCACTAGATGGAGCTATTCCCAAAATTGCAGCATTGCATGTGGTAAAGCAACCACATTGCTTTTTGCTGCAAAATTGGGAAAAAATCCCTCGCTCTAGTGAGCTCTGAGAATCCCCCCCCCCCCTCCTTTATCCTGGCTAGTGCCGGGATAAACGAGGGGATTGAACGGTCTAACCTCCTACACTGTGTGTCGCCATTTTTTGAGCTAACACACAGTGTAGTAGGTTTACATACAGTAGTAAACACACACGAACATACATAGAAATCTCTTACATGCTCCTGCCGCCGCGGCTCCCTCCGGCCCGTCCGCTCCGTCTGCTGCCGCTGGTCCAAGTGCACGAGTCCGGAAGCCGCGACCGGAAGTAGTAATCTTACTGTCCGGCCGTGACTTCTGGTCCACAGGAAAATGGCGCCGGACGGCGCGCATTTCAAATTGGACTGTGTGGGAGCGGCGCATGCGCCGTTCCCACACAGACGGCGTACACAGAAGTGGATGAGACGGGCCCCGTTCGCAGTCCCTATGGGACTGTGGCTGCCGTATTCCATGTCTGTATGTGTCGTTAATCGACACATACAGAAATGGAAAAAAAATGGCAGCCCCCATAGGGAAGAAAAAGTGAAAAATAGAAAAAAGTAACACAAACACACAAATAAATAAAAACGTTTTTAATAAAACACTAACATAAAACTGACATGAAATTTTTTTTTGTGGTTACACTGTTCCTTTAAGGCCTAAAATGGGCTCGTCACTTTAAGGGGTTAAAGGGGTTATCCCGTGAATTGTTTTCATACTAAAGTTCAAAAGTGTTTTTTTAATATGAAATTTTTTTACCAACAGACAGCCACATTACCCCTTCTATAAGTGAAGTTATCATGCTATTGCTAGACCTTGACATGATTATGCAGTTTTGGCAATCATCCAAAGGCTACATTACTCCCTTCCATAGGCAAAGTAATTGCGTTCTGCAGATTAACGTCTTTTAACCCTTTCACGACCAAGGACGAAAATTAACGTCCTGGTCGGCTGCTAGTTCCCGCACCATGACGTTCATTTTCGTCAGCATTTCAAACTGTCACTCTGTGTAAACACAGAGTGACAGACGCGCGCTGACAGCTGTCCTAGACAGCTGAGACATCAGTCTCGCCGGACAGCGGACCATCGCCGCTGCTTTCGGCAATTAACCCCTTAAGGATTGCCGTCGCCACATTTAAGTGGTTTGAAACACATCGGCAGCCCCCACGAAGTGATCGTGGGGGCTACCGATGCTTGTCACGGCAATCGGAGGTCAGATAATGACCTCCGGGTTGCCATGTACGGATGCCTCGGAGGAGCAGCCTCCGGCCGTTCCTCCTCGGCTTCCTGTCAGGCCTCATTTACACGAGCGTGTGCGTTTTGCGCACGCAAAAAAACGCTGCGTTTTGCGTGCGCAAAAGGCAATTGACAGCTCCGTGTGTCATCCGTGTATGATGCGCGGCTGCGTGATTTTCGCGCAGCCGCCATCATAGAGATGAGGTAGTCGACGCCCGTCACTGTCCAAGGTGCTGAAAGAGCTAACTGATCGGCAGTAACTCTTTCAGCACCCTCGACAGTGAATGCCGATCACAATCTACACCAACCTGTGAATAAAAAAAGACGTTCACACTTACCATGAACTGCCTGCTTCCTCCAGTCCGGTCTCCCGGCCGTTGCCTTGGTGACGCGTCCCTCTCTTGTCATCCGGCCCCACCTCCCAGGATGACGCGGCAGGCCATGAGACCGCTGCAGCCTGTGATTGGCTGCAGCCTGTGCTTGGCCTGAATTGTCATCCCGGGAGGTCGGACTGGAGGAAGAAGCCGGGAGTTATCGGTAAGTCAGAACTTCTTTTTTTTTTTACACGTATATGTATATTGTGATCGAAAGTCACTGTCCATGGTGCTGAAACAGTTTAAGTCTTTCAGCACCGTGGGCAGTGACTGTCTCCTGACGTCGCGTACCCGAACATTTTTTGCCGGGTTCGGTTAAAACGAGTTCGGCCGAACCCGGTGAAGTTCGGTGCGCTCATCTCTAATTTGACACTCCGTTTGGATGTTTGTAACCAGAAAAGCACGTGGTGCTTTTCTGTTTACATTCATCCTTTTGACAGCTCTTGCGTGATTTTCGCGCATGCAACGCAGGACCGTCAGTGTGGCATGCGTTGTTTTCACGCACCCATTGAAGTCAATGGGTGCGTGTTGCGTGAAAAACGCAAGAATATAGAACATGTCGTGAGTTTTACGCAACGCACTCACGCTGCGCAAAATTCACGCATCGTCTAAACAGCCCCATAGACTATTATAGGTGCGTACGACACGCGTGAAAAGCACGCGCGTCGCACGCGCGTATAATACGCTCGTGTAAATGAGGCCTCAGTGTGACAGTTACGTCACAATGACAGAGTACATCACACTACGTGTGTAGTGTAATGTACTCTAGCAGCGATCAAAGCTGCAAGTCTAAGTGTCCCCTAGTGGGACAAGTAAAAAAAAGTAATAAAAATGTTTTAAAAAAAGTGTAAAAATAAAAGTTAGAAGTTCTATAAACACTAAATGCTTTTTTTCCCTATAATAAGACTTTTATTATAGAAAAAAAATGAACACGTTAAAAAAGTACACATATTTTGTATCACCGCGTTCGTAACGACCCCAACTATAATACTGTAATGTTCTTTTTCCCGCACGATGAACACCCCAAAAAAATCAATAAAAAACTACGACAGAATCACAATAAAGAATAAAAAGTGATCAAAAAGTCGCATGTACCCGAAAATAGTACCAATAAAAACTTCTATCCATCCCGCAAAAAACAAGCCCTTACACAGCTTTTTTGATTAAAAAATAAAAAAAATTATGGCTCTCAGAATTTTTTATAAATAAGTCATTTTATTGTGCAAACGCAAAAAAAAGGACCAAACCTATATACATCTGGTATCGCCGTAATCGTACAAACACACAGAATAAAGTAAAAATGTCATTTATAGCGTACGGTGAGCGCCGCAAAAAGAAAACCTAAAAAAACGGTGTCAGAATTCCTGTTTTTTGCTCAGGATTGCAAAAAAATTGAATAAAAAGTGATCAAAAAAAATCGCATGTACCCCAAAATGGTACCAATGAAAACTACAAATTGTCCCGCAACAAATAAGCCCTCACAGGGCTCCGGTGGTGAAAAAATAAAAAAGTTCTGGCTTTCAGAATATGGCGATGCAAAATGTGCAGAGTGTCCAAAAGTGGATAAGATCGGGCGTCATTTATCAGTGCGACACCGGCCACATATCTATGAATTCTTATTTATTTACCGCATTATTATACCATCTTATTATGCCCTGATGGACTCCGCACAGATTACATATACCCTGATGTACCCCGCACAGATTACATATACCCTGATGTACCCCGCACAGATTACATATACCGCCACATTATAAACTGAAATACCAGCGAAACCCGAAACAGAAAAACTACCAAGCAAAATCTGCGCTCCAAAAGCAAAATGGCGTCCCTCCTTTCTGAGCCCTGCAGCGTGCCCAAGCAGCAGTTTGCGCCCACACATATGGCGTCGCCATACCCGAGAGAACCCGCTTAACGTTTTATGAGGTATTTGTCTTCTGTGGCACAAACTGGGCACAACATATTATGCACTAAATTGGCGTATCAGTGGAAAATTGCAATTTTCACTTTGAACCATCCGCTGCGCATTAACCCCTTTGCGCACTATGACTTAATTGCCCGTCATGGTGCGGCGGTTGATGTATGGAGCCGGCTCACGTGCTGTGCCCGCTCCATATGCTGCGGGTGTCGGTTGTGTATTACAGCAGGCCCCCTCGGTACTAACGGACAGGAACAGCGATCGCTCTGTTACAGAAGTATGTACAGTGTATTGTACCAATGATCGCTGGATCAAGTCCCCTAAGGGGATTGATTAATAAAGTGTAGAAGAATTATAGTTATTAGTAGTGAGAATTTTTTTTTTTTAGTGTTAAAAAAACAAAACACCTTTTCGCATTTTTCTTCTAAAGTAATGTAAAAAAATGAACAAAATTGGTATCGCTACGTCCGTAAAAGGCCGAACTATTACAATATACCATTATTTAATTTGCACAGTGCACACCTTAAAAAAATTAAATAATTGAAACCGCCAAAATCTCAGTTTGTTTTTTTTGTCACCTTCGCTCTAAAAAAAAAATGTAATACAACTTTTGAATCACTTTTTATGTACCAAAAAATGGTACCAATAAAAACTGCAGCTCCTCCCGCAAGAAATAAGCCCTCACACCGCTCTATTTATGGAAAAATAAAAAAGTTATGGCTCTTGGAAAGCGGGGAGTGAAAATCTAAAATATGAAAGCAAAAAATGGATCAGTCCTGAAAGGGTTAATTCATTTCTAATGAAAAAACGTATGACCCCATGTGGGGTATTTCCGTACTCGGGAGAAATTGCTTTATAAAAAATGGTTGTTTTTTTCCTCCTTTATCCCTTGTGAAAATGAGAAAATTCAACATTTTAGTGAAAAAAATGTTGATATTAATTTTCGCGCCCTATTTCTAATAAACTCTGCAAAAGACCCGTGGGGTGTAAATGCTCACTATACCCCTAGAAAAATTCCTTGAAGGTTTTTCCAAAATGGGGTCACTTTTGGTGGGTTTCCACTGTTTTGGTCCCTCCAGTGCATTGCAAATGCGACATGGCACCGAAAACCATTCCAGCAAAATCATAAATCCAAATGGCGCTCCTTCCCTTCTGAGCCCTGCTGTGGGTCCAAACAGCAGTTTATTACCACATATGGGGAATTGTCGTAATCGGGAGACATTGCTTTACAAATGTTGGGGTGCATTTTCTTCGTTCCTTGTAAATAATCAAAATTTCTATGTTTCAGAAAAAAAGTACATTTTAATTTTTACAGACTAATTCCAATATATTTAGCAAAAAACCTGTGTGGTCAAAATGCTAAATATACCCCTAGATAAATACCTTAAGGGGTCTAGTTTTCGAAATGGGGTCGTTTATTTGGAGTTTCTATCGTTCTGGCAGCTCAAAGCTTCTCCAAATGTACAGTGGGGCCTAAAACATTTTCAAGCAAAATATGAGTCCTGAAAGCCTCCGGGTGCTCCCTTCCTTTGGGGCCCTGCCGTGTGTCCAAACAACGCATTAGGGCCACAATGTGGGTATTTTTGAAAACAGGAGAAAGAGGGTGATAGATTTTGGGGTGTGTTTCTTCATTTTCATGTTCGCTTTATAAAGAAATCGGTCTTCAAACAAATTTATGGAAAAAGTGGTTTGTTTGTTTTTTCACCTGATATGCATTAAATTTAGCAAAGAACTGTGGGGTCAAAATAATTACTATACACCTAAATAATTACGTTATGGGGTCTAGTTTTCTAAATGGGGTAGTTTATGGGGAGTTTCTATCGTTCTGGCAGCTCAAAGCCTCTACAAATGTACAGTGGGGCCTAAAACATTTTCAAGCAAAATATGAGTCCTGAAAGCCTCTGGGTGCTCCCTTCCTTTTGGGTCCTGCCGTGTGTCCAGGCAGCGCATTAGGGCCACAATGTGGGTATTTTTGAAAACAGGAGAAACAGGGTGATAGATTTTGTGGTGTGTTTCTTCATTCGCATGGTCGCTTTACAAAGAAATTGGTCTTCAAACTGATACTTTTATGAAAAAAAGTGACATTCACGTCACGTTTTTTCACCTGCTATGTATTAAATTTAGCAAAAAACTGGGGTCAAAATACTTACTATACCCTTAGGTAAATACCTTAAGGGGTCTAGTTTTCTAAATGGGGTCATTTGTGGGGGTTTCCATCACTCTGACACCTATGAGCCTCTGAAAACCTGGCAAAATGTACTTCAAAATTTATACAATTATTATTCAATTTGTAAGTCCTCTAAATTGCTGAAAATTAATTTTATTTTTTCAAAAGTGCTGCCAAAATAGAGTAAAGAGATGGAAATATATATTTAATTAAAAAAAATTGTGCAGTATGTGTGTACATATGTGACATATTGCAGTTAAAAATAGGGGAAAATGGTAATTTTTACAAAATTTCTTCCATTTTTCTATTTTTTTAATTAATTTCCGCAAATCGTATCAGTCTACTTTTACCACTAAAATAAAGTACAACATGTGACGAAAAAACAATGTCAGAATTACTTGGATATTCAAAACTTCCACAGAGTTATTCTCTGATAAAGTCAGACATACCAGATTTGACAAATCTGGCATGGTCATTAAAGTACAAACATGCCCGGTCATTAAGGGGTTAATACACTGTTTAATTGATTGATACTGGAGATGTCAAAACATAGCAGCGAGACATCCTGCTCAGTTTCAGTAGACCTTTTTTTTTAATTTTTATTTACTCTGGATGCAACACTAAATTTTGTCTGGAGACACCCAGGTGACCGTAGCGTACTTTGTTTTACCCTTTCACCTATGACAGCACCCCTGGAGAGACATCCCATTCACGGGAAAGGAAGCCTGACAATATAAAAAAGTACACACTTCTCCCCACACCCAGTCAGGTTTCCTGTCCTCTGGATGGGGTTGTCCTGTGGATCAAGACACACTCTCCAGGATTGCAGACCCTCCAGCAGGCCGACCCTTTTTTGTGATTTTTTCCTCCATTTTACACAGCGGCAGAAAAGCGCAATTTTTGTAAAAACCGCAATACAAACGAATCTTGTACACCTGTACAAGCCTGGTATGTCCTGCTTAGTAATTTCTGTTTACTTGTAAGAGCGGCTGCTGCTGCTTAACCCCTTATAAGCAGGTCTGTCACTGTCTATAATGTACAGTTATATTTTATGCCGCTAACATGAAGCAGTCTTCCATATCTCCTCTGCTAATAAGGGTGAAAATAAAATCCATTCATCTGAATGGAACTTGCAGAAATTCATGCAGCTGTTGCAGAAACAAAATCTGTCCCGTCATTGCTCCATAAGGGTAAGTTTACACGTAGCGTAAACACTGGATGGGGTGTCAGGATTTTCCGTTTTCGCAACATAAATTAAAAATAAAACTACCTTTGGAACAGAATGCAAAAAACGTAGTGTGAACTGAGCCTAAAACTGTCCATATGATACAGAAGTAAATCCTCTATTTTGCTAATTAAACATTTCTGGAAAAAGGCTTATGTTTAAATTTCCTATCACTTACGAAGCTTTATTCAGAAATAATAGGTTCTCTTTAAAAAATAAATAAAATAAAAGTGGTCTCCTCTTCTGCAATCGATGAAACACCACTTTGAGGCCGGATTCACACGAGCGTGTGCGTTTTGCGCGCGCAAAAGGTCCATAACAGCTCCGTGTGTCAGCAGCACATGATGCGTGGCTGTGTGATTTTCGCGCAGCCGCCATCATTATGACACTGTATGTTTATAAAGAGAAAAGCACGTGGTGTTTTTCTGTTTTCATTCATAGTTTTGACTACTGTAGCGCGCATCACGCGCGGCACACGGAATTGCGTCCGTGTGCGTGCGCTGTTTTCACGCACCCATTGACTTCAATGGGTGCGGGATGTGCGAAAAAACGGGCAAATATAGGACAAGTCGTGAGTTTTACGCAGGAGACACTGCGTGAAAATCACGGACAGTCTGAAGGCCCCCATTGACTAACATAGGTCGGTGATTTTCACGCGCGTAGCACGGACGTATTTTACGTTCGTCTGAATAAGCCCTTAAGGTGTTAAAAAGACAAATTATGGCGCTTCCCATATTTTCACAATAAGTGTTTCCTTTTTTTTTGTCAAAGTGGTGAAAAAAAGAAGGCAGAATTTAGCAGAAGAGGGTGTAGTGTGTCACGGAGTAACAGATTTACTATCACTTACCTGAACAAACAGGCAAAGATGTGCCAAAGTTCTTAAGAGGCGTGCACCTCTTAATAATTTTGGCACATTTTACTCCAGTGCCTTTCTGTTCAAGACTGGTATATAAAACACCAGTCTTAATAAATCCCCTTTGTCTCCTAGGCCCCTTTGTTATTATTATAATAGGAGTTGCAAAGTGAAGTTCTTGTATGAAGAATATTTCTAAATTTTATGAGCACACAGCGGTCCATTGAAGGTCTGTGCTACAATATCTCCACAGTTAAAGCA
The DNA here is from genome assembly GCF_050947455.1 of Rhinoderma darwinii. Classification (NCBI taxonomy): domain Eukaryota; kingdom Metazoa; phylum Chordata; class Amphibia; order Anura; family Rhinodermatidae; genus Rhinoderma; species Rhinoderma darwinii. The sequence goes on from NC_134688.1 coordinate 421,672,153, forward strand.
AATTATGAAGTATATTATAAAAAGACTGCAAAGAGTGAGCACTGAGTTTTGTTTTTGTAGGAAAGTGAAGGTTAGGGTTTCTCTGCGGAGTACAGGCAGTGCCGCACCTGCCATGAGGCGAGGTGAGCTGACAGCCTCATGCGGTGTCACCTGGCGTAACTACCGCGGTAGCAGCCGTAGCGGCTGCTACGGGGCCTGTGGCTTGAGGGGGCCTGTGCCGCTAGCCGACACGCCCCCCCATATGCCCGGTGGCGCAGCTAGAAGCCGTTATGGCTGCTACTGCTGTAGCTACGCTACTACGGGGCCCGCACCGCCGAGCCTCTAACATTTATGGGCCGGGCGACACGGGTAACCTCATGCCCGGGGGCGTTGCTAGCACCGGAGGGGGCCCGGTGCTAGCGACAGCCACCCTGTCTTGCAGTAATTGTACCTGCGTCTATAGCACGCAGGTACAAAAACATGCATTAGTGCTGAATGCCTGGGCATGTTCCGTGGCCGACCATTCAACACCTTACAATGACGCTGATTGGCGGGGCAAAATGCCCCGCCAATCAGCGCCTGTCTACAACGCTAGCGTCGCGATGACGTCATCACGCCGCTTCCGTGCTTGAAAGGCTCTGATGGAGCAAGTCATTCTGCACCGCCAATCAGCACCTTTGAACGACGCGTCGTTCAGCTACAGCAGACCTGCTCCGAAGATAGCAGATCTGCATTGCCACCAGACGGGATCATGTGAGTATGTAAAGTTTTATTTATTTTCTCTACTAAAACTGTGAGTGGCATTATCTACAGTGGGGGCTCTATCTACATGGGGGGGGTTGTCTATATGTGGGGATGTGGGCCTCTATACAGGGGGGGGGGGTCTATATGTGGGGGTGTGGGGCACTATCTACAGGGGGGTCTATATGTGGGGATATGGGACACTATCTACAGGGTGGTCTATATGTGGGGATGTGGGACACTATCTACAGGGGGTCTATATGTGGGACACTATCTACAGGGGGTCTATATGTGGGGCACTATCTACAGGGGGGTCTATATGTGGGGATGTGGGACACTACAGGGGGGTCTATATATGGGGATGTGGGGCACTATCTACAGGGGGGTCTATATGTGGGGCACTATCTGCAGGGGGGTCTATATGTGGGGATGTGGGACACTATCTACAGGGTGGTCTATATATGGGGATGTGGGGCACAATATACAGGGGGAGCTATATGTGGGGAACTATATACAGGGGGAGCTATATGTGGGACACTATATACAGGGGGAGCTATATGTGAGGTACTATCTACAGACAGTGTATGCTACTATTATAATCATGGACACAGTGTATGGCGCTATTATATTTAGGGGTTTTGAGCATTTTAACTTTGTTTATAGGTGCAGAAATGTTTTAAAAGTGAGAAGCTGAAGACATCTGAGCGGAAAACAGCAGAAATGGGTCATGGCCGGGAGAAATCCATCATAGATGTCTGGACCGGAGGGAGAAGAAAAGAACTAGAATCTGAGACGTCACCGGTGAGTCACTTAATGTAAATGTTTATTCTGCCTCTAATCCGTAATATAGTCACTGTAATCTGCAGCGAGATGATAGGTGGTATGATTTTTTTTTTGTGAAACATCATCTCCCAGCATATCCTTACCATTGTTCGGTCCATGCTGGGAGCTGTAGTTTTACGCCGTACAAACCAATACGGCAGGGGTTGCACTAAATTGAGCTGTATTTGTTCTGGTGCTGCATATATGTATGAGCTTGGTTCTAGTGCTGAATTTATGTACTGAGCTTGGCTCTGGTGTTTTATATATGTACTGAGGTTTTTTCTAGTGCTGTGTGTATATATATATATATATATATATATATATATATATAATGTACTGAGCTTGGTTCTGGTGCTGTATGTATGAGCTTGGATCTAGTGCTGTGTATATATATGTATGAACTTTGTTCTGGTGCTGTATATATGTCAGAGCTTGGTTCTAGTACTGTATTTATGTACGGAGCTTGGTTGTGGTACTGTATATATATATATATATATGAGCTTGGTTGTGGTACTGTATTTATGTATGAGCTTGGTTCTGGAGCTGTAATTATATAGGATATAGCTATAATAACAAAATTGCAGGGCAGATGGAATTGTTCTCAATTCATTGTATATTTCATGGGAACCTGTCTGGTAGTTTTAACCCCTTGAACCGCCACCATGCAGTAATACATGACCTGGCAATATTTCCCCTGTATGTTTTTTCTCAGATGCAGCAAAATCTTTTAACACGGCGCACACTATATGCTAATTACTCATTAAATGGTCATGGGGCAGTGCCGCTATCCTAATGAGTCACATAGTCCTGCCTCCAAACACAACTTTCAATGTTTGATTGACATCCCCTGGCTGATACAACTTTTTCGGATGCGCCATTGCCTTGTGGCACTATAGAAAAAGGGGGGCTGCGTGGCACAGTACACATGGGGAGCTGTGTGGCACTATATACAAGGGGCCATGTGGCACTACTAAGGGGGGGGGGGGGCTGTGGCTCTATCTACAGGGGTCTGTGTGTGGCACTATCTACTAAGGGGGGTGGGCTGTGCAGCACTATATACAAGGGAGGGGGCTGTGTGGCACTATATACAGTGGGAGCTGGATATCGCTATATACCAGGGGGGCTTTATGGCGATATCTACAGGGGGGCTGTATGGGGGAGGTGGGGGTCACTATCTACAAGTGGGGTGTGACACTGTTTATAGGCGGGGCTGTATAGCACTGTCTACAGGAGGGCTGTTTGGCACATTCTACAGGGGGCACTATCTATGAGGGGGGCTGCTTGTGGCACCTGGGGGGGCCCCAGTCAAGAGTTTTTGTCTGCCTGCTATGGGGCCCAGTCTTTCCTAGTTACGCCCCTGGGTGGCATTTTGAACCAGGGACGGACTGGACCGGGGGGAGGGGGCATGCCTTATTTTACTTACCTGATGTGCCGCATGATGGTGCCCATCTGTAAGAACACTCCTCCTCATCTCGGACGCTGTAAGCAGCACGCACCACCAGAGAGGAGCAGGTCTGCAGAAGGAGCGGTTGAGTACTCTCTCCTCAAGAAGAGGAGTAACGAGATGCACGAGGTGAGCGGTGGCCTGTATTAATAACTGAGCGCCACTTACAGCGCTCATGCTCCTGCCTTCACTAATTTAAAAGGTGTCGGTTGGCCGTAGCTGGGGGACCGGGACCCGGGAGTATACTGCAAAGGAGGTCTGGGCATTTTACTGACAGCCAAGGGCTCTATGAGGGGGGAATAATCCACCCCATAGAGCCCTCACGTTACTATAATGGAAGGATAGGGGGATGCAGGGGAGGGGCGGTCTGAGCATCTGACACTGCAGAGGGCTCTATAGGGGGAGTATTCTAAGAAAAAATAAAAGAATGTTCAAAACACGATGCCAATCTAAAGTAGACATATGGGAAATGTGAACTAGTAACTATTTTGGGTGGAATAACCATCTGTTTTACAAGCAGATGCAGTTAAATTCAGAAAAATACAATTTTCTCTAAATTTTTTCACAAATAAATACTGAATATATCGACTAAATTTTACCACTATCATAAAGCCCAATGTCTCACGAGAAAACAATCTCAGAATCGCTTGGATAGGTTTAAGCATTCTGAAGTTATTACCACATAAAGTGAAATATGTCAGATTTCAAAAATGGGCTCTGAGCCTTAAGGCCCAAACTAGGCTGCGTCTTTAAGGGGTTAATGTGACCCATAATCTGTACAATTCCATTGAAAAACAAACTGAAATCACTTAGAGGGGAAAAATAAAAAACAAAAATAATGGTAACGGAAATATTGATAATGGTTTCCGTTTGTCACCATTCCGGTAGGTTTCCATTTTTTTGACTGAATCAATAGCGCAGTCGACTATATTCGTGAATATTGGCACAAAACCTGCAGGTCTCTGCTAAAAAGCTGAAGATGAAGAGGAATTTCTCCTTTCAGCATGACAACGACACAAAGCAGAACCTCCAAATCAACAAAAGAATGGCTTCACCAGAAGAATATCAAAGTCGACTGCGCTATTGATTCCGTCTAAAAAAACGGAAACCTGACGAAATTGTGACAAACGGAAACGATTAGCAACGTTTCTGTCATCATTGATATCCATGGTGATGCAAACGGAAGCTGTGGTTTCCGTTTGACTTTCCGTTGCGGGGTTTAACCGACGGAAACCTCAGACGGAACCCAACGCTGATGTGAACAGGCCCTTAGTGAGATCGGGCCCTGATGGTGGGGGATAGTTCACAGTTGTCATTCCAGTCTTTTCCAGATGTTCAGTGTTTTTGACTTTAACTTTTGCTTTTTGGAGAATGCCGTTATATGAGTGAAACCGAAAATGGCCTCCCCCCGACTCTTGACACACAACTGGAAGCTTACACCTTGCTCATGTTGTTCTGCATCTGTTGGCAGAGCAAGGGTTCCTATATAGATGATCTATCCCTCTATTCATATACATTTTGTACACATCACATATTGTAGCTGTGTGCCTTCGATTTCATACGCAGCATTCAGATTTTTTTCTAACAGATTTCTGCAGAATTTCTGAGAAAACAATATTATGCCATGTTTCATTGCAGACCATATTACGGAAGTAATCTCCTCTAGCGGAGAAAGCTGTGCTGTACAGAGGCACCATACAGCAGCATACTACACTGCACTGTATGAAACCATGGGGACTCCGTGTGTCACTGTACAGGCTCCATACACACCACTTTGCCATATTCATTTACATGTTTATTAAAGGTGTATTTCACAATTCTAATATTGGGGATGGAAGATTTTTTGTATTACCCACTGTTTGTATTATAACGGTATGCCATTCTTCCTCTCTTACCTAATGCATAATCTGTTTGTAAGCATGATGTAGTTACTTGGTGGGAATGGCCACTATTACATGCCTTTGTCAGTGTCTCTGTGCTTTATGGTACCCAGGGCATATTACATAATGTCATGCCAGGCACCACCCTTCTTCATTCAAAAAGACCAGCTCTCTACAAAAGAACTAAAATAATTTAGAAGAATATCTCTTCATATATGGTAAGGCCAAAGAATATGCCAATCGGTCGTACAATCTTTGTACTTTTTTAACATTTTAATGTCGTGAATGCAATGTTATGGAGACCTCTGTCCAGGCCATCATTACACAATAATTTTGAATCAGATTTAAAGAGCACAAGTTCGAGACTCAATGCCTTTCTAGAACAATACATTCACCCTGATCAGGTGGGTTTAGTTCCAAACAGACAAGCAGCTGATCAGACTAGAAGGATCATTGATCTTATATCCCTTGTTCGTTCACACTGGGATGGAACACGGAATACGGCAGCACTATGCCTGTCATTGGCCATAAGGCTTTAGACACCCTGACCTGGGACAACTTATTTTTTGTCCTGAGGCCTTGGGGGTTTGGGGATAAATGTATTACCCTTTTGAGAAGTCTATATTCGGCTCCATCTGCCCAGGTAATGATCAAGGGATTCTTCTCAGACCGTATAACTATAGGCAGGGGAATGAGACAGGGGTGCCCTCTATCCCCTATTCTTTTGTCATGGCTATAGAGCCCCTGGCCCACCTGATCAGGATGAATAAAGACATAAAGGGAGTTGAGGTTGGGGGTCAGATACATAAATGTGCACTTTATGTTGACAACGTCTTACTGGTTTTGTCATCCCTCCCCTTACGGACCTCCCGAATATATATCACGTCTTAGACCAATTTTCCCAGATCTCGGGATTGAAAGTCAACCATGACAAGTCTGAGGTTTTGAACATCAGCATTCCACATTCCATGGCCAAGTTGATACAATTTAACTTTGAACTGAGATGGAGAGAAGACAAAATCTCATATCTGGGGGTTCACCTTACTCCTTGCTATTCCACCCTCTTTCGCACAAATTTCCCCCCTCTCAAACAAAAACTGAAAACAAACCTGTTACACTGGGCTTCTATGCAGGCATAATACACTGCAATACAGCGGTATTGAAGTGTATTATAAATGCGATCATATGCTCGCATATTGAAGTCCCCTAGTGGGACTAATAAAAAAGTAAAAAAAAAGTTTAATAAAAAGTGAAAAAAAAAAATACATTGGTATTGCAGTATATCGTGCAAGCGATCTAACGATCGCTGGTTGAAGTCCCCTAGGGGGACTAATAAAAAAAGTTACAATTTGTTAAATAAAGTTGTTTTTTTTGTGTAAAAAATAAATAAAGTATTAAACGTTTAAAAAAAAACCCTTTTCCCATTTTCATCCTAGAGCATAGTAAAAAAATGAATTAAATAAACATAATTGGTATCGCAGCGTCCGTAAAAGTCTGAATTATCACAATATATAATTATTTAACCCTCACGGTGAACGCCGTAAAAAAAAGCATTGTAAACGCCAGAATCTCTATTTTTTGGTCACCTCATCTCCCACAAAAAATGAAATAAAAAGTGATCAAACCGTCGCATGTACCCCAAAATGGTATTATTAAAAACTACAGCTTATCCCGCAAAAAATAAGCCCTCATACCACTTAATCTACGTAAAAATAAAAAAGTTATGGCTCTCGGAATTTGGCGACACAAAATAAATTGTATTTTTTACACTTAGGTTTTTACTTGTAAAAGTAGTAAAATATTGAAAGAACTATATATATTTGGTATCGGCGTAATCGTATTGACCCGCAGAATAAAGTTAACATGTTGTTTTAATTGCACAGTGAATTCCGTAAAAACGGCGCGCAAAAATCATGGAGGAATCGCTGTTTTTTTCATTTTCTACCCCACAAATAAGTTTTTTCCCGTTTCCTAGTACATTATATGGCAAAATAAATGGCGCTACGAAAAACTACAGCTCGTCCCGCAAAAATCAAGCCCTCATAGTACTATATCGACGGAAAAATAAAGACGTTATGGTTTTTGTAAGCTGGGGAGGAAAAAACGAAAATGAAAATCTGAAAGTTGTTTACGACGGGAAGGGGTTAAGGTCTAAAATAGGCTGGTCATTCATGGGTTAAAAGACCTTCAAAGGCTTATATTGTCCTTCGTTTGGGGTCCGAAATGATGTTGAGTCCCACAAAGTATTCTGTATGCTCCTAAAGTATCCGGGGGTTTAGGTTTACGGAACCTCACTAAATACTACTATGCGGCTCGTCTGACACCTTTAGTCTCACTCCACAGTATAAGTAAACAAATGCGTTGGATTTCTATAGAACAGGCGGCTACTCCGGATGTCACTGTAGACCAGTTGTTATGGCTGAAGCCCAAGCACAGACCACCTGTGTTATGTCCACTCCTCTCTTCTTCTTTGGCACTGTGGGATAAGTTGAGTCATGGGTTCCGTCTCTGTTCTGTGCACACACCTGCAGCCAGATTATTTGCTAGTCCTATTTTTGCTCCGGGAATTCAACCGTCAGCGTTTTGATGATGGCTGGATAAAAATCTATACAGAATTGGACACTTCTGTGATAGACTAGGCGTAAAACCCTGTCATTTTTACCAGTCCATCCACCACATACCGGACTCTGAGATTTTTCGTTTTCACCAGATTCACCATTTTATGTCCTCATTTAAACCTACTTCGGTTATTCGGAATACTTCAGTATTTCAGAATTTATGTTTGAATAATTCTAGTGGTCATCATATAGTGTCTAAAATTTATTCATTTTTGTTTTTTCCGTCGGACAAGCTGTCATATATGTCTATGTGGGAGAGGGACTTACACACCTCCTTTACTACTAGGGACTGGCAAGATATGGCAGAACGTACTGCGAAAATTTCTATTAATGCTTTGCTGGTCAAAGTTTTTTTACGATGGTATTTAGTTCCCTCTAAACTGGCCAAGATGTTCCCTTCTTCCTCATCTTCTTGCTTCATACACTGTGGATGTGTGGGAGACCGAAGGTACGCCGGATTTGGCGATGAATCTTTAATATGTTATATTCTATAACTCAGATTAACTTGAAATTGTCCCCATCACAGGCATTACTTAAAGGAATAGTGTCATCACAATTTTTTTTTTAATATGTTAAAGATGTTAGTGCTTTATTAAAAACGTTTGGATTAATTTGTGTGTTTGTGTGTTACTTTTTCTTATTTTTACACTTTTTCTTCCCTATGGGGGCTGCCATTTTTTTTTCCATTTCTGTATGTGTCGATTAACGACACATACAGACATGGAATACGGCAGCCACAGTCCCATAGGGACTGCGAACGGGTCCCGTCCCATCCACTTCTGTGTACGCCGTCTGTGTGGGAACGGCGCATGCGCCGCTCCCACACAGTCCAATTTGAAATGCGCGCCGTCCGGCGCCATTTTCCTGTGGACCGGAAGTCGCGGCCGGACAGTAAGATTACTACTTCCGGTCGCGGCTTCCGGACTTGTGCACTTGGACCAGCGGCAGCAGACGGAGCGGACGGGCCGGAGGGAGCCGCGGCGGCAGGAGCAGGTAAGAGATTTCTATGTATGTTCGTGTTTGTGTGTGTTTACTACTGTATGTAAACCTACTACACTGTGTGTTAGCTCAAAAAATGGCGACACACAGTGTAGGAGGTTAGACCGTTCAATCCCCTCGTTTATCCCGGCACTAGCCAGGATAAAGGAGGGGGGGATTCTCAGAGCTCACTAGAGCGAGTGCTTTTTTCCAAATTTTGCAGCAAAAAGCAATGTGGTTGCTTTACCGCATGCAATGCTGCAATTTTGGGAATAGCTCCATCTAGTGACCAGCACTGGGAAATATTATAAATTAGAATCAAATTTATAATATTTCCTGACTCGTGAAAAAATAAAATTTGAACAATGTTTAATCACCTACACACTAAATGTTTAACTAAAAAAAAAATACATGTTTTGCTGGCAACACATTCCCTTTAATGAGACGACCCCTGGACTGGACTGTCTAAAGCCTCTCATAAATTTGTATCCTTTCTTTTCCTGACAGCCAAAATTCCTATAGCTACATCCTGGAAAAGTCCTGTGATTCCTCTTCATCTGGTTAAGACTGAACTGAATTGGATTATGGTCAATGATCGTTTACACTGCATGGTCTCAGATAAGGAGGAGGTCTTCATCCAAGTTTGACAGCCATGGCTCCGATACCTTGGGACAATCTCTTAGGTTCATTTTGCCTGGAAGACATTTGACCCTCATGTTTATTTACGGGGAATGCCCCTGACTGTTTTTTTCTCTCTGTATGATGTATGGTTTGTCTTACTTGAAAACCTTTAATAAAAATTATTGAAACATAAAGAGCAAAATTTTTGATCAAGGTACCCCCCCCCCCCACCTGATTGTCTATCAATCTCTGGACTTATTTATGTATATTGTACTAACTTCCCCACAATCCATTATTGTGTCTGCTTCTGATCAAACTTCATCTTGAATTTCAGATTTCACCCTGCTTTTTTTTCCTCTGTGCTATGCTGCCAATCCCATGATACTGCATCACATGAGCAGCTGGAGCCAGTACCAACACTGCCAGTGTGATTGTCCTACTTTATATATTCTTCTAAATAAACTACGAGATTATATGTATAGAGATAGGGAGGCTGAACTGTGATCTTTACTATAGCTGTCTAATAATCATGATCAGTAACTGTGATAGGAGTTTGTGTCCACTTCTCGGCCTTTTGGCTAAGATCAAGTATAGTACCTGCTCAAGCTGAGGTTAGTAATCATCCCTCCCGGTGGTTGATGGGCCATCGTAGGGGCATGACAGAACGCCGAGGTGAGGGCAGGGAACCACAACGGTCATCGCTCTGGTGTACGCACTTGGTTTAAAGGTACCATTTGTAGGTGACCAGGCGACCGCCGGATCGAGGTCAGGAGGTCGGGTAGTTTGAAAGCCCGAGTTGCTATGTGCCCCAGGGCTGGTGACCCTGGGGTGCCCTAACTCACTGGGGGTGGGATCCCACTGAGTGAAGGCACCTTTGCACGCACTCTTCTTTCACACTTCTAAGAACACACCTTTATTCTCCCGGCCTTCTGGCTGGGAGATGAGGAATTTTTATACCTGGCGGATGTCCAGGCTGTATCACAGCCCACATCCACTTATTTAATTTTGTTTTTCACTGTGTGTTTGTCACGTTTTGTCACAAGGATCTTGGGATGCGGTGCCCTTCTGGGACCCTCCTGAGGTCTAGGGGGAAAATGTGTGGCCATCTGGTTCCGTTTTCCCCTGCAACCCGGCCTCCCTTCTTCGGAGGGGAGGTGCAACCTTGATGCAGGCTCCTAGATGGACACTGGGGTGGCAGCCCAGGTAGAAGCCTAGGAGTGTGTTTGGGTCTCCCTAAGCTTCGGCGAGGGGGGATCATCGATCCTTGATCCTCTAGGCCTATGGTTTGGAGGGTCAGGGAATGGTTATGCGGGGCCTCTCTCTTTTAAGAGAAGGGCTGCGATAGACCGCATCCTTGTGCACTTTTTGTGTGGCACCTCTGCACTATTTATGCACTTGGGTGATAGAAAGCACGGCTCGGGCTTTCAAAAAATTAAAAAAAAAGGAATTTGTGTCCACCCCCTTTGCTGAGCCTGTGTGGAACAGTCCATGCCACTTCAGCATACAGGAAGTTCTGGTGTCTGTATGAGTGACAAATAGATTCCCATTGACTGAAGCAGAAAAAGCGAGTCACCAAAGTATAATTCTGACTGCTGCTATGCAACAGCCCTAGTGTAATATTTAGCGATAGACGAAGTAAGAAAAAAGAACGGGCGAAAGACTGACACATGGAATTCCTTAATGGAACACATGGGAAACGTTAGTTTTGTTTGTTGATACCCTTTAAGTATTTGTTATGTATGTATAACTAAAATTGCTGATTTGTTGGTTCTTTATAAACCACCTTAATGAGTTCCTCTAGGGTGTTGTGTTATTCCCGGTGTCTAGTTACCTCTCTATTAAAGTTCTTCTGCAAATACTGTCACAATATAATGCTCATTGCAATATTAGAAAGCAATATCCAGGAATCATACACATAATCAGCCCCAGCTTATTGCCATAATCTTAATTTATATGTTACTATATGCAAGTAGCAAATTTGCACTAAATGCTGCCATGTGATACATGGAGTATATTGTGATAATTGATGAGTTAAAACTTTTTTTTAGCAGCAGAATAGTTCGTTATTATTTTGCACATTATAGTGTTCACATTTAACTCTATCACCATGTACAGAGACAGAATTGTGTAATACATTGTAGATCATTTTCACTATATGCCTACTGGAACACAGGGCACGGTCTTGGGTTTCTTCCTTCTTTCTCTCCTACCCTTTCCTTCCTTTCTGTTTTTCCTTCTAGGCTTTCCAGTGCAGGGCCTCGGTTCTTGTGGAGGGGATGTTGTCATACTTTTGAATGCTTCATGCTTGACAGTCGGGAGAATAGTTGTAGTTGTTCTAGAATCTACGGTCCCCATAGGTTCATCATTAAGGATATCATTGAATTGATCCTCTGTGTTTCCTATGTCTAGTATGGAATCCAGTGGTGTGTTTGCTACTGACCCCCTTGCATTTTTGACAATCTCTTCACCCCAAATATTTTTTGAGGAAGATTTGATGTTTTCTTTATTGAGCCGATTCTTCCTTTTACCTTTAAGACCTTTTCCCTTTTTGTTCTTTCGCTCTTTCGTTTTTGTTTTGTCTTTCTTCTTCTTTGCAGTGGTCTCTGTCGTGGTCTGATCGGGCGAAGTGGTTGGACTAATTGTCACTATGATCTTCAGGAGATCCTCAGTGGCTTGCATGACTTGTCCTAGAGTTGGTTGTCCTGGTGGCAACACTAAATGGTGTTGACTAGGGTCTTTGTCCTTCTGCTTTACAGGCTTATCTATAGTATTTCCTCCATAATCATAGAGTCCAGACTCTCTGGGAACCGCAACTGTTTCATTTTTGGACTTTTTACACCTGAAAATAAAGTAATTTAAATATTATGGCCATGTTTAATTACTATTATATTTCTTTACATAAACTATGTATAGCTTTCTACTTGTACCACCCCTATTTATTTTGTACACTAGTACTTCAGGTTTACTTCTTGCATTAATGACCAGTATGTTTTTTTTTTTCTTCAATTCCTTTTTGTTAGAAGGGTCCCACAATGATCACAGAGTGTCCCACTGCTTGGACCACCAGAAATCAGCTGTAATATGTAGGGGAATTAGACAGCAGGTGTTCAATTCCCCTACAGCGCCACCACAGGAGAAATTAAGCATTGCACAGTTCTCATTAAATTCATGTGCTGTTCGTAATGTAGGGACATGCCTTGTCCTCCAGAGTGTGAGACACTCTTTGTAGCTTTTTGCTCTGACTAAAGATGAGTCCTGAGTGGGGGACCTCTCTCTATTAACTTTATTATAACTACATTTGAAAATGGGTTTCCCAGACCAGACAACTTAGTTAAGTTTATGTAGTTGAATATATAGATGTGTTCTCATATGGTTTCCCATGAAAATAACACTGTAAATGAATGTTCACTCTCCAGGGGGGTTGGCCCTGGAAAAAGAATAGCTTTATATTGCCTCATTTGGCTATGCACTCCTCAATGAATACTTGTATTGGCTTAGGCTCTATTCACACTATGTTTGAATTTTTTAATGGGATGCTTTTGTATTGAATATTGTTGATGACTAGACTATTTATTACAATAAAAGTATGCTAATGATCACCTCTGTGACGTTTGCCAAAAAGACACTCTTTTGGCAAATGTTGGGTCAATGGGGCCATATGGATACATTCAGCGTCGGGAGCTTTCCTGGCAGATACGCCAAACATACACTGAAAACTATAGACACTGCCCATTCTATCTGATACTTACCAACCGTACCAATGCCTTTCCACACACTGCTCCTTATATGTGAATTCAAAGCACTGAACCTGGATGACATTGAAGAAAGCCTGACCCATCACCCGAGAAGCTGTGTCATTCACTGTTCGCAGGCAGTCTTTAAATCTGAAGAACAAATATAGCAGATAAATGTTAGTAAAAATAATGCAAGAACTATTGATGGCTTATATTGGGTGTAGGGTTAGGTTCTTACATGCAATGTTTGTTTAGTACATGCTAGTACTTAAAAACACAAACACTGGAATAAAATAAATCAGACCTCAATTAACCAAAATCCTGTGGACTAATCAACACTGCTTTCCGGCACAATCCTGGTAATTTCCTGGTTGGATTTCCAATCCAACCAAAATCTAGTTTGCTGCAGAGCGGCCTACTATCTAATTTTAACCTTTTAACACAGAATAACATACATGTACATCATCTGCAGGGCTAATTTGCCACTTTCAGAGACTGTAATCTGGAGATAGCGTTCATGCTATCTACAGGGCTGCGGGCTTGTATAACTACTCACTCTTTACCCCTCACCTATTGGCCACTTTCACAATTGTGTATTGTCAGTATTTTGCATCAGTATTTGGAAGCCAAAAGAAGGAATTGAAAATAAACAGAGAAAGTATAATGGAAAGATTTGCCCTCTTCTGTGTTTTCTACCCACTCCTGGTTTTGGATTCCAAATACTGATACAAAATACTGACCTAAATAATACTGTGTGAAAGAGGACTTTGGGTATTGAAACTAAAAACCCCTGCATAGTCAGCATGAAGAGTAACAGGCACAAAACCAGCAGTACGTAAAAGCATAAACAGCTGAGCTACGCTGTTTCCTAAATCATGGTCAGAATTTACCTGCTTCTACCGCAACACAGAGCGGCAGAACAGGGTTTAGGAGGCCCCATTCTAGAGATGTATCAACCTTTCTACACCGGTTTTCTGGCGTAGAAGAGTTGCAAAAGGGCCAAGAAGTGGCAATTTTCAGGGCAAATTGTGACTTTTAGTCTTTTCCGCCATAATCGCCTTTTTTGTAGAAAAGGGAATGGCCCCTGGAAAAAAGAGCCGTGGCCACAGATGCCCCACAAATTTATACTTAATGCAAGAAAACTAGCATAAATTTGAGTGTAAATGTACGCCTGCTGCTAGCTGGCATAGATTTCATTCTATAGGGCGTAGCAAGGTATAGTCCCAGGCTGGGCCCCTACCTTGCCCGTCCCCGCACTCCCATTGGACATGTAAAAAAAAAATTATACTCACCTCAGAGTTCCTTCTGCCCTCCAGCTCCCCCATCACTCCAGCATGCCTCAAACGACGTAATGACGCTGGGCAGCGTCCAGACATTGTATGTGATGCAGCATTGATGACGTTGATGTGCTGCGTCGCATATAAGGCCCTGAAGCTGCTCGCTGTCAGGACCTTGTACGAAAGGCACTAGAAGGATGAAGGACTTGGAGGGGGAGAAGTGGAGCGGTGAGGTGAGTATGTTTTTTTTAATGTAATGAACTACATGGGGGGAGTGTATGGCGCACGGCCGAAAGATGCAACACATTTATGAAGAGACTTTTGCTTCTTAAAAATGTGTCACACTTTACTCCAATTTGTCTTTCTATTAAGACTGGAAAAATGAAACGCCAGTCTTAATAAATTCCCCCATAGACTTCTTTTTTGTAGTGATCGATAAATCACTGAAATGCATTGAGTAGCTTCAAAATCTCTTCAAAATCGCTCCAGTCAAGGGATTTGCTACTGATTTTTTTTTAATCACTACCTGCTGGGATTTCAGAGCTACACACTTGTCAGGAGCGATTTTAAAGAGATTTTCAAGCTACTCAATGCATTTCGAAGGACAGCGATATCACAACAATTTTTTTTGTAGCAACATAAATAGTCCTAACATAATGTATTCCTACAGTCAGCGATTTATCGCAGTCCAATAAACAGTGAATTATCGCTCACTACAAAACAAAAGTGTAGGCCTCGCCCCAACCTTAGGATACCCATACAAGCCAGGAGTTCTGTAGATTGCATGAACAGCTGACTATGCAGAAAATAGTTGTTTTGCTGTCCATACAGACAAAGAGGGAGGGGAGTGAGTAGTTTTACAAGCCAAGATGCTATTACAGACTACAGTCCAAGATTACAGTCTCTGATAAAGAAGTAGTTAGATGCATAGGCTGAAAGAGATTAAGACGCAGGCTCTGGATACGGAGAAGCCTGTGCATGGGAGCGCGCCTGAGGCGAGCCAGCAAGACTGGTAGCGTAAGACACGCCCCCTGCTATCCAGTGAATTAAAAAGTGCAGATCAGCAAAAAAGGGTCGCTTATAGCATGGAATAATAAAGTAATACATTTTTTTTTCTCAAACACAGAAACCACTCGGAGCTGTAATATACAAGACTATTAAATTTGGGGGAAAACGATTGCAAATGGTGCAGGTACACTTTAAGTCTTCAATTTCTGCCCACCAAGGTAATGAACTAATGTACACATTCCATATAGTGTATACAGACACAATTCTCCCAGTCAAGGACATTGCCGTTTATCAGTTTGTCCCATTTGTCTCCTCATATTGTCCTTGTGGATGTGTCTTGTTTTGTGGTCCGGTGTTTAAACATTCCATTCCATTGATAAATAGGAGTGAAGGTCATCATGACTCCAGGTTTCCATCTACATTCATTATTTCAGCAGATTTGGAAAGACAAAATGTCCCATCGACCATACTGCTTGATACAAAGACAATATTACTATATATTCTGTACTCAAAGTATATGCACAAATCCATTAATGATATCCCATCGTTTCCCCATGGGTTTTCAGTGTGTTGTACATATACCCCCATTGACCAAACAAAAATTTACGATTGACATGTCTTCTACCTTGGTAGTTAGGCCCTTGACAATATACACATTCAATCCATCATTACTTCTCTCAAAGTCAAAGATATAGCAGGAAACTTACTTGTTGTCACATTGGCAATGACTGATGGTATGCCAGAGAAAATTCCTGTAGCCATAGCTGAAGGTAAAGGGATGGATGATATGTTCACAATGATCGTGAGTCCTACAACACGAGTCCGTCTCTTTATGCTCACCTACATAATGACAGAGGCAGAGACATTGAGTGAAGAGACAGTATTATTTAACACTAAACTTTGACCTCGAGCAGCCAAGAGAGATGATTACAGCAGGAATAAAGAAGACATATTCAATGTACTTCTCATGGCGGTGAAGTCGGAAAGACAAACTTCCGACTTCTCTGTTCAAGAGCTAGTTCACACAGAGCTTTTTGGTGCTGTTTTTGACGCGGAAACCACATCAGAAAAGGCATTTTTTTCCTTAATAAATTGCTCATGTATAATAATTTGTAATAATATATTGACTGTAATAATATTATAACATCAGACTTTTCATCACCAACATGTAAAAAATAACGCCACTTAAAAAACATAAAATATAAAAGATATTTATTGCAATACAATCTCTGAACAAAAAACTTTTCTAAATTCCTGTGAGTAAATATATTTAGCTATTTAACAAATGAATACAATATTAATAATATGTAATATTTCATATTTGCATTTTGAAGCCAGTGTTGGAGTCGGTGGGGAGAGGACTAGGCAACAAGATAAGGAGATCCTTTCGTTACAAAACAGCAGTGAAAATAAAAAGGCCCAAATGTCAAATAATCACATTTCTGATAGTGAAATTGAAACATTTAAAGGCAAGTTAAAGTGTATGTTCACAAATGCCAGAAGTCTAGCAAGCAAAATGGGGGAGCTGGAGGCCTTAATACTGGAAGAAGATATAGATATAGTTGGTGTTGTTGAAACATGGCTGGACTCTTCACATGACTGGGCTGTAAATCTACAGGGTTTTACACTGTTTCGGAAAGACAGGGCAAATAGGAAAGGTGGTGGTGTATGTCTGTATGTGAGAAGCGATATGAAGGTGAGTGTAAATGAGACATTAGAGGGTGAAGATTGTGAGGAGGTTGAAACCTTGTGGGTGGAATTACAAAGGGAAGTAAACACTGAAAAAATTACTTTTGGTGTAATCTATAGACCCCCCAATATAACTGAAGAGATAGGAGGTCAAATATATAAACAGATGGAGCGGGCTGCACAGGCGGGTACTGTAGTGATAATGGGAGATTTTAATTTCCGGGATATTAATTGGTGTCATGGTTCGGCTTCAACTGCAAAGGGGAGACATTTCCTCAACCTGTTGCAGGAAAATTTTATGGGCCAGTTTGTGGAAGACCCGACTAGAGGTGAAGCTCTGTTGGATCTGGTCATTTCTAATAATGCAGAGCTTGTTGGGAATGTCAATGTTCGTGAAAACCTCGGTAACAGTGATCATAATATAGTTATATTTTACCTATACTGTAAAAAACAAACGCAGGCTGGGAGGGCAAAAACATTTAATTTTAAGAAAGCCAATTTTCCCAGGATGAGGGCGGCAATTCAGGATATAGACTGGGAAGAACTAATGTCAAATAATGGGACAAATGATAAATGGGAGATTTTCAAATCTACCTTGGGTAAATATAGTGCAAAATGTATTCCTACAGGTAACAAGTATAAACGACTAAAATTAAACCCCACATGGCTTACACCTTCTGTGAAAGGGGCAATACATGACAAAAAAAGGGCATTTAAAAAATACAAATCTGAGGGTACATCTGCAGCCTTTGTAAAATATAAAGAGCTTAATAAAATCTGTAAAAATGTAATAAAATCAGCAAAAATACAAAATGAAAGGCAGGTGGCCAAGGATAGTAAAACAAATCCTAAAAAATTCTTCAAGCATATAAATGCAAAAAAGCCAAGGTCTGAACATGTAGGACCCCTAGATAATGGTAATGGGGAGTTGGTCACAGGGGATCAAGAGAAGGCAGAGTTACTAAATGGGTTCTTTAGCTCTGTATATACAACAGAAGGAGCAGCTGATGTAGCCGGTGCCAGTGCTGTTAATATATCAGTTGATATACTGAATTGGATGAATGTAGATATGGTCCAAGCTAAATTAAATAAAATAAATGTACACAAGGCCCCGGGACCAGATGGGTTACACCCTAGAGTTCTTAAAGAGCTTAGTTCAGTTATTTCTGTCCCCCTCTTCATAATATTTAGAGAGTCTCTCATGAGTGGTATAGTGCCAAGGGACTGGCGCAGGGCAAATGTGGTGCCTATTTTCAAAAAGGGCACTAGGTCTTCGCCGGGTAATTATAGACCAGTAAGCTTAACATCAATTGTGGGGAAAATGTTTGAGGGCTATTGAGGGACTATATACAGAATTATGTGACAATAAATAGTATTATAAGTGACAGCCAGCACGGTTTTACAAAGGACAGAAGCTGTCAAACCAACCTGATTTGTTTTTATGAAGAGGTAAGCAGAAGCCTAGACAGAGGGGCCGCTGTGGATATAGTGTTTTTGGACTTTGCAAAGGCATTTGACACTGTCCCTCATAGACATCTAATGGGTAAATTAAGGACTATAGGTTTAGAAAGTATAGTTTGTAATTGGATTGAGAATTGGCTCAAGGACCGTATCCAGAGAGTTGTGGTCAATGATTCCTACTCTGAATGGTCCCCAGTTATAAGTGGTGTACCCCAGGGTTCAGTGCTGGGACCACTATTATTCAACTTATTTATTAATGATATAGAGGATGGGATTAATAGCACTATTTCTATTTTTGCAGATGACACCAAGCTATGCAATATAGTTCAGACTATGGAAGATGTTTGTGAATTGCAGGCAGATTTAAACAAACTAAGTGTTTGGGCGTCCACTTGGCAAATGAAGTTTAATGTAGATAAATGTAAAGTTATGCATCTGGGTACGAAAAACCTGCAAGCATCATATGTCCTAGGGGGAGCTACACTGGGGGAGTCAATTGTTGAGAAGGATCTGGGTGTACTTGTAAATCATAAACTAAATTTCAGCATGCCGTGTCAATCAGCTGCTTCAAAGGCCAGCAAAATATTGTCGTGTATCAAAAGAGGCATGGACTCGCGGGACAGGGAGGTAATATTACCACTTTACAAAGCATTAGTGAGGCCTCATCTAGAATATGCAGTCCAGTTCTGGGCTCCAGTTCATAGAAAGGATGCCCTGGAGTTGGAAAAAATACAAAGAAGAGCAACGAAGCTAATAAGGGGCATGGAGAATCTAAGTTATGAGGAAAGATTAAAAGAACTAAACCTATTTAGCCTTGAGAAAAGACGACTAAGGGGGGACATGATTAACTTATATAAATATATGAATGGCGCATACAAAAAATATGGTGAAATCCTGTTCCATGTAAAACCCCCTCAAAAAACAAGAGGGCACTCCCTCCGTCTGGAGAAAAAAAGGTTCAACCTGCAGAGGCGACAAGCCTTCTTTACTGTGAGAACTGTGAATCTATGGAATAGCCTACCGCAGGAGCTGGTCACAGCAGGGACAGTAGATGGCTTTAAAAAAGGCTTAGATAATTTCCTAGAACAAAAAAATATTAACTGCTATGTGTAGAAATTTTTTACTTCCCCTTTCCTATCCCACTTCCCCTTTCCCATCCCTTGGTTGAACTTGATGGACATGTGTCTTTTTTCAACCGTACAAACTATGTAACTATGTAACTATGTAACTTTGGCTCCACCCAAAACTCCACGACTCCAAGCATAAAAACCATCTTAAAGAGGCTCTGTCACCAGATTTTGCAACCCCTATCTGCTATTGCAGCAGATAGGCGCTGCAATGTAGATTACAGTAACGTTTTTATTTTTAAAAAACGAGCATTTTTGGCCAAGTTATGACCATTTTTGTAGTTATGCAAATGAGGCTTGCAAAAGTCCAAGTGGGTGTGTTTAAAAGTAAAAGTCCAAGTGGGCGTGTATTAGGTGCGTACATCGGGGCGTTTTTAATACTTTTACTAGCTGGGCGCTCTGAAGAGAAGTAACATCCTCTTCTCTTCAGAACGCCCAGCTTCTGACAGTGCAGATCTGTGACGTCACTCACAGGTCCTGCATCGTGACGGCCACATCGGCAGCAGAGGCTACAGTTGATTCTGCAGCAGCATCAGCGTTTGCAGGTAAGATCGACTTACCTTTTAAACACACCCACTTGGACTTTTGCAAGCCTCATTTGCATAACTACAAAAATGGTCATAACTTGGCCAAAAATTTTTTACAAATAAAAACGTTACTGTAATCTACATTGCAGCGCCTATCTGCTGCAATAGCAGATAGGGGTTGCAAAATCTGGTGACAGAGCCTCTTTAAAGTTTGTGTGTAAATCTGTATTTCTAAATGGAGCATGGATGCACGCTATGTATGAAGCTTCTGACGGACGGCAGGTTTCTCTCATGTTAAACAGTTTTTATAGTTTGGCGCATGCGCCAGCACCGCTGGTGATGTGTACACAGTGGCATGTGTACTTACCATAGAGCGGTACCACAGCACTGCTACGGGGCCCCTGGTAACTCAGGACCCACCACTGAACTGCTCCCTGTGCTTTTCTTCACACCATGAGTTAAATGAAAAGATTATGTTTACCTGCAGCCACCACTAGGGGGAAGTTATTGCATATACAGATTTATTCAGCTGCCAAGAGTTCAATAAGAGCTGTATGTATAAATTGAGCTCCCCCTAGTGGCAGGAGCAGGCAGGCAGCAATTTATTTCTAATCTCTGATCACTGTATGAAGAGAAGCAGGGGATATGGAGCTCTGTGTTTGAAAAAGGGAGTAAAAGTACATACTTATATGTATACTGACACTAACACACACTGTTTCCAGCTTTAATTGTTATAGCATGTTTTTCTTTTTATTTTGTCTTTTGGAATGGGGCCTGTTCTATTCTTTTCTATGGGACCCTATGATCTATGTGTATGCCCCTATTCGTACATTGCATGTTTCCCTGCAACAGCATTGTAGCCTTGCAAAGGGTTTAATTGTCAGCAGTGAGTTAAACAGGCCAAAAAATTATTTCACTGAATAGGTATAGGTTGCCTAGTTGAAAATATTTTGAGTGGTTCACTTCTATGTGCTTCTATTTTTTATATCCTTGTTATGGATGTGACTGAAGACCATGTATATATAATGTTTATATGATTCACAGTGTGTTGTGTTGTCTAATACAAGAATTTATGGAGAAGACGACCATACAGCTCTATGTACAAAATATCTTGCATTTATTTTGTTTCCAGATTGAATAGGAAAGGATAATTCTTGCAGAAACACCAAACACATTTTCATTCTGCAAAAAGCTGCTGATAAAGCCACATAACTTTATAAATGTCATATTGTGCTGTTCAAACTACCCCATTCTCTATTTTTATCCTTAAAAAAAATAATACAATCACTAGTTTGTATAAGGGGGGGGTTTACACTGTGCGTTCATATAACGCTCATTGACGATAATTGCCCTGTGTAAACAGGGAAACGATCAGCAGATGAACGAGCAAACGCTCGATCATTTGCTGGTCGTATCGTTTCAAAAAAGTTAAATATTATCGTTGTCAGCAGCGCATCTCCCTTTCTAAATAGGGAATCGTGCTGCCGACATAATAATAACGTATGGGGACGAGCGATCGGAGTAACGACAGCTCGTCCCCATCCATTGCTCTGTGTGACAGGAGAAAACGTGCGCCAATCAACGATGTCTTGTTGATCGGCGCGCGCTGTACCGTCTGATTATCGGCCAGCGTAAAAGGGCCTTTAGTCCTTACATTACCCTATAAAGTTGTTAAAAATCTCGTTCAGCAGATACTTATTCATACATCGTCACGCTCCTGTCACACAACTTTAGAGTTTCAAATCCACCTTGTTACATAGTTATAGTAGTGTGGGCAAGTCATCTCCTAATAGTTAGATACTTTGCCATTCACAAGCCTGGGAAAGCTGGGTGAAAAGTCCTATAATGGAGGACATTTCCTATTATCAATATTGGAAATAACAAAGGCTAGAAACAGATATAAAGAAATGGCTAAAAAAAAGTTAGCTAACAGAAGATAAGAATGGTGTAAGCCGGCCATACACCTTAGATATCTGATAGACAAACATTCATTCAAATGACAGTTATCTTCCCTGACTCCCTCATAAACATGCAGATCCAGAAGGGCAAAGCACACATTTATTGTCACCAGAGCCGGCCTTAGGATAGATGTCGACCCGTGCGGAAATATCTTTTGGCGCCCCACCCCCATCATAAAGTAAATGCCCCATAAAAAAAAGTATAATGCCCCCCCACAGTATAATGCCCTATATAGTGCCCAACACAGTGTAATGCCCCTTTAGTGCCCCCCCATACAGTATAATAATAATATAATATATTATAACCCCTTCAAGGACACAGTATTTTGTCCTCTAATTGTGCCCAAACAGTATTATGCCCCTTAAGTGCCACACACAGTATAATGTCCGCTTAGTGGACACCACACAGTATAATGCCCCCCTCCCCTGGCTGCCACACACAGCCCCCACTTGTAGACAGTGCCATACAGCCCCCCACCTCCCCCCAAACAAAAAAAAATTGCACTCAGCTAGGCCCCTTTCCCACGACGATCTGAGCTGCCCCACGACGAGCTCCTTGCGTAGGCCGGCGTGATCCTGTAGCCTAGTACAGAGTTTCCCAACCTTTTCGGACTCGAGGCACCACTGGAAAAATAAAATTTCCTCAGAGCACCCCTACCAAAAATTGTTTCGAGCAAGACAGAAAACGGCTAAAAATAAGTACTACACTCGTGGGGTATGTTCACACAGCATTTTTTTGTAAGGCAAAAAAAATCAGCCTCAAAATTTTGAATTGAGAGCTTTGTTTGACCTTTTTTTTTTTTTAAGCCATTGAAGCTAATGCAAAAGACGCAGGGGAAAAACGCAACAAACGAGCGCCACAGGTATTTTCTACCTCCTATTAATTTCGATTGGAGGTCAGAGGTGGAAAACACTTGAAGACCATCAGCCCGCACACTCACAGTAAAATGACGATCAGCCCGCCACTAACAGTAAAATGACCATCAGCCCCCACTCACAGATTTCCCCTGTAAATAGTGCGACACAGCCCCCTTTAGATAGTGCCACACAACCCCTTGAAGGTAGTGCCACACCGCGCTCTCTAGATAGTGCCACATAGCCCCCTGTAGGTAGTTCCACACAGCCCCCTTGTAGGTAGTGCCATACAGCCAACTGTAGATAGTGCCACACTACCCCTTGTAGGTAGCGCCACACAGCTCCCTTTAGGTAGTGCGAAACAGCACCATTGTAGGTAGTGCCACACAGCCCCCTTGTAGGTAGTGCCACACAGCCCCCTGTAGATAGTGCCACACAGCCCCATCTAGGTAGTGTCAAAAAGCCCCCTGTAGTTAGTGCCACACAGCCCCCTTGTAGGTAGTGCCACACAGCACCTGGTAAATAGTGACACACAGCCCCCTGGTAGGTAGCGCCACACAGCCCCTTGGTAGGTAGTGCCACACAGCCCCCTTGTAGGTAGTGCCACACAGCCCCCTTGTAGGTAGTGCCACACCGCACTCTCTAGATAGTGCCACATAGCCCCCTGTAGGTAGTTCCACACAGCCCCCTTGTAGGTAGTGCCATACAGCCAACTGTAGATAGTGCCACACTACCCCTTGTAGGTAGCGCCACACAGCACCTGGTAGATAGTGCCACACAGCCCCCTGGTAGGTAGTGCCACACAGCCCCTTGGTAGGTAGTGCCACACAGGCCCCTTGTAGGTAGTGCCACACAGCCCCATGTAGGTAGTATCATAAAGCCCCCTGTAGTTAGTGCCACACAGCCCCCTTGTAGGTAGTGCCACACAGCCCCCTGGTAGGTAGTGCCACACAGCCCCTTGGTAGGTAGTGCCACAAAGCCCCCTTGTAGATAGCACACCCCCTTCCTGTAGATATTGCCACTGTAGCTCCCTGAAGGAGTGGAATCACCCTGTGGCCGGGGATTCAGCTCCTGGAGCCTCCGCTTGATGTCTCTGTCCATATATGGACAGTGAATCAGGGGCAACTCCTGAAGCGGAATCCCCGTCCACAGCGTTGCCGACGCTGTGACCAGGGATTCCACTCCAGGAAAAGCCCCTGTTGTCTGTGTCCATTTATGAAGAGTGACGTCACTGGCTTCTCCTGGAGTGGAATCCCCAGTCACAGCGTCGTGGATTACACTCCAGGAGAAAGGAGAAGCCCCTGTCATCTGTGTCCACTTATGGACAGTGACGTCAAGGGCTTCTACTGGAGTCGAATCCCAGGTCACAGAGTCGGCCACATAGGGATTTCGCTCCTACAGGGAGCTATAATGGTGTTAGTAGATACCTTCCTGCTCTGCTATAGGGGCGTCGCTAACGCTCTGGCAGCCGCAGTGGCTTCTAGCGGCGCCGCCGGCCATGGGGGGGGCCCATTCAGATGGGTGACACGGGCGGCCTAATGCCTAGTGTTGCCGCTAGCAGCCACTACGGCTGCTATAGCGGTAGCGACGCCAGTGAGTGGAGAAGCGCCCGGGCGGAAAGGCGGCTGCTGAGTCGCCGGGCCCGGGTGCTGCTGAAACAAGCAGGAGAAGGGAACCAGCGCAGCGCCCCCTTCCTCCTTCTGGAGTGATGTGCCCTGTGCAATGGCACAGGTCACACACCCCCTAAGGCCGGCCCTGATTGTCACATGTAGATGGGGACAAGC
Source organism: Rhinoderma darwinii (assembly GCF_050947455.1). NCBI lineage: Eukaryota > Metazoa > Chordata > Amphibia > Anura > Rhinodermatidae > Rhinoderma > Rhinoderma darwinii. Next base: position 421,696,656 of record NC_134688.1, read on the forward strand.
AGTGGTCAAACACCTCTGGCACCACTTATCCCTAGAGAGTAAAGCATCAGCATGTTAAAATTTAAGATCATCAAACCTTTTTTCCTTAACAACAGATGTTGATGACTTTCAAGCTGTTCTCATGCGCATCATGGCAGCATCCTCCAATATTTATCTAATGTGTATGGCATGGAAATAAGCAATCACAATTGTCGTGACTTCTGGTTTGGTAACTGATAGCAACGTGAAATATTATTAAAATATAACTTTTGCAGGGGCTGGATTGTTAAGAGGGCATCTAAGATGGCACAGCAGTGACTGGCACACTTTTAGAAGTTTGCGTAGTTTATTCTGAATAATGTTAGGGTCAATAAAAACAAAAATGTGAAAAATTTACACAACCTTCAAAGTGTTCTGTATACAGAGTTGCTTTATCATTTTCTGCATTACTGTTTGCACCCTCCTTCGTGGTAGGGTGTGCCTATTTTTCATTTTCGAATGTTGGAGGATATGCCTTTGACACAAATCTTGGATACCATAAACTATAGTAAATATTAGAATTACTGTGGGTTGTGCACTTCAAATTTTTAAGGCCAACAGTGCCCTCAGTGGCAGTAACAATGGTCCTAATGTCGGTCAAAGTGCCCGCTGCCAGCCAGTGTCCTCAACATTAGACACAGTACCCTCAGTCAACCATAGTGTCCCCAGTGTCAGCCAAAGTGACCAGTGGTGGATTAAGTAGACCATAGGCTGTGGGCTGTTCCACAAACTTGAGCCCCCCTTCCCCACCACTGCTCTGCCCTGTCTATAGTGAACACCACCTTTCTGTGTAAGCATTGACAAATGGGTGTTACGATTTCCCTTGTTAAAGGGCTGTGTCCCTACATACTAACAGTCCCCAACCATCGCTGACTGTATTACACTGTGTAGGGACACATCCTCTTGACAATGGGAATGCTAACACGCATTTGTCTATTAGTCCTGGGTACACAATGACTTTATGTGGAATACAAAGATTTCCTATAACAGACATGTCACATGTCAGGAGAGGGGACAGATCCTCTATAGATCTAGTGACTCACAAGTGACATCTTCTCTGATGGGAGTCGTTCTCTTTTCTTCTCCATCTGACACAGACTGTTATTGCGACTTCTCCTGATAATCCATCTTTGCTCCTCGCTTCTGCAGCCATTTCCAGCCTCTATAGAAACACAAAAATTCAGACACCAAAGTCCAGGCCCCTACATTAAAGGGGTTGTCCAGGCATGGACTGTTTTTTTCATACTGATGACCTAACGATCTGCCCGGACAACCCCTTTCACTCAGACTAATAAATTCGAACCCAAGACCAGATCCTAGAATACATTCAGGCCTCAGATCTTCTAAACTATTGCAGTCCCCAGAACAGACCCCCTTAAGCAAATACAGACCCAGAACAAGCACCCTAAATACAGACCTTGTACCAGACCCCTAAATACAGACCCCAGACCTGACCCCCTAAACTAACAAGAACCTCAGACCTGACTCCCTAAACTAATACAGACCCCAGACCCCTTAAACTAATACAGACCCCAGACCCCCTGACTAAAGACCTCTAAACTAATTCAGACCCCTTAAACTAATACAGACCCCAGACCAGACCCCTAAATACATACCCCAGAACGGATCCCATAAATACAGGCCCCAGACCAGACCCCCTAAATACAGACCCTTTAAACAAATCTATCCCCTTATACTCACATAACAGCTCACCTCACAGTCTTTTCTGTGGAGTCTTGCTGCTGTTCTAGGACCTGCAGTTATGTGACCTTCAAGTTTCTAAACAGTAACAAGAACTGCAGAATTAAGGTCATGTAACCTTGTCTACAGGTCCTTTTACATGACATACACAATGCAATTTCGTGGTAAAAACGCAACAAAACTGCATTGTACTTTGGGCGGCCATAGTGTAATGTACCTATTACACTATCCTGCTCTTGTTGTTGTTGTTCAGCAGCAAGCAAGGAGTTACAAGTGCCCAGGAGAAGATTTGCCTGCTAAAGATATTTGTGATAAAAGTGTGACATCCCTTCTGGCTTCTGCCACTGTCCTGCTGAACCTGAGACACATAGGCAGTCTTGGTACCATATTTCTAAAGTAAATGACTCTTTTCTAATTTGTGTGGCATCATTTGCTTTGGACATATGGAACCGGTCTATATACGTTACATACTAGTATATACAGCACAGAAAGGCCTTATAATAAGTGTAGAAATTCCTAGGTCCTGATATCTGACCGATTGTCATGGCCCCACACTGATGTAGGGCATAAGAGTTTCTTTGTGAGGACTTGACAGAAATTGATAGGATCTACATTCTAATACCCAAGGGGCTTCTAGGCAGTCAATGATTGGACATATTGGATTTTGACCTATCTGAGCCTAATGTTGTCTGCACTAATTAAACAGCAGGACAAGTCTAATGTGCATATTAACGGAGGCATTGAGACTATTAACTATTGGACAAATGGCCAACCACTATCTAATGGTCTATGGCCAGTAATAGAAGAATATTAAAGAGGCTCTGTCACCAGATTTTGCAACCCCTATCTGCTATTGCAGCAGATCGGCGCTGCAATGTAGATTACAGTAACGTTTTTATTTTTAAAAAACGAGCATTTTTGGCCAAGTTATGACCATTTTCGTATTTATGCAAATGAGGCTTGCAAAAGTACAACTGGGCGTGTTGAAAAGTAAAGGTACAACTGGGCGTGTATTATGTGCGTACATCGGGGCGTGTTTACTACTATTACTAGCTGGGCTTTCTGAAGAGAAGTATCATCCACTTCTCTTCAGAACGCCCAGCTTCTGGCAGTGCAGATCTGTGACGTCACTCACAGGTCCTGCATCGTGTCGGCACCAGAGGCTACAGATGATTCTGCAGCAGCATCGGCGTTTGCAGGTAAGTCGATGTAGCTACTTACCTGCAAACGCCGATGCTGCTGCAGAATCATCTGTAGCCTCTGGTGCCGACACGATGCAGGACCTGTGAGTGACGTCACAGATCTGTACTGCCAGAAGCTTGGCGTTCTGAAGAGAAGTGGATGATACTTCTCTTCAGAGCGCCCAGCTAGTAAAAGTAGTAAACACGCCCCGATGTAGAATGCTGCAGAATCATCTGTAGCCTCTGGTGCCGATGTGTCCTCGCTCGTCTGACACGATGCCGGACCTGTGAGTGACGTCACAGCGTGATCTCTCGAGAACACGGCTGTGTCTGCACTGCCAGAAGCTGGGCGTTGTGAAGAGAAGTGGATGATACTTCTCGTCAGAACGCCCAGCTAGTTAAAGTAGTAAACACGCCCCGATGTACGCACATAATACACGCCCAGTTGTACTTTTACTTTTCAACACGCCCAGTTGTACTTTTTCAAGCCTCATTTGCATAAATACGAAAATGGTCATAACTTGGCCAAAAATGCTCGTTTTTTAAAAATAAAAACGTTACTGTAATCTACATTGCAGCGCCTATCTGTTGCAATAGCAGATAGGGGTTGCAAAATCTGGTGACAGAGCCTCTTTAAATACAAAAAAAAAGTATCTGAAACCTCATGGGGCCACCTTTAACACACTCATTTTTTACTTAAAGGGGTTTTCCCATGAAGGACATTTATGACATATCCACAGGATATGTCATAAATGTCAGATAGATGCGGGTCCCACATCTAGGACCCGCACCTATCTCTAGAACGGGGCCCCCTAATCCCCGTTCTAGCTTTTTGTGCTCACGTTGACTCCCGGCCACTTCCTAATTACATAGTCGGGACATGGTCGGGAGTTACGGAAACAGTGTAACTCACTGATCTACGCTGTTTCTGTAACTCACATAGTAGGGAATAGTAGTTACAGAAGCAGTGTAGCATTCGAGCTACGCTGTTTCCGTAACTACTATTCAGTTCTATGGGTGTAACAGAAACAGCGTAGCTCAGCGAGTTACGCTGTTTCTGTAACTCCCGACCATGTCCTGACCATGTAATCAGTAAGAGGTCCGGAGGCAACGTGAGCACAAAAACCTAGAATGGGGTTTAGGGGGCCCCGTTCTAGAGATAGGTGCGGGTCCCAGAGGTTGGACCAATGGTGGATCACTCTTTAGGGTGTGTTGAGCAACTGCCAGAGGCTCCCAAGGGGCCCCATGGCCGCCCAAAGTACAATGCAGTTTTGTTGCATTTTTACCGCGAATCGCTGCAAAAACCGTGATGAAACTGCATTGTGTATGTCCTGCAAAAGGACCTATTGTTCTTGTTACTGTTCTTGTTACTGTTCCTTGTTACTGTTTAGAGACCTGTAGGTCACATGACCGCAGGTCCTAGAACAGCAGCAAGACTCCACAGAGGAGACTGTGAGATCAGCTGCTATGTCAGTATAAGGGGTTGGATTATTTTAAAGGGTCTGTATTTAGGGGATCTGGTCTGGGGGTCTGTATTTAGGGGATCTGTTCTGGGGTCTGTATTAGTTTATGGGGTCTGTTGTCTGTATTTAGGGGGCCTGGCCTGGGGTCTGTATTAGTTTAAGGGGTCCGGTGGTCTCTATTTATGGGGCCTGGTCTGGGGTCTGTATATTTATGGTGCCTGGTCTAGGGTCTGTATTAGTTTAAGGGGTCTGTATTTAAGGGGTCTTGGGGTCTTTTTAATTTAAGGGGTCTGTATTAGTTTATGGGGTCTGGGGTCTGTATTTAGGGGGCCTGGTCTGGGGTCTGTATTCGTTTAGAGGTCTTTATTTAGGGGGTCTGGGTTCTATATTAGTTTAAGGGGTCTGGTCTGGGTTCTGTATTAGTTTAGGGAGTCTGGTCTGGGGCCATTATTAATTTAAGGGGTCAGGTCTGGGGGTCTGTATTTAGGGGTCTGGTCCAAGGTCTGTATTTAGGGTGCTTGTTCTACAGTCTTTATTTATTTAGGTTGCTTGTTCTGGGGTCTGTATTTGTTTAGGGGGTTCTGGTCTGGGGATTGCAATAGTTTAGAAGGACTGGGGTCTGAATGTATTCTAGGATCTGGTCTGGGGTCCGAATTTATTAGTCTGAGTAAAAGGGGTTGTTCGGGCACATCTTTAGGTCATCAGTATGAAAAAACGGTCCGTGCCTGGACAATCCCTTTAATGTAGGGGCCTGGGCCTTGGTGTCTGAATTTGTGTGGCTGCAGAAGCGAGGAGCAAAGATGTTTAAGGAGAAGTTGCGATAACAGTCTGTGTCAGATGGAGAAGAAAAGAGAACGACTCCCATCAGAGAAGTCATCACTTGTGAGTCACTGGATCTTTAGAGAATCTGTCCCCTCTCTTGACATGTCTGTTGTAGGAAATCCTTGCATTCCACATAAAGTCTTTGTGTACCCAGGACAATAGACAAATGCGTGTTACCATTCCCATTGTTAAGAGGATGTGTCCCTACACAGTGTGATACAGTCAGCGATGGTTGGAGACTGTCAGTATGTAGGGACACAGCCCTTTAACAAGGGAAATCATAACACCCATTTGTCAATGCTCGCACAGAAAGGTGGCGTTCACTATAGACACGGCAGAGCGGCGGCGGGGAAGGGGGGCCCAAGTTTGTGGAACAGCCCAGGGTCTATGGTCTGCTTAATCCCCCACTGGGTGGGACCCGCATCTACCTGACATTTATGTCATATGCTGTGTCCTTCATGGGAAAACCTGTTTAATGAGCAAACAGGATTGCAACTCCTCTTAGGGTAAGGCCACACGGAGCGGCACTTAATCGTGCAGCCATTAATTAATACAACATTTGGCCATACAATTTTGCAGGTAAAGGGCCGTTTCACCCGCAATAACGCGTCCGTGTTAGGGCCCCTCCGTGTGGCCTTACCCTTAAGTAACCCAATTATTGGTAGTCACAGCAGGCAGGTAGACAATTACCAAAACAGGACTGTAATGCTTTATTTTTCTTATAGGAAGCGCTGTATAAAGAGCTGTATAAAGAGCTGATCTAAATACAACTTGTACTCCCTAATACATTTCATATTTACTAATACTATACATTTTATATATATTATATTAAATCTATCAATATCTTATTGACCGTACCACATTTGTTTTCATTGATTTTGCATGTAGCATGCAGATAATTGATCACCCATTTTTAGAGCAGCCTTATCAAACTACAAGCAAAAGACCTGGAGAATTGCGATATACTAATATGCTAATATACTTAAGGGATTAAACCTCAATAGGGGAAAGGGATCTTGAAGTTCCCTTTGAAAGGGTAATTTCCAGCTAAAAGCCATTCATAAAGAGCTTCAGTATCCAGAGTCTGTCCTACACAGCAAGGCAGCCGTGTCACCAGAATCATTCTATTCTATAGAGCTACTTATCACAGCGTCTGACATGATGCTCCTTGTTCTTTCACCTACTTTGTCCAATACGTTTCCTCTTTGTTTAATATTTTGGCTACTGCTGCATATAATATTTGCCAATTCAAACTATTAAAACAGATCACAGATTACACACCCCTCCCCCAATAATACACTCTGATCTGCTGTGTGGGATAAATATTCACTTCTCTGTCAAGTCCATAAGAAAATAGTGGGCACTTTGACGTACATACGGCAAATGTGCAAATGTATGTATTTCAAACTACATGGTGGACCCCTATTTTAGATTAGATTACTACAAAATAAATTGATGTAAATATATGGTAGAAAGATAAACATTTTTTTATTTTCCTGCTACTTTTATAAAACTACAAAATGCATAATATAATAATGACATTGAATTGCCAGTGATATCCTTATATTCCACATAACAATCAGTCATACTTACTAAACCAGTGTAGTACATAAAGTACTGAATATAGTACTAAAGCACAAGTCCTTTAGTAATATACATTAGTTTAGCACTATACTGATGAACATACCCATGTTTCATTGTATCTTTACCAAGTAGCAGCTTTTTTCTCTTTAACATAGTATAAATAGTTGTATGGTAACTAAGTGTTAACTATTTAAGAGCCTATTTCAGGCTAAAATTGAGTCTTGCCACTGGTTGTTTCAGCATAATTACTGGACTGCTTTGAACTGGGGAATGTCTCAATTATTTGCTTATACTAAGTTTCTAAAAGTTCTTGATGCAAACTTTTTCAATTTGTAATTGCTAGCTTTTATATATAAGAAAGTAGTTCATGTCCAGAGGTCCTAAATCATTCATCTAGGGCTATGTCAAAACTAAGGCAATATAAAGCTTACTAACAAGATTCTATACAATAAAATTCCATTGTCTCTGGGTATAGCTCATGACATTGAGGAGAATCATCTGTGACTCAAGCAATAGTTTTCAGTAATCCTACCGGAGCACACACTACAGCCCTCGTTGTTACTGTAGAATAGATAGTAGTAAACCCAGTCTTCTTACCTAGATCACTTTCTTTTTCAGCATTGTTCCCAGCCCCACACCAGAGTGTTCCTGGGTAGGTGAAGCCCCTCTTAACTCTCACATGCTGCCCTGTGGAGTCTCCTCTCCTTATAGACAATTCTGCACTCAAGAAGATGAAGCATGCCATCCTGGCTTCAGTAAAACCTCCAAAGTCCCACACATCATCTTGTCTGTTCCTCTGGCAATTGATGAGAAAGTCTCTAACAGTCTCAGCATCTTCATCCAAAGAGCATGACACCAGCTGCCTCCTCTTGTCCCATATGGAGGTCACCAGCCCTTCACCATCAGTCACCTGGTACTTAGCATGGTGGTCCTGAAAGGTCAGCTGAGCACAGTCATGCACACCCACCCTACTCTTGTCACCAAGAGTCCCTGACAGCCCATATGCAAAAGCGCTTATTAAGAGAGCCAGCATCTCCCCCCACGTCTACAGTACGTTCAGCACCACAATCAGGAGACAGCACCAGCCCAGAGCCAACTGCCTTTATAAGGGGACTTTGCAAGGTGGTCTGATCCCAGACATTTAGGAGGAGGGACTTCGGGATCAGTAAGGTCTCTCTCTGTCCCCACATAAATCCCTGGAATTTATATATATATCTTTATTCCCTCCATACATAGGGATACAGCTCTTTTCATCTACTGACTCAGGAACCTGTTGATTTATAAGAGCTGAAATCTGTTTATTCACAGACTATTGATGGAACTCTTACATCCACCTGCAGCATTTATGAAGCTAGGCTTTCATGTGTGTCTTTTATATCTGAAATATGCGAGATTTAGACATGGAAATGAAAAGTATAGTTTCTGGAGTTTTACATTTTTTTTTCCTTGCCTGCTGTAGCTCTTCATTTACTTAATTTTATGTTATTTAGTTGACAAATGGATACTTGAAGTCAAAGTAAACAAGCAAAAAGTTTAAACCTGACCAACTAGACAGGCTGAGCAATATAGTTCAGTGATGACATCATCAAGGGTGGTAGTAACTGCATACAGGGGATTTAGAGCCCTCCTTTCATAGAAAGCAATGGAGTGTGCAGCTTATGTGTAGATTAGAACATTTATAGTAGTATACCCTATGACACATGGCTGGGTCACTGAAAATTCACGTTAAAATGATTATCCTTTATAATCAGTAATATTGAGATATGAATTATAAAGCTTTATTTGAGGACACACAAACGAGGCTTATTCAGGATAGATGTAGCTAAACTGCAGTCGCTTTATCAGAAGTAACAATTTAAAGGGAGTCTGTCATAAGTTTTGAACCTCCAAAACTGCTTATACTGCTGGTAAAATAAAGGGGAAAGCAGTAGAAACATGTACCTCTATTGCATATCTCAGTCCTTGAATCAGTGTAGAAACGTAGTTTTATCCTGCCATATGCTAAATGCAAATTAGGTTTCCAGTGTCCGCCGATCTGGTAAGTGTCCGGCATCTTGAGCTCCAAACCCTCCCCTTTCCCTCCCCTCTGCAGTTGGCTGACGGCTTTACTTGTATAACGCTGATGTCAAGCAGAACCGTCAGTCAACTGAAGAGGGGAGCGGAAATGGAGAGTTTGAAGTGCAAGATGCGAGTTGGTGGAAACTGGATACCTTATTTGTTCCAGAGATGATGCCCCCTAGTGGCAAACACAGACCACCCATTGACAACCACAGCTTCTACTATTGTGAGTCAGAATGCCTCCCCATAATGTCAGCCACAACACCTCCCCCCGAGTCTGTATTTAAAATGCCCACAGTGTAGTTGGGAGCAGGATGGTGTTTAGTTGTTCAATCCATTGCCCTCCTCTACACAAAGTAGCTGCAGCACACAAGATCTGAACTGCATTATTTATTCTATGTAAACCCTCGCTGTGTCCCAAGATTTTGCAACGACAATTATCTTTATAATTTGCACCTACCTTTTTTACAAGTCATCACCAGGTTCACATTAATGCCCAGTCGAGAGGTGAGGACAGTGAACAATTTAACCCCTTAGAACACAACTTTTGTGTCATGTTGGTAAATCTAACAGGCCTTCATTCTTGAAAAACCTTTATTTGTAATTATAACACATATGTATCACTATAACATATGCTTGAATAACTTTAGTTGCAGCCAAAAAGAAAAGGTGGTCACAGACACAAGATATTGTCCATGGTCAGATAGACTCTCATACTCTCAAACGATAGGTGCACCTTTGCAACCTATTTTCAGCTGCTCCCCTTCTTGTATCTGATACTTTCTGTGGGCTTGCAAGAAGTGAAGGACAGATGGAAGGGAGTGTGACTGCAGGATCAGACTGCACAGGGTTTGTTTGTAGTCTGTTACTATGGAGACATATAGGTCTGTATTGGAGCTGTAGACACAAAACTGTGGGACATTTTTTCAATTTAAACTATTTTAATGGTTGCATTTTGTATTTTAGATGCATTGAAGCAATAAAAAAAATGGTGTAAGTTCAAACTGCCTACATATAAAGACTTCTATTCATCAAGCATTTTGTTACAGCATAGCTTATCAACGCTAACACAAATTATTCCTGTGTGTGCGGTCAGTGTGAAGGGGTTGTCTAACAAAAAGCAAAAAGGACCTGCTTTTGTTATATTCAGACACAATGCAAATCTTGTCAATCGGTGGTATCTGGTACTGCAGCTCATCCCAAGTCCAGTGAATGCTGCATTAAGAGACACCGCTCATGGACAAGACTGGTGGTGTATCTAATTCTGGACAACCCTCCTGCAAAATGACTTGGTTTCCGCCATGCGATGGATCTGGTGGCTCCGATTTTTCATTGTATGCGCCTATGACGAAGCAGAGCAACGTAAAATGCTAATGCAGATGTAAGCAAAGCCTAATTTTAAGTTTTGTTTTTTTCCCATCTCAAGTATTGTGTGTAATACACATTAAACAGTTGTAATTAAATATTTCCACTTTGATTCTACACAAGGTCTGGACTCATCAGATATAGCATATGCTGCAGGAGCGCAATTGCTACTGGGTCGCTCTTAAGCTGGCCAAACCCTTAAGATTAGGATCGGCCACAATGTTTACGAACAATTTGACCATCAGCGTGCTGGACTAAACTGGCAGATCAGGGACATAGTTAAATAAAAGTGTAATACAACTGAATGCGCTTGTGCAAAGTGGCGAATGATCGTCTGTAATCGACCGATCATGCCAAACACGGTTAGTATCAGCCAATGACAGATGAAAAAACCAACATCACAGATCACTTTTTTGGCACACAGTAGCTTGCCATCAGCCATTGCGAGTGCTCATATGCGTATAATTTTTTAATAGATGGTCATTGATGCTATAACTGATGAGTCCAGACCTTGTGTAGAATGGTCATATTCTGGCATTTTGGCAACTTTTATCTTATGTGTTCAAGCTTTAGCCTGTGTTCACACGACCTATTTTCAGGCGTAAACGAGGCGTATTATGCCTCGATTTACGCCTGAAAATACGGCTCCAATACGTCGCCAAACATCTGCCCATTCATTTGAATGGGTTTGCCGACGGCATGTAATTTACGCGTCGTCGTTTGACTACTATCAAACGCCGACGCGTAAAATGTCTGCCTCATCAAAGAAGTGCAGGACACTTCTTTGGACGTAATTTGAGCCATTTTTCATTGAATTCAATGAAGAACAGCTCTAAATTACGGCCGTCAATGACGCCTCGCAAAATGCGAGGACGAGCAATTACATCCGAAATTACGGAGCTGTTTTCTCCTGAAGTGTTTAAGAAATATCAATTTTTCCAAAGTTCAATGTCATTTTCAGCACGGAGTATTAAGCCGCCTTCCAACTTATTTGTCTAATTGCTATGTCTACTCTCATCCCCAATATCATGCAAGTAAAAATGTTTGAATACTTTATAGATAAAACATTCAGCTCTGAGCACAGATGGCTTCCTAGTGTACAATACTAATCCCTTTTCCAGAGCTCTGTGAACTTGAGTTACCTTCATCATTTGTTCACCCGACACTCCCGCTTTTGGGTAGGAGGGTGTAACAGGGGCGGGCGCTGGAAGTGTTGCTGTGGTGGTTTGGTGGTGTGATGCAAATGGACCCATAGGATTCTTCTTTTCTCAATTAGTCTCCAGCCTCCCCATAGTTTGTCATTCTGTCTTTCATGTTGTTGTCTTTTATTATTACTATTCCCTCCGTCCCCGGGGAAAGGGGCCTATTGTGCGCTGTGGCACAGGCTGTGACCTATTTCTAGTCTGTGATCTGCAGGGAATTTAAAAGAAAGAGTCTCTTTATTACAGCACATTAATCAAAGTTGTATTAAGAAACCCAGCGAGTTTTGATGGGGGATTACAGGGAAAGCGGTGAAGTATGTAGATACATTCCACAGCTACGCAGCCGAATGCTCTATGATTGGTCAAGACCAATCAGCTGTTTTACTGCCTCCCCATTCAATTTTCACGCGACATGTGATGCTTACAGATTTCTCACTCATAATAGCTCTTAGTACATATCACAGAGCTACCATATTTCCTATTTATTCAAGCTTGTACAGACTACATACTGTAGCTCAAGTGGATTTCGTACTGCCCTAAAAAAGTCCCTTTCACTTTGGTAGACATTTTGCAGAATTCATAATACATGTATTCTCTGCCTGGATGCATCGGCAAGCCCTGGAGGGGGCAGGATTGGGGTTGTGTGACTCTGCACGTCCCAGAGTTGAAACCAGACTCTATCAGACATTTATGGCATATCCTGTGGATATGCTATAAATGCCTATCCTGGGAATACCCCTTTAATGGGTTGTCACACTGAATTTTGGGGCTGACATAAAGCATTAACAGGGAAGCAGTGGGGAATTATAATTCTTGAGGCTTCCGTGCTCTATTATGGGATTAATCTGATTTGCAAAGAAAGGGATGTCAGTAGCAGATACTATTATATGGACAAAAGTATTGGGACACACCTCTTAGGCCCCATGGACACGACCGTATTTTTGTCCACCCGTAAATACTGGCGTAAATACGGGTCCTTGGTCACACGTATTCGACCCGTATTCCACCCGTATTTACGGGCGCGTTTTCACTGCAAAATTACACTGCAGTAATCGGCAGCCATTCTCTCTATCAGTGCAGGATACAGAGAAGGGAAATTCATACTTACCTGGCTGTTGTCTTGGTGATGCGTCCCTCTCTTGACATCCAGTCTTACCTCCCTGGATGACGCGCAGTCCATGTGACCGCTGCAGCCTGTGATTGACCTGTGATTGGCTGCAGCGGTCACATGGAATGAAACTTCATCCCGGGAGGCCGGACTGGAGGAAGAAGAAGAAGAGTTCTGGGTAAGTTAACTTTTAGTACTATTAACTCCAGCGGTAGTCACTGTCCCGGGTGCTGAGAGTTACTGCCGATCAGTTAACTCCTTCAGCACCCTGGACAGTGACTATCTCCTGACGTCGCCTAGCAACGCTCCCGTAATTACAGGTGCACACACGTAGACTTATATGGGTTTGCCCGTGCCATTATTACGGCCTGAAATAGGACATGTTCTATATTTTTCAACGGCACGGGCACCTTCCCGTAAGCATACTGGAAGGTACCCGTGGCCAATAGAAGTCTATGGGGCCGTAATTACGGCTCGTAATTACGGGCGTTTTTACATTCGTGTGCATGAGGCCTTAATCATTGAATTCAGGTGATTTATTCAGTCCCATTGCCACATGTGTATAAAATCAAGCACCTAGTGCCACTGTTGCAGCAAGTTAGTTCATTAAATTTCTCCCTTCCTAGATATTTCACGATCGACTGTGAGTAGTATTATTGCAAAGTGGAAGCATTTAGGAACCACAGCAACTCAGACACACAACGGCAGACCACGTAAAGTTGCAGAGTGGGGTCGCCGAGTACTGAGGCGCATATTGCATAAAAGTCGCCAACCCTTTGCTGACTGAATACCTGCAAATCTCCTCCTGCATGAACATCCACACAAAAACTGTGTGCCGGAAGTTTCATGGCATGGGTTTCCAATTGCCGAGCAGCTGGATGCAAGCCTTACATCACCAAGCAAAATGCCAAGCATGGAGTGGTGCAGAGAGCGCCATCACTGGACTCTGGAGCAGTGGAAACATGTTCTGTGGATTGACGAATCACGCTTCTCTATCTGGCAGTCTGATGGATGAGTCTGGGTTTGGCGAAGGCCAGGAGAACGTTACCTGCCTGACTACTTTTGTCCATATAGTGTATATTAGGGAAATGCTGTATATGCAATTCTATAACCAACTTCTAATTATGACGGCTCAGAGACTGAAGGTCTGAAGGTCATAGACTCTATGGGACGCTCACTACAACAGCCCACACAATGTACTTAGTCATGTTTGAATCTTGAACAATATTCTCACTGAGGGTCTCCTGTGCCCTGGTGAGAAAATCCAGATTGGTTATGCCCCCTCTATTGTAAATACATGGGAAGCAATAATGGCCTTGACTGTGGCAGCAAATCAAAGATGCCGGGAAGTACTCTAGGTCATGATGCTTTTTAGTGACGGAATTAAGTGAAATATTGTTATCTGATCACGTAGAAACTTCCTGTGTTACAACATCTCAACATTTAAGGGTATGTTCACACGGCCTATTTACGGACGTAATTCGGGCGTTTTTGCCCCGAATTACGTCTGAAAATAGCGCCTCAATAGCGCTGACAAACATCTGCCCATTGAAAGCAATGGGCAGACGTTTGTCTGTTCACACGAGGCGTATATTTACGCGCCGCTGTCAAATGACGGCGCGTAACTAGACGCCCGCGTCAAAGAAGTGACCTGTCACTTCTTTGGCCGTAATTGGAGCCGTTCTTCATTCACTCCAATGAATAGCAGCGCCAATTACGGCCGTAATTGACGCGGCGTTCAAGCGCCTGCACATGCCGGTACGGCTGAAATTACGGGGATGTTTTCAGGCTGAAACATCCCCGTAATTTCAGCCGTTACGGACCCCCGCCGTGTGAACATACCCTAAAGGGTCATTTTCAAAGTTTTGAACACATGATAAAATGTGTTGTCATGTAAATGCTTACAAAATTATATGCTCAGTAACTCCAATGGCCTAAATGATAATATAAGTACTGTATATTTCTAAATATTTTCTATGTAACACTAAATTCACCTTTTATGTGACATTTATTTATTATAACCCTGTTCTGCATTTCATTATGCTATTTTGCCATCTTGTAGTATTGTTAATATGAATCACAAAGTATTCTCTACATTTCCAAAAATATTCACTTCATGCAGTTGCTGTTACTGTATTATGTCGGTCGCTCTACTTTGCCTAGCCACGAGTTAAATAGCTGTCTGTTTAACCCCTTCCCCCTGCTGGCATTCTGGGCCCTAATGTCCAAGCCATTTTTTACATTTTTCCATTGCCACATTCGAAGAGCTGTAACTTTTTTATTTTTGCGTCGGCATAGCTGTATAAGGTCTTGTTTTTTGCGGAACGACTTGCAGTTTTTATTGGTACCATTTGAGAGTAGATGCGACTTTTTAATCACTTTTTATCACATTTTTTTTAAGTCAGGATTAACAGAAAACAGCAATTTTTCCATTGTTTTTTATTTTATTTTTTTACGGCGTTCACAGTGCGGGTTAAATAATGTAACAGCTTTATAGTCGGGGTCGTTACGAACGCGGCGATACCAAATATGTGTAACTTTTTTGCTTTATTGTAGTTTTTTTTAATAGTAAAGCATTTTGTAAGGGGAAAAGCTGGGTTTTTCATTTTTTTTGTTTCACTTTTTTTTTTTAATTAACTTTATTAAACTTTTTTACTAGTCCCACTAGGGGACTTCACTATCCTCCGATCGCTATTATAATACACTGCAATACTTTTGTATTGCAGTGTATTACTGCCAGTCCGTTTAAAACGGACAGGCATCTGCTAGGTCATGCCTGCGGCATGATCTAGCAGGCATTCGCTCCAGGCAGACCTGGGGGTCTTTATTAGACCCCCGGCTGCCATAGAAGACACAGACACTCGGCGATTTTATCGCCGGGTGTCAGTGAGATGAGAGGGAGCTCCCTCCCTCTCTCCAAAACCACTCAGATGCGGTGCTCGCTATTGCGCACCGCATCTGAAGGGTTAAACGGGTGAGATCGATACTAATATCGATCTCACCCGGCAGAGCAGGGACGCCCCCAGCCCTCAGCTGCCTCTGGCAGCTGAGAGCAGGGAGATTTCACGGCTCCCTGCTCTGTTTACTTTATTCTACAGCAGCGACGTAGAATAGCGGCGCTCTAGAATAAAGCCCACTAATGACCGCCGTAAAAAGACGTATCGGCGGTCATTAAGGGGTTAAAGAGGCTCTGTCACCAGATTATAAGTGCCCTATCTCCTACATAATCTGATCGGTGCTGTAATGTAGATAACAGTGGTTTTTATTTTGAAAAACGATCATTTTTTAGTTTAGATTTATGCTAATGAGTTTCTCAATGGACAACTGGGCGTGTTTTTACTTTTTACCAACTGGGCGTTGTACAGAGGAGTGTATGAGGCTGACCAATCAGTGACTAATCAGTGTCCTATACTTCTCATTGTTCCAGCCCAGCATGATGTACCACTGCACTGATCAGTGTGATTGTGCAGTGAAAGAAGTAAACACGCCCAGTTGCTAATAACACAATACACGCCCAGTTGGAAATAAGAGAAAACACACCCAGTTGTCCATTAGAAAGGCTCATTTGCATAAATATAAAATTGCTCATAACCTGGCCAAAAATGATCGTTTTTCAAAAAAAACAAAACGTTACTGTTATCTACATTGCAGCGCCGATCACATGCAATAGGAGATAGGGATTTGATAATCTGGTGACAGAGCCTCTTTAAGCACAGTCTCAGTACATGTATCTACATTTACAGTAGTGGTCACAGGAAGTTATATATTCAATAACAAAAGGAAAGAGAGACCTTGAATTTACCCAGCTGTCCAACATCAGAAAAATAAGGGTCAGCTTGTATCCAGAAACAGCGCCACGCTTGTCCATGGGCTTTGCCTGGTATTGCAGTTTTGCCCCATTGTGGCTGATCTACAATACTAGACACTGCCCATAGACAAGTGTGGTGCTTCTGGAAAACAAACATACCCTTTTTTTCTAATTATGTAAAAGACTTTCATTATGCACATTTGTTGAGGGCTGGATCCTAAAGAAGGTAGGGATCTCTGAAAAACAGTAGTGTACTGGGGAAACTAGTACAGTCAGAGCATATGAGAATGAACAGTGCATGGGTCAATAAGACGGTAATCCCTATAACAATGAAGCTCTGATCTGTACAGTTTTTACTCTGAGCATTATTGGGCAGAGGAGAAGCTGCAGTTCTCCACTTGGAGTCTACACTTGTATTCTAACATACTAACAGACTGAATTTTCATTATTTTGCACAACTCTGCTGTTTTTAAATGTTTTCATTTGCTGTAACCTTGGAACATTCTTCTTACAATTTTAAGAGCTCTACTTGAAATTAAATAGAAGGTTCATGGAACTCTGTTTCAGGAGGTAATGAAAGGGAATGTCTCATGTATTTTTTTTTTTTAGTGCCATTTATTAGAGTGGTGCAGTTGTTCCCAACCTGCTACAAGCTCCGTCCCCGACGCTTACTTCAACTTTGCTCGTAGTAGACGTGACACACGCACGTCTGCTACAAGCTCCGCTCCAACGTTTACTCCAACTATGCTTGTAGCAGACGTGACGCACACACGTCTGCTACAAGTACCGCCCACTACTTCCCGCCAGAGGAGCCTGACGGAGGGAGATGAGCCATCAACGCTGCTGACCTGGGCAGGGTAAGTATTTATTCCTTCCCCCGCAGTAAGCACACTTTTGTTCCGTTACAATCACAGCTCTATGATGTGATTGTAGCGGCGTTATAGTGTGCTTACTGCTGGAGCAGGAAATAACTTTGATGGTCACTTTCCTGGGGGAATGCCTGAGGCTTGTGGTCACTTTACTAGGGGGGCTGATGGTCACTTTACTCGGGGAGTTCTGAGGCTGATAGTCACTTTACTGGGGGGCGGGGGCTGATGGTCACTTTACTGGGGGGGGCTGAGGTTGATGGTCACTTTACAGGAGGGGGCTGATGGTCACTTTACTGGGGGAGCTGAGGCTGATGGTCACTTTACAGGAGGGGGCTGATGGTCACTTTACTGGGGGGGCTGTGGCTGGGGGGGGCTGATGGTCACTTTACTGTGAGGGGGGCTGATGGTCATTTCCCCTTTGCTGAAAGTGTTTTGTTTGGGGGTGTGTTGTAATGCAAAGTTGTAGCAAAGTATAAAGTGCATCTTGTTTTTCAGACCAAGCTTGCTCGCCAACCTCGGTAAATCTGCTAGACTTGAGGCTGGAAAGCTTGCTCACAAAGGTGAGACATGGAGAGCTGTAGTCACCACTTGCAGGATATTGGTTCTTCACTACATAATTTATATTTTTATGGTGCTTTTTACACGCTCCAGTTTGAAGCCAAAAATTATTAAAAATCATATAAATATGAAAAAAGTCTGTTCTTTCCAATATAATTTCCTTCCTTTTCCAATCTACTCCTGGCTTTTGCTTCAACGAATGCATCACAACGGAACAGGTAAACGAACCTTTGTGTTTGATGACACCTCAGTTCCCTCTTCTCTTATTCTTGCAGGTTCACCTGTGCATTTTGACACCTCAGCTGCAAAGGACCTGTGTTCACAGGGCTCATAAGAGGATTTATCTCCACATGTTCATCTACCCTAGGTGAGACATTGAGAACTAAAGTAGAAAGGCCATAAATTTTTCGGAGCTTGCAGGTTATAGTTGTTCTTCAATGTTTGATCACGCCTGAGTTACCTCTTCTGTTCTTTTTCATGCAGGTTCACCTATATATTTTCACAACTCAACCATCATCTACACTAGATTTGCAAGAGGATTCCAGGAGGAGCCAACAAAGATTTCTGCAACGGGTAAGTACATCAATAAGTTTACACAGAAATTACCAAAACTCAGGTGTAGATACGAAATATAGAGCCCCAAGAGGAGTGGTCTCATAGTGAAAGGAGAAGGGTCCTCAGCAGCAGAGTGTTTTTCAAATGTGTTGAACTTGTGAAAGGCCACAGACCAAGTTTTGGCTCTTTTTTTTTTTCTTTCTTTAAGGCAAGATAAAGTTAGCTCTTCTACCATGTTGAGATACTTGAGGACAAATCAAATTACCGAAGAAGAGGATAGTGATAATGAAGCAGGGCCAAGTACAGGAAAGGAAGTAAATGATGAAAAAAAACACCTGTATACAGTTATTTAGAAATGGGATTTACCTCAACTGGTAAAGAAAGCTGTCCCATTCCAATGTGTGTGGTTTGTGGCAAGAAACCATCAAATGCAGGAATGGTCCCATCCAAACTTAAACGACACTTCCGAACAAATCATGGCTATTTGTCTGGAAAATCTATAGCTTTCTTTCACTGACTTTTGGCTTCACAGATAAAAGAGCGTCAAAGTTTTGAGAAGACAGTAACAGTCAGTGAGAAGGCCCAAGAAGCCAATTGTTTAGTAGTAGAGCTAGTTGCCAAAAACATGAAAAGCCATACAGTTGCAGAAAGCTTAATAATGTCTGCTTGCAGTGGCGTAGCTAAAGGCTCATGGGCCCCGATGCAAAAGTTCTTCTTATTGGGCTCTCCCCGCAAACTTCTCATGGCCGACAGCCCGCAGCTGTCAGTTGCATCGCTGGGTCTCGAAGTGATCCAAAAATGCCGTACTGGCCGCCAGGGGCGTCACTAAGGTCTTAAAATGTCAGGGGAAATAGCCCAGCTCGCTAACATTGTGGCTCCAGCACTGGACCCAGGAAAGGTAAGAATAATAATTGTTTTGCTTCTTTACTGTATGTGTTACTGATTATTTTTTTGTGTTATTTTACATGTTCGGTCGTTGGACTACATCGGATTTGAGGACTACTTCAATGACAGCATTTTTTTATTCTCAATAAAATGGTTAATGAGGGTTGTGTATTTTTTTTAATTTCAATAAAATAAAAACATTTCTATGTCCTTTTTTTTTTAAACTTTATTATTACCACCTTAGTAAAAGTTGCCGGCTGATTGACAGCGTCCATTAGTAAGGCGGGGCTTAATGTTATGCCAGTGCAGAGGCTAACACCACCAGGGGTACTGGGAAGAGCCGGGTATGAACCAGTACCCAACCATCTGTAGTGATGGTCGGGCACTGGGGCAGCCGCAGGCTGGTAGTAGTAGGTTGGGGAAGGCCAAAAACAGTGGCCCTCCCCACCCTGGTAATGCTAGGCTGCTGTGTTGTATCTGGCTGGTCATGAAAATTGGGGGGGGGGACCCCACATCGTTCTTTCCAATTATTATTATTTATTTATTTTTAAATGACGTGGGTTTCATAACCAGCCAGAAACAATAAAGCAGCAGCAGGCTAGCATTACCTGGGGGGGGGGGGGGGGGGGTGGCCGTTTCTAGCCTTTCCCAGCCTGATGCCAGCCCGCAGCCGCCCCAGTAGCCGACTATCACTACATGGTCAAGTACTGGATCGTACCCGGCTCTTCCCGCCACCCCTGGTGACTGTGGGTACCAGGGTAATAATGGGGGTTAGTGTTAGCCTCTGCACCGGCTAACACTAAGCCCCGCCTTAGTAATGGACACTGTCATTCAGCCGGCGGCCATTACTAAGGCTGTAGTAAATAAAGTTTAAAAAAAACACATAGAAAAAATATTTTATTGAAATAAAAAACCCCCACACAACTCTCATTAACCAAACCTGTAAAAAAGCACAAACGCAAATAAAACTATTAGTAACACATGCGTTAGGCTTAGATAGAGGGACCATGTGTGATACTGTCTGTTGGACCCTGTATCTAAGCCTACCACAAGGTAGCCTTAGATACAGGGTCCAGCAGACAGTAATTTTATACAGTATAAGATTACTGTCTGCTAGAGACTTGTATCTAAGCCTACCATGTGGTAGGCTTACATACAGGGTCCAACAGACAGTATCACATATGGGCCCTGTATCTAAGCTTACCATGTGGTTATGCAAGATGCTTAGATACAGGGCCCATCAGACAGGATCACACATGGGCCCTGTATCTAAGCCTACAATGTGATTGGCTTAGCTACAGGGCTTAGCAGACAGCATCACACAATCTGTCATCCTGTCTCATGGGCCCTCTAAGTCTGCTACATCGTAGGCTTAAAGGGGTTGTCCAGTCCCTAAACATTGATGGCCTATCCTCAGGATTGGCCATCAATAGCTGATGGGTCGAGGTCATACTCCCGAAAATCAGCTGTTTTGAGGGGGCCGCAGTGCTCGTACCAGCACTGCTTCCCCTTAATTTACCTTTCTTGCTCACACTGTGATTCACAGTGTGAGCAAGTGACCAGAATGAAGGGGAAGCAGCTCTCGTATGAGCGCTGCAGCCCCTTCACAACAGCTGATTGGTGGGGTCCCGGGAGTCGGTCCCCGACCTATCAGCTTCAGCAGACAGGGATATTAATCTTACCCTCCTCTTCAGCCGCAGCGGAGGTCCTGACTCTATCCAGGGTCGGGATGTTGTGCGCGGCGCACAGCGCTTTGATGTCAGGACCTCCGCTGCGCTCCGGAACCAGGCGGGTAAGTACTGTCAGTTACTATAGTAACAGGGGCCCGCGGCCCCAGTTAATACAGTAACTTTTTATTGATGTGGTGCAGGGGGCCACGGGCCCCCCTGGCTTCAGGGCTCGGTCGCAATTTCGACTGCTGCGACCCCTATAGCTACGACACTGCCTGTTTGTAAGCTAATTGTCAGAACCATGCTAGGAAAGCAAGCAGAAATGGAGATTGAAAAAGTCCCACTTTCAAACAATACTATTAGCAGGCGGGTTAGTGACATGTCAAATGATATTGAAAATATAATGTCAGAAAAGCTGCAGAACAGCACATTTGCACTGCAAGTAGACGAATCTACAGATATAAAAAATAAGCGTCATCTCTTGGCCTTTGTACATTTTGTAAATGAAGGTGAAATAGTGGAAGACTTCTGCTGTAAACAGCTACCACAAACAACTAAAGGCCAGATGTATTTAATATTGTATCCTCCTATTTAGATTCATGAAGTCTGTCTTGGAGTGGTTGTGTTGGGAATTGTACAGATGGTGCTCCCTCAATGGTTGGCTCAATTAATGGCTTTGTTACCCTTGTAAAAAATCTTCAAATTATAACCACTCACTGCTTCCTCCACCGTGAAGTTCTTATCTCCAAAACTATTGGTGCAGCTTTGAAAGAAGTTCTTGATGTCACCATGGAAATGGTACATTTTATAAAACAACGTCCTCTGCAATCGAGAATATTTGCACAGTTGTGTGAAGATCTGCAGAAAGGCCATGTTACTCTTCTTCAGCACACTGATATTCGATGGCTTTCAAGAGGCAAAGTGTTAACCAGAGTATTTGAGCTTTGCAACAAAATGCTTATCTTCTTCAATAACAGCAAAAGAACAATATTTTCAAACTTTTTGGAAGATGGTGCTTTTCTGCAGAAATTGGCATATATAGAAAGTATATATCTACATCTTAACACCTTAAATACCAGCGTGCAGTGGCCGAAAGAGAACATACTCACTGCCACATACAAACTTCTGGCTTTTAAGAACAAACTAAAAATTTGGGAAAAGCACCTTCCTTAAAAGAGGAAACATTTCTGTTCTTGAAGTCAAGTTACTGGTGACAGTCGGCCTGAGATCAGTGCATCAACATCAATATGCATCCTCCTGTACGCTCTGGGGGCCATTGGGAAGCTACTTCAGTTTTTTTTTTAAAGCACCTTGCTTCAACCATAAACTGCCCTTTCAAAATGGGGGAGTGTTGGCCAAGTTTCCGGCGTATTTTGAAGCGCTTTTTGCGGCGTAAACGCCTCAAATTATGCTCCAAATGTGTGCCAAACGCCTGCAAACAGTTTTTTTTATGTCTCCCATTGACTTCAATGGGAATTCTGTCCGTCAAATACGCCTGAACACGTTACCAGCACTTCTTTTTATGGGGCGTCTTTTTACGCGCCGTTTTTTGAAAAAGAGGCGTATAATTACACCCCGTGGGAACAGAACGCTGTAATTCCCATTGAAATCAATGGGCAGATGTTTGGAGGGATTCTGCTTTCGTTAATTCAGGCGTTTTTCGAGCCGTAAACGCCCCGAAATACGCTTGAAAACACTGCGTGTGAACATACCCTAAGGCAGCTGTAGACATTCTACTGGATTTCTCCACATCAAACTATTGACATTGTGAGCAAGAATTCTCCTGCACAACAAGAATGATTAAAGGCAAAGTAACTGTCTGCTTCTTGAGTGTCTATCCAAAATCAGGCCACAGATTCAGGTCTATGCAGGAAGAAGCTTGCCCAGGTGTCCCAATTTTCGTTTTGAGTTTGATAGTTCCTTTCAAGTGCTAATAAATCACAGTTCTATATAAATACTGTGTACTGCTTGTTTTTTGTCCTTTTTTTGATCTTTTAGTAAATGATATTTGGTAGGGGTGCCCTGAGGCTCATGGGCCATAGTGCAAGAATTCAGCTTGGGCTCCCCAACACCACCAGACCCCTGCGCGAGCCCGTGCGCCGCCGCCTCGCCCGACAGCCCCATGGATGCTCTGACAGTATAAAGCGCCCCATAGCTGCCTCCACAGCATAAATCCCCCACAGTATAATGCGTCCATAGCTGTCCCCACAGGATAATGCCCCTCATAGCTGCCCCATAGTATATTGCCACCCATAGCTGCCCCTCCAGTACAATGCTCCCCATAGCTGCCTCCCACAGTATAATGCCACTGCACAGTATAATGCCCCCCATAGCTGCCCCCACAGTATAATGCCACTACACAGTATAATGCCCCCATAGCTGCCCCCCAACACAGTATAATTCCCCCCATAGTTGCTCCATACAGTATAATGTCCCCATAGCTGCCCCATACAGTATAATGCCTCCATAGCTGCCCCCACACAGTATAATGCCCCCATAGCTGCCCCATACAGTATAATGCCCCCATAACTGCCCCATACAGTATAATGCCTCCTATACAGTATGACCCCCTTAGCTGCCCCACACAGTCTAATGCCCCCATAGCTGCCCCCACAGTATAATGCCCCCATAGCTGCCCCCACAGTATATTGCCACTCATAGCTGCTCCATACAGTATAATTCTCCCCATACAGTATAATGCCTCGAATAGCTGCTCCTATACAGTATAATTCCCTCCATACAGTGTAATTCCCCCCCCATACAGTATAATGCGCACTCAGCAGCCACCATATCAGGCCCCCCTCCCACACCCAGTATAATGCCCCCATATGTGCATTATAGAAAAATAATAACATAATTACTTACCTATCCCTGTGCCCATGATGGGTGAGGAGATCCTTCTCCTCCTCTACACTGTGCTAAGTGACTCGGCGCAGACAGGCGTGATGACGTCCCTACATCGCGCCTGCTTGCGCTGAGCTGCTCATAGCACAGTGAATGCTGGAGGAAGGAGCATTGAATTCAACTGTATCTGCATCCCAAGGACGCAGATACGGTTGGAACCGGTACCTTCACATGACCCGCCAGGGGGTCGCGACTCACAGTTTGTAATGCATTGTGCTTTCTGTTTGCGGTGGAGAGGGGGGTCTGTAATTTAAAGGCCCCCCTGTCCTCTCTTCAACACAAACACAGACTGCGCAATACAACACATATACATTACCCTCTGCAGCTCACCAGGATCTTCCACACCGGCTCTTCCACATTGGCTGGAACGCCCCTCACGTGACGTCATGGTCACATGGTACACTGAGTGTACCATGTGACCGTGAAATCTAAGGAGCCCTGCCCGTAACCAGGAAGCGCCGGCGTCACGGCACATAGAGAATTAAATCACTAGCGCGCTGTGTGAAAAAGTTGCGATTGCTGCGGCCCCTTTGGCTATGCCACTGTCTATCAGTCAGAATCAAATGCTTTGTCACCATAGATTAACATTTGGACTGCTCATTTCTGGTCAAACACATCTATGCCACTTTAAAAGGAAAATTTAGTCAAAATGAGCCTCTGATATACTGTATTATAGATATACTGTATATGGGATTACATTGAAGAATGGAGGGACTTCCTTTGGCACTGCTCAAAGATTTCTGATCTGAATGCCTCTTTGCTTAGAATGTTGTGTAAGATTTCCAGCAACAGAAATCTCTGAGTGGCACCAAAGGGGTTTTTAAGAGTTCTCTGAAGCCCTTTCATTCTGGAAATCAGTGGGTTGTCCAAGATCACAATGTCTTTTTACATATTAGAAAATAATTTTGACTGGATTTATCCTTTATAGCACAGCTGTGAAGGCTCAAAATGTGTGTTTAGGTGTAACTGATCCCAATCATCTCCCCCTTCCCCCAAAGGGTAACTAAACTTTCAAAAATCTTCTGACATGTCATAGTGACATGTCAGAAGTTTTGATCGGTGGGGGTTTGATCACTGAGACCCCCACTGATTGATAATTAGAAGCGACAGAAGCGCTCTGGTGAGCGCTGAGCCGCTTCATTTCTGATTAGCTTTTCTTGGAAATTGGTGTACGGGCTCATAGACTTTGTAATTATCCCATACACCTATTGCTCGGCTTGATAAAGAAAAACTGATTAGAAACAAATCGGTTCAGCACTCACCCGACTGCTTCCTTTTAGCGATCGGTGGGAGTCTCAGTGCTCGGACCCCCACCAATCAAAACTTCTTACATGTCACTATGACATGTCAGAAGTTTTTCGTAAGTTTAGTTACCCTTTAAAAGGGCTCAGGAAGCAGAGATATGGGCTGCTGTATTCAGGGTCCTCACGCTGAAGAACTGAGTAAAGTGTACCTATTGTTTAAATTTCCACAATTCTGTACGAAAGAAAGATGCCTCTTTCTCTTGCTATCAGAGTCCTTTTTCCCCAGTATACTTGCTTATTGTCTGTAACTGTTCAGAATCTCTGCATTTATTGAAAACCAGGACAACTATGAGGCATGAAAGTTGTTGGAGCTTCTCACTGAGTAATCATATTACACAGAGCAGAGAGACTGTGTAAGAGAGAAGGAGGAGAGGGGAGTCTGCACGGACATACACAGTGTAATGGCGGTCACTCCCTGAGGCCGCCGGATACTTACCTCTTCATGGTATCCTCTGGCTCCTTGTCGCCGCCACGTCCCTCCATCACACTGGACTGGTCTCGTTTCTCCATCGTCGACGCTCTCCTTCCGCACTTTCTAGGGCACGCGCCGACCCTCCTAGTCTTTAAGAGCCAGTGCATACCCAATTATCCACCCAGCTGTTGAAGGATATAAAGGGACCTTTCCCTGGTTTATTCATTGCCTGAGCAATTTGGTTCCTCCTAGTGTGCTAGTGATATCCTGCTGATCATTTGTTTGCAATTCCTGTTTTTGACTGTGCCTGTACCTTGGAAAATCCTTGCTGGCCATCTGCCCTGATCTCTTGCTTGTTATCTGTGACGAACCTCTGTCGCTTACCCTGACCTTTTGCTAGACAAATCCTGACTTTTGGTATACCTGACCTTGCATTCCGTATGCTGTTTCTCTACCATGCCTGTTACTGTCAGCCGTCGCTAAGGCAGACTATTCTGGGGGTAGTGACTTGGGGTTCCCCAGCAGCGAAGTTCACATCCCTGTATAGGGGTTATAGGGTGAATACCTGGGATACTCTTAGACTCCGCTTCACGGTTTAGCCCCACATCAAATCCTTTGGTGACACAGTGGGTTCACACCATCCCCTGTAGGCCCCGTGATAGTCTTACTATCCTCGGTCCTCGTGATAGTTTGCTCAGGACATGATCCCTGCAGATGTAACCCTGTCTGGAGTTTCTGACATGGCCCAAAAATTACCCAGGCAACGTGTCCGCCAGGATCAACTGTATCAGTTATAACAAAATTATTCTTCACGTTTAAATGCTTTGTCCACTCCAGCTGCTCCTGTGGCGGAACCACCACCATCTCAAGCTGTTGTCCTCAGTCCTGGATTTCATCTCCCGACTCCCTCTTGCTAGGAAGGCGACTCCAAGTCTTATAGAGGATTCCGAAATCAATGCACGGTCCATTTTGAGGTAATGGCACATCAATTTTCTTTGACTGGGTCAAGGTAGCCTACATCTTGTCTCTATTGTCTGGTGAGGCGCTGGCTTGGGCATTCCAATTATGGGAAAGTAACGATACTATCATGTTTGACATCCAAGCGTTCGATCGGACTTTTAAAATTGTTTTCAAAGAACCAGGTCGGGCATCATTTGCCGTTTCGTCACTTCTCAAACTCCGCCAAGGCACCTCTACATTAGGTCAATATGCCATTCAGTTTCGCACCCTATCCACGGAATTACAGTGGAACAATGAAGCTTGTGTCGCTTCAAGGTCTGGCAGGCCGCATCAAGGATGAACTGGAAGGTCGAGTTCTACCAGCTACACTGGACAATTTGATTTTCTTGGCTAATCCTATAGACATTGCATTCGTGAAAGGCAATGAGAAACAGACTGTGTCTGTTTCTGAAACTGTGACGTTTTAGAAACTGCTTCTTGTTTCCACCCCTAATCATCTGGATGAACCCATTCAGGTGGAAAAAATTAAGCTCTCTGCTGAAGAACATCTAAAGATGCACTAATAACCTATGTCTGTACTGTGGTTATAAAACACACTTTTTTAATCATTGTCCGGTGAGACCGGGAAACGCCAACACCTAGGGCAAATAGGTAAGGCTACCCTAGATAGTGCATCTGCCTCTCAAAAAATGACTGCACCTGTCAGTTTGTCTACGGCTGGATTTTGCCTCGCAGTTCAAGCATTTCTGGATTCTGGCTCTGCAGGAAGTTTTCTCTGCCAAACTCTGGTTACCTGCTACCAGATTCCTGTGCTCCAACTGGACAAGCCACTCCCTCTTGCATCCGTGGATGAGAAATTATTATCTGAAATCATCCACCAGATTACCAAGCCTATTTCCATGAAAGTAGGAGCACTTTATCATGAATTGATCTCTTTCCACATGCTGAGAAATTTCCTCAGTCCTCTTTTCCTGGGTCTTCCTTGGTTACGAAAACATTCTCTGGTGATAGATTGGACCTCTACTCAGATAACTCAATGAGGTGAAATCTGTCATCAAAGTCTGTCTGTCATCCGTCCTCCCAGGCCTCGGCTTTATGGAACAAAATTTGGACTGTTTGCCGAAACATGCCAGTTATTAAGACGTGTTCTGTAAATGTCAAGCAAATAAAACCTTCAACTAGAAAGATCGTACAATTGTGCAATTGACTTGATACTTAATTCCACTTCTCCTTGGGGTAGGGGTATAGCCATTGTCTTTTCCCGAGACAGAAGCTATGTCGCAGTACATGAAAGAAAACTTCGAGATGGGGTTTATTCGCAAAGCATCATCTCCTGCTGGAGAAGGCTCCTTCTTAGTCGAGAAAAAGCACGGACTGTTGTTTTGTAGAAGGCACGTCAAATGCATTAATCCTGGTTAATGGCAATGAAATGGATGTCTTCCCAGACTACTTCGCAGAAATGCAAAAGAGACGGGCCCATTTTGTGTATGTTAAATGACGACTATGAAATTGACAACTATTATGTGCCATGATGTATCTGGCAAAGCTGCAGGTGATGGCACTGGGAACCACCCATTTCTCTGAGAATCCAAAGGAGGCTGCCAAGTGGCTGGATCTTAATGAACAGATGATTCGACAACCTGAGTGACCCTGCTGGGACTTATCCTGGAATTCGTGAGTGCCGATACTTTCACTTTACAAGGATTGCCATGTCTGCATGGGGGAAGTTGCTTGTCCTTTTGACTTTAATCTTGCTTTATATTGCGGCTGGATGCCCCTCAACAGTTCTCCGTTGCTTTAGTTACTTATATAAAGTTATATTATTTCTTTTTTAAGTATTGCCAAGCTTTAAGAAAAACTTGTGCCTCTGTTTCCCTTCTTAGCTACAAGCTACAAGATTGGGGACTTTTTGTGGCGAGTTGTTTCTGTGTTTTTTTTTCTGTGGAATGTTCTAGGTGCACCAAATCTGCGAAGACTGTTATATCTTTTTTTTGTTTTGTATGTTTATAAAATGAAAACAGATGTTTAATAAAAACTACTTGATGGAAAAAAAAGTAAATCTCTTGATTATTTAAAAAATATATATATTTATTCTACCAAAATTGTATACTCAGAGGAGGAGCTAAGGGGTTTCTTTGACAAGATTAACTCTCCTTGTTTATCTACTGTCTAACGGAGAGAGCTAGAAGCCTCTATAAATCTTGATTAGTTAAATGGGGTGTTAATAATAAGGCACCGGGGGTAGTCTAGGTTCAGAAATATATAGAAAATATAACAATACTCTATAGTCTCTTAAAGGTATTTAATCACTGCATTACATATTATGTTTTGCGGCTGTCAATGTCTGAGGCAGTTGTAATTTTAATCTTCAAGGAGGGAAAAGATTTAAACGAAAGGGGTTCCCATAGACTGATTTCACTTTCGAATGTTGATATTAGGATTTTCTCAAAGGTTATTAGGCTACTAGGCTCCAAAAAAGAATAAAAACCTTAGTCTCGGAAGACCAAAGTGATTTTATGCCTCAGAGATCGACATGTGATAATATTAAAATAGTGTTTGCGAACCTACAGGCGCTGAAAGACAGAAATAATGCATTTGTATCTCCCTTGACATCTCCAAACCATTTGGTTCAGTTGGGTATAGTTCCTGTGGAAGGATATAGAAAAGTTTGAATTTGGTTCCCAAATTATTAAATAGATACAATTATTACACATAAGCCCAACTACAAAATTGAATATCAAAGGATTTCTATCAGAGGCGTTCTGTCTGGGTGCTCCCCGTTTCTCATGCTTTTTTCATTAGTTATGGAACCCCCTAGTTACTATAATTCATTCTTACCTATCTGACTGTTGAAACTAGTACCAAAAACAAGGGTTGTATTGCAAAGATTCATAATTATATAAATGATAATATCACTAATAATTTCTCATGTAATCTAAAAAAAAAAAAGGGGAAAGATGATATAGTTACTATCTTACAGACACAGTGTAAATCAATACAAAAAAATCACATAAAGTAAAAAAAAATTCTAATATAATTTATAGGGTATAGATTGAATAAAATGTTTTAGAAAAGGAATTCAAATCATCCTTAATGTGGGGAAATGGAGGAGGGTACATTACTTATGTTTTGGCCCTAATAAATCGCTATATGTATAAGGGCATAATAAATATAGGCCATGGACCCCGCTGTCAATCCCAAACCTACGGTACAGGTGCTCTATGACGCCATTAAAGAGATCAGCGATCGTCAATATCAAATCCTGCAGTTTAGGAACTCTTTGACTGCGCAACAAGTGGTTAACCCTTCTCCAGCAACTCCTCAGCTTGTACAACAACTTGCACCTTGTTCACACTGCAGCAGTTCAGGTAATCAATTGCCTCTGCCTCCTCGTTATGATAGGAACTCCAAATTCTGCTGTGGTTTCCTGAACCAGTGTATAATCCACTTTGACCTGCATGCACACCTGTTGCTTTCTGACCAAGCTAAAGTGGCTTTCATTGTGTCTCTGCTTCCTGGTGAAGTTTTGGACTGGGTTGGCCCCTTGTGGGAACGAGATGATCCTGTAACCACAAATCTTCCTTTTGTGCTGTTTTTGGAGAAATAGGACGTGTCTCCTCTGCTGCATCAGTCCTACTCAGTCTATACCATGGAAATATGTCTGTAGGCCAGTACGCTATACAGTAACACACTTTGGTTTCAGAATTAGCATGGAACAATGAAGTCAAGGTAGCTGCTTTCTGGGAGGCTCTGGCTGGTCAAATCAACAAACTAGGATGTAGAGAAACACCTGTTACCCTAGATGCCTTCATTGCCCTGGCTACACGTATTGATCAACGCTTCATGGAACGTCTTAAAGAGACCTCCCATAAAAGAAAAGTACCACGGATGGCACCTAATTTCAAGATTCCTTTCTGGTCCTGTCTCTTGAAGTTCCAAAGGAATCCATGCAGGTTGAGCATCTGAAACTCTTTCCTCTGGAATGTCAGCGTAGACACAGCAACAACAATCTGTGTCTCTACTGTGGAGGCATGGAACACTATGCCCGCAATTGTCCTCTTAAGCCAGGTTCCCAGCAGCTGGGAGTTGTGGGCCTTTTAAATCAAGGTGGAGAATATCCCTCTCCAAAGCTATCTGTTCCTATAACCCTATCTTCTGGTAAAACCTATCTTCATGTATAGGCTTTCCTGGACTCCGGTTCTGCTGGCAATTTCATACACCAGGATCTAGTTGCTCGTCCCAAGATACCTACTGTGCGTTTGCAGAGACCTGTACTGTTGGTCTCTGTCAATGGATGACATCTCCCTGAACCAGTTCAATTTGTCATGGCACCCCTAGAACTCCAAGTGAGGGCTTCACATTCAGAGATCTCCCCGTACATCCTGCCTGATTCTGTCTAATCTCTGCTCTTGGGGTTACCCTGGCTTTGCATGCATGCCCCACTTATCGATTGAGACTCAGGACAAATTATCCAGTGAGGACCTTGCTGTCTGTCCAGATGTCTCATGATTCCTTATCCCAATATTCTGTTCCCCAGAAATTGACCAGTCTACCCCCTAAGTCTGCCGAGTCTGCTGATTTGTTGTTAAAGAGGCTCTGTCACCAGATTATCAAATCCCTATCTCCTATTGAATGTGATCGGCGCTGCAATGTAGATAACAGCAACGTTTTTTTTTTTTTTTTAAAACAATAATTTTTGCCCAAGTTATGAGCAATTTTATATTTATTCAAATGAGCTTTTCAATGGACAACTGGGCGTGTTTTCTCGTTTTACCAACTGGGCGTGTATTGTGTTTTTACCAACTGGGCGTTGTGAATAGAAGTGCATGACGCTGACGAATCAGCATCATACACTTCTCATCGTTCCCACCCAGCTTCTTTCACTGCAGACACACAGCGTGACATCACCCACAGGTCCTTCAACCTTGGCATCGGACAGAGAAGATACATGGGCTCCAGCCGTCCGAGAAGGTAATATGCTCGTCTCTAGGGAGTTTGCTATGTTTACCTGACACGGTGATGCTGCTGCAGATTCAACTGTACTCGGACGCCTGGAGCTGATGTGTCTTCTCTCTTCCAACACCAAGGTTGAAGGACCTGTGGGTGACCTCATCGTTCCCAGCCAGCTTCTTTCACTGCAGACACACAGCCTGACGTCACCCACAGGTCCTTCAACCTTGGCGTTGGAAGAGAGAAGACACATCAGCTCCAGGCGTCAGAGTACAGTTGAATCTGCAGCAGCATCACCGTGTCAGGTAAGCATAGCAAACTCCCTAGAGGCGAGTATATTACCTGCTGGAGCCCATGTATCTTCTCTGTCCGACGCCAAGGTTGAAGGACCTGTGGGTGACGTCAAGCTGTGTGTCTGCAGTGAAAGAAGCTGGGTGGGAACGATGAGAAGTGTATGATGCTGATTCGTCAGCGTCATACACTTCTATTCACAACGCCCAGTTGGTAAAAACACAATACAAGCCCAGTTGGTAAAACGAGAAAACACGCCCAGTTGTCCATTGAAAAGCTCATTTGCATAAATATAAAATTGCTCATAACTTGGGCAAAAATGATCGTTAAACAACTTTGCTGCTATCTACATTGCAGCGCCGATCACCTTCAATAGGAGATAGGGATTTGATAATCTGGTGACAGAGCCTCTTTAATCCTCAACACTTCACGGTTTCCTCTCAAGTAGGTGCTGTGGTGCCCCTGCTGGTCAAGGACATGCCTCCAGATGAGACCTTTAACCAGTGCCTATGAGAAATCTGTCTAAGGTTCTCGATGTTGTGTCAGCCAGTGTTCCCGATACCAAAAATAATTCTGCTGGATCCAAGCCTGCCAGTCCCCTAGGGGTCTCTTTTGCCTGTTCCTGATCTTCCTCCCTTCAAATGTAACACTCTTCTCATGAGGAGAGATGTCAAAGAGGTACGCAAACCTACTCCTCAAGTCTTTGCTGATTCCTGGGGATCTGAAAATGAGACTGAGTTTGAGGACATTTCAGGAAGCGGATTGAGAAGATGCTGGTGACGATGACTCTGAGGACATCCTTGACTCATTTGGAAGACTCTGATCATGAAGATGTGAATGCTCTAGCCCTTCTCCACTTTGGACCAGAGAAGAGGGGGCATAAGGGGGGGGGGTACTTTGGGCAACCACCGCTCCCAGCAGCCGCAACAGCCGGGTTACCTTTGGTACATGCTTTATGGTTCCTGGATCTTCACACTGCTGTGCATGTGCACATCCTTCTGATGTTGGTGTTGCTGGGTCTGACTATAGGGCGTGCGCGCACTCACTTCCTGCATTTTATAGGACCATCTTATAAATCCATCCCCAGCCTATCCCTGTCAATCACCAGGTATATTAGTTTGCTGCACTGGACATACCCTGCCTGAGCAACATTGGACAAACCTTGTGTTATCCTGCGAAAATTCCTGTCTGTATCCAGTTCCTGCTTATATCCAGTAATCCGGTACCTGCCTGTATCCAGTAATCCGGTTCCTGCCTGTATCCAGTAATCCAGTTCCTGCCTGTATCCAGTAATTCGGTTCCTGCCTGTATCCAGTAATCCAGCACCTGCCTGTGTCCAGTAATCCGGCACCTGCCTGTGTCCAGTAATCCGGCACCTGCCTGTGTCCAGTAATCCGGCACCTGCCTGTGTCCAGTAATCCGGCACCTGCCTGTGTCCAGTAATCCGGCACCAGTAGGAAACCAGTAATCCAGAACAAGCCTGTATCCAGTAATCCAGCACCTGCCTGTATCCAGCTACCTGTTAGTATCCAGCTACCAGTTACCTGCTCCCATCCAGCTACCAACTACGTACCTGTAGGTCTGTTATCTGTTACCAGCTGCTATTCTCATCTGTGGACTAGTCCAGAGGCTCTACATCCCAGTGGACATTACATGTAGGTTGAAACACAGTCATTAACTGTAACAGAAACAACTGTGTAGGAGGCTTAAAACTGGGTGAGGAACATCTAAACTCTGCTACAAAAGTGAGCTTATGGCAGACAGTTTCGTGTTAAAGGTCCACCATGGCAAGACAGAGCACAACAACAAGACACGAGGTAGTTATACTGCATCAGCAAGGTCTCATTCAGGCAAATATTTCAAAGCAGACGGGTTTCAAGCTGTGCTGTTCAAGCTCTTTTGAAAAAGCACAAAGAAACGGGCAACGTTGAGTACCATAGACGCAGTGGTCGGCCAAGAAAACTTAGTGCAACAGATCAAAAATACGTCATACTTACTTCCCTTCTAAATCGGTAGGGAAATATCTAGCAGTGCCATCAGCTCGGAACTGGCAAAAACCAGTAGGACCCAGGTAGACCCATCTACTGTTCGGAAAAGGCCAGAAGTGGTCTTCATGGAAGTATTGCGGCCAAAAGCGATACCTTTGACAAGAAAACAAGGCCAAGCGACTTCAATTATGTACAAAACATAGGAAATGGGTTGCAGAAAAATGGCAGCAGGTGCTCTGGACTGATGAGTCAAAATTTTAAATATTTGTTTGTAACAGAAGGCAGTTTGTTCGCCGAAGGGCTGGAGGGTGGCACAATAACGAGTGTCTACAGGCAACAGTGAAGCATGGTGGAAAGGTTCTGGGATTACATGAAGAGACAGAAGGATTTGAGGAAGCCTACATCCACTGAAGATCTGCGGTTAGTTCTCCAAGATGTTCGGGACAACCTCCCTGGGGAGTTTAACTGTTGTATGTATATATATATATATATATATATATATATATATATATACACACACACACACACACACACACACATACATAGTGGGCCATTTATATGGATACACCTAAATAAAATGGGAATGGTTGGTGATATTAACTTCCTGTTTGTGGCACATTAGTATATGGGAGGGGGGAAACTTTTCAAGCTGGGTGTTGATCATGGCGGCCATTTTGAAGTCGGCCATTTTGTATCCAACTTTAGTTTTTTCAATGGGAAGAGGGTCATGTGACACATCAAACTTATCGAGAATTTCACAAGAAAAACTGACATTGGGAAAGGCCGATAGTCACCAGTGAATTTCTTTCTCTAACAAAATAGTGAATCCTTTCTTACAAGAACCATGCATAAAGACGTATTCTTTATTGTGTGAATACCCCTTTAATTGAGATTTTTGGGTGGATATGTGCTTTAGGAAAGTTGTCTCTGTCTGCTTTGTTACAATCGTATCATAATATTAGAAATTATAGTGTTTCCTAATAATCAATTGCATTTATTAATACATTTTTTTTTTAAAGATTTTTCCAGCCTTTAAAAATTGCAGCGTAATCTGCTAATTACGATTTTACTTTATCTATGAAGGGATTTGTGTTCTTGGACTCTTGCAAGATTTCATTATCATAACCCATAAATGTCTTACTGTAATGTATTCAAACGTTATTAAAGAAGCTAATTAGCCAATAATGTAAATTAACAGTAATGAAGCTACAATTACCATAGCTAATGAATGTATTACTGTACACCGTACAAAATGATTGGTTCTTAAAAGGGTCAAAGTCAGCCTGGCAGAGGTCTTTCCCGTTCATTCACCTCTGATGCGGGTCCCACACAATCCTCTTTGAGGCAGCATACTTGCCATTCTAGGAGGCAGCTCAGTGCAGAATGAAGCTTTGTATTCCGAAATGTGAAGAAAAAAAAAGAAAGTGGCGTGAGATGGTGGAAGGAGACCCCCACTGAAGAGGGAATTTAAACAATATGCTTCTGACTCTAATCCACCTCTCTCCCCAGTGTACCGCCTGTTCCAAACCTCTCCTGCTGCTTGTCCATTAACTCACTCATTGCTTCTCTAATGTAAGGTAACATCTTATTGTACAGTGCAATAGAATATGTTGCCGACATCAAAATAAAAGCTATTCTATTAGTCATTTCTGAACAATCCTATTCCGTACAAAGAAATAAGAAAAGAAAAAGATTCACAATGTGTAATTTCAGATGTAACAATTTTTTTTAATGTAGGCTAGACCTATAGATGACGGAAGAGAAGTGATGAGATCAATCCCCCCTTCAACATGCATATGGACATGCCAGGAAATTGGTTGGTCTTCTTGTGGGATCTAGTTGGTACCTTTTATATATCACATTCAAGAATGGTCATAGGCAGATCCTTGTGAATTTGTAATGTAGCTATAGGGGATGGAGATGTTTTCGTTGCAACTTTGTCTAATGAGGACCAAAGGCCTTTGACATAGAGGTGGATACCAGGTCTTTGAATAGCAGGTGACTGTTGGGGGTCATGTTACAGGATTTGCATCTGGGCCCTGGAACATTAGGGTAAGTTGCATGCAGATTTTGCAGCCGGATTTAACCTTTTGCATTGTAGCAAAGTTTCACTGCAAATCTTCAACATAATAACTCATGCATAATGCAGGGTTTTTAAAGGGGGGGTTTCCAAGTACTTATGTGCCCTTAACATAGATGGCAAAATGTCTCTCCTTCCCCCTCCACCCACGATTTCACTTATTTTGCCAAGTTTCTACATGTAGTACATCACACATTTTTGCATCGGGTGCTTAAGGGGTTTGTGAGTTTTTCTGATATGGAGCTCCTGTCCCCTGCTTTCCGTCACACACCCATCCAGTTAAATGTTACAATTCTTTCCGCCTGCAGCTTCCACGTGAGGGCTCACTGAATAGAGATTTCTACAGTGTCTATTGACCTCAATAATAAATCAGTGTGCAGTAAGCTCCCCCTAGTTGTCAGAGAAATTATATTTTCATGTAACTCAATATTTTCTATTGAACCGCTCAGAGGGAGGTTTCCGTTACTAGGAATCCTCCAACTAAGTTTGCTCACAGCATTCCCTCAAATCTGTTACGTGTGAAAATTACATTTACATGTACTGCACTTTATACACATTGGGGCAGATTTACTACTGTGTTTGGGTCTTAAAAGTGTTGAAAAACTTGCCAAATTGGAGAAATTTTGAGGTTTCCACCTCACTAGACATTTTTTTAAAGCGTACCAAAAAGGTGGCGTGGCTTACCAAAAGGATCGTGGCTTAAAATTTGCCAAGGTGCGCCAAAAAACTGGCATGAAATTCTGACGCAAAATAGCCAAATTAAAATTGGTATAAGAACAAGAAAAGTGTCTAACAGGTCATTCAAGATGCACCAAAATCATCATGCAGCATGCACCCGTTATAAATTTGCAACATTTTGACACACATTTACTAATACTGTCTAATAGTTACACAGCGTAAACAGACCAGGCAGTCTTAAAATGTGCCAAACCAAGCCCTTTTCCGCGAAGTAACTAGTAAGTTGCAAACATCAAAATTGCTGCAAACTGCACCAATTTGCAGCAAAATTTGGAGCATTTTTCAACACTTTACCTTTGTCCCTGCCTGGTCTAAGGTTACGCTGTCTAACTATTAAACAGAATTAGTGAATGTGGGCCTATGTACTACAACAAATAAACCTTGTCGGAAGAAGAGGTCTTAGTCTACAACTCTGGCATTATTTAACGGTCACCCGTGACATTATAAATCTATTAAAATCTATGAATTTATCCTAAACTGTTATCATACATTTGAGCAAGTGGTTCTATACTTTACTAAATTGGTGCCCAGACACAAGAATTGGGACTTTCTTATGTACTCTGCATTCCAAATCTGCCTCCCTGCCACGCAGGAGAGGAAGGGGGCTGCGGTGAAGTTGTAGAAGAGCAGAGGCTTTGATGTCTTCTCCATGAAGTGCCCTCCAAAGGGCAGAACTCCAACTCCAACTCCAATATGTTGTAGAGTAGGACCCTAAGCATACAGAAGAGCTATTCTTAGATAGAATGTGCTGTTCATAAGCCTATTCACCTCCAATGTCAACCAAAAACATAATTCCACCACCTCCATCACCAACTTTTTCAGATGAAAGTAAAGTTTTTTTTATTCATCAAGTGCAAATAATGTAGCAAAATGATAACTGCATCATTTATACCAGTGGGTGAATAATACCTCCACACTTTTTATATGAAATTGCTCTGCGCAATAGTCTAAACAATGTGGGTGGGAATGCAGTGGGGTTGACAGTTCTGCGCTCAGGTCCTTTTATGACATAGTACTGTGGCAATCGTATATGTTTTGCATATATTTAATATTTGATCGTGTTTGGATTTATTATTAGTACTTCCATGCAGTGGTCCATGATGAAGACCAGAGACTGTAAGGCCAGGTCCAAATAATGGTATTGTTCAGTTGAGAGCATCACCATTATCACAGCCAAAAAAAAAACACATATATGCATAGGGAGAGACCACAAAATTGACAGTTACTCTCTTCTATGACATCAGAATGTTAGTTATGGCTTCCGGAACTGCACCATAAGTGTTACTAAGCATTGCCTGCTGTACTGAGTAACAGAGCATGCAATGGAGGTCCAATGTCCTGATGATCCCATGGTTGATGCTCTGATGCATTACGCCAATATGCAAGACTACAAAATAAGTTATATGACAAACTTTCAGCCATATTCCAGAGAACATGAGCTAAGACAGATCAGGGATTCTCCTTTTAGACTTAGGAGGAAGTATTCCAAGGTATGAATTACTGTGGTGCCAATATATTCTGTAATAACAAGTAAAATGACAAGTAATACAAAAAAACAAAAACATAAGCTATAAGGAGAGAAGTCCCTGCCCAAAAGAGCTTACAATCTAAATCCGATACGCGTTTCACGTCGGCTTCATCATGGGTTGAAGAAGTCGTAATGAAATGTGCATCGGGTCCGTGGTGGAGTATCCTGGACTTGGTCCTCTCTGGTTTTGTTACTCCTGTGGTATTCTGTGTATGTATTCATGTATTTTGGGGGTCTGCCTACTATATAGGGGGTAAATATTGTTACATACACCTGTGCCCTATCTGTGACCAATTTACTATTACGATCTAGGCTGTGTTTTCTCAGTGTTTCCTCATTGATTTATACCTTTGTTCAAAGGCAGTGGTTTCAGACGTAATTCGGGCCGTTTACGCCTCGAATTACGCCTGAAAAAAACGGCACCATTACGCCTCCAAACATCTGCCCATTGCTTGCAATGGGCTTTACGGTGTTCTGTTCCCACGAGACTTAATTTTACGCGTCGCTGTCAAAATACGGCGCGTAAAAAGACGGCCGCGAAAAATAAGTGCAGGACACTTCTTGGGAGATTTCTGGAGCAGTTTTTCATTGACTACATTGAAAAACAGCTCCAATAACAGCCGTAAAATATGCAGCGAAAAAAGCGAGTGGTTACAAAAACGTCTAAAAATCAGGAGCTGTTTTCGCTTTAAAACAGCTCCGTATT
This sequence comes from Rhinoderma darwinii, assembly GCF_050947455.1. Taxonomy (NCBI): domain Eukaryota; kingdom Metazoa; phylum Chordata; class Amphibia; order Anura; family Rhinodermatidae; genus Rhinoderma; species Rhinoderma darwinii. Next base: position 421,735,364 of record NC_134688.1, read on the forward strand.
TTCAGACGTTTTTTGCTAAGCGTGTGAACATAGCCTTACTCGCTCTTTGCAGACCATCTTGAGTCCTTGACACGGTCTGTATATCCAGGTTACCAACCATATGTTTCTTAGGGTATGTGCATACGATAGCAGGCATTTACGTCTGAAAAGACAGACTGTTTTCAGGAGAAAATAGCTGCCTAGTTTCAGACGTAAATGCTGCTCCTCGCATTTTGCGAGGCTTCTCTGACAGCCGTAAATTTTGAGCTGCTCTTCATTGAGTTCAATAAAGAACGGCTCAAATTACGTCTGAAAGAAGTGTCCTGCACTTCTTTTGACGAGGCTGTATTTTTACACGTCGTCGTTTGACAGCTGTCAAACGACGACGCGTAAATGACAGGTCGTCTGCACAGTACGTCGGCAAACCCATTCAAATGAATGGGCAGATGTTTGCCGACGTATTGCAGCCCTATTTTCAGACTTAAAACGAGGCATAATACGCCTCGCTTACGTCTGAAAATAGGTCGTGTGAACCCAGCCTTACTCTTTCTTTGTAAAGATTGTGGATTTACTCCAATATTTATTTATGTGTTTATTGTATGATTAAATACATTTTTACATTTGATTTTTTGCAATTATTTTGGTCGTGTTGTTTATATAGATTCTGGTTATTAAAATGCGGCAATATGAGGAGAATGATCTGACAAGCTGGATCTTGTCCAGGGTCACCTAAGGCCAGGGCGGGTTTTACTCTTGAGCGACAGTAGCAGTCCACATTCAATTGGACTGCAGCTGTAGCTCAATAGATAAAATTACTCAGTAGCAATACAAAAAGTCTAGGTGTAGCCCTGGCTGAAGACACCATATCACACAGTCAACTTAGACTTAGATGTTGTGTAGTTTGCTGACCATGGACGCCAGCAATGAAAATCATTCAGTAGTCACCATGGCCCAATTGTAGTCACTTGTGCACCTATATACAAATTGGGACCTTCAGACGTGAGATACTAAATGCCCACTGATCTATTATGTTTACTGAAGTAGAGCAGAAGATGCTATTATAAAATTAATATGAATATATTTCTAATTAAGAAAAGTGTTATTTAAGTCTCTAAAGATATGTTCACATGTGGCAGATTTGTAGCAGAAATTTCCGTGACTGAAAACTGCTCCTATTTATGTGAATGGGTTGTTTCTGCAGCATGTGCATAGGTTTCTGCCAGCCCCATTCAGATAAATGGGATAGTAGCAGAAATTTCTGCAACAAATCTGCCACGTGTGAATATATCCTCTGGCAGGAGAGGCGTTTGGCAACATTATTGGAAGTACCCTTTAACAATAATTACTTAATACACACTGGACTTTAGTAAATAAATGTAGTGCCTGTCTACATCTTCTTTGGATGCTCCATTAGGGGCCTCCGTTGCAGATCCGGTAGGGATTATTGGAAACAATAGCGCAGCACGCTGCGCTATTGTTTCCTGTAAAACCTCGGACACTACAGAAAGACGACGGAACTCATTATAGTCAATGGATTCCGTCGCCCTGCCAATTCGTGTTGCAATGGAACCGTTGCGTCCGACATTCCCTTGTTCTGCTCCTGTGACAGAGCAAAACACTAGAATGCCCCCGACACAGATGTGAACAGGGCCCAACTCTTTCTGCAAGTAGCCAAAGAGAAAAATGAAGGTTATTTGCTATTGGGATACTTTAATTAACATTCACTGCTATTTATGACATGGAAAGAGAAATATAGATCAATTTATTATAATTAAATAGTGTTTTTCTTCCTTTAGACACCTAGGCTTGAGACCATAATAGAACACCCTGATGAGAATGAAGCTGATCCAGTATTTCCAGAGAATTCATGGATATCAGTATCAGGTCCACATAAACCCACAAATAAACCTCTATTAGCTGATGTGACAAAAAAAGATTCCATCAAGAAGCCAACGTGGGGCAGAACAGCGATGAATGCTGCAGCTCTTCCTGTTAAAGGGTGAAATCTTAGACCTGGACCGGTATCAAAGCAGGAGAAAAGTGTAACATTAATAAATCTCTTAGGTCTCATATTCTGTGTGCAGAATTAATTGTACATTGGAGATCACTGTACATTGGCGATAAGGGCTGCTACCGTGTCTGTCAGCTGCTCCTTTCCTTCCTTTCCCATGTTCTGTATAGTGTCCAAATACTTCTACACGGAGCTGTAATGATGAAAGACCTCAGTTCTGTACAGTATTAAAGAGGGGACGAGGAGCGGCCAAAAAACGCGCCTACATGCGACTACAAATGCTTGTTAATATTTCAATGTTTTTTACAGGAAAAATGATGTTTATTTGCAAAAACTGTGTGGACAAACAAGCATTTGAAAACCGCGCCTATGTACTAAAACCACGAAGTGTCTTAGATTAGACCTTACATGTTATTCGTACCCTCTAATGCAGTGGTCGGCAAACATTCGTCACTCTAGCTTTCGTTAAAAAAAAAACTACGATTCCCAGCTTTGGCTGGAATAATAAAGCCTTTGGCTGTCAGGGCATGCTGGGAGTTGTAGTTTCACAACAGCTGGAGCACTGAATAGTGTATTGAAACATTCCAAGAGATTGAGAAACTAAGGCTGCCCATACACGTAGGGATTGTGTCCCGTGCTTCCAATAAGGCCGGGTTCACACGAGCATGTTCGGTCCGTAAAATACAGACCGTATGTCAGCCGCATTTCCCGGACCGAACACACTTCAGGGAACCGGGCTCCTAGCATCATAGTTATGTATGACGCTAGGAGTCCCTGTCTCGCTGCGGGAAAACTGTCCCGTACTGTAATTATGTCAAGGGGGCACTCCCTCCGTCTGGAGAAAAAAAGGTTCAATCTGCAGAGGCGACAAGCCTTCTTTACTGTGAGAACTGTGAATCTATGGAATAGTCACCGCAGGAGCTGGCCACAGTAGCTACAGTAGATGGCTTTAAAAAAGGCTTAGATAATTTCATAGAACGAAAAAACATCAGCTCCTATGTCAACGTGTAGAAATTTTTCCCTTCCCCTTTTCCCATTCCTTGGTTGAACTTGATGGACATGTGTCTTTTTTCAACCGTACTATGTAACTATGACATTGCAGGCTATGTGACGCTGCAGCCTGTGATTGGCTGCAGCGGTCACATGGGATGCAATGTCATCCCAGGAGGCCGGACTGGAGTAAGAAGCAGAGAGTTCTGGGTAAGTATAATTTTTTTTTTTGCTGAGTTGCGATTTTTGCTGCCGAATCGCTGCGAATTTGCCACAAAAGTCGCAACATATGGCTTTCTTTTGCATTCAATGGGGAAAACCCACAACAGAAAAGCAACGAAAACGCTGCATACATTGACATGCTACAGATTTAAATTCTGCACTGCAGGTCAATTTATTAATGTTTACGCTGCGGTTTTTTTCTGCTGCGTGGGCATGAGATTTTCTTAATCTCATCCACTTTGATGCTACTGTAAATGCTGCGGAATTTCCGCACAGAATTCTGATGCGGAAATTCTGCAGCGTTTACGCTATGTGGGAACCCGGCCTTCCAGTACACTGGGCCAATATAACCCCCGACATACAGCTCGCATTTTACACAAAGCCTAAAACCTCCCAGCACACAGAATCCTCTCATCCCTCAGCCCACTAAGGTTTGTTCTGGCGCTGTATTTATGTATTGTGCTTTGTTCTGGTGCTGTATATATGTACTGAGCTTTGTTCTGGTGCTGTATATATGTACTGAGCTTTGTTCTGGTGCTGCATTTACGTACCAAGCTTTGTTCTGGTGCTGTATATATGTACTGAGCTTTGTTCTGGTGCTGTATTTATGTACTGATTTTGGTTCTGATGCTGTATTTATGTACTGAGCTTTGTTCTGGTGCTGTATATATGTACCAAGCTTTGTTCTGGTGCTGTATATATGTACTGGGCTTTGTTCTGGTGCTGTATTTATATACTGAGCTTAGTTCTGGTGCTGTATATATGTGCTGAGTGTAGCGTCCACGGCCGCAGACCGCTGTTACTACTCACCCCTCGGCGGCCTCGGCTATGGATCTGTGAGTGCTGCCCGTCATCTCCTTCCTAGGAAATGCCAGCACTCTCTTCCGCTCCTCTTGGCTGTGTCCCGTAGGGTGCGCATGCATGCCCGTGCCCGACCTTAAAGGGCCAGCCCGCGCACATTAATTATATCACAAATTAGCCCTAATCACTCTGGACTATAAAAGGGGCCCTGCCCTTTCACAGCCTGCCTGAGCGTTGTTCATATTCCTCTGTTAGTCTTGCAAATGGTCCCTTATTATCCTGTTTCCGTTGTCCCCGTGCCATGCTACCTGTATCATGTTTCCCGTGTTGTAGTTGTTCCTGTGCCTGCTATAGTATTGGAGACGAGTTCTGCCATCGGCCATGTCTGCTGTGTTACACCACGTCTGATGTCATCTGTCTCATCTGCATTACCTGCCATCAAGATCCCATTTGTGCCTGCCGTTGCTACTGTCTGGACTATCACAGGTACCCTTGTGCTTGGACTATATAGATATTGACTGTCATGTAGGGTTTGTGGACCCACTGGGCCGTACTGCCTTAGCGGTATGGCAGCTGGCCAACAGGGCGCAGGTCACAGTCTATAGTTCGTATAGGGTACCTGTGGCAGCTCGGACAGTAGTAAGACAGACTCGACTGGGACTAGGCAGCAGGTGGACGTCAGGCGTGGAGTAGCAGCACAGGCGTGGAATACAGCACAGCATGACTACAGCACAGCATGGCACTTGACCAGGATAGCACGGGATACAGGATACAGAGAATGACCGAGGCAGAGGAGGCCGAGCCGAACTAATCTGCACCACGCAACGGCTGTGACACTCGGGCCCCCACTGGAGAACCTCTCCAGAGTTCCAGTCCAGGACTGGGGCATGTAGTTGGAGCCAAGGCAGGCCCAGCAACATGGGGTTAACGGCCTTGGATAGGACATAGAATGATAGAGGCTCGGAGTGGAGAGCCCATACTTGGAGCCTCAGCGGCTTGGTCACAGCTATAACTGGGTCTGGCAGAGGTAGTCCATTTACCGATGCAACCATCAATGGCCTCTTAAGAGGGGTAGTGGGTAATTGAAGAAGGTCCACCAGGTCTCTACAAATGAAATTAGCAGCGGATCCAGTCCAGATATGCAGAGACCTGATGCGTTTTCTCACCGGACACTATGGTCACGGTATGGACAATTTAGACGGAAGTCCTTTTTTGCCCAAGGTTGTCTCTCCTACCAACCCTAGGCTTTGGGGCTTTTGGGGACAAAGACGCACAAGATGGCCTCCGAGGCCGCAATAAATACAGAGTCCCGATGTGCGTCTGCGTTGTCTCTCCTGGGTAGATAGCTTACATTGGTCCTTCCTCACATACTCTTTAGAAGGATCGGCATCTGAGGACAGCAGGGGTTGCTGCAAGGTAGAGACCGGACTAGGAAGACCTCCCTCCCGACAGACCTCTTGGAGCCGTTCTCGGAGCCTTCTATCAATCCGGGCGGCCAGAAGGATGAGGTCATCCAGGGTAGACGGCAGATCTCGAGCGACAAGTTTGTCCTTAATTTTAGGGGACAGTGCATGCCAGAATTGAGCCACCAGGGCCTCATTGTTCCACAACAGTTCTCCCGCCAGGGTGCGGAAGTGGATGGCGTACTCGCCCACGGAGATGTCTCCTTGGCGTAGATTCAGTGAGGAAGCCATGGCAGAGGAAACTCGTCCAGGCTCCTCAAACACTGTGCGAAATGTCCGGAGGAACCCCTGGAAGTCATGGGTCTCTGGTCCTTGTCTTTCCCAGATAGGGTTCGCCCATGCAAGGGCCTTGCCAGTGAGTAGACAGATGATGAAAGCGACCCTTGCGCCATCAGACGAAAATGCCCTTGAATACAGGCTGAAGTGGATCTGGCACTGGTTCAAAAATCCACGACAGGTACCTGCGTCTCCATCATAGCAGTCAGGAAGTGGCAAAGAAAAACGAGGATCAACACTGCCAGGAGGTGTAGTCTGAGGATCAGTACTGCCTAGAGGTGTAGTAGGAGGAACGGCAGCTTGTGCCTCGTGCCGACGTGCGAGAATGTTCAAGGCCTGGAGGAGTTGGTCCTGTCGAGACCGGTGGTCAAGCATATCTGCCCGCATCTCTTGTGACGTCGTCATGGTCTTGGATTGACCAGCGGGGTCCATGGCCTGAGCGTACTGTCACGTAGGGTTCGTGGACCCACTGGGCCGTACCACCTTGGCGGCATGGCAGCTGGCCAACAGGGCGCAGGCACAGTCTATAGTTCGTATAGGGTACCTTTGGCAGCTCAGACAGTAGCAAGGCAAGCTCGGCTGGGACTAGGCAGCAGGTAGACGTCAGGCGTGGAGTAGCAGAACAGGCGTAGAATACAGAACAGCACGACAACAGCACACCACGGCACTTGACCAGGATAGCACGGGATACAGGAACAGGGAACACTGGGAACTGGAAAACACTAGGAGACCATTTGGTTAGACAAACTAGGATACAACAAACTACGCTCAGGCAAGGATCAGAAGGGCAGAGGCCTTCGTATAGTCCAGGAAATCATGTGAGTTGATGATGATGATTGTTTTCATATGCACGTGCTGGCCCTTTAAGAGCGGGCACGAGCATGCTCACGCACCCTATGGGACACAGCGGACTGGACAGGAAGTGAGCGCTGGCGTCTCCTAGGAAGGAGATGGGGAACAGCTCTCACAGATCCATGGCTGCGGGCATTGGGAGGTAAGTAAAGCGAACATCCCGCGGCCATGGACGCTACATCCCCCTTTACCACCAAAGTATGGAGAAGGCGCCATCAACATCTGCAGGTGTCTGGAGGAGTTGGAAGCACCCGTACCATCTAGAGATAAATGAGGCGCCCTTACCATCAGGAGGAGGAGTCATTTGTCTCATATGAGGGAGGAGGAGGTCCCCCTTTACCATCAAAATAAGGAGAAGGCTCCCTTAACTTCTGCAGGAGTCTGGAGAAGGAAGAGGTACCAATACCATCTAGAGACAAATGAGGCGCCCTTAACATCAGGAGGAGGAGTCATTTGTCTTATATGGGAGAGGAGGAGGCCCTCCTTTACCATCAAAGTAAGTAGAAGATTCACTTAACATCTGCAGGAGTCTGGAGGAGGAGGCGCCCGTACCATCTAGCGACAAATGAGGCGCCCTTACCATCAGTAGGAGGAGTTTCTTGTCTTATATGGGGGAGGAGGAGGCCCCCCATTACCATCAAAGTAAGGAGAAGGCTCCCTCAACATCTGAAAGAGTCTGGAGGAGCCCGTACCATTTAGAGTTAAATGCGGCACCTCTACCATCAGGAAGAGGAGTCTTTTGTCTCATATGTGGGAGGAGGAGGCCCCCATTTACCATCAAAGTAAGGAGAAGGCTCCCTTGACATCTGTAGGAGTCTGGAGAAGGAGGAGGCGCCCGTACCATCTAGAGACAAATGAGGCGCCCTTACCATCAGAAGGGGTCATTTGTCTCATATGGGGGAGAAGGAGGCCCCCCTTTACCACCCAAATATGGAGAAGGCTCCCTTAACATCTGAAGGAGTCTGGAGGAGTTGGAGGCGCCCGTACCATCTAGAGACAAATAAGGTGCCCTTACCATCAGGAGAAGGAGTCATTTGTTTTATATGGGAGAGGAGGAGGACCCCCATTACCACCAAAGTATGGAGAAGGCTCTCTTAACATCTGCAGGAGTCTGAAGGAGGAGGCGCCCTTACCATAAGGAGGAGGAGTCCGTTTGTCTTATATCGGGTGGAGGAGGCCCCCCCTTACCATCAAAGTAAGGAGAAGGCTCCCTTGACATCTGTAGGAGTCTGGAGAAGGAGGAGGCGCCTGTACCATCTAGAGACAAATGAGGCAGTGAGGGTTGTATGTGGCGCAGTTGCATGTTAGGGGGCTATGTGTGTGTGTACACACTACACACAGTTCTGCTGCACGGCCGCACACACAGCTCTGCTGCGCGGCCGCACTCACAGCGCTGCTACACACCCACATACAGCTCTGCTACATACACACAGACAGCTCTGCTGCACGGCCGCACACACAGCTCAGCTACACACACACAGCACTGCTACACACACACCTCTTCTACACACACAGAGCTCTGCTACACAAACACACAGCTCTGCTACACACACAGTTCTGCTACACACACACAGCTCTGCTAAAAACACATACACACACAGCACTGATACACAAACATACACACATGTTAGATGAAACTAAAATGTGGACACCACAACACTACTCTGGTTTTCTTTATAAATCTTCGCTTAAAGAAGCTCTGTCACCAGATTATAAAATCCCTATCTCCTATTGAATGTGATCGGCGCTGCAATGTAGATAACAGTAAAGTTTAGTTTTTTTTTAAAAACGATCATTTTTGCCCAAGTTATGAGCAATTTTAGATTTATGCAAATGAGCTTTTCAATAGACAACTGGGCGTGTTTTCTCGTTTTACCAACTGGGCATGTATTGTGTTTTTACCAACTGTGCATGTTTACTCGTTTTACCAACTGGGCGTTGTGAATAGAAGTGTATGACGCTAACCAATCAGCGTCATACACTTCTTATCGTTCCCACCCAGCTTCTTCCACTGTACAGACACACAGCATGACGTCACCCACAGGTCCTTCAACATCCCGTCGGACGAGAGAAGATACATCGGCTCCAGGCGTCCGAGAGGGTAATATGCTCGTCCCTAGGGAGTTCACTATGCTTACCTGCACACAGTGATGCTGCTGCAGATTCAACTGTACCCTCTCGGACGCCTGGAGCCGATGTGTCTTCTCTCGTGCGGTGAAGGACCTGTGGGAGGAAGTGACGTCACAGCGTGATCTCGCGAGAACACGCTGTGTGTCTGTGCAGTGGAAGAAGCTGGGTGGGAACGATGAGAAGTGTATGACGCTTATTGGTCAGCGTCATACACTTCTATTCACAATGCCCAGTTGGTAAAACGAGTAAACACGCCCAGTTGGTAAAAACATAATACACGCCCAGTTGGTAAAACGAGAAAACTCGCCCAGTTGTCCATTGAAAATCTAATTTGCATGAATCTAAAATTTCTCATAACTTGGGCAAAAATTATCGTTTTAAAAAAAAACCAACTTTACTGTTATCTACATTGCAGCGTCGATCACATTTAATAGGAGATAGAGATTTTATAATCTGGTGACAGAGCCTCTTTAATCAATAACCGTATAAACAGATGAAATCAGCAACAGTATAAGTTCAACAGTCTATTTATCTTTCAATGGCTCCGCCAGATATCCATCTCTGTCCTTTATGCGTCTCCGGACGCTACAGGGTAATAGCGGCAGGTCTGGCAGGGGTTCTGTAATTGGCTGACGGCTCACCTTGGCAGTATGCGCGGTGTCCAGTTAGTCCACTCTTTGGATCGTTGAGCCAAGGGTGCTTCTCTTGTGTAATGGCCGCAGCCTGGTCACCGTTGCTCCCAGTCTCTCACTCAGGGTACCAGATAGCAGTCTGCTCGATAGGACTCCTGACTGAAAACTGGTCCTATTTATGTGAATGGGTTGTTTCTGCAGCATGTGCATAGGTTTCTGCCAGCCCCATTCAGATAAATGGGATAGTAGCAGAAATTTCTGCAACAAATCTGCCACGTGTGAATATATCCTCTGGCAGGAGAGGCGTTTGGCAATATTATTGGAAGTACCCTTTAACAATAATTACTTAATACACACTGGACTTTAGTAAATAAATGTAGTGCCTGTCTACATCTTCTTTGGATGCTCCATTAGGGGCCTCCGTTGCAGATCCGGTAGGGATTATTGGAAACAATAGCGCAGCACGCTGCGCTATTGTTTCCTGTAAAACCTCGGACACTCTACAGAAAGACGACGGAACTCATTATAGTCAATGGATTCCGTCGCCCTGCCAATTCGTGTTGCAATGGAACCGTTGCGTCCGACATTCCCTTGTTCTGCTCCTGTGACAGAGCAAAACACTAGAATGCCCCCGACACAGATGTGAACAGGGCCCAACTCTTTCTGCAAGTAGCCAAAGAGAAAAATGAAGGTTATTTGCTATTGGGATACTTTAATTAACATTCACTGCTATTTATGACATGGAAAGAGAAATATAGATCAATTTATTATAATTAAATAGTGTTTTTCTTCCTTTAGACACCTAGGCTTGAGACCATAATAGAACACCCTGATGAGAATGAAGATGATCCAGTATTTCCAGAGAATTCATGGATATCAGTATCAGGTCCACATAAACCCACAAATAAACCTCTATTAGCTGATGTGACAAAAAAAGATTCCATCAAGAAGCCAACGTGGGGCAGAACAGCGATGAATGCTGCAGCTCTTCCTGTTAAAGGGTGAAATCTTAGACCTGGACCTGTATCAAAGCAGGAGAAAAGTGTAACATTAATAAATCTCTTAGGTCTCATATTCTGTGTGCAGAATTAATTGTACATTGGAGATCACTGTACATTGGCGATAAGGGCTGCTACCGTGTCTGTCAGCTGCTCCTTTCCTTCCTTTCCCATGTTCTGTATAGTGTCCAAATACTTCTACACGGAGCTGTAATGATGAAAGACCTCCGTTCTGTACAGTATTAAAGAGGGGACGAGGAGCGGCCAAAAAACGCGCCTACATGCGACTACAAATGCTTGTTAATATTTCAATGTTTTTTACAGGAAAAATGATGTTTATTTGCAAAAACTGTGTGGACAAACAAGCATTTGAAAACCGCGCCTATGTACTAAAACCACGAAGTGTCTTAGATTAGACCTTACATGTTATTCGTACCCTCTAATGCAGTGGTCGGCAAACATTCGTCACTCTAGCTTTCGTTAAAAAAAAACTACGATTCCCAGCTTTGGCTGGAATAATAAAGCCTTTGGCTGTCAGGGCATGCTGGGAGTTGTAGTTTCACAACAGCTGGAGCACTGAATAGTGTATTGAAACATTCCAAGAGATTGAGAAACTAAGGCTGCCCATACACGTAGGGATTGTGTCCCGTGCTTCCAATAAGGCCGGGTTCACACGAGCATGTTCGGTCCGTAAAATACAGACCGTATGTCAGCCGCATTTCCCGGACCGAACACACTTCAGGGAGCCGGGCTCCTAGCATCATAGTTATGTATGACGCTAGGAGTCCCTGTCTCGCTGCGGGAAAACTGTCCCGTACTGTAATTATGTCAAGGGGGCACTCCCTCCGTCTGGAGAAAAAAAGGTTCAATCTGCAGAGGCGACAAGCCTTCTTTACTGTGAGAACTGTGAATCTATGGAATAGTCACCGCAGGAGCTGGCCACAGTAGCTACAGTAGATGGCTTTAAAAAAGGCTTAGATAATTTCATAGAACGAAAAAACATCAGCTCCTATGTCAACGTGTAGAAATTTTTCCCTTCCCCTTTTCCCATTCCTTGGTTGAACTTGATGGACATGTGTCTTTTTTCAACCGTACTATGTAACTATGACATTGCAGGCTATGTGACGCTGCAGCCTGTGATTGGCTGCAGCGGTCACATGGGATGCAATGTCATCCCAGGAGGCCGGACTGGAGTAAGAAGCAGAGAGTTCTGGGTAAGTATAATTTTTTTTTTTGCTGAGTTGCGATTTTTGCTGCCGAATCGCTGCGAATTTGCCACAAAAGTCGCAACATATGGCTTTCTTTTGCATTCAATGGGGAAAACCCACAACAGAAAAGCAACGAAAACGCTGCATACATTGACATGCTACAGATTTAAATTCTGCACTGCAGGTCAATTTATTAATGTTTACGCTGCGGTTTTTTTCTGCTGCGTGGGCATGAGATTTTCTTAATCTCATCCACTTTGATGCTACTGTAAATGCTGCGGAATTTCCGCACAGAATTCTGATGCGGAAATTCTGCAGCGTTTACGCTATGTGGGAACCCGGCCTTCCAGTACACTGGGCCAATATAACCCCCCACATACAGCTCGCATTTTACACAAAGCCTAAAACCTCCCAGCACACAGAATCCTCTCATCCCTCAGCCCACTAAGGTTTGTTCTGGCGCTGTATTTATGTATTGTGCTTTGTTCTGGTGCTGTATATATGTACTGAGCTTTGTTCTGGTGCTGTATATATGTACTGAGCTTTGTTCTGGTGCTGCATTTACGTACCAAGCTTTGTTCTGGTGCTGTATATATGTACTGAGCTTTGTTCTGGTGCTGTATTTATGTACTGATTTTGGTTCTGATGCTGTATTTATGTACTGAGCTTTGTTCTGGTGCTGTATATAAGTACCAAGCTTTGTTCTGGTGCTGTATATATGTACTGGGCTTTGTTCTGGTGCTGTATTTATATACTGAGCTTAGTTCTGGTGCTGTATATATGTGCTGAGTGTAGCGTCCACGGCCGCAGACCGCTGTTACTACTCACCCCTCGGCGGCCTCGGCTATGGATCTGTGAGTGCTGCCCGTCATCTCCTTCCTAGGAAATGCCAGCACTCTCTTCCGCTCCTCTTGGCTGTGTCCCGTAGGGTGCGCATGCATGCCCGTGCCCGACCTTAAAGGGCCAGCCCGCGCACATTAATTATATCACAAATTAGCCCTAATCACTCTGGACTATAAAAGGGGCCCTGCCCTTTCACAGCCTGCCTGAGCGTTGTTCATATTCCTCTGTTAGTCTTGCAAATGGTCCCTTATTATCCTGTTTCCGTTGTCCCCGTGCCATGCTACCTGTATCATGTTTCCCGTGTTGTAGTTGTTCCTGTGCCTGCTATAGTATTGGAGACGAGTTCTGCCATCGGCCATGTCTGCTGTGTTACACCACGTCTGGTGTCATCTGTCTCATCTGCATTACCTGCCATCAAGATCCCATTTGTGCCTGCCGTTGCTACTGTCTGGACTATCACAGGTACCCTTGTGCTTGGACTATATAGATATTGACTATCATGTAGGGTTTGTGGACCCACTGGGCCGTACTGCCTTAGCGGTATGGCAGCTGGCCAACAGGGCGCAGGTCACAGTCTATAGTTCGTATAGGGTACCTGTGGCAGCTCGGACAGTAGTAAGACAGGCTCGACTGGGACTAGGCAGCAGGTGGACGTCAGGCGTGGAGTAGCAGCACAGGCGTGGAATACAGCACAGCATGACTACAGCACAGCATGGCACTTGACCAGGATAGCACGGGATACAGGATACAGAGAATGACCGAGGCAGAGGAGGCCGAGCCGAACTAATCTGCACCACGCAACGGCTGTGACACTCGGGCCCCCACTGGAGAACCTCTCCAGAGTTCCAGTCCAGGACTGGGGCATGTAGTTGGAGCCAAGGCAGGCCCAGCAACATGGGGTTAACGGCCTTGGATAGGACATAGAATGATAGAGGCTCGGAGTGGAGAGCCCATACTTGGAGCCTCAGCGGCTTGGTCACAGCTATAACTGGGTCTGGCAGAGGTAGTCCATTTACCGATGCAACCATCAATGGCCTCTTAAGAGGGGTAGTGGGTAATTGAAGAAGGTCCACCAGGTCTCTACAAATGAAATTAGCAGCGGATCCAGTCCAGATACGCAGAGACCTGATGCGTTTTCTCACCGGACACTATGGTCACGGTATGGACAATTTAGACGGAAGTCCTTTTTTGCCCAAGGTTGTCTCTCCTACCAACCCTAGGCTTTGGGGCTTTTGGGGACAAAGACGCACAAGATGGCCTCCGAGGCCGCAATAAATACAGAGTCCCGATGTGCGTCTGCGTTGTCTCTCCTGGGTAGATAGCTTACATTGGTCCTTCCTCACATACTCTTTAGAAGGATCGGCATCTGAGGACAGCAGGGGTTGCTGCAAGGTAGAGACCGGACTAGGAAGACCTCCCTCCCGACAGACCTCTTGGAGCCGTTCTCGGAGCCTTCTATCAATCCGGGCGGCCAGAAGGATGAGGTCATCCAGGGTAGACGGCAGATCTCGAGCGGCAAGTTTGTCCTTAATTTTAGGGGACAGTCCATGCCAGAATTGAGCCACCAGGGCCTCATTGTTCCACAACAGTTCTCCCGCCAGGGTGCGGAAGTGGATGGCGTACTCGCCCACGGAGATGTCTCCTTGGCGTAGATTCAGTGAGGAAGCCATGGCAGAGGAAACTCGTCCAGGCTCCTCAAACACTGTGCAAAATGTCCGGAGGAACCCCTGGAAGTCATGGGTCTCTGGTCCTTGTCTTTCCCAGATAGGGTTCGCCCATGCAAGGGCCTTGCCAGTGAGTAGACAGATGATGAAAGCGACCCTTGCGCCATCAGACGAAAATGCCCTTGAATACAGGCTGAAGTGGATCTGGCACTGGTTCAAAAATCCACGACAGGTACCTGCGTCTCCATCATAGCAGTCAGGAAGTGGCAAAGAAAAACGAGGATCAACACTGCCAGGAGGTGTAGTCTGAGGATCAGTACTGCCTAGAGGTGTAGTAGGAGGAACGGCAGCTTGTGCCTCGTGCCGACGTGCGAGAATGTTCAAGGCCTGGAGGAGTTGGTCCTGTCGAGACCGGTGGTCAAGCATATCTGCCCGCATCTCTTGTGACGTCGTCATGGTCTTGGATCGACCAGCGGGGTCCATGGCCTGAGCGTACTGTCACGTAGGGTTCGTGGACCCACTGGGCCGTACCACCTTGGCGGCATGGCAGCTGGCCAACAGGGCGCAGGCACAGTCTATAGTTCGTATAGGGTACCTTTGGCAGCTCAGACAGTAGCAAGGCAAGCTCGGCTGGGACTAGGCAGCAGGTAGACGTCAGGCGTGGAGTAGCAGAACAGGCGTAGAATACAGAACAGCACGACAACAGCACACCACGGCACTTGACCAGGATAGCACGGGATACAGGAACAGGGAACACTGGGAACTGGAAAACACTAGGAGACCATTTGGTTAGACAAACTAGGATACAACAAACTACGCTCAGGCAAGGATCAGAAGGGCAGAGGCCTTCGTATAGTCCAGGAAATCATGTGAGTTGATGATGATGATTGTTTTCATATGCACGTGCTGGCCCTTTAAGAGCGGGCACGAGCATGCTCACGCACCCTATGGGACACAGCGGACTGGACAGGAAGTGAGCGCTGGCGTCTCCTAGGAAGGAGATGGGGACCAGCTCTCACAGATCCATGGCTGCGGGCATTGGGAGGTAAGTAAAGCGAACATCCCGCGGCCATGGACGCTACATCCCCCTTTACCACCAAAGTATGGAGAAGGCGCCATCAACATCTGCAGGTGTCTGGAGGAGTTGGAAGCACCCGTACCATCTAGAGATAAATGAGGCGCCCTTACCATCAGGAGGAGGAGTCATTTGTCTCATATGAGGGAGGAGGAGGTCCCCCTTTACCATCAAAATAAGGAGAAGGCTCCCTTAACTTCTGCAGGAGTCTGGAGAAGGAAGAGGTACCAATACCATCTAGAGACAAATGAGGCGCCCTTAACATCAGGAGGAGGAGTCATTTGTCTTATATGGGAGAGGAGGAGGCCCTCCTTTACCATCAAAGCAAGTAGAAGATTCACTTAACATCTGCAGGAGTCTGGAGGAGGAGGCGCCCGTACCATCTAGCGACAAATGAGGCGCCCTTACCATCAGTAGGAGGAGTTTCTTGTCTTATATGGGGGAGGAGGAGGCCCCCCATTACCATCAAAGTAAGGAGAAGGCTCCCTCAACATCTGAAAGAGTCTGGAGGAGCCCGTACCATTTAGAGTTAAATGCGGCACCTCTACCATCAGGAAGAGGAGTCTTTTGTCTCATATGTGGGAGGAGGAGGCCCCCATTTACCATCAAAGTAAGGAGAAGGCTCCCTTGACATCTGTAGGAGTCTGGAGAAGGAGGAGGCGCCCGTACCATCTAGAGACAAATGAGGCGCCCTTACCATCAGAAGGGGTCATTTGTCTCATATGGGGGAGAAGGAGGCCCCCCTTTACCACCCAAATATGGAGAAGGCTCCCTTAACATCTGAAGGAGTCTGGAGGAGTTGGAGGCGCCCGTACCATCTAGAGACAAATAAGGTGCCCTTACCATCAGGAGAAGGAGTCATTTGTTTTATATGGGAGAGAAGGAGGACCCCCATTACCACCAAAGTATGGAGAAGGCTCTCTTAACATCTGCAGGAGTCTGAAGGAGGAGGCGCCCTTACCATAAGGAGGAGGAGTCCGTTTGTCTTATATCGGGTGGAGGAGGCCCCCCCTTACCATCAAAGTAAGGAGAAGGCTCCCTTGACATCTGTAGGAGTCTGGAGAAGGAGGAGGCGCCTGTACCATCTAGAGACAAATGAGGCAGTGAGGGTTGTATGTGGCGCAGTTGCATGTTAGGGGGGTATGTGTGTGTGTACACACTACACACAGTTCTGCTGCACGGCCGCACACACAGCTCTGCTGCGCGGCCGCACTCACAGCGCTGCTACACACCCACATACAGCTCTGCTACATACACACAGACAGCTCTGCTGCACGGCCGCACACACAGCTCAGCTACACACACACAGCACTGCTACACACACACCTCTTCTACACACACAGAGCTCTGCTACACAAACACACAGCTCTGC
The DNA here is from genome assembly GCF_050947455.1 of Rhinoderma darwinii. Classification (NCBI taxonomy): domain Eukaryota; kingdom Metazoa; phylum Chordata; class Amphibia; order Anura; family Rhinodermatidae; genus Rhinoderma; species Rhinoderma darwinii. The sequence continues at coordinate 421,751,880 of NC_134688.1, forward strand.
TACACACACAGTTCTGCTACACACACACAGCTCTGCTAAAAACACACACACACAGCACTGATACACAAACATACACACGTTAGATGAAACTAAAATGTGGACACCACAACACTACTCTGGTTTTCTTTATAAATCTTCGCTTAAAGAAGCTCTGTCACCAGATTATAAAATCCCTATCTCCTATTGAATGTGATCGGCGCTGCAATGTAGATAACAGTAAAGTTTAGTTTTTTTTTAAAAACGATCATTTTTGCCCAAGTTATGAGCAATTTTAGATTTATGCAAATGAGCTTTTCAATAGACAACTGGGCGTGTTTTCTCGTTTTACCAACTGGGCATGTATTGTGTTTTTACCAACTGTGCATGTTTACTCGTTTTACCAACTGGGCGTTGTGAATAGAAGTGTATGACGCTAACCAATCAGCGTCATACACTTCTTATCGTTCCCACCCAGCTTCTTCCACTGTACAGACACACAGCATGACGTCACCCACAGGTCCTTCAACATCCCGTCGGACAAGAGAAGATACATCGGCTTCAGGCGTCCGAGAGGGTAATATGCTCGTCCCTAGGGAGTTCACTATGCTTACCTGCACACAGTGATGCTGCTGCAGATTCAACTGTACCCTCTCGGACGCCTGGAGCCGATGTGTCTTCTCTCGTGCGGTGAAGGACCTGTGGGAGGAAGTGACGTCACAGCGTGATCTCGCGAGAACACGCTGTGTGTCTGTGCAGTGGAAGAAGCTGGGTGGGAACGATGAGAAGTGTATGACGCTTATTGGTCAGCGTCATACACTTCTATTCACAATGCCCAGTTGGTAAAACGAGTAAACACGCCCAGTTGGTAAAAACATAATACACGCCCAGTTGGTAAAACGAGAAAACTCGCCCAGTTGTCCATTGAAAATCTAATTTGCATGAATCTAAAATTTCTCATAACTTGGGCAAAAATTATCGTTTTAAAAAAAAAACAACTTTACTGTTATCTACATTGCAGCGTCGATCACATTTAATAGGAGATAGAGATTTTATAATCTGGTGACAGAGCCTCTTTAATCAATAACCGTATAAACAGATGAAATCAGCAACAGTATAAGTTCAACAGTCTATTTATCTTTCAATGGCTCCGCCAGATATCCATCTCTGTCCTTTATGCGTCTCCGGACGCTACAGGGTAATAGCGGCAGGTCTGGCAGGGGTTCTGTAATTGGCTGACGGCTCACCTTGGCAGTATGCGCGGTGTCCAGTTAGTCCACTCTTTGGATCGTTGAGCCAAGGGTGCTTCTCTTGTGTAATGGCCGCAGCCTGGTCACCGTTGCTCCCAGTCTCTCACTCAGGGTACCAGATAGCAGTCTGCTCGATAGGACTCCTGACTGAAAACTGGTCCTATTTATGTGAATGGGTTGTTTCTGCAGCATGTGCATAGGTTTCTGCCAGCCCCATTCAGATAAATGGGATAGTAGCAGAAATTTCTGCAACAAATCTGCCACGTGTGAATATATCCTCTGGCAGGAGAGGCGTTTGGCAATATTATTGGAAGTACCCTTTAACAATAATTACTTAATACACACTGGACTTTAGTAAATAAATGTAGTGCCTGTCTACATCTTCTTTGGATGCTCCATTAGGGGCCTCCGTTGCAGATCCGGTAGGGATTATTGGAAACAATAGCGCAGCACGCTGCGCTATTGTTTCCTGTAAAACCTCGGACACTCTACAGAAAGACGACGGAACTCATTATAGTCAATGGATTCCGTCGCCCTGCCAATTCGTGTTGCAATGGAACCGTTGCGTCCGACATTCCCTTGTTCTGCTCCTGTGACAGAGCAAAACACTAGAATGCCCCCGACACAGATGTGAACAGGGCCCAACTCTTTCTGCAAGTAGCCAAAGAGAAAAATGAAGGTTATTTGCTATTGGGATACTTTAATTAACATTCACTGCTATTTATGACATGGAAAGAGAAATATAGATCAATTTATTATAATTAAATAGTGTTTTTCTTCCTTTAGACACCTAGGCTTGAGACCATAATAGAACACCCTGATGAGAATGAAGATGATCCAGTATTTCCAGAGAATTCATGGATATCAGTATCAGGTCCACATAAACCCACAAATAAACCTCTATTAGCTGATGTGACAAAAAAAGATTCCATCAAGAAGCCAACGTGGGGCAGAACAGCGATGAATGCTGCAGCTCTTCCTGTTAAAGGGTGAAATCTTAGACCTGGACCTGTATCAAAGCAGGAGAAAAGTGTAACATTAATAAATCTCTTAGGTCTCATATTCTGTGTGCAGAATTAATTGTACATTGGAGATCACTGTACATTGGCGATAAGGGCTGCTACCGTGTCTGTCAGCTGCTCCTTTCCTTCCTTTCCCATGTTCTGTATAGTGTCCAAATACTTCTACACGGAGCTGTAATGATGAAAGACCTCCGTTCTGTACAGTATTAAAGAGGGGACGAGGAGCGGCCAAAAAACGCGCCTACATGCGACTACAAATGCTTGTTAATATTTCAATGTTTTTTACAGGAAAAATGATGTTTATTTGCAAAAACTGTGTGGACAAACAAGCATTTGAAAACCGCGCCTATGTACTAAAACCACGAAGTGTCTTAGATTAGACCTTACATGTTATTCGTACCCTCTAATGCAGTGGTCGGCAAACATTCGTCACTCTAGCTTTCGTTAAAAAAAAACTACGATTCCCAGCTTTGGCTGGAATAATAAAGCCTTTGGCTGTCAGGGCATGCTGGGAGTTGTAGTTTCACAACAGCTGGAGCACTGAATAGTGTATTGAAACATTCCAAGAGATTGAGAAACTAAGGCTGCCCATACACGTAGGGATTGTGTCCCGTGCTTCCAATAAGGCCGGGTTCACACGAGCATGTTCGGTCCGTAAAATACAGACCGTATGTCAGCCGCATTTCCCGGACCGAACACACTTCAGGGAGCCGGGCTCCTAGCATCATAGTTATGTATGACGCTAGGAGTCCCTGTCTCGCTGCGGGAAAACTGTCCCGTACTGTAATTATGTCAAGGGGGCACTCCCTCCGTCTGGAGAAAAAAAGGTTCAATCTGCAGAGGCGACAAGCCTTCTTTACTGTGAGAACTGTGAATCTATGGAATAGTCACCGCAGGAGCTGGCCACAGTAGCTACAGTAGATGGCTTTAAAAAAGGCTTAGATAATTTCATAGAACGAAAAAACATCAGCTCCTATGTCAACGTGTAGAAATTTTTCCCTTCCCCTTTTCCCATTCCTTGGTTGAACTTGATGGACATGTGTCTTTTTTCAACCGTACTATGTAACTATGACATTGCAGGCTATGTGACGCTGCAGCCTGTGATTGGCTGCAGCGGTCACATGGGATGCAATGTCATGCCAGGAGGCCGGACTGGAGTAAGAAGCAGAGAGTTCTGGGTAAGTATAATTTTTTTTTTTGCTGAGTTGCGATTTTTGCTGCCGAATCGCTGCGAATTTGCCACAAAAGTCGCAACATATGGCTTTCTTTTGCATTCAATGGGGAAAACCCACAACAGAAAAGCAACGAAAACACTGCATACATTGACATGCTACAGATTTAAATTCTGCACTGCAGGTCAATTTATTAATGTTTACGCTGCGGTTTTTTTCTGCTGCGTGGGCATGAGATTTTCTTAATCTCATCCACTTTGATGCTACTGTAAATGCTGCGGAATTTCCGCACAGAATTCTGATGCGGAAATTCTGCAGCGTTTACGCTATGTGGGAACCCGGCCTTCCAGTACACTGGGCCAATATAACCCCCCACATACAGCTCGCATTTTACACAAAGCCTAAAACCTCCCAGCACACAGAATCCTCTCATCCCTCAGCCCACTAAGGTTTGTTCTGGCGCTGTATTTATGTATTGTGCTTTGTTCTGGTGCTGTATATATGTACTGAGCTTTGTTCTGGTGCTGTATATATGTACTGAGCTTTGTTCTGGTGCTGCATTTACGTACCAAGCTTTGTTCTGGTGCTGTATATATGTACTGAGCTTTGTTCTGGTGCTGTATTTATGTACTGATTTTGGTTCTGATGCTGTATTTATGTACTGAGCTTTGTTCTGGTGCTGTATATATGTACCAAGCTTTGTTCTGGTGCTGTATATATGTACTGGGCTTTGTTCTGGTGCTGTATTTATATACTGAGCTTAGTTCTGGTGCTGTATATATGTGCTGAGTGTAGCGTCCACGGCCGCAGACCGCTGTTACTACTCACCCCTCGGCGGCCTCGGCTATGGATCTGTGAGTGCTGCCCGTCATCTCCTTCCTAGGAAATGCCAGCACTCTCTTCCGCTCCTCTTGGCTGTGTCCCGTAGGGTGCGCATGCATGCCCATGCCCGACCTTAAAGGGCCAGCCCGCGCACATTAATTATATCACAAATTAGCCCTAATCACTCTGGACTATAAAAGGGGCCCTGCCCTTTCACAGCCTGCCTGAGCGTTGTTCATATTCCTCTGTTAGTCTTGCAAATGGTCCCCTATTATCCTGTTTCCGTTGTCCCCGTGCCATGCTACCTGTATCATGTTTCCCGTGTTGTAGTTGTTCCTGTGCCTGCTATAGTATTGGAGACGAGTTCTGCCATCGGCCATGTCTGCTGTGTTACACCACGTCTGGTGTCATCTGTCTCATCTGCATTACCTGCCATCAAGATCCCATTTGTGCCTGCCGTTGCTACTGTCTGGACTATCACAGGTACCCTTGTGCTTGGACTATATAGATATTGACTGTCATGTAGGGTTTGTGGACCCACTGGGCCGTACTGCCTTAGCGGTATGGCAGCTGGCCAACAGGGCGCAGGTCACAGTCTATAGTTCGTATAGGGTACCTGTGGCAGCTCGGACAGTAGTAAGACAGGCTCGACTGGGACTAGGCAGCAGGTGGACGTCAGGCGTGGAGTAGCAGCACAGGCGTGGAATACAGCACAGCATGACTACAGCACAGCATGGCACTTGACCAGGATAGCACGGGATACAGGATACAGAGAATGACCGAGGCAGAGGAGGCCGAGCCGAACTAATCTGCACCACGCAACGGCTGTGACACTCGGGCCCCCACTGGAGAACCTCTCCAGAGTTCCAGTCCAGGACTAGGGCATGTAGTTGGAGCCAAGGCAGGCCCAGCAACATGGGGTTAACGGCCTTGGATAGGACATAGAATGATAGAGGCTCGGAGTGGAGAGCCCATACTTGGAGCCTCAGCGGCTTGGTCACAGCTATAACTGGGTCTGGCAGAGGTAGTCCATTTACCGATGCAACCATCAATGGCCTCTTAAGAGGGGTAGTGGGTAATTGAAGAAGGTCCACCAGGTCTCTACAAATGAAATTAGCAGCGGATCCAGTCCAGATACGCAGAGACCTGATGCGTTTTCTCACCGGACACTATGGTCACGGTATGGACAATTTAGACGGAAGTCCTTTTTTGCCCATGGTTGTCTCTCCTACCAACCCTAGGCTTTGGGGCTTTTGGGGACAAAGACGCACAAGATGGCCTCCGAGGCCGCAATAAATACAGAGTCCCGATGTGCGTCTGCGTTGTCTCTCCTGGGTAGATAGCTTACATTGGTCCTTCCTCACATACTCTTTAGAAGGATCGGCATCTGAGGACAGCAGGGGTTGCTGCAAGGTAGAGACCGGACTAGGAAGACCTCCCTCCCGACAGACCTCTTGGAGCCGTTCTCGGAGCCTTCTATCAATCCGGGCGGCCAGAAGGATGAGGTCATCCAGGGTAGACGGCAGATCTCGAGCGGCAAGTTTGTCCTTAATTTTAGGGGACAGTCCATGCCAGAATTGAGCCACCAGGGCCTCATTGTTCCACAACAGTTCTCCCGCCAGGGTGCGGAAGTGGATGGCGTACTCGCCCACGGAGATGTCTCCTTGGCGTAGATTCAGTGAGGAAGCCATGGCAGAGGAAACTCGTCCAGGCTCCTCAAACACTGTGCGAAATGTCCGGAGGAACCCCTGGAAGTCATGGGTCTCTGGTCCTTGTCTTTCCCAGATAGGGTTCGCCCATGCAAGGGCCTTGCCAGTGAGTAGACAGATGATGAAAGCGACCCTTGCGCCATCAGACGAAAATGCCCTTGAATACAGGCTGAAGTGGATCTGGCACTGGTTCAAAAATCCACGACAGGTACCTGCGTCTCCATCATAGCAGTCAGGAAGTGGCAAAGAAAAACGAGGATCAACACTGCCAGGAGGTGTAGTCTGAGGATCAGTACTGCCTAGAGGTGTAGTAGGAGGAACGGCAGCTTGTGCCTCGTGCCGACGTGCGAGAATGTTCAAGGCCTGGAGGAGTTGGTCCTGTCGAGACCGGTGGTCAAGCATATCTGCCCGCATCTCTTGTGACGTCGTCATGGTCTTGGATCGACCAGCGGGGTCCATGGACTGAGCGTACTGTCACGTAGGGTTCGTGGACCCACTGGGCCGTACCACCTTGGCGGCATGGCAGCTGGCCAACAGGGCGCAGGCACAGTCTATAGTTCGTATAGGGTACCTTTGGCAGCTCAGACAGTAGCAAGGCAAGCTCGGCTGGGACTAGGCAGCAGGTAGACGTCAGGCGTGGAGTAGCAGAACAGGCGTAGAATACAGAACAGCACACCACGGCACTTGACCAGGATAGCACGGGATACAGGAACAGGGAACACTGGGAACTGGAAAACACTAGGAGACCATTTGGTTAGACAAACTAGGATACAACAAACTACGCTCAGGCAAGGATCAGAAGGGCAGAGGCCTTCGTATAGTCCAGGAAATGATGTGAGTTGATGATGATGATTGTTTTCATATGCACGTGCTGGCCCTTTAAGAGCGGGCACGAGCATGCTCACGCACCCTATGGGACACAGCGGACTGGACAGGAAGTGAGCGCTGGCGTCTCCTAGGAAGGAGATGGGGACCAGCTCTCACAGATCCATGGCTGCGGGCATTGGGAGGTAAGTAAAGCGAACATCCCGCGGCCATGGACGCTACATCCCCCTTTACCACCAAAGTATGGAGAAGGCGCCATCAACTTCTGCAGGAGTCTGGAGAAGGAAGAGGTACCAATACCATCTAGAGACAAATGAGGCGCCCTTAACATCAGGAGGAGGAGTCATTTGTCTTATATGGGAGAGGAGGAGGCCCTCCTTTACCATCAAAGTAAGTAGAAGATTCACTTAACATCTGCAGGAGTCTGGAGGAGGAGGCGCCCGTACCATCTAGCGACAAATGAGGCGCCCTTACCATCAGTAGGAGGAGTTTCTTGTCTTATATGGGGGAGGAGGAGGCCCCCCATTACCATCAAAGTAAGGAGAAGGCTCCCTCAACATCTGAAAGAGTCTGGAGGAGCCCGTACCATTTAGAGTTAAATGCGGCACCTCTACCATCAGGAAGAGGAGTCTTTTGTCTCATATGTGGGAGGAGGAGGCCCCCATTTACCATCAAAGTAAGGAGAAGGCTCCCTTGACATCTGTAGGAGTCTGGAGAAGGAGGAGGCGCCCGTACCATCTAGAGACAAATGAGGCGCCCTTACCATCAGAAGGGGTCATTTGTCTCATAAGGGGGAGAAGGAGGCCCCCCTTTACCACCCAAATATGGAGAAGGCTCCCTTAACATCTGAAGGAGTCTGGAGGAGTTGGAGGCGCCCGTACCATCTAGAGACAAATAAGGTGCCCTTACCATCAGGAGAAGGAGTCATTTGTTTTATATGGGAGAGGAGGAGGACCCCCATTACCACCAAAGTATGGAGAAGGCTCTCTTAACATCTGCAGGAGTCTGAAGGAGGAGGCGCCCTTACCATAAGGAGGAGGAGTCCGTTTGTCTTATATCGGGTGGAGGAGGCCCCCCCTTACCATCAAAGTAAGGAGAAGGCTCCCTTGACATCTGTAGGAGTCTGGAGAAGGAGGAGGCGCCTGTACCATCTAGAGACAAATGAGGCAGTGAGGGTTGTATGTGGCGCAGTTGCATGTTATGGGGGTATGTGTGTGTGTACACACTACACACAGTTCTGCTGCACGGCCGCACACACAGCTCTGCTGCGCGGCCGCACACACAGCGCTGCTACACACCCACATACAGCTCTGCTACATACACACAGACAGCTCTGCTGCACGGCCGCACACACAGCTCAGCTACACACACACAGCACTGCTGCACACACACCTCTTCTACACACACAGAGCTCTGCTACACAAACACACAGCTCTGCTACACACACAGTTCTGCTACACACACACAGCTCTGCTAAAAACACATACACACACAGCACTGCTACACAAACATACACACATGTTAGATGAAACTAAAATGTGGACACCACAACACTACTCTGGTTTTCTTTATAAATCTTCGCTTAAAGAAGCTCTGTCACCAGATTATAAAATCCCTATCTCCTATTGAATGTGATCGGCGCTGCAATGTAGATAACAGTAAAGTTTAGTTTTTTTTTAAAAACGATCATTTTTGCCCAAGTTATGAGCAATTTTAGATTTATGCAAATGAGCTTTTCAATAGACAACTGGGCGTGTTTTCTCGTTTTACCAACTGGGCATGTATTGTGTTTTTACCAACTGTGCATGTTTACTCGTTTTACCAACTGGGCGTTGTGAATAGAAGTGTATGACGCTAACCAATCAGCGTCATACACTTCTTATCGTTCCCACCCAGCTTCTTCCACTGTACAGACACACAGCATGACGTCACCCACAGGTCCTTCAACATCCCGTCGGACGAGAGAAGATACATCGGCTCCAGGCGTCCGAGAGGGTAATATGCTCGTCCCTAGGGAGTTCACTATGCTTACCTGCACACAGTGATGCTGCTGCAGATTCAACTGTACCCTCTCGGACGCCTGGAGCCGATGTGTCTTCTCTCGTGCGGTGAAGGACCTGTGGGAGGAAGTGACGTCACAGCGTGATCTCGCGAGAACACGCTGTGTGTCTGTGCAGTGGAAGAAGCTGGGTGGGAACGATGAGAAGTGTATGACGCTTATTGGTCAGCGTCATACACTTCTATTCACAATGCCCAGTTGGTAAAACGAGTAAACACGCCCAGTTGGTAAAAACATAATACACGCCCAGTTGGTAAAACGAGAAAACTCGCCCAGTTGTCCATTGAAAATCTAATTTGCATGAATCTAAAATTTCTCATAACTTGGGCAAAAATTATCGTTTTAAAAAAAAACCAACTTTACTGTTATCTACATTGCAGCGTCGATCACATTTAATAGGAGATAGAGATTTTATAATCTGGTGACAGAGCCTCTTTAATCAATAACCGTATAAACAGATGAAATCAGCAACAGTATAAGTTCAACAGTCTATTTATCTTTCAATGGCTCCGCCAGATATCCATCTCTGTCCTTTATGCGTCTCCGGACGCTACAGGGTAATAGCGGCAGGTCTGGCAGGGGTTCTGTAATTGGCTGACGGCTCACCTTGGCAGTATGCGCGGTGTCCAGTTAGTCCACTCTTTGGATCGTTGAGCCAAGGGTGCTTCTCTTGTGTAATGGCCGCAGCCTGGTCACCGTTGCTCCCAGTCTCTCACTCAGGGTACCAGATAGCAGTCTGCTCGATAGGACTCCTAGGTTCTTCTTTTCCTCACACCAGTCTGGAGCTCCTTATCCTGCTGCTCTCTCTTTCTTGCTGTTTACTTTAACTTCCAATATCTCTTCCCTGAGCTCATATCTCATGCTCCTTCTCTCTCTCTTTCAACATGGCTGCCCCCTCTCCACTTGCTCATCCCCCCTGTTCCGTTTTTAGCTCCCCCACCTTTAACCCCACGTTTTCATGTCCAGTGTAATCTGTCCAGCAACTCACTACAACTGCTCTACCACCATCTAGTGGTCACTAACGATATAACAGGCATTATACAATAATAAGTAACAAACAATGCTTCAACCTCCTACACAAATAGGAGGAAGGGGGGGGGGGGGAGTAGACAGACACCCAAGGCCTGACAAAAGGGTGGAAACAGAACGGGGCTGGGACCCCTGTGAACGACGTTGGGAAGGGGGCTAATCCTCCTATCGTACAAGGGGGATGGGACCACTATGATATCGTGGGTACGGAGAGGGCTGATACCCCTATCACCCAAGTGGGCTGAAACCCCCATAACCGGTCCGGTAAATGTGGGGAGTGGGACCCCTTCCACAGCATGGGGGCTTGAACCCCTCCTACACACACACACACACACACACACACAGACACAGCAAGTGTGCAAGGGAATCGCGGGGGGTGGTCGCGAGGGGGGCCGCGAGGGTAGGGGTCGTGAAAGGGGGCTGCGAGCGGAGGGTCGCGGGGTGGCCGCGAGGTGGGGTCGCAGGGGGTGGCCACGAGAGACACACACACACACCTTACATGCAGTGTGGCCGGTCTTGAAAATGGCGCCGGCTTTCCCCCTACAAACCAGCTTCTATGCTGGGTCGCTCTGGACTGCGCCTGCGCAGTACAGAGTGACATACCAGAGGCAGAGGACACAATGAATGGGAGACGTTCATTATGTCCTATGCACTGTGGCTGCCGTATTTCATCTGTGTATGTGTCGTTAGGAGACACATACACAGATTAAATAAAACATGGCAGCCCCCAGTAAAGTAAGAAAGTGTTAGAAAAAAAACCATTGTGTGTGAAAATGTAAATGAAGCCAATATAATATGTTATTAAATAAAAAAAATAAAAATTCATGACACCTTTCCTTTAACATCTGAAGGAGTCTGGTAGAGTTGGAGGAGCCTGTATCATCTTTAGACAAATGAGGCACTCTTAACATCAGAAGGAGGTCATTTGTCACTTAAGGGGAAGGAAAAGGCCCCCCTTTACCATCAAAGTAAGGAAAAAGCTCCCTTAACATCTGAAGTAGTCTGGAGTAGTTGGAGGCGCTCATACCATCTACAGACAAATGAGGCGCCCTTACCATCAGATGAAGCAGGTTTTTTTTACTTATATGGGGGAGGATGGGGCCCCCCATTACCACCAAAGTAAGGACAAGTCTCCCTTAACATCTGAAGGAGTCTGGAGGAGTTGGAGGCACCCGTACCATCTAGAGACAAATAAGGCACCCTTACCATCAGGAGAAGGAGTCATTTGTTTTATATAGGAGGGGAGGAGGACCCCCATTACCACCAAAGTATGGAGAAGTCTCCCTTAACATCTGATGGAGTCTGGAGGAGTTGGAGGCGCCCATACCATCTAGAGATAAATGAGGCGCACTTACCATCAGGAGGAGGAGTCATTTGTCTCATATGGTGAACAGGAGGTTGCCCTTTACCATCAAAGTAAAGACAAGGCTCCCTTAACATCGGAAGTGGTCTGGAGGAGTTGGAGGCACGCGTAACATCTAGAGACAAATGAGGCGCCCTTACCATCAGGAGGAGGTAATTTGTCACATCTGGGGAAGGAAAGGTCCCCCTTTACGATCAAAATAAGGAGGAGATTCCCTTAATGTCTGAAGGAGTTTGAAAGAGTTGGAGGCGCCCGTACCATCAAAAGACAAATGAGGCGCCCTTACCATCAGGAGGAGTAATTTCTCTCATATGGTGGAGGAGAAGGCCCCTCTTTACAACCAAAGTATAATGAAGGCTACCTTAATATCTGAAGTAGTCTGGAGAAGGAGGAGGTGCCCGTACAATCTACAGACAAATGAGGTGCCATTACCATCAGAAGGAGGAGTCATTTGTCACAAATGGGGGAGGAGAAGGCCCCCCTTTATCATCAAAGTAAGAAGAAGGCTCCCTTAACATCTGCAGGAGTCTGGAGAAGGAGGAAGTACCAAAACCATCTAGAGACAAATAAGGCGACCTTACCATCAGGAGGAGGAGTCATTAGTCTTATATGGGGAAGGAGGGGGCCCCCCTTTACCATCAAAGTAAGTAGAAGGTTCACTTAACATCTGCAGGAGTCTGGAGAAGGAGGAGGCGTCCGTACCATCTAGAGACAAATGAGGCGCCCTTACCATCAGTAGGAGGAGATTTTTGTCTTATATGGGGGAGGAGGAGGCCCCCCATTACCACCATAGTATGGGGAAGTCTCCCTTAACATCTGAAGGAGTCTGGAGGAGTTGGTAATTTTCCTCATATGGGGGAGGATGAGGTCCCTCTTTACTATCAAAGTAAGGAGAAGGCTCCCTTAACTTCTGCAGGAGTCTGGAGAAGGAGGAGGCGCCTGTACCATCTAGAGACAAATGAGGCGCCCTTACCATCAGGAGGAGGATTCATTTGTCTTATATGGGGGAGGGCCCCTTTACTACGAAAGTGTGGCCCTGCATGTCTATTATGGACAATAAAAACATATTAAAAAAAAATAATAATTGCTTTTATGTTGCAAAAATAGAATGTTTAAATCTGGTATCGCTGTAATTCCATATTAAAGTCAACACCTTAAATATAAAGCATGGTGAATGCAAAAATAAAGTTGCAGAATTGTTGTCGTTTTTTCTCTCCCCCCCCCCCCCCCCCCCACTCCCTACCCAAAAAAAGTGTGTGGCGCTATCTACAGGGGAGCTTTGTGTGGAGCTATCTGCAGGGGGTCTGTGTGTGGAGCTATCTACAGGGGGGCTGTGTCTGTCGCTATGTGCAGGGGGCTGTGTGTGGAGCAATCTAAAGGGGGGCTGTGTGTGGAGCTATCTACAGGGAGGCTGTATCTGGAGCTATCTACAGGAGGGCTGTGTCTGGCGCTACGTACAGGGGGGCTGTGTGTGGAGCAATCTACAGGGGGCTCTGGTGGATGATTTTTCCATTGACCGGTAGCAGAGTTACACAACTGGAAAAAAAAAATCCACATCATGTAACTCTGCTACCTGTCAATTGAAAAGTCATCAACCACAGGGTCTCCCTCTTGACTTTCATTGTTCTCAGCCTTTTGCTTTGTCCTGCAGCTGCTGCCATGATGAGCAAATGTTATACCCAAGTTAGGAAAAGTAGCATAAAGAGGACATAACCGGATCCATAATATCTGTGATATCCAGACAGTCTAGAAATCCGCAGTGAGAATGTGCGCTTGTTATTTGCAGAAGGATCTGGCCGTGATTTGATGTGTTTATGCGGGATATTGGGTGTGGTTAGGCTTAAAAATTCCTCTCTTTTCCAAATTCAAAAGTTGGGAGGTATGCTGTTACAGTGTAGTATGTACACAGTGGCGGATTATCATATGGGCGGTTCAGGCGGCCGCCCGTAGCCCACGGCTCCCAGGGCTCCCCGAACTGCACATCATATTTTTAAAAAAACACGTTGTAGCGTGCTAGCGCAACTAATGGGGAGGAGGGGCGAGCTGAGAGGGAATAGGGCCGCACCGTCCGCCCTGCTGCCTCTCTGAGGGGGCGACGGCGCAACTGAAACCAACCGCCGCCACCCCCTCCTGCACTAATTGTGCCTGCGTCTATAGAACACAGGTACAATTACATGCATAAGCGCTGAATGGCCGGGTACGTTCCGTGCCCGACCATTCAGCGCCTTACAATGACACTGATTGGCCGGGCAGAATGAGTTGTCCCGCCAATCTGCGCCTTTCAACATGTTGAAAGGCTCTGATTGGCGGGGGAAGTCATTCTGCCCTGCCAATCAACGATGGTAGCGACGCGATGACGTCATCGCACAGCTTCCATTGTTGAAGGGCACTGCTGATTGACGGGGCATGTTATTCTGCCCTGCCAGTCAGTGCCTTTCAACGGCGCGATGGCGTCGCTCAGCCCCAGCAGACCTGCTCAGAAGAGAGCAGGCCTGCATTGACACAGCACAGCGTGGGAAAGGGATGACGGTGAGTATATAAATTTTGTTGTTTCCAACTAAAAAGCGTGGGTGGCATTATCTATAGGAGGGGGGGCTATATGTGGGACACAATCTACAGGGGAGGCTTTATGTGGGACACAATCTACAGTTGGACTATATGTAGCGTGCTATATGTAGAGCGCCATCTACAGGGGACTATATGTGGGGAACAATCCACAGGGGGAGTATATGAAGGGCACTATATACAGGGTGTGCTATATGTAGAGCGGAATCTACAGGGGGCTATATGTGGGGCACAATCTACAGGGGAGGCTTTATGTGGGGCACAATCTACAGGGGGACTATATGTAGGGTACTATATACAGAGTGCGCTATATGTAGAGCACAATCTACAGGGGGCTATATGTGGGGCACAATCTACAGGGGAGGCTTTATGTGGGGCACAATCTACAGGGGGGACTATATGTAGGGTACTATATACAGGGTGCGCTATATGTAGAGCGCAATCTACAGGGGGCTATATGTGGGGTACAATCTACAGGGGAGGCTTTATGTGGGACACAATCTATAGGGGGACTATATGTAGGGCACTATATACAGGGGGAGCTATATCTAGAGCGCTATCTTCAGGGGGCTATATGTAGAGCGCTATCAACAGGGAGGCTATATGTGGGGCACTATCTACAGGGGGCTCTATGGGGGCACTATCTATGGGAGCACTATCTACAGGGGGCACTATCTACAGGGGGCACTATGTGTGTTACACAGAGTATGGTGCTATTATAATCAGGGACAGTATATGGCGCTATTATAATTAGAGGTGCAGTGTATGGTACTATTATATATAGGGACGTATTGTCGGGCACCATGTTAACTTTATCCTTGTTTATAGATGCAGAAATGTTTGAAGAGTGAGAAGCCCAAGACATTGAGCTGAAAACTACAGAAATGGGTTGTGGCCGGGAGAAGTCATAGAGGTCTGGACCGGATGGAGAAGAAAAGAGAAAAAGAAGAACTAGAATCTGAGACGTCACCGGTGAGTCACTTAATGTAAATGTATATTCTGCCTCTAATCAGTACTGTAGTCACTGTATGATCTGCAGCGAGATGATGGGTGGTATGATATTTTTTTTGGGGGGAAACAGCAACTCCCAGCATATCCTTACCATTGTTCGGGCCATGCTGGGAGCTGTAGCTTTACGCCGTACAAACCTATACAGCAGGGGTTGCACTAAATTGAGCTGTATTTGTGCTGGTGCTGTATATATGTACTGAGCTTGGTTCTGATGCTGTATTTATGTACTGAGCTTGGTTCTGGGGCTATATTTATATACTGAGCTTGGTTCTAGGGCTGTATTTATGTACTGAGCTTGGTTCTGGTGTTGTATGTATCTAGTGAGCTTTGTTCTAGTGCCGTATTTATGTACTGAGGTTGGTTCTGGTGTTGTATTTATGTGCTGAGCTTGGTTCTGGTGGTGTATATATGTAGTGAGCGTTGTTCTAGTACTGTGTATATGTACTGAGCTTGGTTGTGGTACTGTATGTATGTACTAAGCTTGGTTCTGGTACACTGTTTCCGTAAGTTCCATAGAACTGAATGGTAGTTACGGACACAGCGTAGCTCGCATGCTACGCTGCTTCCGTAACTGCCATTCACTACTATGAGTTACGGAAAGTCCATGGCCAGGAAGTGGCCGAGAGGCAGCGATAGCAGAAAGAGGTAGAAAAGGGTTTAGGGGGCCCGGTTCTAGAGATAGATGTGAGTCCCACCTCTGGGAACTGCACCTATCTGACAGGATCCACAGGATATGTCATAAATTTCCCTCACGGGTGTCACGATGCGAGGTGTGGACCCACTGGGCCGTACCGCGTAGCGGGATGGCAGCTGGCCAAACAGGCAAGTATACAGCTCAATTAGTTCAGCGAAGGTACCTGAGGCAATTGTAGGCAGTAGCGAGGCAGGCACGTCCAGGACCAGGCGGCGGGAAGTCGTCAGGTGAGGCGTAGCAGATCAGCGTAAGCTGTAGCACAGCATGGCAAATAGCATAGTACGGTAATAGCACTAGGTAGCATGGAAACAGGATACGGGATAGATTGCAGAGTTACTGCAAAAAATGCGCGCACTGGCCCTTTAAGGCCGTGCACGCGCAGGCGCGCCCGCCGGAGGCACTCAGAATCCGGAAGTGAGTGCCGGCGCCTGACAGGGGGACGACGCTGCAATGAGGTAAGCTGTCCATGGCCACGGCCGTCGAGGTTAACGACCGAACGACGGACCGTGGCCATAGACGTTACAACGGGAAAACTCCTTTAAAGTGTAACTAAACTTCTAAAAAACTTCTGACATGTCATAGTGAAATGTCAGAAGTTTTGATCGGTGGGGGTCCGAGCACTGGGACCCCCATGGATCGCTAAAACAAAGTGGCAGAAATGCTCAGGTGACCGCTGTGTCGCTTCGTTTCTGATCTGCTTTTCTCGGAAAGCCGAGCAAGTGCACCACTCCGAGGAATGCCGATCAGAAACGAAGCGGCGCAGCATTCAATTGTGCGCTTCTGCCGCTTCACTTTACCGATCGGTGGAGGTCTCAGTGCTTGAACCCCCCTCCGATTAAAAGTTCTGACATATCACTATAACATGTTAAAAGTTTAGTAACAATTTAAAGATAGGTGTTATAATTTTTTAAAATTTATTATTATTTTTTTTTCTTTAATAAAACAGTCTATCAGTGCATTTGTTGCTACTTTCTAAATACTTTTTATTAAAAATTATTTTAACTTTTTGAGACACAGCTGCTTTATATCCTGAATACAGAGCTGCTGTATCTAGCGCTAAAACCTGTATCCGTCAGGTCAGTGGCACTGACGGGTACAGTGTCAGTGGGTTGGGGGGGTTGAATTGCGTGTGTTGTGTGTCAACAGCCCAGGGCCCATGGTACGCTTAATCCGCCACTGTATGTACAGCTTTATTGCTTTGCCTTTCTTCTTTTTTCTCCCTATTTAAAATGCAGAACAAGTTCCGTTTACAATATTGTTTTCTGCTCTGTCCTCTCCCAGCATGCTATGGTCAGTCCAAAGACCACTTAGTAGGCGTTCACCATTCACCCTCCTGTCACAAGAATATCGACAGAGTTAGTGTTTCCCTGTTACAGCAGTGGATGAATTTAGCCTGCGATTGAGTTACATAATTGGGAGAGGAACAAGCACCATAACAAGCAGCAGAGTTTGTGTCTGCCCAAACTTCTGATAGTTTAAAATGCCAGGTAAGATAAAAAAAAACCTGTGTTGTGTGCAGAAAGTGTGTGCCCTGCAGTGGCTTCATGTAATCAGTGGCCTTAGACATTGAAATATATGCAACATAAACACAACAGTACCCAGCAGAGCTGCACCCAGCTGTCAAACACCCCCTTGTGTACATATGCTCTCCAAGTGAGGGGTTTACAGGCAGTCGAGAGACACTTGCCATCTGCTGCCTGCTTTTTCCACCACATGATGTGATCACTACAATAATTTATGTTTTGTGTGAATGAAGTCTGTAAACCCCAATGCCAATAGAGACCGACGTGAGTGTTTCCAATTTGTGTACAGTGCTATGGAATATACTGGTGCTATATATATATATATATATATATATATATATATATATATATATATATATATATATATATATATAAAATAATAAATGAATATAAGTGCAGTGTCCCCTGAATGCTTCAATTGTATGGGGAATGCAAGAAATTTATGTGTGTGGTTACATGAAATAATTTGGATAAATTATTCATAAGCTGTTGGAAACTTCATATAGCTGTTACTGCATAGAAGTATTACTAGCTGCTGTGAAAGCAGCAGACACTGGAATCTAACCAGGCCGTATAAGGAAGCAGACACCCCACTTTCATGTGATGGGATGTAGAGGAGCAGTCAGGAACCTCACTTCTCCCAATCACTGATTGAAGCTTTTATGTGAGTTCCCCTCACCGTCCAGCCTCTGTGCCCAGATTCACAGCTGTGGGTCATATAAACATGCTGATAGTTCATGCACTGGAAGAAAAAGGAGACGTCAAGGAGCTGTAGCGTCTTACATTGCTGTATGCCCCCAAGTAGGTATAGGGCGAGGAGACTGACTTTTTGGCTTATTAAGGACCACATGTTGATTTTGCTATTACATCCTCCTCCTTCAGTAACGGATGCTGACCTACAAGTCTAATAGGACTTATAGAAAGGGTTGTCCAAATGGGACAACCCATCTAATGCAGATTCCACTATAAGGGCTTATTCAGACGAACGGGATATACGTCCGTGCAACACGCGTGATTTTCACGCGCGTTGCACGGGCCTATATTAGTCTATGGGGCCGTGCAGACAGTTCCGTGATTTTTACGTAGCGTGAGTCCGCTGCGTAAAACACACGACATGTCCGTTCTTTGTGCGTATTTCGCGCATCATGCACCCATTGAAGTCAATGGGTGCGTGAAAATCACGTGCACCACACGAAAGCACTTCCGTGGGACGCGCGTGATTCGCGCAACAGCAGTGAAAAGTATGAATGAAAACAGAAAAGCACCACGTGCTTTTCTGTTTACAAATATACAGAGTGTCATAATGATGGCGCACCAAATGATGCTGCCACACAGAGCTGTCAAGTGCCTTTTGCGCGCGCAAAACGCACACGCTCGTGTGAATCCGGCCTAAGTCAAACTATATAGATTACTAACCATCTTTTTAATACTAAAATAGGGGCTGGCACTTCAATGGAGCTTAAAGTGTATATATATATATATATATATATACATATATATATATATATATATATATATATATACATACAGAAAAGGATAGGCCAGAGAAGATAGATTTTTAGAATGATCATAAACCATAACAACATAAAATTGTGAATTAAAACATCCCGAAGCAAATCGGCTCCGGAAACCAGCTATTTAGCTAGATGCTGGAACCATCTATGTAACCTTTACCTTCTGCTCTATGCGGGTTGATCTGGTCCACCAGAGTACCAGTAGAGTGAAACCTTCTGGTGGACCTAGGTTCTGACCCCTTAAGAGTTAACTTACAAATACCTATTGGAATTTACTATATGAACAGTATGCGCAATGATTACTACATAGCTTAGGAAGCAGTTAAAAGCGGACTTGAATGTGTTCTGTATATATTGGTGGTAGGCTATTAGGATCATTTCCTCTTGTGGGCGCAAGGTACCCTAGTTCAACACTGGCTCTAAGTCTGCCAGACGAAATGCCCAAACATGATGTGCCATATCTGATGTTCAGGGGTATATTCAATGTCAGATGAGCACAAATACCACCATCGAATGCTTATATAATAGTGGCAAACGGTGAGCAATATATAGCACTATAGGGTAAAAATTTAGAGCAGAGTTTATATGGCAGGGACAGGCTTGTGGATGCCCCTAAAGTGTGGAGGACCCAAAGCAACTGACTCTTTTGCGCATGGTCTAATCCTGCACTGTATGCTAATGAGAAAACCAATCCATAACGAGCAAACGCTCGTTCATCGGCTGATCGTATTGTTTATGCAGCAGAAAATATTATCGCTGTCGGCAGCACATCTTCCTGTGTAAACAGGGAGATGTACTGCCGACATGATAGAAATATATGGGGACGAACGATTGTAGTAACGATCGCTCGCCACCGTACATAACCAAGCATTGTTCCTTATGAAAGGAGCAGATGAGTGACGATCAACGAGCTGATCGGCGCTCGTTTTCATGGCCTGTGTCGGGCCTTGTAATAGGATCTTAACTTATTTTCAATAAAAAAATATTTGATGATATGATAATATACATAGGTCTAAGAGAAAAACTATAAGGGTATGTTCACACGGCGGGGGTCCGTAACGGCTGAAATTACGGGGATGTTTCAGCCTGAAAACATCCCCGTAATTTCAGCCGTACCGGCATGTGCAGGCGCTTGAACGCCGCGTCAATTACGGCCGTAATTAGCGCTGCTATTCATTGGAGTCAATGAATAGCGGCTCCAATTACGGCCAAAGAAGTGACAGGTCACTTCTTCTACGCGGGCGTCTATTTACGCGCCGTCGTTTGACAGCGGCGCGTAAATATACGCCTCGTGTGAACAGACAAACGTCTGCCCATTGCTTTCAATGGGCAGATGTTTGTCAGCGCTATTGAGGCGCTATTTTCGGGCGTAATTCGGGGCAAAAACGCCCGATTTACGTCCGTAAATAGGCCGTGTGAACATACCCTAATAATTTGCAAACTAAAATACATTTTATATTAATTGAAGGTTGCAACTCATCACTTGTCCACTTGGACCTGCACAAAAGTCCAGAGAAGAGAACCCGTGGCTGGTACCTATCATTAATGGCTCCTAATGAAAAAGGTCCAAGCTATGCATGGCTGGACCCATCAAGACTTTACTGCCACAAACTGGTAAGATTTTATACATTTATTTCTCCCATTTAAATTCTATATTATAGTGTCTTTCCCCTGTGACTTCTTATTTTCTTGGATATCCAATAATCTTTTGTTTTTTTCTGGTTCTTAGAGTTATGGTTTTGGCCATAGCATAATGTACAGCTATCACAGGACTCAGCTAAGAAGCATAAGGGTCCAGTCAAGACATATGCCTTAAAGGGGTTGTCTGGTTTAGAAAACTCCTTTTAAAATACCATATCAGGGAACTTTGAGGTAATAAAAGGGTGTCACCCATTTAGGATTTGATTCTATTAGCCAGAGTGGAGAGTGGCTATAAAGAGCATCTTTTCTTCAGGAGATCCAGCACGTCCTTGAATTACATGGATAGCAAGGTGAATTCAATGGGCACATTGTTATGCTTTATTTCCCAGTGGCGGTGTGGCAGGAAAATTGAATACTTGTTGTTGGGTTCCCCAACAGATGGCTGAGGGTCCCAGCAATGACATAACATGGAAACAGGCTCATGAGTTACGCCGCTCCATACTCAGTAGGTGTCAGTTGTCACATACAGACAATATCTGCACCTCATTTAAACACTTAGATGCCACAGTCATCTGGGACCACCTTTAGAAAGAGGAGGAGGGCCCCCTCCGACAGTCTGTTTGCCTTCCGCGACCAGATAGCAGTGTGCCGATAGTTGTTATGGCAACCTAGGAGCCTAATGAAGGCCCCCAGGTCTGCCATGTTCGTGCTCCTATTGAGGGGACGGGACACAAATACATAAAACTGCAATACAATAGTATTGCAGTATATTGTGCAAACGATCCAACGATCGCTTTTTCAAGTCCCCTAGGAGGAAAAGTTAGAAAGTTTACGCTTTTGTTTTTTTTTAATGTACAAAGATGATAAAATATATAAAAAGGACATTCTTTTTCTCAAAAAGTGATATAAAAAAAATTAACATAAGTGGTATTGCTGTGTCCATAAAAGTCTGAACTATTCTAATATAACATTATTTAGCGAGCACAGTGAACACCGAAGGATAAAAAGAAATTCACATAATTTCTGGTTTTTGGTATTCTCGCTTCCCCAAAAAAAATGTAATAAAAAGTGATCAAAAAGTTGCATGTACCCCAAAATGGTACCAATAAAAACTACAGCTCGCCCCACAAAAATAAGCCCTGACTCCGCTTTATTAGCAGAAAAATAAAAAAGTTATGGCTTTCAAAATATGGCAAAATGAAACAAATACTTTCTAACAAATAGATTTTTCTTTGTAAAAGTTGTACATCATGAAAAAAAACTATATAAATTTGTTATCGCCATAATTGTATTGACCCGCAGAGTAAAGTTAACAAGTAATTTTTACTGCAAGTGAACACAGTGAAAAGCAAACCCAAAAAACAATGGTGGAATCGCTGTTTTTTTCCCATCTTACCACACAAACAATTTTTTTTTTCAGTTTCCCAGTACATTATATTGTACATTAAATAGTACCATTAAAAACTACAACTCGTCCAACAAAAAAATAAGTCCTTATGTAGAAGGAAAGATAAAAACATTTTGGCTTTTGGAATGCAACAATGGAAAAACTAAATTACGAAAATTGGCTGTGGTTAATATGATTGCACCTATTATTACTGCAGGAGGTTTAGTGGGTTGCCTCCCAATTTTGTAATGGTACCTTGTATGACTATTTACAATATACAGTCATCAGATTAACTTTGAAAAGGGTTTTTCCGATCTTTAAAAACAGTGTACAGATGGTTACATGCAGTAAGATTAGTCACTTACTAATATGCTGTCTGTAGCTGAAATGCCTCTGTTAGTCAGTTTCACATGCAGTCACATGACCATGCTCCTGGTTTTTATCTCCTGCTTGTGTGATGTTCCATACACTGAACACATGGTTATTTCCCCTCCCTGTAGCATTAAACTACACATAACACATCTCCACTGTTGTTCCCTCTCCCTTGCCCTGTCTCTGGAGGGATTGTGTTTCACATGCTAGGAAGTAGATCATGCAAAGTATAGCTTCAAAGCAGCAGAGCTGTGTCTCAGTAGCAGACAGTGAGTAATTACAGCACTACCTTACAAATTGTATTAGGGGCCAGTAGGCATTATAGGTGATGTCTGTGAGCGGGGAGAGGAATCATGGAAACTGTAGCCCTTTACATGCTAATCATGCCCATAGAAAGCTCAAAACAAAGTTGCTTTAGAGAGATTGGCAAGAAAATAAAAATGAAAAATAACTATTTCTTAAAGGCTATGTAAACCTTTTTAAATTTTTACTTTTTGAGATACAGCTGCTCTGTATTCTCTATACAGAGCAGCCAGATCTAGCACTAAATCCGGTTCCCGTCAGGTCCGCAGGACTGATAGGTTCAGTGAAAGCGGATCCTGCGTGTCTATGAGAAGCAGGATCCACCTGTAATCTATCACATTTAAGTTCATAACTTAGATGTGATAGATTACAGGTGGATCCTACGTGTCAGAGACACGCCGGACCCGCTGACACTGAACACTTTAGGTCTGCGTGACTGATGGATTCAGGTCATAGAGAGCGATACAGCTGCTCTATATAGAGAATACAGAGCAGCTGTATCTCAAAAAGTCCAAATAAGTTTTAATAAAAATGAATTATAAAGTTGCACCAAGTACACTGATTGACCTTTTTATTAAAAAATTTAAAATTGCCTTTCAAATGTACATAGCCTTTAAAGAGGCTCTGTCACCACATTATAAGTGCTCTATATCTCTTATAGTGTGATAGGCACTGTAATGTTGATCACAGCAGTGGTTTTTATTTAGAAAAGGATCAATTTTGATGGCGTTATGACCTATTTGAGATTTATGCTAATGACTTTCTTAATAGACAACTTTGCGTGTTTTTACTTTTTGACCAAGTGGGTGTTGTAAAGAAGTGTATGACGCTGACCAATCAGTGTCATACACTTCTCTCCATTCATGTACTCACACACAGCGTGATCTCGCGAGATCATGCTGTGCTGTCACGTACTCACACATTAACGTTACTGAAGTGTCTTGAGAGTGAATAGACATCGCTTCCAGCCAGGACGCGATGTTTATTCACAATCCCGACACTTCAGTAACGTTTGTGTGGGATTTACAGCGAGATCTCGCAAGATCACGCTTGCTGTCATTAAGTACCTGTCACGAAGGGTCTGTGGACCCACTGGGCCGTACCGCATTGGCGGTAAGGCAGCTGGCCAACAGGGCGCAGGTGGATGTCTATAGTTCGTATAGGTACCTGTGGCAGCTCATACAGCAGCAGGGCAGGCTCGGCTAGAACTAGGTAGCAGGTAGACGTCAGGCGAGGTGAAGCAGATCAGACGTGGAATACAGCACGACACGACTTTGGCACAGCACAGTGCTCGACCAGGATGGTATGGAATGCAAGGAACAGGAACAGGAACTGGAACAGGTACAGGAACAGGAAACACAGTAGGACAAACTAGGAAACATCAACAAGGCTCAGGCATAGAAGTAGGGGGCTGGACCCCTCTTATAGTCCAGGATAATCACGGGTTCAAAGTTCAACGGAAGTCCGCTCGCGTCCACGCACCTCAGCCGGATCCTGTAGGGTGCGCGCGCATGCTCGTACCTGCTCTTAAAGGGGCAGTGCGCACGCACCCCATGGGATCCGGCTGAGGTGAGTGGACGCAAGCGCTGGCGTCTCCTGAGGAGGAGGCTGGGGCCAGCGCTTGCCAACTCGCGGCTGTCAGGGGGAGATAGGAGCTGACGGCCCGCAGCCACGGACATTACAGTCCCACACAAAGGTTACCGAAGTGTCGGGATTGTGAATAAACATCGCGTCCTGGCTGGAAGCGATGTCTACTCACTCTCAAGACACTTCAGTAACGTTAATGTGTGAGTAAGTGACAGCAAGCATGATCTCATGAGATCACGCTGTGTGTGAGTACATGAATGGAGAGAAGTGTATGACTCTGATTGGTCAGCGTCATACACTTCTTTACAACGCCCACTTGGTCAAAAAGTAAAAACACGCCCAGTTGTCTATTAAGAAAGTCATTAGCATAATTCTCAATTAGGTCATAACTCCATCAAAATTGATCTTTTTTCGAAATAAAAACCACTGCTGTGATCAACATTACAGCGCCTGTCACATTATGTAAGAGATAGGGCACTGATAATGTGTTGACAGATCCTCTTTAAAGAGGCTCTGTGACCAGTTTATAAGTGCCCTATCTCCTACCTAATCTAGTCACTGTAATGTAGATAACAACAGTTTGTTTTTTTCAGCCGTAAACACCCCGAAAAACGGCCAAAAATGCGGGGGCTGAATGCCTCCAAACATCTGATTTCAATGGGAAAAATGGCGTTCCGTTTTTTACGCGGCCGTTTTTAAAAAGAAGTGCATGTCACTTTTGAGATGTTTTTGGAACCGTTTTTCATTGACTCAATACAAAAACAGCTCCAAAAACGGCTGTAAAAAATGGCACAAAAAACCCAAGTTTCTTAAAAAACGGCTGAAAATCAAGGGCTGGTTTCGCTTGAAAACAGCTTCATATTTTCAGCTGTTTTTTGTAAAGCGTGTGAACATAGCCTTATCACTATTTTTAGTTTTATGCTAATTTCTTCTAAATGCTTTTTACTTTTTAGCAAGTGGGCATTGTAAAGAGAAGTGTATGACGCTGACCAATCAACCCCACTTGCTCAAAAGTAAAAAAAAAAAACGACCAGTTAGAAGAAATTAGCATCAAACGAAAAATAGTCATAACTCTGTCAAAAATTTGCATTTAAAAAAAAAACAAAAAAAACCTGTTGTTATCTACATTACAGCGACTATTAGATTAGGTAGAAGATAAGGCACTTATAAACTGGTGACAGAGCCTCCTTAACCCCTTCCCGACATTTGCCGTATGGATACGCCATGGAAAGCTAGTGCTTCCCGCATTTTGCCGTATCCATATGACAAATTGAAAGGGTTCCGGTGGCTGCAATGGCAGCCGTAGGCCTAATACTGGCCTCCCGGTCTGACTAGCACGGAAGTCTTCCAGGCCCGGGCCGGAGGCAGAGCCTGAAAGGCTCTTGTAGTGGACGGCAAGATTGCACCAGTTCAGGAGCTGAGCCGGCTTCATCAGCGGTGGATGTCAGCTGTATGTTACAGCTGACATCCACCTGTAATGGCAGGAACCGGAGCTAGCTCCGATTCCTGCCATTAACCCCTTAGATGCAGCGATCGCTTTCGATCGCTGCATCTTAGAGGTTGCTAGCAGGTCAGCAGCCCTGCAATGCAATCAGGGGTGCCAACTGCTGCTATGGCAACAGAAGGCCTAACAATGGCCTCCTGCTCTGCCATTACGGAAGCCGATTAGGCCCCGTCGTTAGGCGAAGCCTTTTCGGCTTGCTGTGAGTGAATCACTGACCGATCTAATACATTGCACTACATAGGTAGTGCAATGTATTAGAAAAAAAAATCAGACAGTTGGACCTTGAAGTCCAAGTAGTGGGATTTGAAAAAAAGTGTAAAAAAAAAAGGTATAAAAAAGTGTAAAATCACCCTTTTCCCTTATCAAGTCCTTTATTATTGAAAAAAAATAAAATAAACCATACATATTTGGTGTCGCCGCGACTGTAACGGCCTAAACTATAAAAATACAATGTTATTTATTCCACGTGGTGAATGGCGTAAAAAAAACCGTAAAAAACTATACCAGAATTTCTGTTTTTTGGTCACTTTGCCCTACAAATATTGGAATAAAAAGTGAACAAAAAGTCGCATGTATCCAAAAATGGTACCTATATAAACTATATCTCTTCTCGCAAAAAAACAAGCCCCGTCGACTAAAAAATGAAAACGTTATGGTTCTCACAACTTGGCGACAGAAAAAATGCATTCTTTTTACAAAAGTCATTTTATTGTGCAAAAAGTTGTAAAACATGAAAAAGTACTATAAATTAGGTATCGCCGGAATCGGACTGACCCGCAGAATAAAGTTAACGTGTTGTTTTTAACGCATGGTGAATGCTGTATAAAAAGAACAAAAAAAACTATGCCAGAATTGCAGTTTTTTGGTCACCTTGCCTCCCAAAAAATAGGATAAAAAGTGATCAAAATGTTGCATGTACCCCAAAATGGTGCCAATAAAAACTGTAGCTCGTCCCGCAAAAAAACAGCCCTCATACCACTACGTCTATAAAAAAATAAAATTAGTTAAGGCTCCAAAAAGCCAGGAAAGAAAAAACTATGCAGTTGTGCAGGCCCGAGGGGAAAATGTCTTCTGTTTCAAGAGGCAAATTATCAAGGCCCTAAAATGAGGGAACCAGGAAGAGGAGGGCCCAAACATATCTGCTGGAAGCGAGGGCACCCGTATTATACCGGGACAAAACTTCCCAGCAAAATTCCCCAAACTGCAAAGGTGCGGAGTGTGGACCAAAAGGGGGATAAAGAAGGACATTTATCAGTGTGACACTAGCCTGTGCAGAAAGGATTCTGTCACAGCGTAACACACATTTATGGATTATTTTACTGGTGCTTTTAACCCAATTATTATACCACCTGACTATGCCCCTGATGTACTCTGCCCAGCTTACATATGCCCCCACATTATAATCAGAAACACCAGCAATACTCAAACAAAACTACTACCAAGCAAATCCACGCTCCAAAAGCCAAATGGTGCTCCCTCCCCTCTGAACCCTACAGCGTGCCCAAACAGCAGTTTACTTCTACATATATGGCATCGCCATACCCGGGAGAACCCTTTTAACAATTTTTGGGGTGTGTCTCTCCAGTGGCATAAGCTGGGCACGACATATCTGCCACTGAAATAGCATATCTACTTTGCACCATCCGCAGCGCAATCATTTATGGAAAAGTCCTGTAGAGTGAAAATGCTCACTACACCCCTTAATAAATGCCTTGAGCTGTGCAGTTTCCAAAATGGGGTCACTTCTCAGGGGTTTCTTTTATTATTTCACATCAGAGCCTCTGCAATTGTGAACCAATACTTTGTAAATCACCAAATTAGGCCGCAATTTTACATGGTACACTTTCACTCCTGAGCCCTGTGAAATGTCCAGGCAAAAGATTAGGGCCACATGTAGGGTTTTTCTAAAACCGGGAAACACAGCATAATAATTAGAGAGCTGTCTTGTTATGGTGGCACCACATATTGACATATCTATGGAAAAAATCCCATTTTCACTCTGCAACATCGAGAGGACACTGATTTCTGCAAAACACCTGCAGGGTTAACATGCTCTCTACACCCCTAGGTGAATACCTTGAGGGGTGCAGTTTCCAAAATGTGGTCACTTCTGAGGGGTTTCCACTGTTTTGTTCCCACAGGGGCTTTGCAAATGCTACATAGCGACCAGAAACCAATCCAGCAAAATCTGCACTCCAAAAGCAAAATGGCGCACCTTCCCTTCTGAGCCCTGCCGTGTGCCCAAATAGCAGTTTATGACCACATATGGGGTATTGCCGTACTCAGGAGAAATTGCTTTACAAATGTTTGGTTCTTTTCTTCTTTTATTTGTTGAGAAAATGTAAAATTTTGAGCTAAAGCTACATCTTATTGAAGAAAAGGGATTGTTTTTATTTTCACTGCCCAATTCAAAATGCTCACTACACCCCTAGATGAATTCCCCAACGGGTGTAGTTTCCTAAATGGAGTCACTTTTTGGACGTTTTCATGGTTTTGTCCCCTCAACAAATGCAAATGTGACATGGCCTCTGCAAACCATTCCTGCTAAATGTGATCTCCAAAAGCCAAATAGCACTCTTTCCCTTCTAAGCCCTGCGGTGTATCCAAACAGCTGTTTATGACCACATGTGGCTATTATTTTACTTGGGAGAAATTGATTTACAAATTTTGTGGTGCTTTTTCCCCTTTAGTGGAAATGAAAAAAAATGTGCTAAACCTACATTTTCTTTGAAAAAATGTAGATTTTCATTTTCACGGTCTAATTTCAATAATTTCTGCAAAAAACCTGTGCAGTCAAAATGCTCACTATACCCCTAGATAATTTCCTCAATGGGTGTAATTTCTAAAATGGGGTCACCTGTGGGGGTTTCCACTGTTTTGTCCCCTCAGGGGCTTTGCAAATGTGACATGGCCTCCGTAAAGCATTCCTGCTAAATTTAAGATACAAAAGTCAAATGGCGCTCTTTCCCTTCTAAGCCCTGCCGTGTGTCCAAACAGCCGTTTATGACCACATGCGGGGTATTGTTTTACCCAGGAGAAATTGCTTTACAAATTTTGTGGTGGTTTTTCTCCTTTAGTCCTTGTGGAAATTAGAAAAAATTAGCTAAACCTACATTTTCTTTGAAAAAATTTTGATTTTAATTTTCACGGCATACTTCCAATAATTTTTGAAAAAAAACCTGTGGGGTTAAAATGCTCACTATACCTCTATATAATTTCCTCAATCGGTGTAGTTTCCAAAATGGGGTCACTTGTGGGGGGTTTCCACTGTTTTGTTCCCTCAGGGGCTTTGCAAATACGACATGGCCTCCGCAAACCATTCCTGCTAAATTTGAGCTCCAAAAGCTAAATGGCGCTCTTTCCATTCTAACCACTTGTGGTGTTTTTTCCCCTTTAGTCCTTGTGGAAATTAAAAATAATTAGCTAAACCTAAATTTTCTTAGAAAAAATGTAGATTTTAATTTTCACGGCCTACTTCCAATAATTTATGCAAAAAACCTGTGGGGTCAAAATGCTCACTATAGCCCTAGATAATTTCCTTGAGGTGTGTAGTTTCCCTTATGGGGTCACTTTTGGGGGATTTCCACTGTTTTGGCACCGCAAGTGCTCTTCAAGCCTGACATGGTGCTTAAAATATATTCTAATAAAAAGAAGGCCCCAAAATCCTTTAGGTGCTCCTTTGCTTCCGAGAGCCTGTTCTTCAGTACATTACCACACTAGGGCCACATGTGGTGTATTTCCTAAATCTGCAGAACCTGCGCAATAAATATTGAGTTGCATTTCTCTGGTAAAACTTTCTGTTACAAAAAAAATTGATTAAAAATTAATTCCTGCAAAAAAAAATGTCTAAAGGGTTAAGAAACTTTCTAAATGCTGTTTTGAATACTTTGAGGGGTGAAGTTTTTAAAATGGGCGACTTAATGGAGGTTTCTAATATATAAGGCCACTTCAAAGCCACTTCACAACTGAACAGGTCCCTGAAAAAATAGCCTTTTGAAATTTTCTTTAAAATGTGAGAAATTTCTAAATTTCTAAGCCTTGTAACGTCCTAGAAAAATAAAAGGATGTTAAAAAAAACTATGCCAAACTAATGTAGACATATGGGGGATGTTAATAAGCAACAATGTTGTGTGGTGTAACTGCCTGTCTTACAAGCAGATACATAAAAAAAAATGCAAACATTTTTGGTGTTTTTCACAATTAAATACTGAATGTATCGAGCACATTTTGCCAGTAACATAAAGTCCAATGTGTCAAGAGAAAACAATCTCAGAATCGCTTGGATAGGTAAAAGCATTCCGAAATTATTACCACATAAAGTGAAACATTTCAGATTTGAAAAATGAGGCTCTTACAGGAAGGTCA
Source organism: Rhinoderma darwinii (assembly GCF_050947455.1). Taxonomy (NCBI): domain Eukaryota; kingdom Metazoa; phylum Chordata; class Amphibia; order Anura; family Rhinodermatidae; genus Rhinoderma; species Rhinoderma darwinii. Next base: position 421,781,573 of record NC_134688.1, read on the forward strand.
AAAGTGGCCAAAGAGGGAAGGGGGTTAATGTAGCATCACCTAGTCTGCATTCAGACACAAACTGTATAGGTACTTTGCTGTGTTTTTGTTTGTTTGTTTTTTTGGAAGCTCAGAATACACCTTTTATATACAAATTTGCATATTTAGTTATCTGCATAACAAGCAAATTTATGGCATATACTGGGATTTTTTTTCTTGCATTGTTTTTTTAATGAATGTAGTGGGGAATGCATCTGTATATTAGTGATTGTAGGCTTCATTCTTTTTATATAGGCCTTGCAGGATTGCATTGAAGATCTTCTGCATCCCTTTCAAAATGACAAGATAGATCTTGTTGCTGGGATTGATGCCATGGGATTCATTCTAGGTAAACCTCAGACTATAAATAGGAAATATATAAATATTGTTTTTATTTTGCCAATATAATTTTAAAAAACTTGACAAGTAATTGCTAATGATAATACTACCGATTGCTAGAACGAGCACAGCTCTCAACTGGGTCTGTCACTCCCATAGAGTTGAATGGCCCCCTTGACCAGGTATGGTTCCCTGGAACCCATGGACTCTAATAATTAGCCTTAAAGGGGTTGTGTGGGAATACATTTTATTTCAATTTTAACTTAATTAGTCATATTTAATAACATTTCTAATATAGTGTCTGCTTACCTGTGCCAGCGTTCCCATGTTCTGATCTGCTGTCAAGTGACCGCACCTAAGGTAAATTTTTCATTTCCTGTGAGGTACCGTGTCTTTGCTCAGCCAGCACTTCTGGATGAGAAAGGCATGGCGCGTCATCAACTACATTTACAGGCAGTGGGCCGGGCGGATGTTTCATGAGCTCTTCAGAGCTCCGCCTCCTCTTGTCCCGCCGCCTGTAGATGTAGTTGATGACGCACAGCAGTCTTTACGCAGCAGGAAGTGCTGGCCGAGCAAAGACACGGAGCGTCATCAATCTTAGTACACGCCCCCTCCTTCTATCTCGTCGTCCACGCCTCCTCAGCCCTCTTCACACTCGTAGTTCCCGCACTGCCTGGCCGTCTTGTCTCTTTCCTAACATGCCCCATCCTCCTTTTATCTTGTCCTCCACGCTCCCTCCTCCTCCTCTATTGTCCTCCTATCGCTAATGGCCCTTTTTTAAAAATCTATAAGGCCCCATTTACACGACAGGGTTTCCCGGCCGTGTGACGGCCGTTCAAAAACGGCCATCACACGGCCACAGTAGGAACAATAGACCCCAAATGGGGCTATTCACATGACTGATTTTTTAACGGCTCGGGAAACCTGGCCGTCAAAAAAAGGGACATGCCCTATTTTTGGCCGTTTACCCAGCCACCCGGCTCCCATAGAAGTCTATGGGGCCGGGTAATACACGGCCATCACCGGAATGTGTCCCGAGTGATGGCCGTGTATTCCGTCGCTTGCGCTCTCTCTCCTCTTCCTCCTCACAGTGCAGAGTGCATGTGAGGAGGAGGAGGGTATTTTTTCTCCCTGTAGGAGTCGGAATCCCCAATCCCCGGCCGGGGATTGGGGATTCCGCTACGGGAGAAGTGGAGTGACTATACTGGAGTGACTACACTGTCCACATATGGACACAGCGACGTAACTCACTTCTGAAGCGGAATCCCCGACCCTGTGGCTGGGGATTCCTCTCCAGGAGAAGTTAGTGACTACACCGTCCATATATGGTCTTTGAAGTCAGTGACTTCTCCTGGAAGGGGGGGGCGGGGGTGCAACCTACAGGGGGCTGTGTGGCATTACCTACAGGGGACTGGGTGGCATTACATACAGGGGGGCTGGGTGGCATTACATACACGGGGCTGGGTGGCATTACATACAGGGGGCTGGGTGGCATTACCTGTAGGGAGCTGGGTGGAATTACCTGCAGGGGGCTGGGTGGCATTATATACAGGGGGCTGGGTGGCATTACATACAGGGGGCTGGGTGGCATTGCATACAGGGGGCTGGGTGGCATTACCTGCAGGTGGCTGGGTGGCATTACATACAGGGGGCTGGGTGGCATTACCTGCCGGGGGCTATTACATACAGGGGGCTGGGTGGCATTACCTGCAGGGGGCTGGGTGGCATTACCTGCAGGGGCTGGGTGGCATTGCATACAGTGGGCTGGGTGGCATTACCTGCAGGAGGCTGGGTGGCATTACCTGCAGGGGGCTGGGTAGCATTAAATACAGGGGGCTGTGTGGCATTACCTGCAGGGGGCTGTGTGGCATTACCTGCAGGGGGCTGGGTGGCATTACATACAGGGGGCTGGGTGGCATTACCTGCCGGGGGTTATTACATACAGGGTGCTGGGTGGCATTACCTGCAGGGGGCTGTGTGTCATTGCTTATAGGGGGCTGTGTGGCATTGCTGACAGGGGGGCTGTGTGGCATTACCTACAGGGGGCTGTGTGGCACTACCTACAAGGGGGGCTGTGTGGCACTACCTACAAGGGGGGCTGTGTGGCACTACCTACAAGAGGGGCTGTGTGGCACTACCTACAAGGGGGGCTGTGGCAGTATCTATAGAAGGTAGTGTGTAGCATTATCTACAGAGGGCAGTGTGTGGCAGAAAATTTACAAATGAAATTCATCAGTTTTTAAAACGGATGCAAAACGGTTAAAAACGGAAACACGGCCCGGAACGGAAACGGATGCAAAACGGCCGAGAAATACTGACCGGACTCGGTCATGTGAAAAGAGCCTAGGTAGTTGATGACACTACAGTTGTATCTCTACACAGTCAGAATTGCTGTCTTAGGCCTCATTCACACGACAGGGTCCGAGTGTCGGCCGATAAAAACGGCCGCTTTGGGCCATTTTGGGCCGTTTTTCCCGGCCGGTTTGCATCCGTTTTGCATCCGTTCCGATTCCGTTCCGGGCCTTGTTGCCGTTTTTAACGGCCGATTTTGACCGGTTTTGCATCCGTTGTTTCCCTGTCCATTTTAAAATCGGATTAATTTCATTTAAATTTGTTGCCACGCACAGCCCTCTGTAGATAATGCCACAGCCCCCTGGTAGGTAATGCCCCCCAGCCCCCTGCAGGTAATGCCACCCAGCGCCCTGCAGGTAATGCCACCCAGCCCCCTGTATGCAATGCCACCCAGCCCTATGCAGGTAATGCCACCCAGCAAATTGCCTCAAAAACGCCACAAACCAAAACGCAGTTGTGTATAGTGCATTTGATATTTTACTATAGACTTTAATGTAACATCTACCTGCACTTAAAACAGCATGAAAAAACGCTGCAAAAACGCCTTTACTATATTACAGATTAACAGCATCATTTAATCTAGGGATTTTGTTCTGCTTTCCTACGGCTGTATTTTTTTAAAGAATCCGCATTTCTAATCACACAGTTTTTTTATTGATAAAGTTTTGATAGAGCTTGTTGAACATGCAAAATCCATATTTTACAGCTATATTACATCTACATATGATCCATATTTTCAATATCACAGACAATATGGATGGCAAAGTTGAAGCAATTTTTTCTTATGAATTATAGGGCATATCTACATAGGTTGAAACTTAAGCAGGAGATTTCGAACTCTGTGTCAGAAAAACAGACCTTTGATTTCTATAAACTTCCTTAGATTACATAAAATTTAATTATCGGTACCTTCATGATCCCAAATGAACAGGAATATTAGCCATTAATTCCTAAACCACACTCAGGAATATTGGGTCTTACCCCCTAATGTGCCTATTTAAAGGTGTGTAATTTCTATAATGCTAGAAAATGAGTATAGGCGGAGGTTGTCTACACTGTGGGCACCAACATTCTTAGAAATCCCCTTCAAAATCCCGAGTTTGCTCCTAAAACTAAGCGCTTTAGTATTTATAGCTTATATGTTGTGGGATATTCTCCATGGTCCCAGATGTGTCAATAATTTCTGTAACCTTTTCTTCCCAAACAGGAGCTGCCATAGCCTCACATTTAGGAAAAGGGTTTTTAGCTATCAGGAAAGCTGGTCACCTATGTGTTAAGACATATAGCCAGTCATATGTTGACTACTCTGCGAAGGAAAAAAACATGGAGATCCGGACTGATGCCATTAAACCAGGTGAGTGATCATCAGGAGAATAAAGGCAGCTGTAAAGGATTTGCCAGACACAGCTTCTGTGTCGACGCCCGTGGGCAATCAGTCTGCACCTGCTCCCATGTCTGTGAGACTGACTCCATCTTCCACCACTCAGGATGGCAGGCTTAGGAGTGGGAGAGCCTATAACAGCCTGGCCAGACGGAGCTAGCTCCCGCCCACTGTCTATTTATACCTGCCTTTCCTGTTCCTCTTTTGCCTGTGATTCTTCTATGCTTGTTTCCTGGCTTGCTGCTGCTGCTTGTACTACTCATCCTCTGCTTGTTATTGACCTTGGCTTTCTGACCACTCTCCTGCTCAGCGTTTTGTACCTCGTTCTCTCCTGGTTTGACTCGGCTCGTTCACTACTCTTGTTAACTCACGGTGTCTCCGAGGGCAGCTGCCCCGTTTCCCTAGCTTCTGTGTACCCTTGTCTGTTTGTCTGTCTTGCACTTACTGAGCATAGGGACCGTCGCCCAGTTGTACCCCGTCGCTTAGGACGGGTCGTTGCAAGTAGGCAGGGACTGAGTGGCAGGTAGATTAGGGCTCACCTGTCTGTCTCCCTACCCTGTCATTACAGCAGCAGTACACATAGCTTGCTGTCACACTGAGATGGTCAGGTCGAGATCTTCTAACATGATATCACTCCATGCAACAACCAGCTTCTAATGAAGGAAAAGAAGAAACTGCATAGGGTGGTTGTGTTTCTAAGGCCACTTTTACACAGCATTATTGTGGTCAGTATTTGGAGTGGAACCTACAGAGGAACTCATTTTTTAATAGAAAGATTTGTACCTGTTCTGTTTTATGGACCCACTCCTGGTTTCGACTTACAAATACTGAAGCAAGATACTGCAAAGGATCCAACTAGTTCTCCAACATATCTACTTGTGAGCACTAGTCTCCTTATTTTGTAGCCTATAGAAACAGCTTTGAAACTAAGCATGAATCTTATAACAGTGACCAATGATCCCTTCTGAAACTTTCTGTTCACATAGACCGCAACGTAACATACTTTGACAGAAGCTGATCCACTTTCAGACTAAGAAGGCAACATTGTTAGGGGAATTAATGGTCCAGTTGGACAATCCCTTTTTTTTATTAGAAGACCCCTAAGAAATTAAGCTGATCACAAGGGGTCGGCTGCTTGGACCCCCGTGATCAGCTGTAATCTATGGGGGAAACCGGCAGTAACTGTTACATTTCCCAGCAGCGCCACTAGAAGGGAAATAAAGCATTACAAGGCCGTGTCCTCCAGAAAGAAAGACGTTCTTAGTAGCTGGTCCAGCTCACTGATGGATGTTTTTGGATGCCTTCTATTAACGAACTCAGAATGCCCTAATCTTGTATTTTCTAGATCAGACAACCTCTTAAAAATCTGTATTTTGAACATCTTAGGCCACTTTCACAGTATTTTGCATCAGTGTTGTTAAGCTAAAATTAGGAATGGGTCCAAAACACAGAAGAGGTGCAAATCTTTCCATTTTATTTTCTCTGTTTAGGTCCACTCCTGGTTTTGGCTTCCAAATACTGATGCAAAATACTCTCATTTGAAAGAGGCCTTAGAAGTATTTTATCTAGTGTGAGTTTAATATAAACTATATGTAACTCTGAATGGTTTTACAGATAATCCTAAATAGTAAAACTTATCTCCGAGACATGAAGTTTAGAAAATAGATGTTTCATGTCCAGGACATGTGTTTCTAGGTGTGAACATCTTGTTAGTGGATCAGTGGATTGAGACAGGAGGAACTATGAGAGCTGCTATTAAACTGGTGGAAGATCAAGGTGGGGTTATTGCAGGTAAGAACCAAAATGTGTAAGGGGCAAGGTTTTTGGGGGTATTTTTCTTGCAGAGGGTAAGGAGCTCGCATTAAACACATTTGTGCTTCAGTGCAAAAGTCCAGAAATATATCTGCTGTATATTTTATTTATTAGATGCTACAATAACCTATAATAGCAGTATAGGCAGGCTACTCAGTGATGGTATATAGAGGAAGGTGGGGGGAGGGAACATACACAAGTAAGGCTATGTTCACACCTGCATTGCGCCATTCCCTTGCTCTGCTCATCAGAGGAGCAGAACAAGGGAATAATGGAAGCAACAGTTCCGTCGGTTTTCCATCCGGTTGTCCGTGGTTTCCAGAGACAATAGCGCAGAATGCTGCGCTATTGTCTTTGGTAATCTTGGTCGGATCTGCGACGGGGGCCTCTAACGGAGCCTCCAATGCAGATGTGAACAAGGCCTTACTGGATTAATCATTGTATTTTATATTTTTAAAGTTTTGGTTGTTTTTTCTTATTGCTTCATATAGGGGTTGCTACAATATGTATTGAGGACAGTGATGGAGGCAAATGGGTGAGAGAAAACTACAAATGTTCTGACTGCGTTCCTGATGACATGAGGAGTCAGTTTAATGGACACTTCTTGGAAAGCTTTCAATACTACCATAGCCAGCAGGACAACTACTGACCTTCTCCTTGATACCTTGTAAAACCTTGTATTTGGGTTTGATCTATTAATTCAGGTGAATGCAGAGTAGAGAAAAAATGTCCACTTAGTAGTTCAATCTCTATTACAATAACTTCTTGTTTGTTATAGGCCTGAGTATCAGTAGTTACTATACCGCAGCGTTATAATGTGTAAACTGCGAAGTTACTGCTCCAGAAATTGTAATCTCGATCCGCATCGCACCGTGTCCTGTCTTAATTTCCAGCTGCTTTTCACAACAGTACAACATTGCAAGTAGGGTAAAGAAATGAGATTGGGCAAGTATTATTCCTTTATTTTATCACTGTTACAGAATTATAAAATGTGTAAAGTTTAATCGGTCTGGAAAATGGATTCTATTCACCTGCCTGATACTGTAATAAAGCAAAGACCTGTCAACCGGGTGTCAGTGTATATTTTGTGCAAACTGTATTTCTTTATCACTGGATAATATTCAAATTTTTCTTCAAATAAACAAATGTGGGTTTTCTTTTATGGGATCTGCAGACAATATAATGTATATGGTGGACTGGCAGACCCTTGGCTGAGAACTGCTATTGGGGGAAGCAAGGATCAAATAGTATAGATTTTTTTCTGGTTCTTTTGCGTATCTTTAAAATGTGGTGCCAAAAGTGTCTGTAAGGCACTTATCTCCACATGAATATAATTCACCCTTTAGACTAGTATTCTTACCACACCTCGGTGTACACCACCCAAAAGTTGAATTTAGCTAAAGAAGGGGAGGGAAAGGGTGCACCAGGGAGAAGCCGGTTATGCCAGTGAAAGATTCTTCTAGGCCAGGATCACACAGAGTTTTTGGCTCTGTTTTTTTTAGCGAGACACAGGAGTGGACACAATAGAAAGGAGAAGCATCAGTCTTTTCTTTATACCTTTCCTTCCTTTTGAATCCACTTTTGGCTTTGGCCCAAAAAAAACTGAGCCAAAAACTCCATCAAAACGGTGTGTGTGATCCTGGCCTTAACCTAAACCAGTCCGCTAGCTTGGTGGAGGCCCATTCTCCAGTTAGATCTCTGACGCAATGCCTAATGAGCAATATACAACTCACTAAATGTTCTTTACACAAGAAGAAAGGCATAGCACTGCACATTGCCCTGTAAGCACTGATTGGACGTTGTCAGTCTGTGTAGGGACACCCCCCAACTAGTGCCACCCAGTTGTCAATTTGTTTATATAATTTCTAGGAGGAATAACAGAGGAGCTGCACAATGTAGCGTTCTAAGAAAAGATGTTCTAAAATTGTTATTTCATGAGAAATACAGGTATTTACTAAAAGTTAGAAGAGGTGAGAGGTACTTTTTAAGGGGGTGCTGTACAGAAAAGTGCCTTCTCTAAAGAAAGCTGCCTTGGCGATCAGCTGTTATTGCAGAGAGAAGCTGTGGCCAGCCATATGTTTCCACTACAGAGGAAATGTATTATTACATGGCGGCCATTCAAATTAATGGCTAACCATATAATATATGAATGTGCCGTGGTCAACCAGAGCAGGCTCAGAGAATGGAGTCTCGGACTCCCTCAATGATGTCCATATGATGATTTTACATTTTTATATACTGTATATATTGCGACAACTGGATGAACCCAAATAACCAGACATAATACAGCAAAGCCAGTTTTTCATACTGAGAATGTAAAATGTTTATTTTAAAGCATAATCCTTTGTTGTTTCCATAAAAATATAATTGTTTTTACAAAAAGACATCTTATTGCAATTGTGCCCAACGATTTCATGTTTCAAAGACATGTTTTGCATTGCTTCTCTCTGTTAAATATCACAAAATATTGGTTTTAATCTACTTAAATGTGTGTATACACACAGGGTAAGGGTAAGTTCACACGGCTTATTTTCGTCTGTTTTCGGGCTGTAAACGGCCGAAAAACAGCCGATAAATCGGAAGCAGAACGCCTACAAACATCTGCCCATTGATTTCAATGGGAAAAACGGCGTTCTGTTCCAACGGGCCGTTTTTTTTTGCAGCCGTTTCGAAAAACGGCCGCATAAAAAAAACGGCCGTGAAAAAGAAGTGCATGTCACTTCTTGAGACGTTTTTGGACCCGTTTTTCATTGACTAGAAAAACAGCTCCAAAAACGCAGTGAAAAACGCGAGTTTGCTTAAAAAACGGCGGAAAATCAGGAGCTGTTTTCCCTTGAAAACAGCTCCGTATTTTCAGACGTTTTTGATTTTGTGTGTGCACATACCCTTAGGCTTCATGAACAACATTACTATGAAAAAGCACTTTTAAATTACAGTTTACTGCTGGCTTCTAACCAGGTTCACCAGTCCCAGAGAGAGCCTTGTTGAAACTGACCTCCAAAAGGAGGAACCATATGTACGACTGGCTATATTGGAATGTAATGTCATTGTTTGGAGGAACTGGGTGGGTGGGTGTGGGAAACCAAATGCAATCCTTTAAATAGGATTTGTCAGCTCTCCTGACATGTTGTTTTTGTTTTATTTTTTTTTAGTAAATACTTCATACAATAACTTACCTAGAATTTACCCAGAACTGTGTTGTGCAGGTCCTCTGTTACTACTCCTGGAAATGTATGAATTGGTAACTATACATTACCATTCCCCTCGTCAATAATGTGTCTCCACACAGTCTGACACTGTGAGCACTGACTGGACAGTATACAACTGTGTAGCGACACACATTATTGACAAGGGGAATGGTATTATTTAGTTGTCAGTATCCAGGAGGAATAAGACCAGCACTCTGAGTTCTAAGACAAAGTACTCCAGAAGTGTTATTTTATGGGGAATGGAAGCATTTACTAAAGCAGGTCTGGTAGGAGAGCAGGTAGGTCCTCTTTTATTCTCCCTTTTATCATAATAATTATCCATAAACTAAGAAAATATGGAAAATTTCAGCATATCATATTTTTTTACAAACTAAATCATCTTAGAAAATGAATAATAGCACTTTGCTCTGCAATGTACAACAGATCATCCTCTGGCAGCATGGAATTAAAATGTACCTGTGATATCCAACAATATTATAAGAGGGGCCCTGAATTACCTCCTAGAACAGAGCAGGGCACCAGGAGTTTACATTTATACGTAGTAATAACTTTCTTCTTCCATGTCTGTGCAACACTTTGGTTCTTTGCAGTGCAATGATTAGGTGAAGTCCAGTTTTTGGTCACTGACAACACTTAGACTTGTTTTTCTTTGTGCTTTGGTACAAGTTTCTGTCATTACTGCTAATTCCTAAAACAAATAGAGAATTGTCAAAAAAAAAAACTAACAGTTTCATCAGAGACATGACATATAATTAATTACTTGTCAGCATCATTTCTTTTCAGAGCTTGGTTAAGTCCTGGTAGACCCGTTATGTGAAGTGGAGGAGGAAAAATGGGGATTGTCGCGCTGCTTACAAAAATCTGAGGTTCTTGGAATTTTTATATAATAATACTTTATTTTGGTGCTGACAGTACGGTTAGTGTGAGCACCAAAATAAAGTATTATTATATAAAAATTCCAAGGATCTCGTATTTCTGCTAGAAGAACCGGCGACAACTCCCCATTTTTCCCCCTCCACATCACGTTTACTTGCCCAACAGCACAACACAAGTTGGTGAGAGTAATTCTTCACCCACCCAGCAAATCTTCAAATCCTGTGTTACCCTATGAAGCTCCATCTCTCGCTTTTATTTCCATGTATTTGGTAAAACCTGGTAGACCCTTTGTTACTTCAGGTCTCCATTTAAAATGAAGTAGTATTTGTCCAAATAGCCATAAATGGGTTTCTAATATATCAACAATTGCGGTTGTGATATAGATCAAAGGTACTCAACTTCTTCCTCATCTCATTTTTAGGACCAAAATGATGTGCTGAGTAATTGCTTAAAATATTTTTATAGGAATTTGGCCTCCATTTATCTCAAAATTCTCCTCATAAACATAGATTTAAATATAACATGCTGGCTGGCTTTCTGCAGCCGCCACTAGAGGAATCTTTAGAGATTACTGTATTGAACTTAATGATAAAACCTTATGTAGTAAGCCAAAATGTTATCTCTTCAATTTAGGTCTGTGCAGGGGATTTAGAGCTTTGTATCAGAATAACAAGGCTCCAACTGGTCCAAAAGTATATTAAAAAAATTACCAGCACCTCATTTTGAAACAGAAAAATGGTATTCAAAAGGTGGACATTTACGTTAATTGTGCCATTTTTCTGGAACCTTAAATATCAGAAATATATTATTTTGGAATCCTGGACATCCCATTGTTCTGGACCCCAAGTGTTGAAGCACATTGTTAAAGGGGTTGTCCCAAGATCAAAATTTATCTTCTATCCACAGGACTCGACTGTTTCTGTCAGCTCCATAGACATTAAATGGAGCGCCATGGCGCATGCTCGTCCTCCGGTCCACTCAAGCTCCCACACACTGTGATTAAGCAGGGAGGAGAAACTGGGGGGTTCGGGATGCCAGTTCTAGTGATCAGTGGGCTCCCCTCTTGTAGATAGGTGTTAGGCTATGTTCACACGGGGTATTTCGCCGAGTTTTTTGACGCGGAAACCGCGTCGCAAAACTCTGCAAAAACGGCCCGAGAACGCCTCCCATTGATTTCAATGGGAGGCGTCGGTGTCTTTTTCCCGCGAGCAGTAAAACTGCCTCGCGGGAAAAAGAAGCGACATTCCCTATCTTTGGGCGCTTCCGCCTCTGACCTCCCATTGACTTCAATGGGAGGCAGGAGAAAGCGTATTTCTCGCTGTTTTATGCCCGCGGCGCTCAATGGCCGCGGGCGAAAAACGGCGCGAAAATCGGCGTGCAGGGAGAGGAATATCTGCCTCAAAGTTCCAAACGGAATTTTGAGGCAGATATTCCTCCCCCAAAATACTCCGTGTGAACATAGCCTTAATCTTTGGACGACTCCATTGTACCATTGATTAAGAATACCAAGTCTTAGTGTTCCTAACATACAAATATGTTCATATGAAAGATATGTAGCTGTTAAAACGCTAAGTAAAATTACAGAACTCTGTAATTACTATGTAATGTTGATCACATCTTTTTTTAGACACATTGGCCTGGAATTTCAGACGTAATTGCTCGTACTCGCGTTTTGCGAGGCGTCAATTACGGACATAATTTGGAGCTGTTCTTCATTGATTTCAATGAAAAACGGCTCCAATTACGTCCCAAGAAGTGTCCTGCACTTCTTTGACGAGGCTGTTATTTTACGCGCCGTCTTTTGACAGCGACGAGTAAAATTACAGCTCGTCGGCACAGTACATCGGAGACCCATTGAAATGAATGGGCAGATTTTTGCCGACGTATTGGAGCCGTGTTTTCAGGCGTAAATCGAGGCATAAAACGCCTCGTTTACGCCTGAAAATAGGTCGTGTGAACCCAGCCTTAGGGTAAATACTCTGCCCATGAAATAGATGATGAAAGTGTTAATGAATAACAGTTTGTGTAATACCTAACTAAAATTTGCTATATCTAGAAGAATATTTGGCTTTCAAAATGAAAATGCTCTACCCGTAATAATAGATTACAGAAAACCTCCTCATTAAAGGTGGCCCGTCATTTTTTAGATACAAACAAAACAAAACACTTTTTAACCCCTTCCCCCTGCTGGCATTCTGGGCCCTAATGTCCAAGCCATTTTTTAGATTTTTCCATTGTCACATTCGAAGAGCTGTAACTTTTTTATTTTTGCGTCGGCATAGCTGTATAAGGTCTTGTTTTTTGCGGGACGACTTGCAGTTTTTATTGGTACCATTTGAGAGTAGATGCGACTTTTTGATCACTTTCTATCACATTTTTTTTAAGTCAGGATTAACAGAAAACAGCAATTTTTCCATTGTTTTTTATTTTATTTTTTACGGCGTTCACAGTGCGGGTTAAATAATGTAACAGCTTTATAGTCGGGGTCGTTACGGACGCGGCGATACCAAATATGTGTAACTTTTTTGCTTTATTGTAGTTTTTTTTAATAGTAAAGCATTTTGTAAGGGGAAAAGCTGGGTTTTTCATATTTTTTTTTTCACTTTTTTTTAAAATTAACTTTATTAAACTTTTTTTACTTTTTTACTAGTCCCACTAGGGGACTTCACTATCCTCCGATCGCTATTATAATACACTGCAATACTTTTGTATTGCAGTGTATTACTGCCTGTCCGTTTAAAACGGACAGGCATCTGCTAGGTCATGCCTGCGGCATGATCTAGCAGGCATTCGCTGCAGGCAGACCTGGGGGTCTTTATTAGACCCCCGGCTGCCATAGAAGACACAGACACTCGGCGATTTTATCGCCGGGTGTCAGTGAGATGAGAGGGAGCTCCCTCCCTCTCTCCAAAACCACTCAGATGCGGTGCTCGCTATTGTGCACCGCATCTGAAGGGTTAAACAGGTGAGATCGATACTAATATCGATCTCACCCGGCAGAGCAGGGACGCCCCCAGCCCTCAGCTGCTTCTGGCAGCTGAGAGCAGGGAGATTTCACGGCTCCCTGCTCTGTTTACTTTATTCTACAGCAGCGACGTAGTTTGGCGGCGCTCTAGAATAAAGCCCACTAATGACCGCCGTAAAAAGCCGTATCGGCGGTCATTAAGGGGTTAAATCACAGCAGATGCTGAGGGAGGAACAGATTGTCATCCATGTAGAATCCAATTACTTAGATGTCAACATTTAGGCGTTATGCACACGGCTGTATGGCAGCACACACAGTTCCTACTGCGCCATACTGCGGAGCCATAAGCACTCTGTATGCCGCCATATTGTGCTCCGTATAAAGTCGTATTGCAAAATGAATTTCCCGTGAAACAACTAAATATGGCATGATTTTTTTCAGTTGGGTTTATAAGGTATCTGACAAAGAATACCCTGTATGAAATCAGAGGCATATCGAGGTACAGTAAGGTCCCATAGACTGCTATGGGCACTGTAATACAGCTCTGTACAAGTCAAGGGTTGTATAGAGCTGTAATCCGGCCTGAAGACACTGATGAAACGTCAACAACTACCCTTAGATAAAGTATAAGCCATGAATCTGCTTTTCAATGTATGATGAGGTGAGCACCAGCTGAATATTTATACTTACTCACTACATCACCTATCCTTCGAGCATTAGTTTTCTCCAACTCAGCTAGTACACTGGACTCAAATGTTAGGGAAGCCACTCGGAAAAAGAATTCCTTCACGTTTTCTCCTGAAAGAACAAAAAATGTCTTTAGATAAATTATAATTTAGCAGATTCTTCAGTAAAAAATTTTTTGAAGTAATGTTAGCAAAATAAGGCGGACGTTACCATCTATGTAATTAAGGATGAGTTCATATGCAGTTTTCCAACTGATTGCAGTGTGCTAGACTCCTTCCCCAAGCCGAGTCCTCATATTAACAACGATGTGTGTTAATGTGTGTGTGTGTGTTGTATGTATGCATGTTTGTGTGTTTGTATGTTACTTGTATGTGAGTGGGCACCCATTCCACAGTTCTGTATAAAGAGATGAATGTACAATTGCCACCACTGTGATTTTCAGCAGGTGTAATTCCTCTGAAGCTGACCAAAGATACAATAATAATTTTCTTGTGCTGCTCCCTTTAGAGCACGGCTTCTCAATTTTTTTTCTACTGGAGTCACAAAACCCAGAACTTATTGATGTCTGGGTCTCACCACTGGTCGTAGTCCATGCCAAAATTTTCTCAAATTACCTAAATTTATCTTAAAATGTGTCTCCTAAATCCAGAACATCACAATAAGCACAAAAAGAATCAGTTATGTTGCTAAACCAAAGATTGGCGCAGTCAGAGAAAGGCCTGTGCAGAATATAATCACTTCTGTCAAAGCTACCTAGCTTCACTTTAACCAAAATCTGGGGGACCCCTTACCAGTGATGCCCGTCCCATGGTTTGAGTAGCACAGCTCCAGAGCAAACTCTAACACAATGCTTCTGAAATTGTCAGTTGCCCCCAGTTGTTGGCGAGGCACGGCTAGGTTGACAGTTTTGAGAGAAGTTATCATATGCTGCACAGGCCTTTTGCTAAGTGGACCAATCTCCGGTTTAGCGACATAACTGCCTGTTTTTTTGTGCTTATTTTAATGTTATTCTGGGTTCAGTAGATAAATGAAAAATACATTTTTAAATGTTGGCATAGACCATGCTCTGACGGGTTTGACTGCAGTAGAAAAAGGTTTAGTAATGATATAGAGGATGATGTATGCCTAATCCTTAGTCAAATTATTAACTTCCTGTGGATGATCATGAGTCACATAATCTTTCCCAATGTAAATTATTAACAATCTGAATGGTAAAATGCACCTTGTGCTAGATTTAGCATTTTGTTTACCACATGAAGTGCAAGTTTTCAGAAATCACATTTCCCAAAAAGATCCTGAATTGGGCTAGGTTCACATGCTGCAGAACTAGCCTGTAAATATTTGCTACAAAATTTGCTGCATGTGTTAAATGTTTGTAGATGGAGCAAGTGAAGACGCAATTGTAGTTTTCATAATGGTTTATTTGTAACATACTATATAACACTTTCTGGCTGGGCAGCTTTCTGAGGCTGAGCACCTCTGCGGGCAATGGTGGTAGCGAACCACTACCCAACGCCTATACAAAGGCGGGAGCTATGACCTCAAAAACTGGGCATGCTGCAAGTCCTTGATGAGTACGGCCAAACCACCATGGATCCTCACCACTAACTTTTGTGGGTACTGGTCTTGTCCTCAATAGATTAACCCATCAAGTTTGGGAGCACCACACAATTCACCTCACGGTATAAAGGTATTATAGCAGCGGGAAAATGCTACTCCTTGGTTATAGGTTAGAGTCCAAGACCTTGTACCGTCTATTTAAATCAGACCCAGGCAGGATATTACACTTACACAAATTAACAGCAGGAACATAATATACATCTGTGCATGAGTAACACAGTAAAATTCTTCTTCAAAAACACCCCTCAACAATACACAATAGTTTGCTCATATGCCCCTCATTTTACCTTTTGGTATTCTCTCAATGGCAAGATTAAGGACCCTGAACCCTCCTCAATAATTAAATCACCTGATTCTCTGTTGATCTGGACACAACAGTAGAGATGGGTGGACTATCCTGCCCCTAGATTCAGTGGCTAACTATTAGGGTATGTTCACACGCAGTGACCAGAAACGTCTGAAAATACGGAGCAGGCGAAATCAGCCTGATTTTCAGACGTTTTTTTAACAACTCGCGTTTTTCACTGCGTTTTTTACGGCCGTTTTTGGAGCTGTTTTTCAATGGAGTCAATGAAAAACGGCTCCAAAAACGTCCCAAGAAGTGTCCTGCACTTCTTTTGGTGAGCCGTCATTTTATGCGCCGTATTTTGACAGAATAAAAACTCGTAGGAACAGAACATCGTAATTCCCATTGAAAGCAATGGGCAGATGTTTGTAGGCGTATTAGGGGCATTTTTTCAGGCATAATTCGAGGCGTAAAACGCCAGACTTACGTCTGAAACCACTGCGTGTGAACGTACCCTCACCCTATGAGGCAGATCTCTGTGGCGTTAGAATAAAATTTTTCTGTTCCGTCAATAGGAGCAGACAAATGGAATTCAAGCTGTGATGGATCCGGCACATCATGGACACCAACGACGCCCGACGGAACCCATTGACTGGTTCTGTTGTGGTGTCGTTTTGACAGAAAGCATAGCATGGCATGCTGCGCTATACTTCCAGTAAAGTATGACAGAATCTGCAACGGAGGCTCCTGCTGGAGCCTCTAACGCAGATGTGAACAGGCCCTTCACCAGTTGCTTTACTCTTCTCAATGTAGCACTGAGCCTCTGCTCGATGCCACCTCCCATCCACTCCTGTTTCTGCTTTCTTCCTCCTTTTCTCAGACTGCCTCCACAACATCCTATTAGACGCTGTTGCAGCCGCTCCCTCTCCTGCCCCACTGCATGGCGGACATACGCCCGCCTCGCAGTGACAAAGATGCTAACTTAGCAGTAATGGTGATGCCCTTGCCGCAGAGGACAGGAAATTTCTAGCTTTGGTCGCTACCCATTGCCACCAATAAATAACATACAAGCTGGGGAAGGTGCACTCACCTACACTTCCTCCTTACATGTTTTGTTTGTTTTGCTGCAGATTTTGCCGCAGAATTCACATTTTGCATTTCAATATGTTAATTCCGCAGCTAGGACATGCTGAGGATTTGAACATCCACAGCACGCAACCAATCTACTATGACTTTTTTACACAGCATATAAATGGGTGTTTGTAAAACCCCATTTACTTGAATTGAACTGTGTTTTGTTGCAAATTTTCAGTGTTAATTCTGCAACAAAAATCCACAACTAATACTCAATGGGACAGATTTACTAAGACTGACAGTCTTAGGGTACGTTCACACGTACAATAAAAAAAACGGCTGAAAATTACGGAGCTGTTTTCAAAGGACAACAGCCTCTGATTTCCGGACGATTTTATTAGCTGAATATGGATTTCAAGCGTTTTTTTGAGGCATTTTTCATAGTATCAATGGAAAAACAGCTCCAAAAATTCCTCAAGAGGTGACATACTCCTTTTTACGCAGCGTCTTTTTATTTGCCGTTTTTTAAAACAGCGGCGTAAAAATATGCCTCGTATCTCCCATTGATTTCAATGGGAAGCTGTTTGAAAGCGTTTTGCTAGTGTTTTTAAAGGCGCATTTCAGGCGTTTATGCTCCAAAATACGCTTGACAACACTGCGTGTGAATATACCCTCAATATGAAGCTTACAAGTGACTTGCGGCTAATTTACAAAAAGGCACATGCCTCTTAGTAAATTTGTTGCATCTTATAATGACCGTGCGTCAGGAAGGCAAATCTACGATCGCTACAAGCTTGCGTAGATTTTCCCTATAATTTATATTCGATTCAGAATTATAGTGAGTGTGTTGGGCCCTGTAGCTCCTTCTTATTAGTGCCCACGCCTTCTGCCTACCCCTGCGTACTTTTGCTAATGTGCCTGTTAACCTAGTAAATGCATCACAAATCCCATTTTTTTCTTGTGCAAATTGCATCTTTTGATACATTTGCGACTTCTCTACGCCAGAAAACTGGCATAGAACATTTGATAAATTCCCCTCAATGTGTGAACCCAGGGTCCAATTACAATCCAACAGGTGATGGATTACAGCAATAATTGTTAATAAAAATTAACAATCCACTGTTTTATCAGACAGAACATTCACCTGATCTGCTTAAAAAGTTTTTCTCTGCCAATCTCCATTATCACTGTAATAAAATGTTGAAAGCAGAGTTCCCCTTTAATAACATACTCTGTGTGTAAATGGTCAGCCCAAACTCACCACACTAATATTGATCTGTTTGGGGGCCAAACTTTAAAGTGTAACCCTGGCCTTATATTGGTCTACATTAAAAATCACATGTATCAATAACGTCTCTATACGATGGTCTTAACATAATACACCTGGCAGTATATACATACCTGTTAATGAGGACATTGACCAGTATTCCGCCTGCATTTCTTTAGCCACCTTCAAGGCGTCTTGTTCCATGAGAGCATACTGAGAGGGTGACTGCAGGGAGGAAAACAAGCATCAAACGTTACATCTCAGTCAGAATCAAAAATATGAACATAAAAGCTATGCTCGTGCTAAGTTGATAATTCTCTTAAGAAACATCCCCACTTTAAACGACTGGTAGAGAATATCTAAAGGCAGATTCCCATATAATATCTACGATTAGTTTTTTTGCACGGGGGGGGGGGGGGGGGGTGGCAGAAACACTTCTATCATCAGCTACCACTGATACTTAGACAGGTTCCTGTCACACAGGTATAATGTAGAAGAATATAGTGCAGCCTCCCTGTCGGTATACTTATGGTTTCTAAGCTTATTTAGGAGAATATAGAGAGAATGATAATACCAGTGTCCCCCAGCATGCAGAAATGGTATGGTCTTCAGCTGGTCATGTAATGCTGTGCTGACGCATCATGGGATTGATAGCAAGGCAGAAAGGAAGAGAAAGCTGGGGAAATCTAAGAATCAAGATGGAGGCTTTTTCAAAGCACAGACAAGGCAGCAGTTCAAAAAGTAAGCACAGAATACATAAAATAAGTGTAGAGTGTGGTATACAGTCCGGTGGGAATGCAGACATGGAAAATTGTGTTTCCGCCGGGGGTCTTCTTTAAATCATCTTTTTATTACTTTGATGGGAAGTTGAATGGCTGGGGAGAGGCTGAATGGTATAACTAACCCAGAAATACCAGAAAAAGATCTGCCCTTACTTTATATCACATATGTCTAGATGAAAGAACCTCCACACGTATTTACATACATAATCTCTATTTTATGTTAAGTAAATCACTATTTCTCTATAATCTCTATTTTATGTTTCTCCTCTAATCTGTATGACCATCTCTGTTTACATCTGCACTATGAATTCACATGATGGACACCAACGGCACCCAACTTTAGTGGGGTCCATTGGGTTTCCGTCATGGTGTCCATAATTTTACCGGAAAAAAATAGTGCAGCATGCTGTGCTGTTTTGACCTGGCATTTTTTATAGAATCTGCGACGGAGGCTCCAAGCCTCCAATGCAGATGTCAACCCAGCCTTAAAGCTGTTGTTTTATACTATAGAATATAAGTATTTCTTAAAATCTTACTACAGAGGTGGAAAGCAGTATATTTAAATATGTTAGTAATTCTAGAACAAGGAGGTTCACATGGTCTCGGGAAAGCTGAATAGTAACATCACACATCAAAATGAGTCAAAATGAGTCATGATGAGAAATTATTTTACTTTAAATGTAAAACCGTGATGCAGGAAATTCAGTATCCTATTGGTTCAAAATTTTTTAAATCTTGGGATTCCTAACGCCTGAATGCAAATCCCTACATTCCGCTAATTCTGATTTTAATTGGTCATCACCACAAATCAAATATCTGGGGATCAAACTGAGTAATAACTGCAAGGATTTATTCTCCATTAACTTCACTCCACTTTTATCTACCTTCCCTGATATGCTTTGTAAACTAGACTTGCCCTATTTGTCTTGGTTCGGTAGGAAAAATCTGGTTATGTCATATGTAGTACCTAAACGCACTTATCTATTGCAGAATCTGCCTATCCCTATACCTAGATCATACTTTCTAAATATGAACAAGCTATTCTCACATTTATTTGGAAGGGGAAGAGAGCTTGTATCTCATGATCTATATTGTCTCACCAAAAACCTCATGGAGGCATTGGGTTACCTGATCCAGAATTGTATTACCATGCTATCCACCTCGCCCGAGTTATAGATTGGATACATGCTCCACGACGCAGGCTATGGGTAGCTTTTGAAAATGATATGTCCAAAGTCCCTCTCTAAACCCTCATTTTGCTTGATAAAACCCATCTTTCCTATGATGCTCGCTTTAACCCTTTAACTGGAGCAACGTTTTCTGTATGGAAAAGATTCCTAAACGGACAAGATATGCAGTCTTTGCCCTCACCGCTGATACAGCTCAGAGACATAATTGGAGCAGCGCCTACAGCTTTACGTGATAGCATCACTGAGACTGATCCCCGATACCCCTAAATCGACTCCTAGATGAAAATGTCTGTCTAGTTGCTCACTCCACTTTATTATCTACCTTGGACATTCCGAACAGCCACATTCCCCTGATAGCGTATGTCAAAACCGCTGTTCTGTCGTGATGCAGGTCCCCCTCCTTTCACAGACCCATCCGTTGGTTTGAAGGCCTGTTGTCTCAGAGCTAAACCCCACTCAAGCCAATTTCTATGCTCTATAAAGGACTGTCCACACCCGACCGCTCTCACCCACCCATACTTTATAAGACTGTGGGAACGTGATCTGGGGAAAAAATTATCTGAAGTTGAGATATTCAGGATCATGATTGCTCCCCATAAAGTGTCTAGATGCATTAAAATTCAGGAGAATGGCTATAAGATAATGTCTCGGTGGTATAAAACACCTGATAAAACTAGTATGTTTTCCTCTACTCATTCTGATATCTGCTGGAGATGTAGGGGGAGAGAGGCACTTTCTTTCATATATATTGCTCCTGCAGCGCGATAGCGTGGTGGTGGGATGAAATTTTTAAACGTTGTAATGACATTTGCAAGAGCTCCATCCCAACATCCCCTGAAATGGCCTTGCTCTCTATTCCCTCCTCCCCTTCCCAGACAACCCCTTCTGCATTATTTAAGCTGTTATTGGTCGCTGCCCGCCTACTTGTCCCTCTCAACTGGCTTTCGGATTCGATTCCCTCTTTAAACCATTGGATAGCTAAAGTAGACCAAATATATAGATTTGAAGAGATGTCCCATTGGGATTCCCGCTCAAGTAAAGCCTTCCTTAAGATCTGGCACCCTTGGAGGGTCTTACGGAAATTAGCTTGAGGGGAGTTGCGGTTAGGGTTATATGCTAATACTCATGATATTCCTGATACTGATTTACTGATTTATTGTTCCATGTCTCTATGGTTGTTTATTATTCGTTTCCTCAATATTATACTGTTAATATCCACTTTATACTCACCTTCCAGAACCGGATGATTGTCGATTATATGTTTAATTCGGGTGCTGGCGTTCTCTTGGGAGTGTCACTGCTCACATGTTTACCTATGTATGCCAGTAGATCTTTTCTACCTTGTACTATGTCACAGAATTTTGATGAAGAAATGTAGTATTTTTTTATGAATATGTTTTTATGTACGATATGTTCCTGATAAGGCTTACTTTTATTTATCCCCTTTCAATTCTTTATTCTTTCTTTTTAATTGGCAAAGTGTTTGATATGAAGTGTAATATTGTTCGCTTTGTCTGTTTTTTCCTTATATGTTCGTAAACAAAAATCTAATAAAAAACTTTATAAGTAATAAAAAAAGTAATAAAAAAAAATCTTGTGATTCCTGAACCTTGATATAAAAAATCCTGAAATGTGTCAGAATTTTCTGAAATTCAGGTCAGGTTTTGATGATTGCCTTAAAATAACATATTCATTTTTCTATATATGTAACTACCATAGGTATTTTACAAATGTGAAACCCTCAGAACATGTCCCAGGGTTCCTTAAGGACTGATTTGAGAAATGCCACACTAAAGATTTGCTGACATTACTTACAGTGAGATCTTTCTTGGACCCAACTAGGAATAACAGCGCAGATGAAGGGTCATTTTCCTTCAGAGCATCTTGAAGCCACTGCCTGTCAGTAAAGTAAAATTTGGTATAAACAATTCCAAAGAAGCAGTCTTATATGTTACATATGTCGCCAGACAGCAGTGACGTACAGACCAGTGAGAATTCACTTACTTAGTATGTTCTAATGATGAAATATCTGTCAGATCAAAAGCTATAACTATGGCTGAAAAAAATAAAATCTGATGTTAGCATATGGTTAAGAAGAAATAATCTTTTGAATATTGGTAATAAATCAATTGGTCATATTTACTAATGCTGTACCGCCTAGTAGTATGTCGTTATTTAATAACAGTGTGGCGTGTACAGTATGCCTTAAGACAGCGCACGTAAATTGAGAATCACAGCGTAGTAACTGCTTGTACTAGGAAAATAGCGGAAAACTTTTGTAAATAACTTGCAAACAGTATAACCCCCCAAAAAAGCCAGAAAACTAGAGTAATTGCATTAATAAATTTGCCCCAATGTCTTCCCACTGTGAACACAATGATTCCCGTACATCCTTCCAGGGAACAATAATGTGGTAATTCTGCTCCTGTGTACTGATAGGACCAATGGGATTTTTAACTACATGAATAGGTTAATCAGAACAAATGCCGTCTATCCCCTCCCACCATGTATTTTTTCTTCTGTGCTGTGGACTGGAACAGACAGTGTTTTTGTGTGTGGCGGTATATGTATTTTATTGGGAGCCCATTCTACTAGGGCAGTTTCCACCTTGGGTAGAATAGAGTTTAATCTCTTTGTATCTGATCTTTCGTGCAGGTTCTTGGAGCTCACATCACATTTTTATATTATTATAGGTTGTTTTTTTGGGATTCAGAGAAGATGGCCGTATGGCAGTCTTTTCTGGCTTTCGTTGTACAAGAAGGCCCTCCATATGGGATTACCTCTTGTTAAATTCCCATAATAGTGCTATGAGTAGAATATATGGAAAGCATTGATTTCTAATGTTCATCTGTTTTCCCTTAGTCCTAAAAGCAACGCACACTACCTAGTTAGTCAGATTATTTTTAATAAACACACAAACATACAAAAGTATAAGTTAGGCCCCTTACACACTGCGTTTTTTCCTTCTGTGGGAGGTATATGTCGGGAGGACCTCCGACGGAAGGCTGTGACGTATTCCACTGTATAGACATACAGTGGGATACGTCACCCGAACTGCCCGGGCACAGCGCTACCTGAAGCGCAGTGCCTGGGGAAGCTCCTGCAATCACACTCCATATAGGGACAGTGAAGTTAGGAGTTTTGCAATGCCAGAGTTCAACGACCATAGTGTCGGAAGCACATGGCTATCTCTATATCCCCTGCGAGCGCAAGAACTTTAAAGCAGCCTACTATTCAATCATTGTTAAAAAAAAAAAGGTATCCTGATTTATACCAGCCCCACGGAGGCCAAAAAGTCACTCTTTTGGTCTCTGTCAGGCTAATGTAGCCCTATGGACACATGTAAACACTTGTATGTTTTCCGAACGTAGACGTTAAAAGTAGGTCTAAACGCGGTGTAAAGGGGCCTTATATAACAAAGCAGTCAGTTAATAAACATAGTGATAAACATACCCTGTGCCCCTCTGTAGTACGTGGAAGCAATACATTTAAACCTTTCTTGTCCGGCTGTATCCCATCTAGTTATAAAAAATAAAATAAAACAATTAAAAAGTGAAAACTATATATGTAGAGAATGAAAATCTACCTTTTTATATATTTTTTGTATACTTTTATAACCCTCACTGCATTCCATAACAGTCATTGGTGCTGTGGGCTGTTGAGGTGAGGACAGTCTGTAACAATATTTTCTGAGGGATGAATATTTGCAGTGAAATCAATTTTCCACCTTGGAAAAAATTCCCATTGCTAAAAATAGTTTACAATATATGCCCAGAGTAGGGGCATGATCGAACATGAGTTATGTATAGAGCTGGCCTAGCATCAGAACTGAAAATGATCTGCTAAGACATTTTCTAACCCAATGACAGTTATTGATACAATTGATAGGAAACCCCTATTTTGGAGAAATACAGAAATTTTACAGTATTTTGCCACAATTTTTCCTCACTTATTAGGATATGGGTCTGATTAAAGTATTCCTCTAACAGGTTACTGTACTTACAGTTGCAAGCTAAAAGGAACTCCCAGCATCTCAAACCTCTCCATCTCAAAGTCCACCCCAATTGTCGCCTTATAGTTTTTATCAAAGGCATCTTTGCAAAACCTTAAAAAAAAAACAAAAAAAAAAAAAACATCAGTAATCTTAAGAACTTTCCCGCAGCGAGGCAGGGATTCCTTGGGTCTTAGATAACTATGACGATAGGGGCCCGGCTCCCTGCAGTGTGTTTGGTCCGGGAAATACTGCCAACATACGGTCCGTATATATCACGGACCCAACACACTCGTGTGAATCCGTCCTTATACAGTCTTCTAAAACGTGCTTGTTTTACATGTAAATGTGATAGAGATATTAGGCTATATATATCACGGAAGCAAATACTGTTATTAAATACATTTTAACTGAATAAGAAAACATGGATATTAATAACAATAAATAAAATAATTACATTTATTATGACTTTACAAAGGGCTGTGAAGTATAGTGGGCACGGAATAAAAAATAAACCAGCTAGTGGGCACGGAATGAAAAATAAACCAGCTACCCATTTTTTTGGGCTATGTTCACACGTAGCGTAATATATGTGATTTTTTTTTTGGTACAGAATTCCCCAAAACAAAAAACTGCAACACTGCACAGTACAATGCAAGTGAATGGGGTTTTAAAATATGAATTTAAAAATTCATTTAAAAATCCGTAGGATGCTCTATATGTGGCGGATTAGCCATAGACTTTGCCGTACAGAAAAATGCCACTGCATGTAGACTTAGCTGTATATGACAATAAGGATTCTGCTCTGCAGGTATAAGCTTTTGTAGGTTGATAACCTTAAAACAATGGTTTACCGATGGACAGTTACTGCTGGAGACCAGTAAAAAACACCACCTAAGACCTTGTTGAAGGATTTCTAGACTTGCTCTAGCTACTTTTGAGGAGCAAAGCATGTGAATCATCTTACCTATTTATCATACACGTTTTGCCCACTGAAAGGTCTCCGACCACAATAACTTTGGAAATCTTAAATCTGCTGGTAAATAAGAGAAATGTAAATACAAAAAAATCTATGTGAATAACGATACATTAAAAAATGAAATGATAAAAATGTGTCATGAGTCAAAGGAGACGGACACAGCACAGGTCAATATAATGGGACTACTCTGGTAATGGCACTATACGTAGTGTTTACAAACAGTGGTAATTAGCATTAGTATAGCGGTCACAGTCTTTAGTTGGTACAAAGCTTGGCAGTTTCAAATGGTGGCACACAGCTTGGTGATTACAGTCTGTTATGGGCACTTAGCTTGGCAGTTGCAATCACCGGTGAGCACTTAAAGGGTAACTAAACGGTCGACAAACTTCTGACATGTCATAGTGACATATCAGAAGTTTTGATTGGTGGGGGTCCAAGAACTGAGACTCCCACCAATCGCTAAAACGAAGCAGAAGAAGCACTCATGTGAGCACTAAGCTGCTTTGTTTCTGTTCAGCTTTTTCCGGAAGTCAATGTAACAGAGTATGGGCTCAATAGAAAGTCTATGAGCCCATACTCTGATACATCGGCTTTCCGGAAAAAGCCAATCAGAAACTAAGAGTCTGAGCGCTCACACAAGCGCTTCTGCTACTTAGTTTTAGCGATTGGTAGGGGTCTCGGTGCTCGGACCCCCACCAATCAAAACTTCTGACGTCATTATGACATGTCAGAAGTTTGTCAAACGTTTATTTACCCTTTAACTTGGCGATCACCGTTTCTGGTCTTTGGTCACAATCGCAGGCAGGAGAAACTACACTCCCTCATCGTTTCTCAGTACAGCAAGATACAAACTGGAAGAGGTCCGTGACTACTTGCAGGATCACTCTCCCCGGTGGACCCAACTCATACAGCAGCGCGCTTAGGGTCAAGACGGTGGAATCGGTCTGGAACTGCTCAGAAGGACACACAGGGTTTACCTTTGCAGCGACGAACACTGGCAGTACCCAATTCTTCTCACAGACCCCCTCAGGCTTTCAGCCACTGTGTCAATACCGTGCGCTTCTAGTCTCGCCCCTGACAGTCTCTCGCTGTACACTCTCCAATATACACTCAACACTTGGAAACGCGCCAAAAACACCTCCAATATAATCTAGCGCCACCCTACTGCATTCACAGACATAACCAGATACCTTGCTAGCCCATCATGCCCTCTTGAAAACAATGTAAACACAACAACATGGGACAGTGTCTGGGAATAAAATCAGGCTTGCAACATTTTGGTATAAAGCATGACACAAGTTTGTGCAGTTAACTTCACTGAGGTATCAAATCTTCACGTTCACTCCTGGCCGGACTTCTCCGAACAATAAATGGGTATACCTGGGTTCCACTGGTTTCTGCCAGTTCTGAGCTAATGGCATGGCTGGACAGCTTCCCATTTCGAAGGGAAGTAAGCATGATTTGTCTTTGATCTGTTGCACTAAGTTTCCTTGGCCGACCACTGCGGCTACAGCCCTCAAAGTTGCCCATTTGTTTGTGCTTCTTCAAAAGAGCTTGAACAGCACAGACCTTTCTGATGCCTTGTGTCTTGTTGCTGTGCCCAGTTTTGTCATGGTGGACTTGTGACGTGAAACTGTCTTCCACGAGCTCACCTTTGTAGCAGAGTTTGGCTGTTCCTCACCCAGTTTTAACAATCCTACACAGCAGTTTCTGTTAGAATTAATGACTGTGTTTCAACCTACATATGAAAATAATAATCACTATCACCTGTTTGGTATAATTGGTTAATCATACACCTGACTGTAATCCTACAAAATCCATGACTTTATGCAAGTGTACCTAGAAGAATTGATGCTATTTTGAAGGCAAAGAGTGGTCACACCAAATATTGATTTGATTTTGATTTCTCTTCTGTTCAATCACTTTGCATTTTGTTAATTGATAACAAAAAACTATTAACACTTCTATTTTTGAAAACACTCTTACTTTGCACCTTTTTTCCCACAACTGCCTAAAACTTTTGCACAGTACTGTATTATATATATATTAATTGTAACTAAATAATTTAAAAAGTGTTTCCCCTTCGATCCTTGTAAATTTGTGTTGTATGTTGTGCAATGTTAAATACTTTTGTGTCAAAAAATACAAACGTATAGTAGGTATGATACCTTTATTGGCTAACCATAAAAATTATAAATGCAAGCTTACAGAGCACAAAGGCCCCTTCTTCAGGCAAGTTTACAAATGAATGACTTAGAAAAAAGCACAACATTTAAGATGTTGCACAAAGACAATTACTACAATATATGCAATATAGTACCTACTATACTTTTGTCTTTTTTGAAACAAAAATGTTTAACATTGCATATTGTTTCTGGCTAACACGGTACTACACTATTTTTTACTGTTGTATGTTGTAAATCCTAACAACCATTTAATCAAAACTATTGAAATACAAAAAGTATTTCCCCATGAGACAAAAGCAATACTAGGAAATGTAGGTCCAACTGCTGAGTGACAACAAAGATTGCCAAAATGACAGCTCCTATAAGGCCTCATGCACACGACCGTAGCCATGTGCACAGCCGTGATTTTCAGGTCGGAATAAGACATGTCCGTTCCTTCTGCTGTCCAGGCTCCTGGACCATGCGCGGACCGTGGAAACCACGGTCGTGAGCATGGGCCCATAGAAATGAATGGGGCCGCAATACACCCGCAGCCGCAAAAGCACGTTCGTGTGCATGGGGCCTAAGGGTTGTCAAACATCTTTTCTTATCACTGTATAACTAAGCAGCTCTAGGCTGTAACGGGAGCCATATTGGTTGTAACCCAGCTTTCTGGAAACAGATATAACTGAGAAACACCACTACATTTTTAGCAATAGCAGAATTTTTTTAAAAGGTTAGAAAATGTACATTTGTGTAATTTACATGACAAAAAGATATACAATGTATGTAACTAAATGAGTACAGTCATATGTCTTATGTTGGCTTTAAAGACCTGTGTAATAATTTGACACTTGTCCTTGATGAGTTTGTATACTACTCTTTAAATACTGAATATACTGCATTTATTATTAGTAGTAACTATGTGGCCACTCTATAGGAACTGCTTGGCATTTAACTGG
Source organism: Rhinoderma darwinii (assembly GCF_050947455.1). Classification (NCBI taxonomy): domain Eukaryota; kingdom Metazoa; phylum Chordata; class Amphibia; order Anura; family Rhinodermatidae; genus Rhinoderma; species Rhinoderma darwinii. The sequence goes on from NC_134688.1 coordinate 421,809,528, forward strand.
TTAAGTATACTGCTAGTGACTGGAAGCAAATCCGATCCAAAGGTAGCATCAAGTAGGCTGTAACTATAGTATAGATGATACTATTATGCTCATGCAATAACAAAAAATACTCTGAACGTCAGGAAAAATATATGCAACACGCAGCACGCCCAGAAGGAAGATAATTGGCAGAGTCAGGGTGGAATGGAATGAACTCGGAGGAATGGGAATGTTCTTGTGAGCAGACCATAAACCAAGCCTTGTAACTGACCTCTACAAGGAGGAAAGAAACGTCACACTTATATTAGTTACCACATAAACATCAGCTTCATAGCTTGAGCCCTGAAGAAACAGTATACACATCTACTGAAAGACACTATACAAACTACATAAAGAACATGAGCTGTTCAGCCGACTAAAATAAAACTAAACTAATACCTGGAAATATAAGCTCTGAGTTGTCCTCTTGTGTGAAGTCTATTAATATTGTGTTCAGCCGTTTTAAAATGGTTTTCTGCACGAGTAGTAGATACTGGGTGACAACCACTAACGGCAGCCATTACAGCACCATTAAAGGTTATCACTCAGTTTGGTACAGACTGCACGCAAAGCACTCTGTGTGCCACTGCATGGTGCCTCCATCTGACATCATTATTACTTCAAGGGGGAGAAAAACTGAGTAAGGTTATGTTCACACGTAGAGTCAAAAACGTCTCAAAATACGGAGCTGTTTTCAAGGGAAACCAGCCCCTGATTTTCAGACGTTTTTTGAGCAACTCACGTTTTTCGCGGCCATTTTCACGGCCTTTTCGCAGCGTTTTTTACGGCCGTTTATGGAGCTGTTTTCATTGGAGTCTATGAGAAAATGGCTCCAAAAACGTCCCAAGAAGTGTCCTGCACTTCTTTTGACGAGGCTGTAATTTTACGAGCTGTCTTTTGACAGCGACGCGTAAAATGACAGCTCGTCGGCACAGTACATCGGCAAACCCATTGAAATGAATGGGCAGATGTTTGCCGACGTATTGGAGGCGATTTTTCAGACGTACTTCGAGGCGTAAAACGCCTCCAATACGTCTGAAAATAGGTCGTGTGAACCCAGCCTAATACAGCATGTGTTGGAGCATGGCACAAAGGTTTATTTTGTGCATTCACATTAAAAAAAAAACCTTCCATATGACTCCATATAGAATTACAGGCACATGGAGATACAGTATAAGCCTATGGCTGGCTATGGGCATTGTGTGTATCACTGATCTGTGCAACACAGATCCGTAACACAGCCATGTGCATGAGGCCTAAATTTGTTACCAATCTCTTTGCTCCTTCCCTTCTACTATCTGTGTAAGGCCTGGTATACACATGGTTTTTTGTGGCGTGTGAAAACGTATGTCAAAAGCAGTTGCAGTTTGAAGTATTTTTAGTGACGGTTTTTAAATCATGTCTCTTAGGAATGAGCTTTTTTTTTTCAGGCATTTTTGAAGGTATATTAAAAAGCCTATGAGGAAAAACACCTGAAATAAACATCGTAACTATAGATTTCAAAATTTTGATAAAAACACCACTAACCCCAAAAACGATACTAAAATGTCACAAAGAAAAACATTGGGTGTAGACATACATTTCTCTATTTTGCTATAAACTCCCCACAAATATCTGCCCACAGTGTTCTACTTCCCCCCAAAAAGACATTTAAAAAAAAACACTAAACCCTGTGCATGAAAGCGCCCTAAGGTCAGGTTCCCACGTAATGATAAAAACGCTGGGGAATTTCCGCAACGGAATTCTGTGCAGAAATTCTGCAGCATTTACATTAGCAGCCAAGTAAATGAGATTTAGAAAATCTCATGCAAACGCTGCTGAAAAAAACTCAGAAAAGTTGTGCGGAAAGTGTTCTGAGGTGCAACTTTCAATTCTGCAGAATGTCAACTTATGCTGCAGGTTCTGTGCGGAGATGTTGCATGTTTGGCCTATAGACTTCAATGGGGAGTATAAACTCTGCAACAGATTTGTTTTGTTTCGGTTTTTACAGCATTTACAAAAGTGGAAACTCAGTAAAAACTGCTGAAAATCCGCATGTGCGCGTATACTTTGCTATAATCAATGTTTAACACTAAGGCTGGGTTCACACGTGGCGGAATTTCACTTGAATTCCGCTGCGGACACTCCGCAGCGTTAATCCGCAGCGGAGCCGTTTCTCCATTGACTTCCACTTTAATTTAGAAGTGTTCGTTTAGACGATGCGTAAAATTCCGCTGCGGAGCATAGGCTGCGGAGCGGAATTTGGTGTCCGCAGCATGCTCTGTCTGTTGCGGAGCAGTGGCGGACTGGTTGCGGACTCATGGCGGAATTTCTCCATTGACTTCAATGGAGATTCTAAATTCCGCAATGAAGTCCGCAGCTGTCATGCACATGTTATGTGTGCTGCGGATGCGTCTTGCTTTTTTGCCATGACATTTCTTCATTCTGGCTGGACCTATGTATTTCTAGGTCTACAGCCAGACTGAGGAAGTCAATGGGGCTCCCGGAATTACGGGAGCGTTGCTAGGAGACGTCAGTAAATAGTCACTGTCCAGGGTGCTGAAAGAGTTAAGCGATCGGCAGTAACTGTTTCTGCACCCTGGACAGTGACTACCGATCCCAATATACAGCAACCTGTCAAAAAAATAGAAGTTCATACTTACCGAGAACTCCCTGCTTCTGTCTCCAGTCCGGCTTCCCAGAATGACGTTTCAGTCTTAGTGACGGCTGCAGCCAATCATAGGCTGCAGCGGTCACATGGACTGCCGCGTCATCCAGGGAGGTCGGGCTGGATGCCGAAAGAGGGACGCGTCACCAAGACAACGGCCGGTAAGTATGAAATTTGTTTACCTTCACTAGGGAAAGTGCTGTCCCTTCTCTCTATCCTGCACTGATAATAGAGAGAAGGTAAGCACTTTTACCGCAGTCCGCAGCAGCTAGTCCGCATCAATTTACTGCACATTTTGGGCAGATCCGCAGCCGTAATCCGCAACCCGGATTAGGTGCGGCATTGATGCGGACAGTTGCGGAGGAATTCCGCCACGTGGGGGCATGCCCTAAATCTACAGGTAAAACTGCAGTGGAAAAATCCACAGCGATTCCGCAGCAATATGCGCACTACTTGGTGCAGATTTCTGTCACATATTTACCAGCGTTTTTTTGAGAATCTGCTGCAGATTTTCTGTTGCAGAAAATCTGCAGCGTATCGTGTGTGTGGGAAGATACCCTCAAATATATATTTACATGCTACATTTTTGTGTGTAATCTGATTTGTTTATAACATTTCTAAGCACTTAAAAAGGCATAAAAAACTTTTTACTACCTCTATAAATTATAACTTTTAATGGCAGCTAACTAATAAATAGCAAAACAAAAATGTGTATATTAATGAAATACTATTGAAGGGTGAATTAAAAACACTTCAAGTACTGTGTAGTAGAGTTATTTAAAAACTGGTGACGTGTACCCCCATACATAGTGGATGTGGGGGAGCAGTTTGTTGCTAATGTTTATGGAGTAATTAATGGTGGTGTTAATGGAAGCACTCTAGCTGCCATCATGGGTTGGGGGCATTAGGCTGGGTTCATACGAGCATGTTACGTCCGTAATGGACGGAACGTATTTCGGCCGCAAGTCCCGGACCGAACACACTGCAGGGAGCCGGGCTCCTAGCATCATAGTTATGTACGATGCTAGGAGTCCCTGCCTCGCTGCAGGACAACTGTCCCGTACTGTAATCATGTTTTCAGTACGGGACAGTAGTTCCACGGAGAGGCAGGGACTCCTAGCATCGTACATAACTATGATGCTAGGAGCCCGGCTCCCTGCAGTGTGTTCGGTCCGGGACTTGCGGCCGAAATACGTTCCGTCCATCACGGACGTAACGTGCTCGTGTGAACCCAGCCTTACTTAGGAGCAGGGCTTAAATACAAAAGATAATTTCCACATCTCAGGCTGAACTGCAAGTGTGAATAAAAATAAAGAAAAAGAGATATATCCTACTAGGCTCAAGTCATACAGTACGTTCTTGTACATGCATTAAACAAGTGATATACAATTTTTTTGCCCCCATGTGTAGGCTGTACGGCCTTGATGTCCAGCAGAAGGCAGCTGGAAAGGGTACAGTGCTTTTTAATGAACAGGCAGGGGTACTCGTGTATACTGAGCGCTCTAGAGAACAGAGGAACAGTTATGATTCTCTTCAGAAATTTGGGTTATTCAGCTGAATCAATATATGTTCTATTTAGACTTTGCTTACCCCACAGTCCCAGTTCGCTGCTGCTTGCAGGCGCTGATGACTTTGGAATGAAAGGAGTCTCTGGTGTGAAGACATGCCTCTTTTTTGAAACACTAAAAAAAAAAAAGGAACACACAAGTCAATTAAATTACTATATAAGTATAATAGTATAATATAAGTAAAGATTATTAATTACAGAGCGACATTTACATTTCTCTCCAAGGGTATGTCCATTTATTTATAAGTCATTAAATATGCACAATACTTACCTGCAATTTTCTGCCATTTCTTTAGTGCTGGCTGCTTGGCAGAATGTTTTATTCTACTCCATTAGGGCACACCTATGATCAGTTGCCGCAACTTAGCAATCTAATGGGGTCTGAGGTTGTTTAAAATGCCTTATACTGTAGCTCTACACAGGGAAGTAGCTAGGGGTGGCAGGCGGGGCATGTGACCCGGGCGCAACTAGGAGAGATGGTACGGGGGCACCGGGCCTGGCCAAGATACAATTGAGGAGAGGAACAGTCCCGGATTCAGCAGGGCAGTCCCGGATTCCGGCCGGGGTATGTCCCACTGTCAACTGTATCTGCGTCCTCAGGATGCATGGGGGTAGCTATGGGGGCATTATGCTGTATGGGGGAATTTGTTTGGGCATTATACTGCATTGGAGAATCTGTGTGGGCTTTATACTGTATGGGGGCATCTGTGTGGTCTTTATACTGTATGGGTGAATCTATGGGGGCATTATACTGTATGGTGGCAGCTATTTGGCATTATACTGTATGGTGGCAGCTATTTGGCATTATACTGTGTGGGGGCAGCTATTTGGCATTATACTGTGTGGTAGGCACTATAGGAGCATGATACTGTGTGGGTGCATCTATGGGGGCATTATACTGTATGGTGGCAGCTATTTGGCATTATACTGTATGGTGGCAGCTATTTGGCATTATATTGTGTGGGGGCAGCTATTTGGCATTATACTGTGTGGTAGGCACTATAGTAGCATGATACTGTGTGGGTTGAACCGGTGTGTATGGGCGGGGATTGGGTGGGATTAGAGGTGTGGCTTAAAAGAAAAAACTTCTACACACTCCGCATCGGTTGTCCCTCTGTAGTACTTGGAAGTTGGGAGGTATGGAGGAATCCCCGGCCATCGATGCCGACGCTCTTCCCGGGGATTCCACTCCTGGAGAAGCACCTGACGTGCTATCCATATATGGACAGTGACGTCGGGGGCTCCTCTAGGGAGCCCCAATGGTAATGTCTACAGGAGGGTGTGTGTTGCACTATCTACAAGAGGAGGCTGTTCATTATCTCACCATATAATCTCATAAGCCTCAGTTATACAATCTGTGTTAGTCAGGCACTGACCACTTTCATTTATTTTCTTTACTTTATTGTTATGTTAACTCCCTTATATAACTATATCGCTTGTAAAATGTACAAATTGTTTTATGCTCAAGTTACATTAAAAAAAAGGTGAAAATAAAAAGCAGTTGGAGGTTGGAGTCAGCCATTTACAGATGGGGTATCCAGTGTACAGACTCCAGAATAAAGAAAGAAAGCAGAGTATTTACCATCAACCAATAGACTTTATCACAGTGAGTGGTATGTGTACTGTGCCCCTCTGTGTCTCCCTCAAATAAACACGCTGTTTTAACTGTTAAACTATTTTCTGCGTCCGTCTGGACTATTTCACCCACAACGGCGATACCAAACACCCGATATCACCACAGGTGCCATACTGAATCTTTACCCCGGGTGCTGTAGAACCTAGCTATGCTTCTACATATTCAGATTGGCTGTGGTGCATAAGTAGCAGCCAACCCAACCACAAGCTCACCAGGATGTCAGTGTATGGAGAGATATAGTATGTTTATTCTAGTGAGCATGGAAGGATTATAAATTATAAGCAACTAAACCATTACTAAGAAAAAGATTTTAAGGAAACAAACATACATATTCTGACGGAAATAAACTTCATTGAAGTGCAATCCTGAAGATCTCCTGAGATCACTGGTTTTCAATTTGGTCCCTAAGAGCAGATATGGGGAGCCACAGCTACACGAACAATACATTTTAGGTATACAGTGAAACCTCTACAAAATACCTCCTCTTTTAGAAGACCACGCACCTATCCAGACCAGATTTCCTGTTACAGATTTCATATGCATAATGGCCATCTTCTTTGAGGACCACCCTTCCAGTAGACCATATTTCAATGCAATATTGGATGATTGTCTCTAAGGAGTTTCGCTGTACTTACCTAAAAGTACTGAAAAACATATGACAAACCTTTAGTTTGTTATGTGCTAAGTTAAAATACCTTTATGCCACCTGAAGATCCCTATTTTGCTGCCATATGGTGCTCTGTAATAAAGTGTCCATAATACAGTGTCTGGTGCAGCATACAACAATTTTTTTCTTTCTGTCGGACTCATACAAAATTTCACAGACAAAAATTTCTTTATGTCTCCATATGAAATAGAAGAAATATTGAGGTACAGCTGGGCCCCAGAGAAGTCTACGGGTGCCATATTACAGCTACATGCAACTTGGAGGTTGTAAGGAGCCGCAATGGGAATACAGACTGGGAAGCTGTGGAACTACAACATCCCATCCCTTCTGACTACAGACAGTCCATAGTTGGAAGCCCATTAGCCAGCTAATCGGGGATGGGCATCTGAAGGATCACTGCTTTTTTAAATCGGAAAGACTCACAGTCTGTAAATTCTCTCCATGAGATGTGGGCTGAGATGTTGGTGTTGTCTGAGCTCCAAGCATGAGTTCTGCAGCTGAGATAAGCTGTACTGTAATTTCCTGTCTGGCATCACTTATTAGACAGTTTATTTTCTTGCTCATCCTACTCGAATAGACATGAAAACGTGAAGGCACATGCTCAACATTGGGACCACACAGGGTGAAATCGCTGGAGGTTCAGCAAGGAGAGAGGGTGTCACGTTACACAGCGGTGTGTTGGAAAAGAGACTGGAAATAAAGATCTCACACATAAGTGTATAACTTTCCAACAATACAACTGACGTGTCCTATTTTGTTTTATGCAAACACTTTAGCAAAAGCTACATGTTATCTCTGTTATTATGTGGCATGTATAACACAAATTATCATTCCCGTGCATGGTATGCTCTCCCCGTACAGTGGCAAATGGAGAATTTTTAATGGGTGCTTTCCATGATGGAGAAGGCATGTTCTTCCTCTCCACCATGCACATATTTTACATGAACTACATCACACATCCCAAATTTCACCTGCTGTACTGAAATTGACTTGGTCATTTTGTGCAATATGAATAAAATATTTGGCACTAATTAAAAAAAAAAATATTAGGAATTTTTCAGCCTTTCTTATACATATGTTGCATGGTCAATACATATGGGCTCCATTTTAACAAACATCCAGAAGTGAATTTTTAATACATGTCCTCTAATGTATTCTTGTCCTTATTTTTTTTTTAGTAGTGGAGGAATAATATGGATTTTATAGGCTCTGGTTTTCAGCCAACTGTGCCTGTCCTATCCAAATATTCCACTATGGCCTACTATTTGTCACATACATAGTAAACTACCATTACATCTCTCCAGTTTTTAGATACTTTGCTAAAAAAAATTAGGAAATTGTATTATCATAATTCCGTAATATATTACTGCGTGCTAGCAATCCAAACACAGAACGGTCCTGTAGCAAGATACCTGCTGTAACGTCCGTGGTCGCTGACCACAAACTCCTCCCATCCGGTCGACGCCCTTCTCTCCAGAGATGTCTGTACATGCGGCCGTTCTGTTCCGCAGTGACCACCAGGGTGTGCTCGCGAGCTCAGCCCAGCCTTAAGGAGCCAGAGTGCACACATGTGTGAGATTAAGCTGATTGCTCCCAGATCACCCTGGACTATAAAAAGGGCTCTGCCCCTCCCTGCATTGCCTGAGAGTTGTTGTCGTTACCTAAATTTGTCTCTGCAAATGGTCCCCTAAGTGTCTCCAGTTCCGTTCCTGCTACCTGCAACCTGTATCCCGTGTTATCCTGGTCCAAGTGCCGTATTCAGTTGGAGTCGTGCTGCACTGAGTACTACGCCTGTCCTGCTTCACCACGCCTGGTGCCTGCCTACTACCTAGTCCCATCTGAGCCTGTCTTGCTACCGTCTGAAGCTACCACAGGTACACCTATACGAACTATAGACTTTGACCTGTGTCCTGTTGGCCAGCTGCCATAACGTTAAGGCGGTATGGCCCAGTGGGTGTTAGGGATCTGCCAGGTACTTCATCTAGGTATACTCCTGGGATTAATCAATCCACACCTGAGGCCAGACCTGTTCGACTGACACCATCTCCCACCAACCAGGGTGGCAGGCTCAGGAGTGGGAGAGCCTATCGCGGCCTGGTCTGTCGGAGTTAGCTCCGCCCCCTGTCCTTTATTACCTGCCCTGTTCTCTCCCTCAGTGCTTGTAATTCTTTTGGATTCCTCGCCCCACTGCTGCTTGCTCCAGCCTGCTTCTGCCGTGCTTCTGCCTTTCTGCAGTTCTGCTTGACCTGCCTTGCTTTGCCCCTGGCTTGCTTCTGTCTCCTTGCCCGCTTGGGTGTACTCACTTCGTCCTGGTCCTGACTGTCCGTTCGCCGCTCCGTTTCCTCGTGGCGTTCCGTGGCTACTGCCCCTTCCCTTGCATGTTCCCTGTTTGTTTTCCTGTGCACTTAGACAGCGTAGGGACCGCCGCCCAGTTGTACCTCGTCGCCTAGGGCGGGTCGTTGCAAGTAGGCAGGGACAGGGCGGTGGGTAGATTAGGGCTCACTTTCCCTTCACCTCCCTCCGGCCATTACATAATTACAAGCCCTTACCTAGTCTACCATTTCTCCTACGCTGACGCTATCATGGACCCCCTTGAGACCCTGGCCCAGCAGATGCAGGGCCTCTCCCTACAGGTCCAGGCCCTGGCCCAAAGGGTCAATCAGGGTGACGCTGCTTTAGTAGTACCCCTCACCTCACCTCTAGAACCCGACCTCAAGTTACCTGACCGGTTCTCAGGGGACCGTAAGACGTTTCTCTCCTTCCGGGAGAGTTGCAGACTATATTTCCGCCTAAAGCCCCACTCCTCAGGTTCCGAGAACCAGCGGGTGGGTATCATCATATCCCGACTCCAGGAAGGGCCCCAAGAGTGGGCCTTCTCCTTGGCTCCTGACGCCCCTGAACTTTCCTCTGTTGATCGTTTTTTCTCTGCCCTCGGACTCATTTACGACGAGACTGACAGGACTGCCTTAGCCGAGAGTCAGCTGGTGACCTTACGTCAGGGTAGGAGACCGGTTGAGGAATACTGTTCTGATTTTAGGAAGTGGTGCGTAGCTTCTCAGTGGAACGATCCGGCCCTAAGGTGCCAGTTTAGGTTAGGATTATCTGACGCCCTGAAGGATCTGCTGGTTAGCTACCCCTCGTCTGACTCCCTTGACCAGGTTATGGCCCTAGCAGTACGACTTGACCGACGTCTCAGGGAACGTCAGCTAGAACGCTTCAGTGTGCTCCCCTCTGACTTTTCTGCGATCCCCCCCGAGGTCCCGTCTCCTCGCCCCTCCACGGAGGACTCGGAGGTACCTATGCAACTCGGGGCCTCCATGTCCCCTCGACAACGTAGGGAGTTTCGCAGAATGAATGGTCTCTGCTTCTACTGTGGGGACGACAAGCATCTACTGAACACCTGTCCCAGGCGCAAGAATAAGAAGCCGGAAAACTTCCGCGCCTAAGTGATCATCGGGGAGGTCACTTGGGCGCACAGGTATTTCCCGTTAATGTGAAACGCAATAAAATTTTGCTTCCCTTTCAGGTCTCGTTTGCTGGCCGGGCTGCCACGGGCAGTGCTTTCGTGGATTCAGGGTCATCTGCTAATATCATGTCTGCGGAATTTGCTATGTCTCTAAAGATGCCTTGTATTGATTTACCTTATCCTATCCCTGTAGTAGGAATCGACTCAACTCCCCTTGCTAATGGTTATTTTACTCAGCATACTCCTGTTTTTGAACTCCTTGTGGGCTCCATGCATTTGGAGCAGTGCTCTGTACTGGTGATGCAGGGATTATCGTCTGATCTGGTTTTAGGCCTTCCCTGGTTGCAGTTGCATAATCCCACGTTTGATTGGAATACTGGGGATCTCACCAAATGGGGTAATGAATGTCTTATGTCATGTCTTTCTGTTAACTCTATTTCTCCCCGGGAGGAGGTAAACACGCTTCCTGAGTTTGTTCAGGACTTCGCCGATGTGTTTTCTAAGGAGGCCTCCGAGGTGTTGCCCCCCCATAGAGATTACGATTGCGCTATCGATTTGGTGCCTGGTGCCAAGCTTCCTAAGGGTAGGATATTTAATCTTTCATGTCCTGAACGTGAAGCCATGAGGGTGTATATCCAAGAATGCCTGGCCAAGGGTTTCATTCGCCCCTCGACTTCTCCTGTAGGTGCTGGCTTCTTCTTCGTGGGGAAGAAGGATGGTGGTCTTAGGCCGTGCATTGATTATCGTAACCTGAATAAGGTCACCGTAAGGAACCAGTACCCACTTCCTTTGATTCCGGATCTTTTTAATCAGGTTCAGGGAGCCCAATGGTTTTCTAAGTTCGATCTACGGGGGGCATATAACCTTATCCGCATCAAAGAGGGGGATGAGTGGAAAACTGCGTTCAACACACCCGAGGGTCATTTCGAATACCTGGTCATGCCCTTTGGGTTGTGTAATGCCCCTGCTGTCTTCCAGAATTTTATTAATGAAATCCTGAGAGAGTACCTGGGTAATTTTCTTGTTGTGTACCTTGATGACATACTGGTGTTTTCCAAGGACTGGTCCTCCCACGTGGAGCATGTCAGGAAGGTGCTCCAGGTCCTTCGGGAGAATAATCTGTTTGCTAAGACTGAAAAATGTGTCTTTGGGGTACAGGAGATACCATTTTTAGGGCAAATCCTCACTCCTCATGAATTCCGCATGGACCCTGCCAAGGTTCAGGCTGTGGCGGAATGGGTCCAACCTGCCTCCCTTAAGGCGTTACAGTGTTTTTTAGGGTTCGCCAACTATTACAGGAGATTTATTGCCAACTTCTCGGTCGTCGCTAAGCCTCTTACGGACCTTACCCGCAAGGGTGCTGATGTCCTCCATTGGCCCCCTGAGGCCGTCCAGGCCTTTGAGACCCTCAAGAAGTGCTTTATCTCGGCCCCCGTGCTGATTCAGCCCAACCAAGAGGAGCCATTTATTGTGGAGGTTGACGCTTCCGAGGTGGGAGTGGGGGCCGTCTTGTCCCAGGGTACCAGCTCCCTCACCCATCTCCGCCCCTGTGCTTACTTCTCTAGGAAGTTTTCGCCCACGGAGAGTAACTATGATATTGGCAACCGCGAACTTCTAGCCATTAAATGGGCTTTTGAGGAGTGGCGGCACTTCCTGGAGGGGGCCAGACACCAGGTAACGGTCCTTACGGATCACAAGAATCTGGTTTTCCTAGAATCGGCCCGGAGGCTTAATCCTAGACAAGCTCGGTGGGCACTATTCTTTACCAGATTTAATTTCTTGGTTACCTATAGGGCTGGGTCCAAGAATATTAAGGCTGATGCTCTGTCACGTAGTTTCATGGCCAATCCTCCTTCTGAGAAGGATCCTGCTTGTATTTTACCCCCTGGTATAATCGTCTCTGCCACGGATTCTGATTTAGCTTCTGATATCGCGGCTGATCAGGGTGCAGCTCCCGGGAACGTCCCTGGGGACAAACTGTTTGTTCCCCTGCAATACCGGCTGAGGGTACTCAGGGAAAACCATGACTCCGCTCTATCTGGTCATCCTGGCATCTTGGGCACCAAACACCTCATTACCAGAAACTATTGGTGGCCTGGGTTGCCTAAAGACGTTAGGGCTTACGTCGCCGCTTGTGAGGTTTGCGCTAGGTCCAAAACCCCTAGGTCCCGACCTGCGGGCCTACTACTTTCCTTGCCCATTCCCCAGAGACCTTGGACCCATATCTCCATGGATTTTATCACCGATTTGCCTCCATCTCAGGGCAAGTCGGTGGTGTGGGTGGTAGTCGACCGCTTCAGCAAGATGTGCCACTTTGTGCCCCTTAAGAAGCTACCTAACGCCAAGACGTTAGCTTCTTTGTTTGTGAAACACATCCTGCGTCTCCATGGGGCCCCAGTCAATATCGTTTCTGACAGAGGGGTACAATTTGTTTCCTTATTTTGGAGAGCTTTTTGTAAAAAGTTGGAGATTGATCTGTCCTTCTCCTCCGCCTTCCATCCCGAAACTAATGGCCAAACGGAAAGGACCAACCAATCCCTGGAACAATATTTAAGATGTTTCATCTCTGACTGTCAATTCGATTGGGTCTCATTCCTTCCCCTTGCTGAATTTTCCTTGAATAACCGGGTCAGTAACTCGTCAGGGGTCTCCCCGTTTTTCTGTAATTTCGGGTTTAACCCAAGATTCTCCTCCGTCTCCCCTGGTTGTTCCAATAATCCTGAGGTAGAGGATGTTCATCGGGAACTGTGCACTGTCTGGGCCCAGGTTCAGAAGAACCTAGAGGCGTCCCAGAGCGCACAAAAGATTCAGGCGGATAGTAGACGTTCTGCTAACCCCCGGTTTGTCGTCGGGGATTTGGTCTGGTTGTCGTCCAGGAACTTGCGCCTTAAGGTCCCGTCCAGGAAGTTTGCTCCCCGATTTATTGGACCTTATAAGATCATTGAAGTCCTCAACCCTGTATCCTTCCGTCTGGAGCTCCCCCCATCATTTCGCATACATGACGTCTTCCATGCCTCCCTCCTTAAACGCTGCTCCCCGTCCTGGTCCCCCTCGAGGATACCTCCTGTTCCCGTTCTCACCCCTGAGGGGGTGGAATTCGAGGTGGCCAAGATTATGGACAGTAGGATGGTCCAGGGCTCCCTCCAGTACCTGGTCCATTGGAGAGGATACGGGCCGGAGGAGAGGACTTGGGTACCTGCCCGTGATGTTCACGCTGGGGTATTGATCAGGAGGTTCCACCTTCTCTTCCCCACTAAACCGGGTCCCCTTAGTAAGGGTCCGGTGGCCCCTCATAAAAGGGGGAGTACTGTTAGGGATCTGCCAGGTACTTCATCTAGGTATACTCCTGGGATTAATCAATCCACACCTGAGGCCAGACCTGTTCGACTGACACCATCTCCCACCAACCAGGGTGGCAGGCTCAGGAGTGGGAGAGCCTATCGCGGCCTGGTCTGTCGGAGTTAGCTCCGCCCCCTGTCCTTTATTACCTGCCCTGTTCTCTCCCTCAGTGCTTGTAATTCTTTTGGATTCCTCGCCCCACTGCTGCTTGCTCCAGCCTGCTTCTGCCGTGCTTCTGCCTTGCTGCAGTTCTGCTTGACCTGCCTTGCTTTGCCCCTGGCTTGCTTCTGTCTCCTTGCCCGCTTGGGTGTACTCACTTCGTCCTGGTCCTGACTGTCCGTTCGCCGCTCCGTTTCCTCGTGGCGTTCCGTGGCTACTGCCCCTTCCCTTGCATGTTCCCTGTTTGTTTTCCTGTGCACTTAGACAGCGTAGGGACCGCCGCCCAGTTGTACCTCGTCGCCTAGGGCGGGTCGTTGCAAGTAGGCAGGGACAGGGCGGTGGGTAGATTAGGGCTCACTTTCCCTTCACCTCCCTCCGGCCATTACAGTGGGTCCACGCACCCTTCGTGACACCTTCACCACCTGCGCAGCATGGCATGGCCACTACTCATCTGTAGAAAGAGCTGCTTCATGCAATATCTAGTAAATGGAGTACTATTTTTTATACAGATGACTATGTTTATGTACATTGCAGGCACTAAGATTGATACTATTGAGGAAGAAGACATATAGTACCCCAAGATATTTACATAGCAGGATTGTGTGAGGTTGAAGATCAACACTTACCCTCGGTAAAACAGTCTTTGCCTCCATGCAGGAATCGAAATATGCCACAACGCACACCTATGGCACTTTCACATGGTAGTGTTTTGGTCAGAATTTTACATCAGTATTTATATGCCAAATCCAGGAGTGGAAAAATAATAAGAAAAAGTATAATAGAAAGATTTACATCTCTTCCGTGTTTTGGACTCCTGGTTTTGGCTTACCAGGATAGGTGATGTGTCTGATCTCTCGGACCCCCACCGATCACTAGAATGGTCTAGTGTGTAGGAGTCCCAGCTATCCGACACTTATCACCTATCCAGTGGGCAGGTAATAAATGATTCTTTGAAGACCCCTTTATAGTTGCTTGTAAATTTCAAAGACGGAAAATAATTAAAGGATAAAGCTGGGAATAGACATGAGACAACAGCTATCTTCCCCAACTCTTACCATAAACATGCCTATTTGAGTTGGTTAATCTGACATGTTGGCGAGCATGGCATAAGTGTCCACCAGATATCACGGACACTGCTGTTCTTGGAAGAACAACAGGATTGTGCAGGTTGTTACTAAACCTGACTAATTCCTCTTTCTCCTCTTGCTAGAATTTGAGGGACAGTCCTCCAGTTACCATAGACATGAGATTGTTGTATGATCTGATAGAATTGCCAATTTAAGTGAAGGCAGGAGCCAGCAGGCATCCAATGCAAATCCGGCTATTAGGGTGCTAAGAACCATGTAACAAGTAAGGCCTCATGCACACGAACGTAAAAACGCCCGTAATTACGAGGCGTAATTACAGCCCGTAATTACGGCCCGTAATTACGGGACCATAGACTCCTATTGGCCACGGGTACCTTCCTGTATGCTTACGGGAAGGTGCCCGTGACGTTGAAAAATATAGAACATGTCCTATTTCAGGCCGTAATAACGGCACGGGCAGGCCCATAGAAGTCTATGGGGCTCCCGTAATTACGGGTGGCTACGTGTGTGCACCATAATTACGGGAGCGTTGCTAGGCGACGTCAGGGGATAGTCACTGTCCAGAGTGCTGAAAGAGATAACTGATCGGCAGTAACTCTTTCAGCACCCGGGACAGTGACTACCGCTGGAGTTAATAGTATTAAAAGTTAACTTACCCAGAACTCCCTGCTTCTTCCTCCAGTCCGGCCTCCCGGGATGACGTTTCATCCCATGTGACCGCTGCAGCCAATCACAGGCCAATCACAGGCTGCAGCGGTCACATGGACTGCCGTGTCATCCAGGGAGGTCGGACTGGATGTCAAAAGAGGGACGCGTCACCAAGACAACAGTACGTATGAACTTCTTTTACTTTCAATCGCTGCAGAAACTCTGCCCGAAAGGGCTGCCCCTTCTCTCTTTCCAGCAATGATAGAGAGAAGGGGCTGCCGATTAGTGCAGAGAAAACAGGTCTGTAAATACGAGTGGAATACTGGTGACACCGGACCCGTATTTACGGACACGGGTCCATAAATACTGGTGGAATACGGGTCGAATACGTGTGACAAAGGACCCGTATTTATGCCAGTATTTACGGGAGGAATAAAATACGTTCGTGTGCATGAGGCCTAAGTGTGCTATAACGCCAGTGCTGCAGAAACTGTTGAAGTGGAACATTTATCTGTTAAATTATAATTTAATACAATTTCCTGGAAACAGAATGGAAATATTTAGAATATAAACTAGTAACATCTGTTCTTACCTGGGGGAGCTCTGCCACAATCCGATCTCGACGCACTGGGGGTAAGACGCTCATCCTTAACAACTGTCAAGTCTCCAGACTATGGGAACAAAGCTTCCTATTATAAATAAAAGAAGTAATGTGTTTTATGTTTCTGACAAAGAACAAAACACAACTATTTGTCTCCCAAGTGAACCTCTCTTTTTTTGCATTTTGCATTTCAATTTAAAGAGCAATTACCCATAAAATGCAAAATGTTGTGTTTTCCTTGTTAGCATGTCTTTGTCTGAGAAACCATTCAATGACTCAGTTACTCTTTGTTATTTCCCAGTTTACATTTACATTCCTGCAAACCTGCACATCGATCCCAGACAATTTTAACATTACCTATGAGCAGGGACACAATTTTTATTTTTTTTATTTCTTGTTGTACATAAGTTATATTTACAATAAGAAAGTAATGAGGGAACTAAATCATATCTACAAAACAAGTTAACACAATTAAAAAAGATAACCACCAGTATTGTTTAGAAGATCTGTATATTCCACTATGTTTATCTCAAAGGAAAAAGTGGTAACGTATCCTACAGAAAGAGTTGCATTAAAGTTTTGTAACCTAAAAGGCTTGTCAAATGCACTATTAGGGTGCACCATAAGTAGCATATGGTGACCACTTCTAAGCAGTGCATAGAATCGTTTGGGGCACCTTTCAGCCATTGCAATAACACCCTGCTGAATGACATCATAAAAATCATCTTATAGGAACTAATTATTAAAGGGGTTATTCTGGTAGGAGATTCTCTTTAAAGGGGTATTCCAAACGAAGACATTTATGGCATAGCCGCAAGATATGCCATAAATGTCTGATAGATGTCGATCCCAGCTCTGGGACCTACACCTATATTGAGAACGGGGGTCACTCGCTGGCTGTAGATTACAGGCGGGGGCTAGCGGTGAGGGGGCATGCGCAGCTCTCTCCAATCTGTTCTACGGGAGATATGGAAACAGCTGAGTAGCACCTCCTCGGCTGTTTCCACAACTCCTGTAGAGTAGAAAGGAGAGCGCGGTCCCCTCACTAGTAGCTCCTGCCTGGAATCTAGGGCCTGTGGCTGCACCACTCAGTGAAATGCTTTGAATAAAAAGAAGTGACATGTCACTTCTTGAAGCTTTGTACAAGCTGATTTTTTTCATTGAAGGCTTTCCCATTGACGTTTCCAAAAATGCTCCAAAAATATGCTTTAATATGAAAATACGTCACAATACGTGCTTTCCAAAATTGAAAAACGCTTTTAAAATACGCTAGTAAATGCCTGGATTTCAGAGGATGATTTCTCTTGAAATCAGCCTCGTATTTTTCAGCCTGTAAAATATGCTGTGTGAATTTAGCCTACATGCTGATCTTGAGATCTTCAGATTATAATGGATGGCATATACTCATTACTCCATGTGGACATACATATGTATCAATACTTATCTTGACTCTGATAACTTGCTGCAGCGTTATAACTTATCACTTAAGTATTTGAAAACCATTAAAAAAGTCAAATTGAAGTTTCTTGCCACTGTGTATTTAACACGTTAAAAATTAAAGTTAAAGATTGCTACATCTGTATCCATAAGAAAATAAATAATTCTTCATCTAATTTCCTGAGGTCAACAGTGAAGGATTGGCTTTTAACTCAGTGTGAGTTTGACCAGTGTTCTTCTGGCGAAACTCAAAAGGGTTTTTCCTTTAGTTTGAGGATGCAGATTTGTTTTGAACCCTCAATAAAGACGACTCCATAGACATTTCCTCGATAGTAGTAACATACTTAGATAAATACATATCCCCTTCCCATGAGCACCAGATCTTTATAACAAAGTGTCTCTTATACACCTAAATACAATTAAATACTAATATTGAACCCCAAAGATTTAACCTCATATTTTCTTCCTAAACTATCCCTCTCCTCTTTAGATATTGCTTATAAAACTCTACCATCTAAGGCCCCATGCACACAACCGTAAAATCACCCGTAATTGCGGACTGTATTTACGGTCCATAATTATGGGCCCATTCATTTCTATGGCCGGCGGACACCTTCCCGTATGTCTATGGGAGGGTGTCCGTGACGTAGAAACCGGCCCAAAAAAATAGGACATGTCCTATTTTCTTATTTTAAGGACCGTGCTCCTATACTTTATAATGGGAAAACGGCCCGTAAAAACGGCCAGCTGCCCGCGGCCGTCCTCTGCCGGCCGTGCCCGTAATTACGGGTTGTAATTACGGGCACGGTTGTGTGCATAGGGCCTAAGGAAGAATACATTTAAGATTCCTAACATTCGCACAGTCAAGATCTCAGTTTTGTTTTTTTAATCAATTGCTTTAAGCCTTCAACTACCCAAACTACTGAGGGAGAAGCTTCTATTATATAATGTCTTAAAATATTTATTTTCACTACTGACAGAACCATATGAACAATGTCTGGAATCTTACCCCTCCTACAACCTCTTCAACACGTTGTCCACAGTGAAATAAATAACTTAAATTCAGAAAACCCCCATTTGCCCTAAAAGATTATATACCTTGTTCTAGAATAGGGGCTATCTCATCGGAGCTCTAAGTTTTACCTATAATGTTTACACTTAGAGCATTCCTATTTGTAGTCCCTTATATCGTTTTCTAACGGTAGATTATATCCAATATAAGCATGGTTATATAACATAAAACAGATCTCTCTCCATTTTTCTGACTTACTAACCTTATTAATCGTACGAAAACATTTTAACAGCCTCCTCTCAACCACTTGTAGCAAAGACTTTGCCATTTTTTTCCCATTTCTCTATATTAGTACCTATTTCCCCTACATCCTTACTATCACCAAGAATCTTGTATCCCTGAAATAATGTAATTCTTTTAAAATTGCTAAAATTATCAAAATCTAGTTACCCTTACCTTAGCTAAGGTAAAATGGAGGAGTAGAACTATATAACTTAAAAATATGAGTTTCTGGAAGATCAATATTTTTCTGCAAGCCCATTGGTGAACCAGCCTCCTGACGAAAAATGTCTGTTACAAACGTTAACCCTCATCTTTTCAATAGTCCCAGATCTTAGGCCTATGAGACCTCTTATATTGGGATGCTCATTTACTCATAAATAACTAGACACAGAGAGTGACAAGCCAAACTGTTTTCTTATAACTGAACAAGCTTTTCTCGTATCTCCTAAGATCAACATAGACAATTTGTCTCGTATTATGGTAGACCTAGTTTGTAACAAACCCATTAAAGAAAAAGGCAAAACCAATTCAATCTCTAGTAGTATATTACTCACAATTATCCCATATACAGGCAATTCTTAAAAAAATTGAGTAATACTCACCAAATTATACTTCTTAGAGGGCTTCTAAACATTTAAAAAACTTTTGTCATGTCATAGCGACATGTCAGAAGTTCCTGTTCATTTCCGTTCTGTAAGGTTTCCGTTTTTTTTGGCGGAAACAATAGTGCAGTCGACTACAGTATTGTTTTTGTAATTGGAATTGGAAACAATTTGCAATGGAAGCATTACCATTGAAATCAATGGTAATGCAAACGAAAGCTATGGTTCCATTTGTCTTTCCGTTGATGGGTTCCTCTATCGGAAAGGTCTAGCGGAACCCATCAACGGAAGGGTGGCGCTGATGTGAACACTCCCTAAAGGGATACTGGCCCTCATTCCTGTTTTTTATGTCCTTCATGTTCTCATGAGGTTATCCTGCAAGTGTGTCCAGCTTCCACACAATCATAAAATTGCACACACTTGCATAATTGTACATTTTTTTGTTTTTACACAAGCAATTACTGATATGACAGAGCCATTATAAT
This sequence comes from Rhinoderma darwinii, assembly GCF_050947455.1. Lineage (NCBI taxonomy): Eukaryota > Metazoa > Chordata > Amphibia > Anura > Rhinodermatidae > Rhinoderma > Rhinoderma darwinii. The sequence goes on from NC_134688.1 coordinate 421,829,182, forward strand.
CTGTTTTTTCTCTAACAGATCCCATAAACTTGTAAGGGGGTCCATCAGGTGTGTGTGAACAGATCCTAAGCCTTTCATGTGTCTAGAAAAACCACAGGCGCAACATTTCCTGCTCAATAAACATCAACCTGTCTTACGTGTAGCTTGGGGCAACTTACATTGAAATATTAAGGAACAAAAACAACACTTGAACACTAGTGTCCTCTTGGCTTAGCGCACATATTTTTTTGTTTGGAAGCAGCATGAAAGAATCAATACGTGTGCGAAGAACAAAAGCCAAGAGAAGCCTGAAAATATTTTCCGAAAGTTAATAAAAAAACATCTTACCTCACTCATAAAACATCTCAGAGAAAGATTTTACATAAAGCCCAGTGTGTGCTAGAGAGCCATTGCTAGATCATCCCATAACAATGCTGCACAAAGCCTGACTGGGGTGAAATCTGCAGAATTGTGGCAGTAACATGAGAGCAGGAAATACCAAGAGATCTGAACCGCATCTAACACAGGCAGAAGTAATATACCCTGGGAGAAGTGAGAATAACCAGGAACATTGTGCAACTAGCACAGGCATGGCAACGGCTTCTAACAACACAAGGGGCATCTCAACAATGACCAGGACAATGTGCAGATAGCAGCTAACTAATCTATACGACATTAATGCACATACAACTCCACATATGTCTTCCTTCCTCACTTGCATTCATCCATACTGACTTTAGATTGTAAGCATTAAAGGGGTTTTCCGAGTTATTAAAAAAAGTGGCAGGGCTAGGAGGCTTGCGGAACAAAATCCTCGATGTTCAAGCGACACCGCTCTGGTCCTCAACGCTGCTGTTTACTGAGATGGCGGCAACCATGACTTGCTTGTATACCCACTTCATCATTGCAGCCAGTCACTGGAATCCGTGGGTATACGGCACAGGTATGAGGCCAGTGATTGGCTGAAGAGATCAGGTGAGTATACGGGTAAGTCATCTCTGCAGCTATGTCACTAAACAGCGGCGGGGTGGACCAGAATCTCTGAGGTGAGTAATGTTTTTTTTTTTTTTAATGCATCTCTCCTATCCCTGTCAGTTTTTTTTTTTAATAATTCAGAAAACCCCTTTAATGGGCAGGATTTTATTTATTTATTTCAGTTACTTATATAGCGCCAACATATTACGCAGCGCTGTACAGAGGTCTTATTTTTTTACTGTCCCCATTGGGGCTCACAATCGTAATTCCCTATCGGCATGTTTTTGGGGTGTGGGAGGAAATTGGAGTACCCGGAGGAAACCCACGCAAACACGGGGAGAACATATGATCTGTAACAAAAAAAAAACTGTGTCTTTGTACAATGTCTTTGGAGTAACATCTCTTAAATGTTGTACTCTTCTTTCAGTCATTCATTTGTAAACTGATAAAGGGGTCCCTGCTCTCCGAAAGCTATAATATAAATATAATTTTTCTGGTTAGCCAATAAAGGTATCACTCCTATAATACTGTTATCCTTCGCGACACAAAGGTATTTAACATCACATAGATTTTTCTGTCTAACACAGTACCACAATATTTTGTGCTGTACATAGTAGATACTATTAGTAGTAGTGGTATTATAACTTGTGGCATATTCTTCATAGCAAAAGTTATATTAACAGGTTTCCCCACAGTATTATCGCAATGTTTCCATGAAGACGGGGCATGTAATCTAGCTCCAGACACCATCTGTTGTGCCAGGCAGTATTAACTAATACATGTTCAGGATGTCAGCTTACCTGGCATATGAAATCTGCACCAGCGGGAACGGTATCACGTTGTTCCCCACTTCACAACAGCCTAGGCAACAATGAGGGAGACAGAAGAGGCGGCCCAGCTGCCTGCAGCTGCTTCTTATTACTGTGACTCAAATAACTCTGCCGCCTGGTTATTATTCCCAGCCCTGATTCCTCCCCTGCTGCTGCTGACTCTTGTGTTCCACCCTGAAGTCTGATGGGGGTGACTAAGCCCCTATGATGTTGCTTATTTAGCCTCAGGAAGTTCTTGTGTGCCCCATGCTGAGAGGAGAATCCAGAGAAGTGTCAAAGATGGAGAATTAGCATTGATTTAAATAACCTCCCCCCTCCAATTACTTACCACTTCATTGGACTTGTTACATCCGTTTTCATATAACATTATGACCCAGGTTAGAAACTGAGGGAAGTCGCCAGCTGCTAAGAAAACCTAAATAAGTATGGTAGTTCCATATAATATTCTGTATACAAAAGTCACGGATGTGATCCAGCCAGAGATTCTGGCTCCCGTTAAGAGTTCATTTTATTATCAGTAAAATTTACCATGTTAAACACTAACTAACTGTCGTCCGACATAAACTTATGTTCCAGGTCTAAATCTGTTTTTTGTTCCCAGGCAGATTGACAATAATCTGGTTTCCCAGGCATAGAGCTTTAGCTTGCAGCTCCTGGGTCCCAATGCAAAATGTGTAACAGGGCCCCTCACCTAAATGTGCCATTTATAATACTGGTGTTTTCTTATGTGGGACAGGGGCCTTTCGGCAAGTGCCCAGGTGCCACTGCTACCTCGGCAGCCCCTATAGCAATGCCCCTGCCCAGACTGTTGCCTTTAGCCTTTTGGATTCATCACACAGACACGACACTTTATATGAGGCATTCAGTCAACCAGACTGACTCTTAAAAATTGTCAGTAGAGTAAAAAGTAAACTAATTTATTATCAGCTTCAGATAGGGCACCACTATGATCACTCAAGAGTCATGGCACCCATCGTTTAACCACTAAAACCCCTTCCTAGTGCCCAACCATTGAATCAGACCTGTAGCCTCCCCAGAAGGGACTGACATATTATTTCAATATATTGTAGGCCCATTTGTCAATAGCTATTGGGGCAGGGACGGCAGAGCATGTATATGTGTTTTTAAGTTTGAGGTTTTCCTAGGCTGGTTTTATGGAGAATGTAGAATCATACAGATATTTGCTAATTGGATATGGTCATAATGATGAGATCATCTGTCCTACATAAAATGTCCTTAATTCAACTACTGTGATCACTATGCCCGTTGCACACGACCGAGTGGCACTCCGGACGATTTTCACGTCATCCGAGTGGCACGCGATAGTTGTCACGGACCTATTTACTTTAGCGGGTGAATCGTGTCTGGGAAAACGGACCCGACTTTCCGTTCCGTGGAAAGATAGGACATGTCCTACCTTTTCACGGATCACTGACGGGACCCGGCCAGCACACACGGTCGTGTGCATGAGACAGTGGAGTGTAAATGATGATTTAAAGGGAAATCCCATTATGCATAACTCTGTATGTAAAGGGCTTTTTACACTGACCAATATGGGCTGTGAAAACGAGCGCCAATCAACGAGAATGCTCATTGATCGGAACTTGTTTGCACCTTTCACAAGGAGCAAAGATTGGTTATGTATGGGGAATAGCGATCGTTACTACAATCGTTTGTCCCCATACATTTCTATCAAGTCGGCAGCACATCTCCTTTTTACACAGGAATATGTGCTGCCAACAAGGATAATATTTATTGCTGCATAAGCGATACGATCAGCCGATGAATGGGCACTTGGTCATTCATCGGCTGATCATTGCCCTGCTTACACAGAGCAATGATTGGGAACAATCGCTCATATGAACGCTCGTTTTCCCGATCATTGGCCCGTGTACAAGGGCCTTTAGAGTGAATATCAGACAGACTTGATAGTAATGCAGACATTAATTTGTTTAAAGCATCAGAAAATGTAAACCCATCATTAGAGAGGATAGGCGTGTGCTGTGGTTCTCTACTTAAAAGTGTACCCCCTGGCAGACATCTTTTCGATAGCAACGCATTCTGGACATAAGGATAGATATGTAATAATTTGCATCAAAAAAGTGTGTGATCGAACAATGACAAACCAGAAGTACATCTGATCCATGAAGAGGACAGCAGAAGAGAATTTACAGCAATTATGAAGTTATTGAAATTCTGTAAATACTAACCATTGTTACTTATTAACAAAGTGAGCCATCCAGCATATCCTAGTGACAGATATGCAAATCATTTTGATCAAGGAAATTGTAAAGGCCCTTTTACACGGGCGAATAATTGGGCAAATGAGCGTTCATAGAATGCTCGCTCCCGATCATTGCCCTGTGTAAACAGGGCAGCGATCAGCCAATGAACGGCTCGTTCATTGGCTGATCCTATCGTTTATGCAGCAGGAAATATTATCGGTGTCAGCAGCACATCTCCCTGTGTAAACAGAGAGATGTGCTGCCGACATGATGGAAATGTATGGGGAGGAACGATCGTAGTAACGATCGCTCGTCCCTATATATTACTGATCATAGCTCCTTGTGAAAGGAGCAAACAAGCACCGCTCAACAAGCTGTCTCGTTGATAGGTGGCCATTCTTACGGCCAAAATTGGCCGTTGTAAAAGGACCCTAAAGGTAACTACTAGCCACAATAAACAACATCTTGGAGTTCAGTGGAGAGGCTGCTTAGTAAGGGTATGTTCACACGGCCATTTTTCGGGCCGTAAACGCCTGAAAAACGGCAGAAAAATCGGAAGCGGAATGCCTCCAAGCATCTGCCCATTGATTTAAATGGGAAAACGACGTTCAATTCCGACGGAGCGTTTTTCGCTGCGTTTTTTTGCGCGTAAAAAAACGGCTGCGAAAAAGAAGTGCATGTCACTTCTTGGGACGTTTTTGGAGCCGTTATCCATAGACTCTATTGAAAAAAGCTCCAAAAACGGCCGTAAAAAACGCTGTGAAAATCGCGAGTAGCACAAAAAACATCTGAAAATCAGGAGCTGTTTTCTCCTGAAAACAGCTTCGTATTTTGAGACGTTTTTGACTCTGCGTGTGAACATACCCTTAGTGAGGTTTATAATAGCCTAGTTTTGCAGTTATTAAATGCTCTTATGTATTGCAAATGTCCTCAGATTATAATCTGGTATCTGATTAGTTTTTGGGGCTATATGTATAGAAACATCAGCTGCCCAATATTGTATGTAACCTGTCTAAAGGCAATGTCTATCTTGGCAACCAAATTTCTTTTAATTGCTCCAATGCAACTAAAATAAAAAAGTAAAAAACTTTGGAATAGGTCGTCATTAAAAGTTTTCCGGCATTTTCTTTCTACAGCTCCTATGCAAACCTATATGGTTCCATGGTAACAGACAGCAAACTCTGGATACTCTGATCCTGGAGTCATACTTCCATCTGTCCTCTACTACATTATAGGTTCACAATAGGTAGTGGACAGATAAAAGGGAGTATTACTGCAGGTGCATGATCAGTTACCATGGAAAGCAGATCATCTTCATGTTATCATTTTCCCTTACCAACCAGAGAGGATATGTGCTCTCATTGTCACATTTAGGAGGGTCTTTTATTTACTACTACAGGGGTGAGAAAATTAAAGGTTACAGATCTGATCACCCCCTGTGCCTAATCCATATCTCCCAACTTTCAAGTATCAGAAAGAGGGACCATCGGTGCGACAGCGTACATTTTTCTTTTAAGCCACGCCTCTAATCCCACCCAATCCCCGCCCATACACACCCAGTTCAGCCCACACAGTATAATGCCAAATAGCTGCCCCCACACAGTATAATACACTCAAGCTGCCACTATACAGTATAATGCCCCCATAGATGCACCCATACAGTATAACACCAACACAGGTGCCCCCATGCAGTATAATGTCCGCACAAATTCCCCCATACAGCATAAAGCCCCATAGCTGCCCCCATTCAGCATAATGCCCCATAGCTGCCCCCATACAGCTTAATGCCTCCATACAGCATAATGTCCCCATAACTGCCCCATACAGTATAATGCCCCCATAGCTGCCCCATACAGTATAATGCCCCATTAGCTGCCCCTAGTGCCAGTGCCCACATATAAAGTGCCAGTGCCCTTGTATAGTGCCACAGTGCTCATGTAGATAGTGCCCATGTAGAAAGGTCCCATGTAGATAGTGCCCTTATATAGTGCCACTGTGTTCATGTTGATAGTGCCACACCCCCCTTGAAGATAGAGCCACCCCCTCTGTAGATAGCGCTACCCGTCTGTAGTTAGCGCGATTGCATAGGCCGGGGATTCTGCTCCTAGAGGAAAGCCCTGATGTCACTGTACATATATGTACAGTGACGTCAATGGCTACTTCTTGAGCGGAATCCCCGTTGCCGAGTCTAGCCGGGGATTCCGCTCCTGGAGGAGCACCTGAGGTCAATGTCCATATATGGCCAGTGACCTCAGGGGTTTCGTCTATGAGCGGAATCCCCTGCCACTGTGCTCGTGCCGTAACTGTAGCCTAATGACTAGTGCAGGGTTCCAGGCTAAAAAAATCACATGGCAAAAAACTTAGCAGCCAAATTACATTTCCGTCGCCATACAGAGCCCTGCAGGGTGCCATGAAATATAGCAGAATACTTGTCCGGTGTAATGTACGTGGCTGCGGGCTGTCAGCTCCTACCTCCCACTGACAGCCACAGCCACGAGTCGGCAAGCGCTGGCCCCAGCCTCCTCCTCAGGAGACGCCAGCACTCGCGTACACTCACCTCTGCCGGATCCCGTAGGGTGCGCGCGCACGCTCGTGCCCGCTCTTAAAGGGGCAGCGCGCGCACCGGACCTCATGGACGAACTTTGGCCCTAGTTCTATGCCTGAGCGTTGTTGTGTTCCCTATAGTTTGTCTATGTGATGGCCTCCTAGTGTGTTTCATGTTCCAGTCCCTGTCCCTGTACGTATACTTGTTTCCAGTTCCTGTTCCTAGCAATCCATACCTTCCTGGTCTAGCACGGAGCTGTGCCAAACTTGTGCTGCGCTACATCCACGTCTGACCTGCTTCACCTCGCCTGACGTCCGCCTGCTACCTAAGTCCCAGCCGAGCCTGCCCTGGTACTGTCTGAGCTGCCACGGGTACCTATAGAACTATAGACATTCACCTGCTCCCTGTTGGCCAGCCACCTTACCGCCAAGGCAGTATGGTCCAGTGGGTCCACAGACACTTTGTGACAGTACGCTCATCCATGGACCCCGCTGGTCGATCCAAGACTATGATGACGTCACAGGAGATGCGAGCAGATATGCTGGACCTCCGGTCTCGACAGGACCAACTCCTCCAGGCGTTGAACATTCTTGCACGTCGGCAGGAGGCACAAGCTGCCGTTCCTCCTACTACACCTCCTGGCAATGTGGATCCTCAGTCTACACCTCTTGGCAGTATTGACCCACGTGTTTCTTTGCCACTTCCTGACCGCTATGATGGAGAAGCAAGTACCTGTTGTGGTTTTTTTTAATCTATGCCAGATCCATTTCAGCTGTATGCTAGGACTTTTTCGTCTGAGGGTGCCAGGGTCGCTTTCAGAATTTCTCTCCTCACCAGCAAGGCTCTTGCATGGGCGAACCCTATCTGGGAGAGACAAGGACCAGAGACCCGTGACTTCTCTGCCTTCCTCCGGACTTTTCGCATGGTGTTTGAGGAGCCTGGATAGGTCTCATCTGCAGCGGCCGCTTTGATTAACCTGCGCCAAGGAGACACCTCCGTGAGTGAGTACGCCATCCACTTCCGCACCCTGGCGGGAGAGCTCTTATGGAACAATGAGGCTCTGGTGGCTGCATTCTGGCATGGACTATCTTCCAGAATTAAAGACGAACTTGCCGCCCAGGATCTGCCGTCTACCCTGGATGACCTCATCCTTCTATCTGCCCGGATTGATATACAGATCTGTGAACACCTCCAAGAGGTTCAATGGGACAGAGCCCTTCCTAGTCTGGTTCCTACTTTGCAGCAACCCCTGCTGTTCCCCGATGTCGATCCTCATAAGAAGTCGGTAATAACGGACCAGTGTAAGTTATCTACTCAAGAGAGACAACGCAGACGCACATCTATCTTTATTGCGGTCTCGATGGTCATCTTGTGCGCCTGTGCCCCCAAAGATCCCAAAACCTAGGGTTGCTTGGAGTGACGACCTTGGGTAAAGATGGACTTCCGTCTAAATTGTACATACCTGTGACCATAGTGTCCGGCAAGAAGACGCATCAGGTCTCTGCGTATCTGGACTCTGGATCCGCTGCTAATTTCATCTGCAGAGATATGGTGGACCTTCTGCAATTGCCTACCACCCCTCTGGAGAGCCCGTTGACAGTTGCTTCAGTAAATGGACTACCTCTGCCAGACCCAGTTATAGCTGTGACCAAGCCACTGAGGCTCCAAGTGGGAGCCCTTCACTCCGAACTTCTGTCGTTCTATGTCCTGCCCTAAGCTGTTAACCCTGTGTTGCTGGACTTGCCCTGGCTCCGACTGCATGCCCCAGTTCTGGACTGGAATTTTGGAGAGGTTCTCCAGTGGGGCCCTGAGTGTCAAGGTCGATGCCTGGTGCGGATTCGTTCGGCTCAGCCTTCTCTGCCTCGGACATTGGCAGGATTGCCGGGTCATTATGCTGCCTTTTCGAGCGTCTTCAGCAAGAGGGAGGCGGAGACATTGCCCCCACATCGGGCGTATGACTGCCCTATTGAACTGATCCCTGGTGCATCCCTTCCCCATGGTAGGGTGTATCCTCTCTCCTTGCCAGAGACTCTGTCCATGTCCTCCTATGTGAAAGAGAACTTAGAAAGGGGCTTCATATGAAAGTCTTCCTCCCCGGGTTATTCTTCGTCAAAAAGAAGGATGGCTCTCTTCGTCCTTGCATCGACTACCGGGGTCTCAACCAGATCACGGTGAAGAATAAGTATCCATTGCCACTGATCTCCGAACTGTTTGATCGCATACGTGGTGCAAATTTTTTTTCTAAATTAGACCTGCATGGGACTTACAACCTAGTCCGGATTCGCCAGGGTGATGAATGGAAGACTGCATTTAACACCCGTGATGGACACTATGAGTATTTAGTAATGCCCTTTGGCCTGTGTAATGCTCCCGCGGTCTTCCAGGAGTTTGTGAATGACATTTCCCAGACCTCTTCTATGTTTGTGTTGTAGTCTACCTTGATGACATCTTGATTTTCTCCCCAGATCCTATGACGCACCAGAGACATGTCCGTCAGGTTCTGCTACGGTTAAGGGACAATCGTCTGTACGCCAAGTTGGAGAAGTGCGTATTTGACAAGGATGCTCTACCCTTCCTGGGCTACATCGTCTCAAATTGTGGTCTCGAGATGGACCCTGAGAAGGTAAAGTCTATCCTGGAGTCTCCACGCCCTCAAGGCTTGAGGGCCATACAGCGTTTTTTGGGATTTGCTAATTTTTACAGGCAGTTTATTCCGAACTTCCCCTCACTGACTTTTCCCATCTCTAACCTTACTAAGAAGGATATGAACGCCAAGGTGTGGACTCCCGAGGCAGAGTCCGCATTCAATAGCCTGAAGAGTGCCTTCACGTCAGCATCTATCCTCCTTCATCCGGATGTGTCTCTGCAGTTCTCGTTAGAGGTGGACGCATCCTCTGTCGGTGCTGGTGCACTGCTGTTCCAGAGAGGTCCCAAGGGCAACTCAAGGGTATTTGGATACTTTTCCAAGCTCTTCTCTTCCACAGAACGCAACTACTCGATTGGGGATCGGGAGTTACTGGCCATAAAATTGGCTCTTGAGGAGTGGATACATCTACTAGAGGGCGCAGCTCATCCGATCTTGATTTCTACAGACCACAAGAATCTGACCTACCCACAGACGGCCCAACGGCTGAACCCTCATCAGGCCAGGTGGTCACTGTTCTTTGCAAGGTTCCAGTTTGAGCTTCATTATCGCCCGGCCGACAAGAATGTGAGGGCCGATGCCTTGTCCAGGTCTTTTGAGACAGAAGACACCATTGAGAGTCAACAGAACATTATCGATCCATCTTGCATTGTCTCGGTCAATCCCCTACAAATTGGGGATATTCCTCCAGGGAGGACTTTTGTGCGCCTGGCTGATCTAGGAAGAATCCTCCGCTGGGGTCACTCCTCTAGACTGGCAGGTCACGCGGGGTTACGTAAGACCCGGGATTTGATTGCTCGTCATTTCTGGTGGCCCACTCTGCCCAAGGATATTGTGGACTTCGTTTCTTCCTGTGCTGTATGTGCAGCCAACAAGGCCACCCACTCCAGACCTGCTGGTCTGCTCCAGCCATTGCCTGTGCCCAATACTCCCTGGCAGGATATAGCGATGGACTTCATCACGGACCTGCCTCTCTCTGCTGGATGCAGTGCTGTCTGGGTGGTGGTGGACCGATTTTCGAAGATGGCCCACTTCGTTCCTCTGACCGGTCTTCCTTCTGCTCCTCAGTTGGCCAAGTTATTTATCCAACACATCTTCCGCCTGCACGGCTTGCCGCAGCATATTGTGTCTGATCGGGGGGGGGGGTTCAGTTCACCTCAAGGTTCTGGAGAGCCCCCTGCGGACTTCTTGGCATGAAGTTGGACTTTTCGTCTGCCTACCATCCTCAGTCTAATGGTCAGGTCGAGAGGATCAACCAGATTTTGGAGAACTACCTACGCCACTTCATCTCCAAGCAGCATGATGACTGGGTGAAGCTGCTCCCGTGGGCGGAGTTCTCCTACAATAATCACACCAGCGAGTCTACTAGGAATACACCGTTCTGCATTGTCTACGGCCAGCACCCACGAATTCCTCACCCGGTGCCTGATACTTCCGAGGTACCTGCAGCTGACTCCACGTTTAGAGACTTTTTGAAGATCTGGCAGCAGACTCGATCCTCCATCCTAATGGCAGTGGACCGCATGAAACAGAAGTCTGACACAAGGAGAAGAGATCCTCCTCGGTTTCTTCCTGACACTAAGGTCTGGCTGTTGTCCAGGAATATCCGACTGAGGGTGCCGTCATGTAAATTTGCCCCCAGGTTCCTCGGACCATTCAAGGTTCTGCAGCAGATCAATCCTGTCGCCTACAAGCTTCGGCTGCCTCCTACCCTCAGGTTTCCCAACTCCTTCCATGTCTCCCTCCTGAAACCTGTGATCCTGAAGCGCTATTCCAAGACTCCCAGCCCTGCGGTTGCCTCCAGCGGCCCCACAGACATCTTCGAGGTCAAGGAGATCTTGGACACGAAGAGAGTGAGAGGAAAGACTTTTTATTTGGTGGATTGGAGGGGGTTTGGTCCTGAAGAGAGGTCCTGGGAGCCAAAGGAGAACCTCAATGCCCCTATTCTTCTGAAGAAGTTTCTCTCTCGCTCTGGACCCAAGAAGAGGGGGCGTAAGAGTGGGGATACTGTAATGTCTGTGGCTGCGGGCTGTCAGCTCCAACCTCCCCCTGACAGCCCCAGCCATGAGACGGAAAGCGCTGGCCCCAGCCTCCTCCTCAGTAGACGCCAGTGCTCGCGTCCACTCACCTCTGCCGGATCCCGTAGGGTGCGCGCGCAGCACGCGCACCGGACCTCATGGACGAACTTTGACCTGTGAGTACCCTGGACTATAAGAGGGGTCCAGCCCCCTAGTTCTATGCCTGAGCGTTGTTGTGTTCCCTATAGTTTGTCTATGTGATGGCCTCCTAGTGTGTTTCATGTTCCAGTCCCTGTCCCTGTACCTATGCTTGTTTCCAGTTCCTGTTCCTAGCAATCCATACCTTCCTGGTCTAGCACGGAGCTGTGCCAAAGTTGTGCTGCGCTACATCCACGTCTGACCTGCTTCACCTCGCCTGACGTCCGCCTGCTACCTAAGTCCCAGCCGAGCCTGCCCTGCTGCTGTCTGAGCTGCCACAGGTACCTATAAAACTATAGACATTCACCTGCTCCCTGTTGGCCAGCTGCCTTACCGCCAAGGCGGTATGGTTCAGTGGGTCCACAGACCCTTCGTGACATCCGGTCAGAAGCAAATTGTACAATGTACGACCAGCTCTACTGGGGGTCTGACATTTTTAAATGTTTACCGAATAGCAAAAACCTTTATGAAATAGGAAAATACAAATCTGAAATTCTATCCTCCAGGCCGTCTCCAGTCATTTTTGGGCCTCCATATATAACTGGCCTCAATGATATTGCGCCCTAAGTGAAGTGTTATTCTAAATCATTATTTCAAGAGACACAGGAAAAGGTTAATTAACATATAGGTTTCTATAAAAATATCAGATTCATTTTCCCGCCTCATGGCAATATGTTATGATGGCACTAGTAATTATATGGCTGGGTATACAAAAAACATTACCTTGCACATATAACAACGTACAACAAGTTTTTACAGGTATTCAGGAGACAGCTCTGAGTAACTATTAGTGCACACCTATAGAACTGGAAGATAATAAAATAATCAGATTAAAAGACAGTTATTTAATCCACACAGAATCATGTCCCTATAGCATTTCCCTCTGCAGTATAATGCCCCCATAGTGCTCCCACACAGTATAATGCATTTATAGTGCCTCAGCACACAGTGTAATGCCCCCATAGTGCTTCCTCACACAGTATCATGCCCCCATAGTGCCTCCCCACACAGTATCATGCCCCCATAATGCCTCCCAACACAGTATCATGCCCCCATAGTGCGTCCCCACACAGTATCATGCCCCTATAGTGCCCCCACACAGTATAATTCCATCATAGTGCCTCAGCACACAGTGTAATGCCCCCATAGTGCTTCCCCACACAGTATCATGCCACCATAGTGCCTCCCCACACAGTATCATGCCCCCAAAGTACCATACCTCCCAACTTTCAAGAATCACAAAGAGGGACAACCGATGCAGCGCACGCAGCGCGTCGCAACAATTTTTTTATTTTAAGCCACGCCTCTAATCCCACCCAATCCCAGCCCATACACACGCGATTCAGCCCACACAGCATCATGCTCCCATAGTGCTCCCACACAGTATAATGCATTTATAGTGCCTCAGCACACAGTGTAATGCCCCCATAGTGCTTCCTCACACAGTATCATGCCCCCATAGTGCCTCCCCACAGTATCATGCCCCCATAATGCCTCCCAACACAGTATCATGCCCCCATAGTGCGTCCCCACACAGTATCATGCCCCTATAGTGCCCCCACACAGTATAATTCCATCATAGTGCCTCAGCACACAGTGTAATGCCCCCATAGTGCTTCCCCACACAGTATCATGCCACCATAGTGCCTCCCCACACAGTATCATGCCCCCAAAGTACCATACCTCCCAACTTTCAAGAATCACAAAGAGGGACAACCGATGCAGCGCACGCAGCGCGTCGCAACAATTTTTTTATTTTAAGCCACGCCTCTAATCCCACCCAATCCCAGCCCATACACACGCGATTCAGCCCACACAGCATCATGCTCCCATAGTGCTCCCACACAGTATAATGCATTTATAGTGCCTCAGCACACAGTGTAATGCCCCCATAGTGCTTCCCCACACAGTATCATGCCGCCATAGTGCCTCCCCACACAGTATCATGCCCCCATAGTACCATACCATAGTCATTAGGCTACAGTTACGGCACGAGCACAGTGGCATCACTAGTGAGTGTCGTCGTAAACTACATATGGCATATGGACCCCATAGAGGGGTCCCTTGCTTGAGTCCCCGCTATATGAGCCAGAACGGAGAGCGGTTCTGGTTGGCTGCCATGTAATACTATGTTTCCCCTGTACCACTGCAGTAGTAATATCTGGCTTGCCTTGGCAAAATCTGCTATTGCGGCTCTAATATGAAAAACGTCCTCCTTTAAGGGGTTAAAGGAGCATTCACTAAAATATAACTGCAACAATAGGAATTAATTGCTATTTCGAGACTTTTTTTATGTGCATTCTTGCACATGCATTTTTTTGTGCCGTATCCTATTTTAGTAACAAGTACTATTCTGACCTGTAGAACAAATGTCCATCCATGGAACTAATGATTTTAGTAACATACACATAATGATAATTGTTAGCAATCTTCTTTTGGGTTCTATTGTTAACAATTATATTCATGGATTAGGCCCCATGTACACGAACGTATTTTTGTGGCCGCAATTCACCCGCAAATCTTCAGGTGAATTGCGGCCCCATTAATTTCAATGGGCCCATGCACACGACCGTGGTTTCCACGGTCCGTGCATTGCCCAGGAGCCTGGACCGCAAAAAGATAGGACGTCTTATTACGGCCGTATAATTTCCTTAGGCTCATAGAATTGAATGCACACGGCCATGTGCATGGCCCGCGATTTGCGGGCGGCACGCGGGTGACACTCCGGCCGTCCGAGCCGCAAATCACGGTGGTGTACACCACTACAGTCGTGTGCATGAGGCCTAAGGCTACCTGTACCAGTTCAGGAGCACATCTCTAAACGCTACCAAGCAGTTATGAATAACATCAGTAGATGGCGATGAAACACTGGATAGATAAGTCTAGATCAGAGGATCTCAACAACCTTTAGTAAAGGTCCATTCACATGGGTCTGCCCAGTGGCGTAGCTATAGGGGTCGCAGCGGTCGCAGTTGCGACCGGGCCCCTAAGCCTGGGGGGCCCACGGGCCCCCGTTGCCATACAGCATGTTTTCTAACTAAATCTTCTGTGCCGTGAAGCCGGCACTTCCGGGTTACGGTCACATGGTACACTTAGTGTACCATGTGACCGTGTTGTCACGTGACACGGCTTCCAGACAGAGCTGAAGAGTCGGTGCGGAGGACTCCAGGTAAGCTGCAGTGTAATGTAATGTATTGTGTTGTAACGTTATGTATTGTAATGTAATGTATGTGATGCCTTGTAATGTATTGTGTTGTATGCGGAGGAGAGGGGGGAGCGTTAAATCACAGCCCCCCTCTCCTCCACCGCAAACTGCACAATACAGTATAATACACATGAGTGTATGAGAGCGGGGCTGCGGCTGTGTAATACAGTCACTGCCCCGCTCCTGAGTCCTGACATGTGCGCGCCGTCAGGATGATGTGATGCGGCCGGCGCTGCACTAATGAGCGTCGGCACTGAAGACAGAACATGGTGGGCGCGCTACAAAACACCCCCATGTTCTGTCCTCAATGCCTGAACCGCCGCTCATTAGTGCAGCGCCGGCCGCACCTCCTCATGCTGACCGCGCGCGCACTTATATCAGGAGCGAGCAATGGCTGTATTACACAGCTGCAGCCCCGCTCTATAACGGCGGAGATCAGAGAAACCGCTCATCTCCGCCGCTATTCTCCGGAATGCTGCGATCACTGCGGACTGCAGCATTCAGGGGAAAATGAGAAGGGGGGATGCCCCTGGATCGCGTCACAGGGAATTCCTGTGACGCGATTAAGGGACATACCATATATGGGCAGACAGCCCAGGGTCTGTTGAAGGACCCCAGGGCTGTCCTACCATATTTCCTGTTGTTAGGGCATACTGAGGTATGTCCTAACAACTGCCTGTGTACTATCCGTACACAGGCTAATGTACTGGCATATAGCTATAGGCCAGTACATTGAAGTTTAAAAATAAAATAAAAACAAAGTAATGTTAAATAAAAAAAATACACATACACCTTTTTTATAATAAACTTTAAAATAAGTCTCAATACATAAAACATACACATAATCGGTATTGGCGCGCCCGTAATAACCTGCACAACAATTTTTTTGCATCATGTATGATGTGTAAAGAAATAAAATAAAAATTGCTTTCTATCACTTAGGCCCCATTCACACGACCGTGCCCGCAATCAGGGCCCGCGATTGCGGGCACGGCCGGTCGCCGACTGCCACCCGCAATTTCGGGCCGTGGTCCCATACAAAGTATGGGAGAACGGCCCGCAAAATGCAAAAGGATGGACATGTTCCATAATTTTCGGAACATTTCTACGGCACGGACACCCATCCGTAGCGCTACGGAAATGTGTCCGCGCTCAATGAAAGTGAATGGAGGTTATTTACGGTCGTGTGCATGGGGCCTAATTGTGAGGCACAAGGTGCGATGAAGAATTTAACCTCCATGTGCCTCACATTAATAGTAATTAACCCCATCATGTACCTTACACATTAACCCATTATGACTGAGAAACATGATGAGGTTAATTACTATTAATGTGAGGCACATTCAAAATTCATCACACCTCACGCCTCACATCAGAAAATGGAAGAACTTTTTATTTTATTACTGTTGGCAAAGTAAACGAAGTATCGGTATCGAAGTCCAAGTTTTGGTATCGTGACATCCCTACACTGTGGGTCGCGTCCCCCTGGGGGTTCGTGAGTCACTCACCGAGGTCCCGGTTCCAATCAATGCTGGAGCAAGGAGCTGACATCTCCTTGATCCAGCATTCCCTGTGCCTTGAGCGGCTCGACGCAGGCAGGCGGGATGTAGCGACATCATCGCGCCTTCCTGCGCTGAGTCACTCATAGTACACACCGGAGGAGGCGAAGGATCCTCCACTCGACGTGGGAACGTGGATAGGTAAGTAATTATGCACATATGGGGGCATTATACTGTATGGGGGGGCTGATATTGTGGGGGGGGCATTATACTGTATGGGGGGCTGATATGGGGAGCATTATACGGTATGGGGCTATTATGGGGGGGCAGTATACGGTATGGGGCTATTATGGGGGGGCAGTATACGTTATGGGGCATTATACTGTGTGGGGGCAGCTATGGGAGCATTAACTGTGTGGGGGCAGCTATGGGAGCATTAACTGTGTGGGGGCATTATACTATGGGGGCTGTTGGGCAGGGGTCTGATGATGATGGTGGTGCTGGGGAGGGGTAGGGGGGCCCAAGCTGAATTCTTGCACCCGGGCCCATGAGCCTTTAGCTACGCCCCTGGGTCTGCCGTCAGATGAAGGTCCAAACTGAACACCGAGAGTAAAACTATATTCACAAGGTTCAGATTTGCCATAGGCAAATCCAACTCATGAATCCAGAACAGAAATCTGAGGTTTATCTGACCCCTGTAGATAGTGCCACACAGTGACCCTGTAGAAAGTGCCAGTACAAATTCACCTGTCCCTGTTTCCACGCTGTTATCCTGCAACGCAGGTCTGGCCACCACTGCAATGGCCTACTGCAGAGAAATGATACAAGCAGCGTGATGACATCATCACTCGCCTGCATCACAGGAAAAGCCCCAAATGGTGAAGTAGAGAACTGATGTCTCCCTTGCACCTACCAACGCTAAGTGAGGCAGTTTAATTGTATCTGTATCTGTGTCCTAGGGCCGTGGACACAATTGAGTGCACAGGTCCGGACAGCTAGCAACGGAGGTACGTATCTACGGTCCACCAATTGAGTTCCCCTGGTCTGGATATTCTCTTCCAAATGTGATTATGTGTGAGTTCAGCGTATGTGCCGTGAAATTCTCCTGTGCATAAGCTGAACGTGTCCATAGACCACTAAAGACCCGCCGGATGCCAAAAGGGTGTCCTTTTGGCATCCACTAAGCAGGTCTATGTTAGTATTGTAAAGGATCTGCCAGGCACAACTTCTGTGTATACTCCCATAGGTAATCAGTCTGCACCTGAGTCTATGTCTCTGAGACTGACTACATCTTCCACCACTCAGGATGGCAGGCTTAGGAGTGGGAGAGCCTATCGCAGCCTGGCCAGACGGAGCTAGCTCCCGCCCTCTGTCTATTTATACCTGCCTTTCCTGTTCCTCCTTTGCTTGTGATTCTTCTCGTGTGGTTTCCTGGCCCAGCTACAGCTTCTAACTATTTGATCCTGCTCCATACTGACCCCGGCTTACTGACTACTCTCCTGCTCTGCGTTTGGTACCTCCTGGTTTGACTCGGCTCGTTCACCACTCTTGTTGCTCACGGTGTTGCCGTGGGCAACTGCCCCTTTCCCTTGATTTGTGTTCCCTTGTCTGTTTGTCTCGTGCACTTACTGAGCATAGGGACCGCCGCCCAGTTGTACCCCGTCGCCTAGGGCGGGTCGTTGCAAGTAGGCAGGGACAGAGTGGCGGGTAGATTAGGGCTCACTTGTCCGTTTCCCTACCCCCGTCATTACAAGTATACCCTTTCTTTTAAGTATACTGTGTGATATATGTTTTTTTTTAACATGGCAGCCTATGCATGATGTATGCTACTGTATGGCACACAGTTGCGTACATTGTGGGTTTGCGTTCTGTGCATACATCGGGAGATTTTCCCGGTGTATGTGCCAAACATTAGGGTATGTGCACACGTAGAGTTTTCAGCCGTTTTTCGGGCCATAAACGTCCCAAAAAATGGCTGAAAAATCGGAAGTAGGATGCCTACAAACATCTGCCCATTAATTTCAATGTGAAATACGGCGTTCTGTTCTGATGGGGATGTTTTTATACGCCTCGTTTTCCAAAAACGGTACGTAAAAAGATGCCCGCGAAAAATAAGTGCATGTCACTTCTTGGGCCGTTTTTGGAGCCGTTTTTCATTGACTCTATAAAAAAAGAGCTCCAAAAACGGCCGTAAAAAAATGCTAGTTGCTAAAAAAAAGTCTGAAAATCAGTAGCTGTTTTCCCTTGAAAACAGCTCCATGTTTTCAGACGTTTTTTGGTTAAGTGTGTGAACATACCCTAAGTACTTAACATGATGTAAATAGAGCCCAACTCACCCGTTATTTCTCCTATAATGATGGTTACTGGTGTATTTGAAAGGGGCCACAGGCAGAGACTGGCAGAAGTCTTTAATGGGGTTTTCAAGCCTTCAAGGGTAAGTTCACACGTAGCGTAAATACTGAAGATTTTTCGCAACATATTTTGTTGTGGAAAATCTGCAGCATAATTCAGTAGCAGCAGAGTGGATGAGATTTGAACAAATCTCATCCAGACGCTGCGTAAATGATAAGTGGGAAAAAAACGCTACGAAATTGCATTTTTTTTTAATACACATCATGTCAATTGTATTTGAGGAATCGCTGTTCTTTTGTTGCAGGTTTTCCCCACTGAATTCAATGGGGAGGTAAAACCCGCAAGAAATAGCAAATGTTGCGAAAAAAATAAAATCTTATACTTACCTAGAATTCCATGCTTCTTCGTCGAGGCAGGCCTCCTGGGAAGACGTTTCATCCCATGTGACCGCTGCAACCAATCTGCAGGATGTCAGAGGGTAAGTATGGGCTATTTTTTTTTTTTTTTTTTCTGTTTTCCGCAGTGGACATTGCGGCTGAAAAACTGCACTACAATTTGGTGCGTTTTTTCAGTCGGAATTCGCTGCGGCCACCAGGGCGGCTACGCTGTGTTCCTTTACACAGCGTATCCACCCTGTGTGAACATACCATTAAAGTACTTTTTCACACATCTTCCTTCTGCCAGGTTTGCGTGGAATTACAGCGGACACATTTGTTTTCTGTCCTTCACCAAACTACAGAAGACAATCAGAGCAGGCTGGGTTGGACCAAGGTCTAAGCCCTTATTCACACGACAGGGTTTCCCGGCCGGGTGACGGCCGTTCATAAATCGTCCGTCACCAGGCTGCATTAGGAACAATAGACCCCTAATGAGGCTATTCACACGACCGATTTTTTGACGGCCCGGGAAACCTGGCTGTCAAAAAATGGGACATTCCCTATTTTCAGCCGTTTACCCGGGTAATACACGGCCATCACCGGAATGTGTCCCGAGTGATGGCCATGCATTCCATTGCTTGCGCTCTCTCTCCTCCTCACAGTGCAGAGTGCATGGGAGGAGGAGGAGGGTCTTTTTTTGCTCCCTGTAGAAGTCGGAATCTCCAATCCCCGGCCAGGGATTGGGGATTCCGCTACAGGAGAAGTGAGTGACTATGCTGCCCATATATGGACACAGCGACGTCACTCACTTCTGAAGCGGAATCCCCGACACCTTTGCCGGGTATTCCGCTACAGGAGAAGTGGGTGACTATGCTGTCCATATATGGACACAGCGACGTCACTCACTTCTGAAGCGGAATCCACGACCCCGTGGCCGGGGATTGCGCTACAGGAGAAGTGAGTGACTACACAGTCCATATATGGACACAGTGATGTCACTCACTTCAGAAGCGGAATACTCGACCCTGTGGCCGGGGATTCCTCTCCAGGAGAAGTCAGTGACTAAACTGTCCATATATGGACATTGAAGTCAGTGACTTCTCCTGGAAGGGGGGGGGGATGGGTGCAACCTACAGGGGGCTGTGTGACATTACCTACAGGGGGCAGGGTGGCATTACCTACAGGGGGCTGGGTGACATTACCTACAGGGGGCAGGGTGGCATTACCTACAGGGGGTAGGGTGGCATTGCCAACAGGGGGCTGGGTGGCATTACCAACAGGGGGCTGGGTGGCATTACCTACAGGGGACTGGGTGACATTACCTACAGGGGGCAGGGTGGCATTACCTACAGGGGGGCAGGGTGGCATTACCTACAGAGGGCAGGGTGGCATTGCCAACAGGGGGCTGGGTGGTATTACCAACAGGGGGCTGTGTGGCATTACCTACAGGGGACTGGGAGACATTACCTACAGGGGGCCGGGTGGCATTACCTACAGGGGCAGGGTGGCATTACCTACAGGTGGCAGGGTGGCATTGCCCACAGGGGGCTGGGTGGAATTACCAACAGGGCGCTGTGTTGCATTACCTACAGGGGGCAGGGTGGCATTGGCAACAGGGGGCTGGGTGGAATTACCAATAGGGGGCTGTGTGGCATTACCTACAGGGGGCTGTGTGGCATTACCTACAGGGGACTTGGTGGCATTACCTACAGGGGACTTGGTGGCATTACATACAGGGAGCTGGGTGGCATTACCTACAAGGGGCAGGGTGGCATTACCTGCAGGGGGCTAGGTGGCATTACCTGCAGGGGGCTGGGTGGCATTACCTGCAGGGGGCTGGGTGGCATTACCAACAGGGGGCTGTGTGGCATTACCTACAGGGGACTGGGTGACATTACCTACAGGGGGAAGGGTGGCATTACCTACAGGGGGCAGGGTGGCATTACCTACAGGGGGCAGGGTGGCATTGCCAACAGGGGGCTGGGTGGAATTACCAACAGGGGGCTGTGTGGCATTACCTACAGGGGGCTGTGTGGCATTTTCTAAAGGGGGCAGGGTGGCATTACCTACAGGGGGCTGGGTGACATTACCTACAGGGGGCAGGGTGGCATTACGTACAGGGGGCAGGATGGCATTACCTAAAGGGGGCAGGGTGGCATTGCCAACAGGGGGCTGGGTGGCATTACTAACAGGGGGCTGTGTGGCATTACCTACAGGGGGCTGTGTGGCATTACCTACAGGGGGCTGTGTGGCATTACCAACAGGGGGCTGGGTGGCATTACCAACAGGGGGCTGGGTGGAATTACCAACAGGGGGCTGTGTGGCATTACCTACAGGGGGCTGTGTGGCATTACCTACAGGGGACTTGGTGGCATTACCTACAAGGGACTTGGTGGCATTACATACAGGGAGCTGGGTGGCATTACCTACAAGGGGCAGGGTGGCATTACCTGCAGGGGGCTGGGTGGCATTACCTGCAGGGGGCTGGGTGGCATTACCAACAGGGGGCTGTGTGGCATTACCTACAGGGGACTGGGTGACATTACCTACAGGGGGAAGGGTGGCATTACCTACAGGGGGCAGGGTGGCATTGCCAACAGGGGGCTGGGCGGAATTACCAACAGGGGGCTGTGTGGCATTACCTACAGGGGGCTGTGTGGCATTTTCTAAAGGGGGCAGGGTGGCATTACCTACAGGGGGCTGGGTGACATTACCTACAGGGGGCAGGGTGGCATTACGTACAGGGGGCAGGATGGCATTACCTAAAGGGGGCAGGGTGGCATTGCCAACAGGGGGCTGGGTGGCATTACTAACAGGGGGCTGTGTGGCATTACCTACAGGGGGCTGTGTGGCATTACCTACAGGGGGCTGTGTGGCATTACCTACAGGGGGCAGGGTGGCATTGGCAACAGGGGGCTGGGTGGAATTACCAACAGGGGCTGTGTGGCATTACCTACAGGGGGCTGTGTGGCATTACCTACAGGGGATTTGGTGGCATTACCTACAGGGGACTTGGTGGCATTACATACAGGGAGCTGGGTGGCATTACCTACAAGGGGCAGGGTGGCATTACCTGCAGGGGGCTGGGTGGCATTACCTGCAGGGGGCTGGGTGGCATTACCAACAGGGGGCTGTGTGGCATTACCTACAGGGGACTGGGTGACATTACCTACAGGGGGAAGGGTGGCATTACCTACAGGAGGCAGGGTGAAATTACCTACAGGGGGCAGGGTGGCATTGCCAACAGGGGGCTGGGTGGAATTACCAACAGGGGGCTGTGTGGCATTACCTACAGGGGGCTGTGTGGCATTTCCTAAAGGGGGCAGGGTGGCATTACCTACAGGGGGCTGGGTGACATTACCTACAGGGGGCAGGGTGGCATTACCTACAGGGGGCAGGATGGCATTACCTAAAGGGGGCAGGGTGGCATTGCCAACAGGGGGCTGGGTGGCATTACCAACAGGGGGCTGTGTGGCATTACCTACAGGGGGCTGTGTGGCATTACCTACAGGGGACTGGGTGACATTACCTACAGGGGGCAGGGTGGCATTACCTACAGGGGGCAGGGTGGCATTACCTACAGGGGGCAGGGTGGCATTACCAACAGGGGGCTGGGTGGCATTACCAACAGGGGGCTGTGTGGCATTACCTACAGGGGGCAGAGTGGCATTACCTACAGGGGACTTGGTGGCATTACATACAGGGAGCTGGGTGGCATTACCTACAAGGGGCAGGGTGGCATTAATTACAGGGGGCAGGGTGGCATTACCTGCAGGGGGCTGGGTGGCAGTGGAAAACAATGGAAAAATTGCTGTTTTCTGTTAATCCTGACTGTGCTAAAATGTGCTAAAAAGTGATCAAAAAGTCGCATCTACTCTAAAATGATACCAATAAAAACTACAAGTCGCCCGCAAAAAAAAAAAAAACCCTCATACAACTGCATCGGCGGAACAATAAAAAAAGTTATGGCTCTTCAAATATGGAGACACAAAGACAAATCATTTTTTTTAAAAAGCGTTTTTTCTGTGTAAAAGTAGTAAAACATACAAAATCTATACAAATTTGGTATCGTTGCAATCGTAACAACCCGTTGAATAAAGTTATTGTGTTATTTATACCACACGGTAAACATAGATTTAGGACGCAAAAAGTGTGGCAAAATTTCAGGTTTTCTTCTACCCCCCCCCCCCCAAAAAAAGTTAATAAAAGTTAATGAATAAATTCTATGTACCCCAAAATGGTGCTATTAAAAAGTACAACTTGTCGCACAAAAAAACAAGACCTTATACAGCTATGTCGACGCAAAAATAAAAAAGTTATAAAAAAGTTATAGCTCTTCGAATGTGACGATGGAAAAACGTAAAAAATGGCTTGGTCATTAGGGCCCAGAATGCTAGCGGGGGGAAGGGGTTAAACTGGAAGATATTTATCAATACTAGTGCAGAGGAAAACATTTTAATGTTGCCTACAGCAACCTATCAGGTCGCTGCTTTCGTTTTCCTAAGCTCCTCTGAAAACTGAGAGAAGGAATCTTAATGGTTGCTATAGACAACTGATCCCCTTGCATTAGTTTTGATAAATGTATCTGCGTGTAATGAAGGACACGCACTACAAAACTCAAGGTAGACGTCGAGCTCGGGATGGCCGCTGTGTGGTCTGCGTCTTGCACCCAGGAGTAAGAGAGCAGGAAGTGGAGTCACAGTGAGGTGATAGAATACAATTTGGAAGAGTAACATTTTATACTGTATAACAATTAAGACTCGGCGAAGTAAAGATAAACAAATTAAACGAACAATACGAGCCACTAGAGACTACATATCCCATGATGCACTGCCGCGATGTGACACGTTCTGTCGCGAGATTTCCCCTTTCAGCCCGTTCTGTCGCGAGATTTTCTCTTTTAGCCCGTGCTAATATTGCCTGAGAAACCCCTCTCCCTTCCTTTTCCCCCAAGATGGCACCGAAAGCGAAGAAGGAAGGTGAGAGCTGCGGGATGTGTTGGCGTGTTTCACGGGGGATGACGTGCTGATACCTGGTTTTCCAGCCTCGTAAAGTGTAGCTATCCCGGGCAGGGGCTACAGTGGGGAGGTATACGGAGGTGCGAGCCTGCATCCGGATTCTATGCGGTTTTCCTGAGTGAGGCCTGGTAGTTGCCGCATGTGCTGGTCCCGGCATCCGAGCCGACGGCCGCTGCTCCGCTCTAGTATCGGGTGTACGGCGGCTGGGTCCCGGTGCACGTGATGTTCTAAGCGATCAAAGTATGATGACTGTGATTCCAGCACTAAGCACTGATGTACCGGCCCGGCCGCTGCCTGCAGCCACATGCGGCCTCCAGAGAGGGGGCGGCGGGGTACTAGTCACCCGTGTGTTACTAGTAGTTCTATTGTATCCCTCCTGTATATGGTTCTGTATACCACTACTATTTATGTATGTCAGCTCCACCAGTGATGCCTATGAGGTGTTCTCTGGCTGCACCCTATAGGACGGGGCATTATGCGCTCATTGAAAGTTTTGCAACTCTTGTGAAGTTCTCCAGCCCCTGTGATGTGACTTCATGTGTCTGCTCTTTTATGACAGATTTTTGTAACCCCCTTTTGAGGTGTCCCGACTACTGTCCACATCTGCCTGCGATTCACTAGGTCTACCCACCCTCCCTAGTTTTACTAGCCTACTCCGTACCCATCCTGAGACCCCCTCAATCTTCTCGCAGGCCTTATCTGAAGCCTGTGCTAGAGGTCTTTTTGAGTGACTGGCATTATTGGATGCAGGAACCTGTACAGGACATAACTAGGCAGAAATGAATCATTGTTGTCCAGCAGGAAACTGGCTTAGGATTTTGAAGCATTTTTAGGTAAAACTCATTCAGATGTCTGCATTGTACCAGTGTTTATCGTTCTATGCGTCTGGTTGTTACATACGGTATGTCACATGATGGCGCTGCATTGTTGATTCCGTTTATAAAGCTGATGTAGAGCCTTGTGTATAACATCTGTTACAGATCCTGATACCAGCGGTGGCCCCCTTGGCTTACAGTGGGGTCGGTCAGTTGGGTTCTGCCAAGTTGGCGCTGCATGCAAAGCTTTTTTCCCTGTCAAATTTAATGGAATCTCACAGGAGCCAACGTGGATGAGAGCAAAGCCTAATATGTCTGTCTGTCTGTGTGAGGCCCAAAGATTATAATCATACCGAGCACTGAGACCCCCACCAATCGCTAGAACGAAGCAGCTGTCTGCCTTTTTCTGGAAATAAATGTATCGATGTACGGACTCAATAGAAAGTCTATGAGCCCGTACTCCGATACATCTGCTTTCCGGAAAAAGCCGAACAGAAACGAAGCGGCTGAGCACTCGCAGGAGCGCTTAAGCTGCTTCATTCTAGCGAAATGGGGGGTCTCCGTGCTCAGACCCCCACCAATCCAAACTTCTGACATGTCAGATGTTTGACAAACGTTTAGCTACACTTTATAAATACTGGGTTCATCTTATTACATTTGTGTTTTCTAAACATTAGATTTAATGTTCATGTTTTTAGACTTACTTAATGTGATGTAATTTTATTGCCCAGCTGTCCCTGCCAAGACTGAAGCAAAGTCTAAGGCTCTTAAAGCCAAGAAGGCTGTATTAAAAGGAGTACACAGTCACAAGAAGAAGAAAATCAGGACCACCCCTACATTCAGGAGGCCGAAGACCCTGAGACTGAGGAGGCAACCCAAGTACCCCAGGAAAAGTGCTCCCACAAGGAACAAGTATGTTGTCTTATTATAAACTGCCTACCAGTGAGGTGTCTGTCCACCCTAAGGGTATGTTTACACCAAGGTTTTTGCAGGCTAAAAATTCTGCCTCAAAATTCCATCTGGAATTTTGGGGCAGATTTTGGTAAGCCGTTTGCGGCATTTTTCCGCCTGCGCCCATTGAGCGCTGTGGGCAAAAACGCAGCGAAAAAGCTTTCTCTACCTCCCATTGTCAATGGGAGATCAGAGGTGTAAACTCCCAAAGACGGGGCATGTCGCTGCTTTTTCGCGCAGGCCGGTTTTACCGCTCGCTGGGAAAAAAAACTCAGCCTCCCATTGTAATCAATCGGAGAAGTTTTTGGTGCGTTTTCCGACGTTTCCATGTCAAAACTCGGTTTGAACAGGGCCTAAGACTAGACACCTCAAATAATACATGGGATGAGATGTATGCAAACAAGTGTAAAGGAGAACAATTTACCACCGCAACCAATCAGCACAGCTCTCGTTTTTATAAGGTACATGGGAAGTTGAAAGCAGCGTGCTGACTGGATGCCTTGGTGGATTGCTCTGTTTTCTTTGCTGCAGTTTTTATAAATCTTCCTCATGGACAAATGGCTCTTATGCAGTCACATGTGCTATAGCATCAGGGATATTGGTGGCACAAATGATGTATTTTATAGCGATCAAAGCCTGAATATCTATGATTGCACTTATTTTTTCTGATGTGCCACTAATGTCTCACTAATATTTTTTAGTCTTTGGGGTGTGATAATTTTCTGAATGTCCTTTAACTTGACTTCATCTTCGCTTTGAAGGTCTGATTCTCAGTACTTCTCCGTCTCTGTCTAAAGCAGTGGTTCCCATACTTTCTGACGCCGGGACCCACTTATAGACGAGACTTTTGTTTGGGACCCTCACTACTGTAATTAGCCCTATTCGTAAAATAAGTCCCTTCAACATGACAAACCATGATAATTGTAGTAAAAACCAGAGCATACCATCAAAAGAACGCGTTCTCCCGCTATTCTGCTTTTCAGCTGTATATTTCCTCTATTCAGCTTTATACGGTAACTGTATTCTGCCTCCATCCTCCCGTATTCTGCTTTTCAGCTCTATTTGTCCTCTATTCTGCCATTCGGCCTCTATCCTCCTGTGTTTTGCCGCTATTCAGCTGTATTGAACCTCTAATTTAGCTTTTTTTATTGTATTCTGCCCCTATACTCCCTCTATTCTGCGATCGATCCTCTGCTACTTTGGAAGTTATTCGTGATACTACAGTCCACACCGTTAATGGTGGTGACGCAGAAGAGGGGGTGAGGTTACATGAAGAGCAAGAGCCAAGTTTATTGGCTCTTGTACACTGGACGGCAGGAGGGACCTGTCATTGGCCAAAGCATGCGCCGGCTTCTTTCATTAGCGCTCATCCAGCGCTTAGTGATTGATGCATAGGTGGGCTCAAGGTATCCTGCTGCTGCTTTTAGTTGCTGACGGTGAGTCATGTGACCCGACCCGTTCATCAGCGGCCATATCTGGACTGTAGCATATCGGTGAGTGGCTCACGACCCCCCTGGAAGTCTTGGGAAACACTGGTCTAAAGGGTGCATGCGCCTGGGGGGGGTTCTTGCATATGCAGTAGGTTACTGCACTGGCCAGATGTTACATTTTTAATGGGATTTTATCTAATTCTATTGTTGCAGTGTATTGAAAAAACATATATTTTTGGGGCACGTTTTGCGATATATAAGCTGTTAGGCTCAATGCACACGATTTGTATTACGTGCGGTTTTGCCGTGCGGATTTGCATGTGGCAATTACGCAGCGTAATACAGTACCAGCATAGTGAATGAGATTCCAGGAAATATCATGTACACGCTGTAGTATTTTTCGGGACAGAAATTGACCTGCGGTGCGTCTTTTAGAATCCGCAGCGTGTAAACTTATTTTGCGTTTCCGCAAGCGAATTGTATTTGCTGTGGAAAATCACATCAAACCCCCCCCCAGCATGAAAAACGGATTGAAAGAAGCACGATTAGGTGTCGTTTTTACCTGCAAATTTCCTGCGTATTGCTGTGGTTTTGGTGCGTATTTTCCGCCGCAAAATACGCAAAGTGTGCATGTAGCCTTAACGCTACATGCACATGTTTGTGAGGCTGACTGTCACCACCACGTCCCCATGTGCATGCACCCTAAATCTTGCAGACATTGGGGTGGCTTACTAGCTCTGGTTGATCCAAGGGGTTACCCTTGAACCTTTCTATGTATCCCTCTTATTTAACGGCTTCCAACATTTCCTATATAATTGTGGACCAGCGATGCTCTTTTCATAGTGATTCTTGGACTATAGAAGTTTGCTGTTCCAACCAGTCGTGAGAATGCTTGATTGTTTGGTCAAATGGCTGTTACAGTAGTTTCTTTGATATGCAGCTCTCCTGAATGCATTATCAATATTTAAAGGGAGCAGACTCTTTAAATTTGGGGTGTTTATCAGGTGTCTTCATGGCAAGTGGGCTTGATAGCACCCATCAAATGCCCCCTTTAATAAGTTTTTTGTTTTATTGATTCGTTTTTCATGTTCTCTTTTAGGCTTGACCATTATGCCATCATCAAGTTCCCTCTGACCACTGAGTCAGCCATGAAGAAGATTGAAGACAATAACACTCTGGTTTTTATTGTTGACGTCAAAGCGAACAAGCACCAGATCAAGCAGGCAGTGAAGAAACTGTACGACATTGATGTGGCCAAAGTGAACACCCTCATTAGGTGAGCAGCGAACGCTATAAACTTGTACAGTCTTCTCATACATATGCACATGATGGAAATTTTATTCTGGCTGATCACGTTGATGTTTTCAAAGGAACCACTGATGCAGAAGTAGATATGTGAAGTCATATATATATCTGACTTTAATAAGACTTCTAATATAAAATTACTGTATTTGTTTAGGCCTGACGGTGAGAAGAAGGCATATGTCCGCCTTGCTCCAGACTATGATGCCCTTGATGTTGCAAACAAGGTAAAATCCCCCTTTGTCCATAAACTACTGCCTCATTCGCACGGCTGTATTTGGGATTCATGTCACATAAATCCTAATACAGAATTCTATAGGCCCATACTGTACTTCCATATGCCTTTTGACTTCAAAAGGGGTAATTCTCACTGAGGGGGGAAAAAGTAGTGGCATGCTTTTATGGGAGACTATAGTGCCTCATTGAGACAGTGTACAATATGGGTTCACAGGGGACAGAACTTGAATTCTCAATTACTCAGGCCCCATGCACACTACCATAGACTTCGTCCATGTTTACGGACCTGTTCATGTCTATGGCCGATGGACACTGTCCCGTATATTTATGGGAAGGCGTCCGTGTCGTAGAAAGCCTCCGTCAAAGATAGGACATGTCCTACCTTCTTGCTTTTTACGGACCGTGCTCCCATACTTTATACTCCGCGGCCGTCTGTGATTACGGGCACAGTTGTCTTAAATGTAGGTTTAAGGGTCCTTCAGCGCCCTCTGATAGCCAGCTATAGCTAGTGGATCCATGCATTACATGGATGCGCCATTGGTTTCTGGCACAGTGTAACAGATCATAATTTGATCAGTCGAGCTTTTCTCATGAAGAGTTTGGCTTAATCTGTCAAGCCATTTTATCTTCTAGGGTTTCTTTAACTATGTGCATATGATGGAAACTTACCCTGTCTGAATACATTGATGTTTTCAAAGGAACCACTGATGCACCGTAGTTCTAGTGAGGAGCGAGTACATTTTACATTGTGGCTCCAACTTTGCTCTAAAAATTCTTATTCTGTGTCGTGTGAAATTTTTGTTTGTGTTCTTAATGATTTTTTTTATTTTTACTTTACAGATTGGCATCATCTAAACGAAACGCCACATCTTCTGTACAGAAATAAATCAAATAAACAAAACTTTCTTTTTCTGTGTTTTGTGAATGGTAATTTACAGTATGTAAAATACAGAAGGCGTGCTCCTGTCGTGACTCAATGACAATTACATGTTCACCATAAACATCTTCATTCTGAAGCAGTCATTTAAAGTCCAGATACAGCTGCTATGCAATGCTGGGGTGATGCTGCTACAGCAAACAAACTGCAATCTCATAGGTGCTGTCTTTCTGGTGTGCGCAGCGTGCTGTATATGTGGTCATGTAGTGATGGGTGTCTGTCTTGCGCTAGGTGCAGTCACAAATGTTTGGATATAATGGCATTTGTCTTCATGTTCCTACATGGTATAACATGCCTTTTTATATATGGCAATTAATAATAAATAAAGCGTGCCCACTTCAATCCATATTTGCTTTTCTCTGGCTGTAAGTGGCATTTGTTTTGCAAAACAAAAAACGAGTGACTGTTCCCTACATCTGAATGGAGTTTGTAACCATTGATGCGCATGCTGCAGAAACCACTCCATAACAACCAAGATAAGTCCTAACCAAGCAGCGCAAGGCATCAGTCTTCTCTACAGCTATGGTGGTGTGGAGCTACACTTTGTCCACCCACAATAACTCGCTGAGAAACAAAATGGGCTAAGGGGGGCTGGTGCACACTGGAAAGTCCAGTGAATGGAGCCGAGTAGGCTCTGAGATATTCTGGTGTTACATTTAGAAAACTGCTGTTGTCGCAGTGTCACCCTGGCTGTATCGCAGTAATGAAAGTGAATGTACAGGGTGGGCCATTTATATGGATACACCTAAATAAAATGGGAATGGTTGGTGATATTAACATCCTGTTTGTGGCACATTAGTACATGGGAGGGGGGAAACTTTTCAAGCTGGGTGTTGACCATGGTGGCCATTTTGAAGTTGGCCATTTTGTATCCAACTTTAGTTTTTTCAATGGGAAGACGGTCATGTGACACATCAAACTTATCGAGAATTTCACAAGAAAAACAATGGTGTGCTTGGTTTTAACGTTACTTTATTCTTTCATGAGTTATTTACAAGTTTCTGACTACTTACAAAATGTGTTCAAAGTGCTGCCCATTGTGTTGGATTGTCAATGCAACCCTCTTCTCCCACTCTTCACACACTGATAGCAACACCGCAGCAGAAATGCTAGCACAGGCTTCCAGTATCTGTAGTTTCAGTTGCTGCACATCTCGTATCTTCACAGCATAGACAATTGCCTTCAGATGACCCCAAAGATAAAAGTCTAAGGGCGTCAGATCGGGAGACCTAGGGGGCCATTCAACTGGCCCACGATGACCAATCCACTTTCCAGGAAACTGTTCATCTAGGAATGCTCGGACCTGACACCCATAATGTGGTGGTGCACCATCTTGCTGGAAAAACTCCGGGAACGTGCCAGCTTCAGTGCATAAAGAGGGAAACACATCATCATGTAGCAATTTCAGATATCCCGTGGCCTTGAGGTTTCCATTGATGAAGAATGGCCCCACTATCTTTGTACCCCATATACCACACCATACCATCAATTTTTGTGTTCCAACAGTCTTGGAGGGATCTATCCAATGTGGGTTAGTGTCAGACCAATAGCGGTGGTTTTGTTTGTTAACTTCACCATTCACATAAAAGTTTGCTTAATCACTGAACAAAATGCTGTGAAGATATGAGATGTGCAGCAACTGAAACTACGGATACTGGAAGCCTGTGCTAGCATTTCTTCTGCGGTGTTGCCATCAGTGTGTGAAGAGTGGGAGAAGAGGGTTGCATTGACAATCCAACACAATGGGCAGCACTTTGAACACATTTTGTAAGTAGTCAGAAACTTGTAAATAACTCATGAAAGAATAAAGTAACGTTAAAACCAAGCACACCATTGTTTTTCTTGTTAAATTCTCAATAAGTTTGATGTGTCACATGACCCTCTTCCCATTGAAAAAACTGAAGTTGGATACAAAATGGCTGAATTCAAAATGGCCGCCATGCTCAACACCCAGCTTGAAAAGTTTCCCTCCTCCCATGTACTAATGTGCCACAAACAGGAAGTTAATATCACCAACCATTCCCCTTTTATTTAGGTGTATCCATATACATGGCCCACCCTGTACATTACCTCCAGCCAGGAATGTGATGTGTATTCAGAATCCTGTCACTTCTGTAGCGTCTGTGATATTTACAGCAAGGCAAGCGTAATCTCGTGAGAGTACGATGTAACATGTAATTTCAAACGAGATTACTCTTGCCTTGCTGTAAACCTCACAGAGACGCTACAGAAGTGTCAGGATTCTGAATAGACATCATGTCCTGGCTGGAGGTAATGTATATTCATTGTCAGGACACTACAGTAATGTAGAGTGTTTATGTGGCTGCACATAGCGATATTGCAATATCGCTATCTGGTGTAAATGAATGGGGAGAAGTGTATGACGCTGATTGGTCACTGATTGGTCAGCGTCATACACTCCTCTGTACAACACCCACTTGGCCAAAAAGTAAAACACGCCCAGTTCATTAAGAAATTCATTAGCATAAAGCTAATATAGGTCAAAACTCTGTCAAAAATTATCTTTTTTAAAAAAAATAAAAACCACTGCTGTAATCTACATTACAGCGCTAATCCCATCGTGTACAATATAGGCCACTTATAATGTGGTGACAGAGCCCCTTTAATATCCAATCGATAGTGACTTTTTTTGGTATTATTAATACTTGCTTTGCTACTGTCAAGCGCTTACCTGTCAACCCGCCATTTGGTGTTTACCTATCGGTGGATAATTTCATGTACAATAAAAATAGTTTGTGATTTTCCTTTAACTCTTAGACATTGGGGGAGATGTCTGAAAACTGAAGGAAAAGAAAAGTAAAGTATTTGACCATGGCAACCAATCAGGCTGCTGCTTTTTCTTTTCCAAACAGCCCCTGAAAAGTTAGTGGTGCAGCAGCTCCACTTTTCCTTTGCACCAGTTTTGATACATCACCCCCATAGATTCTAGAATGCTGATGAGCTGCTTAATAATGTCATTGTGATGCAATGTGTTGCGGCTTCTTAAATAGAAAAGCCAGGGTCATCTTTGCTAAAGATGACATCTCAGGCTGTTCTGGCGATGGAAGAAAATTAGAGAAGATTTAAAAAAAAAAAAAGTCTGCTGGAGGTAAAAATAGCAAATGAGGTTAGGAATACATAGTAGGTTTTTGTATGCCTCATGTTAGTGTTATTTCTTTTTATTTATTTTTTTACCAGGAAGAAATATAACTTGTATGTCATATTATATTCACTATAATTATCAGTGACCACATATGAACAGCCCGCTTTCTGAAGGGGAATGGGCACCTCCTGATCACATTCAATCAATTTGCCTTAAACGTCTACAGTGTAGAGATCCCCTATAAGCTACTGTCATGATTTTAGACAAACTGAGCCAATATTGCTGCAGACACATGCCCTTATTTTCAGTACATAGTTTTTCTAGGCTTACAACTCTGAACCAACAGTTTTCTACAGGGTCAAAGATCCTTCCGCTATTGAATTCCCTAATTCAATATCTGGCCAAAAGTATGTGGACACCTGACCGCCACACCTATATGAGCTTGTTGGACAACCCATTCCAAAATCATGAACGTTAATATGCAGCTATAACAGCCTTCCCTCTTCTGGGAAGACTTTAAAGGCAATGTGTTGCCAGAAAAACATGTTTTGTTTTTTTAATTAAACATTTAGTGTGTAGGTGATTAAACATTGTTCACATTTTTTTTATTTTTTTCATGAGTCAGGAAATATTATAAATTAATTCTAATTTATAATATTTCCCATTGCTGGTCACTAGATGGAGCTATTTCCAAAATTGCAGCATTGTATGTGGTAAAGCAACCACATTGCTTTATGCTGCAAAATTGGGTAAAAAGCCCTCGCTCTAGTGAGCTCTCGGCATCCCCCCCCTTTATCCTGGCTAGTGACGGGATAAACGAGGGGTTTGAACGGTCTAACCTCCTACACTGTGTGTCGCCATTTTTTGAGCTAACACACAGTGTAGTAGGTTTACATACAGTAGTAAACGTACACAAACACGAACATACATATAAATCTCTTACCTGCTCCTGCCGCCACGGCTCCCTCTGGCCCGTCTGCTGCCGCTGGTCCAAGTGCACAAGTCCGGAAGCCGCGACCGGAAGTAGTAATCTTACTGTCCGGGCGCGACTTCCGGTCCACCCGAAAATGGCGCCGGACGGTGCGCATTTCAAATTGGACTGTGTGGGAGCGGCGCATGCGCAGTTCCCACACAGACGGCGTACATTGAAGTGGATGGGACGGGAGCCGTTCGCAGTCCCTATGGGACTGTGGCTGCCGTATTCCATGTCTGTATGTGTCGTTAATCGACACATACAGAAATGGAAAAAAAAATGGCAGCCCCCATAGGGAAGAAAAAGTGTAAAAATAAGAAAAAGTAAAACACAAACACAAATAAATATAAACATTTTTAATAAAGCACTAACATCGTTAACATATAAAAAAAATAATTGTGATGACACTGTTCCTTTAAACAAGATTTTGGAGTTTCTGTGAGAACTTGTGCACATTCAGCCAAAGACACTGATGTGAGAAGGTTTAGCTCACAATTGGTGTTCTAATTCAATGGGGTTGAGGTCAGGGCACTGTGCAGCCATTCAAGATCCTCCACAGCAAACTAGTCACCCCATCTTTAGAGATCTTGATTTGTTTACAGGGACAAAGTCATGCCGGAACAGGAAAGGGCCTTCCCCAAACTGGTTCCACTGTTGGAAGCTATAATTGTGTCAACTAACTTTTTGGGCTATGACATTAACATTACCATTCACTAGAAATAAAGGGCCTAGCCCAATCCCTGAAAAACAGCCCCAGACAGTTATCCCTCCGCCATAAAATTTTACAGTAGGCATTACACATTCTGGCAAGTAAAGTTGTTGAGACTTTTGTTGTAGGAATGTTGTCCAGGTTGGGGGCTGTTTTTTATACTGATGACATATCCACAGAAGAGGTCATTAGTATATGATTGGTGGGGGTCCAAAACCCGGACTCCAAATGAAACCGCTGTTTCGGCTGCCACTGGGCGCGCCGACCACTCTATAGCAGCCGTGCAGCAGTACTGCAGCTCTGCTCCTATTCAAGTAAATAGAAGCAGGGCTGCAGTAACCCAGCATGGCCACTATACATTGGTCGGAGCCTTCTGCTTCTGGCACTGACCCCTTTATAGCTTACAGCGCCCGGAGGCAGTCAGAACAGCTGATCGGTGGGGGTCCAGGTGTCAGGCCCCCACCGACCATATACTAATGACCTATTCTGTGTTTAGGCCAGCTGTATAAAAAACACTCCCCAACCCGGATAATGCCTTTAACTCTCCCCCACTGTGGTCTACCGTTTCGTGGGTGAGCTGTTGTTACTCCTAGAGGCTTCCACTTCACGATAATAGCATTCACAGGTGACCGGCAAAGCTGGCAGATGATAAATGTCACTAAGTGACTTGAGGCAAACATCTTGTGTAATGTGTAATGTCCCTGAACTCTTCAATACTACCAAACATACATATGTGTGTCTAGTGAAATTGCATGACTGTGTGCTTGATTTTATGTACCTGTTTGCATTGGGTGTGGCTGAGTCACTCCAAGCAGGAATGATTCGATAATAGCACAGGGCAGCAAATTGCGGCTACTAAAAAGAAGGCTGATTTTTTTAGTCTGTTTGGCACCATGAGCAAAATACAGGCCACTTAAAAAGACATAATTACTGGTCAGTGGTGTGTAGTATGAGTTTCCTGCCACTGTCCTCAACTCTTATTAGAACTTCTCCCACTTATGAATGGAAAAAATATAATAGAAGTTTTTGCTGTTTATTAAATTTTCTAATATATTGTTCTTTACCGAAAAAACAATACCTATATGGTTGAATATTTACTATCCTTTCGTCTGCATGGTATTTCACTTGTTGAAGCAGCAGTTTGTGCTCCAGAGCTGCTCTTCCTACTTGTACCTAGTGGAGGTTTAAGCCATGAACAGCCATTGTAAGCGCTTAGAAGAACTATTTTGAGTTGCAAAGAAGCTCAATGGGTATACTTAAAAACATTGCTTGCAATACTCCATCTCTTGTCTAATCTAAGTTACGTTCATAACACCTCCTATGCATCAAAGAGAAGTGAAATGTACATTTACCCTGAGGCAGTAATTCCCACATGGCAGCCCACATCTACGCGGGAGAATAGAAATGGAAACTCCTCTTAGGTTTTTATTTTCATATCTGCAACAGTCAGAATGAAAACAGCTATCTGTAGAGCTTGCATATGGAAAGAAATACAATATTTTAATAAAAATATAGTTTTTTTTAGAAGTGTACCCAGAAGCAGTTTTAAAATCGAATAAAAAAATCCATCAGTTTGCATCTAGTTTTTCTGGCACGTCAAAGCTATTTGTCGGAGGTATTTCCTGACATTTGCCTTCGGCGTATGCTACTGTTTGGCATACATCTCCTATTGATTTTCATTGTAAAAAAAAAACCCCATATACCTCACAGTATATAAATTATTTTTTTTTTACTGTATCCCATTGCATAGAAAAGCTTGGTAGACCATGCTTTTCTATAGAGAAAAGATAAAAAGGTATGCCAATGCATACCGGCCCAGAGTATGCCAAAAGGACACTTTTTTGCCATATGCTAGGTGCAAAGGGGGCTCCGGCACATCGGATTATACATGAGGGAATTTCTGAGGGCTTATATGGTTTACGTGCCTGAAAACAAGATGTGAACTGATCCTTACACGTAGCTTACCCAGAAGTAAAGGTTTTAAGGTGGGTGTTTGACTTTAGAAAAAGGATCTGCTTATGTCTTCCCAGTATATTTTTGATTGATCTGTTTTTAATGAATCCACTTACAAATTCCACTTTAAAAAAAAAATTGTTTCATAGCGTCTTATTTCACTTATTTTGTTTTTACAGAGATGATCATTCCAACACCTCCACGACAACCTTTCAATCATTAATACCAGTCATCTTCTGTCCTGCATATCCAGGAAACTTGTAGCTGTAGCTCCATCCCAGTACAGAACCTGCGACAAAATGCCGATCCCCATCTATGACAAGGGCACTCAACTTAGCATCAGCAGAGACACCAAGCAGAACTCTAACAAAGACTGCCATTCACATATCACCTGTAAACCCAAATGCTCCCACTTCCAGTGTATTTATGCCTGCCGCACACCTGAGGGGCATAAGACTATTATCCAAGAGACAATTCAAAGCGTGACCACCATCTGTTCTCCATCTCACTCCCAGCATTGTTATCTAGCTAACAATTATTCGGGTCCAAGTAGTAGTCATCAGAAAAGTAAATGCTCTGGGATCTACGTGTGCCCGTACAGAAGTACCGAAAAAGCCTCAGTACTGGAGTCACCTCCAGAGCCTGCAAAGGAAGCCTACTCTATGTGTAAGAGTATAAAAAGTGATGGCATAGTGGGCAAGGACTTGTCCCCGCAAGGTCATCAAGTGCATCATCAAAAACCCTTTTGTACGTGTGGCAATGGCACTCCTACAGATACAACTTGGATTAAGCAATATTAAATGGCTTGTATTCTGTAAGAAGACATACTAGCCGTCTAATTCCAGTCAGCTTTTCCTAGGCCACAGCATGCTACATCTACCTTCTCAAGGGCATTGATTCCCAATTACATACTTTCTAAGTGAAGAATAAGGTGTAGGACATTTCTGATCTCATTAAACGGTTTGCGCACTTGGTGTGGTATAACAGTTCTTCATGCGGAGTACCTATGGTACCTTTGTGTGTAATCATATAAGTGTTCATCTTGAGAGCTACACATCAGTCCAAGAAGGAAGAAAAAAATAACAAGTCATCTATATGTGTCCTAGTTTCTTTGATACTTGCGTATTTCGGTCAGTATTTTCCGTCAGTATTTGCCAAACCAGAAGTGGAAGATTAACACAGAAAAAGTATATTGGAAAGATTTGCATTTCTTCTGTGTTTTGGATCCACTTTTGGTTTTGGCTTACAAATACTGATGCAAAATACTGCTGTGTGAAAGTGGCCTACTATTGAAAATGTTTGTTTGCTGCGGTCCGTAGGCAGCACAGTAATGGGTTAAGTTTACTTCATCCCTAATTTGATAGATTAACATAATTAGCAATCATGTATAAAACAATTAACTGCGTGCTCCCTATAAAAGCTGGACACAATAATCAACACATGATCCAACCGGAGCATCCATAGTGAGGACTGTTTTGGGAAGAGAAAGAGATCTCTCCT
Organism: Rhinoderma darwinii; assembly: GCF_050947455.1. Taxonomy (NCBI): domain Eukaryota; kingdom Metazoa; phylum Chordata; class Amphibia; order Anura; family Rhinodermatidae; genus Rhinoderma; species Rhinoderma darwinii. Next base: position 421,866,957 of record NC_134688.1, read on the forward strand.
GAAAATTGTTTGGGTAAGGCCACCACTTCAGATCTTGCTGTGTGCTGTAAGAGATCACTATTAACTCCTCTAGATCCTGAACGGAACTGGACCACCTGGGAAGATAGTTGGATTGTGCCTTCTTGCATCGATGGACGAGGTTTGAATTTCTAGGACCTTCATGGCAGCTGGACATCTAAAGAGTAAAAAGACACACGGGCATAGTGTATAGTAAAAAGCAATAGGAGCACTGAACAGTGTCCTAAAATACTCTTATAGCACCAAAAAAGAGCTGTTGCCTAGGTAAGGTGAGCCTAGCAATTGAATGCTCCCAGGAAATAGCCCCCAGGAAGAGGTGAGACAAGGAAATCTTGCATCTGCGCACATAACCTACACTACTACGCATGCACCAACCAGAATCACGGCGCAGGTGCAGACAGAGAACCACCCCCATGAATATGCCAGATCCTGGCGCATGCGCCAACCTGCACAGGGTAGATGCACTTATCCCAGACGGAACAGGAAGTGTCAAGCCACAGGCAACAGGCATGCTCCCAAATATACAGATGGAGCAAACAAAAAAAAACTAATACAAGGACCACTGCAAAAGTAGGACTCCCACAGGGGGGAGAAGGGCATAGTACTCACCTCACAAAAGTCAAAAGACAACACTATATTCTGAGCCACCTCAGAGCTAGTGAAAATGCAGGTTGAGACTGAAGGGGGAGAGCACTCAATGCTTTGGTAATACCAGGAGAAAAATACAGATATCACTACCTCAACAGAGCCATCACATTACTCAAACTAGTATTATGAGCCCCACGTGTACAATATGACCGCAGCAAGGGGCTACAGAGGTTGAAGTTGCATCCTGGCCCTTTTACCTGAGTAAGGATCCTATTATATGGCACAATATGGGCCATGAAAACGAGCATCCATCAATGAGACAGCTCGTTGATCGGCACTCGTTGCTCCTTTCACAAGGAGCAGTGAATACTTATGTATGGGGACGGGTGCGTGGTACTACGATCGCTCGTCCCCATACATTTTCATCATGTCATCAGCACATCTCCCTGTTTACACAGGAAAATGTGTTCTGCCGACAACGATAGTATTTAATGCTGCGTAAACGAGCAGATCAGCCGATAAACTAGCGTTTGTTCGTTCATTGGCTGATCATTGCCCTGTTTACACAGGGCAGTTATCAGGAACGAGCATACATCTGAACGCTTATTTGCCCAATCATTGACCCCTCCAAAAGGGCCTTTAGACCAGTGGCCCCTCTGCCACACAAGAATACACCAGAATTATAAATGACACATGGTAGTTGAGGGCCCTGTGACAAATTTTGCATCAGGGCCAGTTATGCCTCTAGATCACAGTTATAAAGGTCAAGAGCTTCGGTACAAAGGGAAATCTATTTTGCCACTTAAAGAGGCTCTGTCACCAGATTTTGCAACCCCTATCTGCTATTGCAGCAGATCGGCGCTGCAATGTAGATTACAGTAACGTTTTTATTTTTAAAAAACGAGCATTTTTGGCCAAGTTATGACCATTTTTGTAGTTATGCAAATGAGGCTTGCAAAAGTCCAAGTGGGTGTGTTTAAAAGTAAAAGTCCAAGTGGGCGTGTATTATGTGCGTACATCGGGGCGTTTTTAATACTTTTACTAGCTGGGCGTTCTGATGAGAAGTATCATCCACTTCTTTTCAGAACGCCCAGCTTCTGCCAGATCACGCTGTGACGTCACTCACAGGTCCTGCATCGTGTCAGACGAGCGAGGACACATCGGCACCAGAGGCTACAGTTGATTCTGCAGCAACATCAGCGTTTGCAGGTAAGTAGCTACATCTCCTGCTGGAGACAGGGCTTAATAGGAGCACAAAGATGGTGGACCTGGGGGCCTTCATTAGGCCCCCAGGCAGCCATAGCGACCATCGCCCCCCCGCGATTGCATTGCGGGGGGCGCGATGAGCTGTTAGAGGGGGTTGCCCCCTCTTTCTAACGATTGAAATGCTGCGGTCGGTATTGACCGCAGAATTTAACGAGTTAAACGAGCGGGATCGCACTCGAGCGCGATGCCGCTCGTTACTCTGAAGTGTCGACACCGGCATCGTATGGAGCGGGTTCACTCCGTGAGCCCGTTCCATACTTCCCCTACCCGACTTTGGCGTATGGATACGTCAAATGTTGGGAAGGGGATAAAGGAAAGGTGTCATGATTTTACCTCTCAGAAAGGATATGTAGTCTCTGATTGTCACATTTCAGGGGTCTTTATTTTATACTGATGAGACGAGAAAATTAGTATTTGCACATCTTATCACCCTCTGAGCCTAATCAGGACATTTGTAGATAAAGCTTTGCATAAATTACGGTAGACTCAATTAAATTCACGCCATTGTTTTTCATACATGTGGCATACATGGACTTCTATGGGGCAGTGTCTCCTTTTGGCATGCGTCCATAGTTACTACCACCTACGAGAAAGGGGTTGTACTAGCCCCAAAAAGGAAAACAGGTGTTGTCCAAATATTAAATACCTCCTACTAAATGACAGCAACACACACACACACACACACACACACACACACACACACACACACACACACACACACACACACACACACACTAGTTATAAATTCAATGAAAACTTTATTGTTACCTATAAATAGATAAAAATACATGAAAATTTAAACATGAAGTGTTAAACCCAAGGTCTATAATCAGATACAGTACATCTAAAAATTGGGAAGTGCAAATGCTACAATCAATGTAAGCCGCATACATATATTAGGCCTGGAATTAAGTACAAATGCATACAATAAGGCAATCAAATACCTAGATACAGGAAAAGTGGAACATACAGACCAAAGGGTAACACACCCTGACATGTGTTTCGCCCTGCTTCTTCTGGGGGTCTCCATAGCTGCCAACATTTAAAAATGTTTTCCAGGGACACTTTGGTAATCCAGACAAATTGAGGTATGTCCGACCAATGGGCGTGTCCTAACAAGTGACGTGTCCTACCAAGGAGACGTGGCTTTCTCCCATGACTTTTTGCATACAAAAAAAGAATGTTGGAAAAGTGACTATTTAGAATATGCTGCTTAGTGAGATCTAAACGATTAATATAAAATGACAGGTAAGGGTCCCACAACCCACCAAATCTGAGAATGAGGAGGCCACAGCACTGTATAAGAACTGTGGCCACTTTTAGGCTGGGTTCACACACCCTATTTACGGACGTAATTCGGGCGTTTTAGCCTCGAATTACGTCCAAAAATACGGCTCCAAAGCGTCTGCCCATTCATTTGAATGGGGTTACGATGTTCTGTGCCGACGGTCATTTTTTTTACGCGCCGCTTTCAAAAGACGGCGCATAAAAAAGACGGCCGCGTCAAAGAAGTGCATGTCACTTCTTGAGACGTAATTGGAGCCGTTTTCCATTGACTCCATGGAAAAACAGCTCCAATTACGTCCGTAATGGACGCTGCGAAAAACGCCTGCACATGCCATTACGTCTGAAATTCCGGAGCTGTTTTCTCCTGAAAACAGCTCCGTAATTTCAGCCGTAACGGAGGCTGCCGTGGCACTCCCAGCTAACTGCAGCACAGCCTTATTCACTTGCCAGGATCCTCACAAATGAGAAAGTAATAAAAACTGTACGGTATGAAGTTTTTGAATTTCTATAACACATAGGGTAAGGGAATAAGGAAAACATTCCCAAATTGATGAGATTAAAGGGAACGTGTCAGCAGTTTTGATGCCTCAGAACTGCTGACAGAACCATATAATGGAGGGCATTTCAACATACCTTTTTTGCATGACCGACCTTAGTTTCCCAATCAGGTGACAGCTAGTGCCGTCACGCAGAGAAGAGGATCGGGGCTTGCAGAGCGCAACGCAGGAGCACTTGCACATTAAGTTCCCCCTTAGTGGCACTTGCGATCGGCACACCAGGGGAATTAAACATTGTTTTCTTAGTCATGCAACGATTTAACTTTATTCTGTGTCTCAATACGATTACGGCAATACCAAATTTGTATAGTTTTGTTTTATATTTTACTACTTTTACAAAGAAAAAACTAGTTGTTAAAAAAAAAATTGTTTTGTTTCACCACATCCTGAGAACCATAACTATTTTACTTTTTAGTCGATTTTTAAAGAGCTACGGTGACAAAAAAAAGAAGTGATTCTGGTGTTTCAAAATAGTAGATTACAAATGGATCCTGCGTGTCAGAGACCCACTGACACTGAACCCATCAGGTCCGCGTGACTGACGGATTCAGGTCTTAGCGAACGATACAGCTGCTCTGTATAGAGAATATAGAACAGCTGTATCTCGAAAAGCAAAACTAATTTTTAATAAAAACTAATTTTAAAGTTGCACCAATAACACTGATTGACCTTTTTATAAAAAAAATGCCTTTCGAAGGTGTACATAGCCTTTAGGGTATGTTCACACATAGTGTTTTCAGCCGTTTTTCAGGCCGTAAACGTCCCGAAAAACCGGAAGCAGAACACCTACAAACATCTGCCCATTGATTTCAATAGGAAATACGGCGTTCTGTTTCGACGGGGCGTTTTTTTACGGCTCGTTTTCCGAAAACGGCGCGTAAAAAGACGCCCGCGAAAAAGAAGTGCATGTCACTTCTTGAGACGTTTTTGGAGCCGTTTTTCTTTCATGCTATTGAAAAACAGCTCCAAAAACGGCCGTAAAAAACGCAGCGAAAAACGCGAGTTGCTCAAAAAACTTCTGAAAATCAGGAACTGTTTTCCTTTGAAAACAGCTCCATATTTTCAGACGTCTTTGAGTTTGCGTGTGAACATACCCTTAACCCCTTAGTGACCAGCCCATTTTAGGCCCTAATGACCAAGCTATTTTATTCGTTTTTCTATAGTCGCATTCAAAGAGCTATAACTTTTTTATTTTTTCGTCTACATAGCTGTATGAGGACTTGTTTTTTGCGGGATTAGTTGTGCTTTTTAATAGCACCATTTTTGGGTACATATAATTTTTATATTAACTTTTATTAACCTTTTTAGGGGGGATTATAAAAAAAACCTGAAATTCAGCCATTGTTCTATGCGTTTTTAAATTGACGCCATTCACTATGCGACGTAAATAACATGTTACCTTTATTCTATGGGTCGGTACGATTACGGCGATACCACATATGTAGAGGTTTTTTTATGTTTTACGACTTTTGCACAATAAAAACACTTTTTAACTAAAATTATTTGTTTTTGCATCGTCGCTTTCCAAGAGCTGTAATTTTTTTATTTTTCCATCAATGTAGTGATTTTTTGGGCTTGTTTTCTGCGGGACAAGACGTAGTTTTGGATGGTACTGTTTTGGGGTGCATAGGACTTATTGATTCATTTTTATTATGACTTTTTTGGGGGGCAATGGAAAAAAATTGCAATTTCGCCATGGTTTTTTGCGTTTTTTTTTTACGGTGTTCACTTTGCAGTTTAAATTACATATTAACTTTATTAATGGAGTCATTACGGTCGCGGCGATACCACATATGTGTACTTTTTTTTTTTTTTTTTACACTTTTACTAAATAAAACCACTTTTTATGGAAAAAAATGGTTTTATTTATTTTTTTACTGTACTTTTTATTAATAATCTTTATTTCACTTTGATGGCTTATTTTATTAGTCCCACTAGGGGACTTTACTGTGCGATTTTCCGATCGCTGCTATAATGCTCTGGTATACTTCGTATACCAGAGCATTATTGCCTGTCAGTGTAAATCTGACAGGCAATCTGTTAGGACGTGCCTCCGGCGCGTCCTAACAGGCATATGTCATGGGCAGACCTGGCGGCTTTTACCGTATCAGGCCCCCGGCTGCCATGACACCCCATCGGAGACCCGCGATTGCATTCGCGGGCCGCCGATGGGTGACAGAGGGAGCGCACTCCCTCTGTAAACAAAGTTAAATGCCGCGGTCGCTATTGACGGCGGCATTTAACGGGTTAAACGGCCGCGATCGAAGTAAACTTCGATCGCGGGCGTTGGAGCAGGAGCTCAGCTGTCATCAGACAGCAGAGCCCCGGCTCCAGCTTGCACGGGAGACCCGTGCAGGACTTAGACTAGGCTGACGTGAAAAGGCGTCAGCCTAGACTAAAGCCCATTAGTGACCGACGTAAAAAGGCGTATTGGTGGTCACTAAGGGGTTAAGGTATATATATATATATATATATATATATATATATATATATATATATATATATATTTTTTTTTTTTTTAAAGGGAAATCAATCTCATACGTTGTATCCAAATGTAATTGTATACTTTTGCACAGTTGGGATACGAACACACACAGCGTAAACACTGCGGATTTTCCGCAACGGATTAATTGCGGAAAATCTGCAGTGTATTACAGTAGAAGCAGTGTAGGTGAGATTTCAACAAATCTCGTCCCCACACTGCGGAAAAATGCAGCCGAAAAAAACACACTTAAATTATCCTGCGGTGCGGTTTCTTCAACTGCAGCATGTCAACCGAAACTCTTCTGTTGCGGGTTTTCCCATTGAATTAAATGGGGTGCTTAAACCCGCAACAAAGTGGTGTGTGTTGCGACATTTGCGGCGGAATCACAGCGCTGCAAAAATCATTCTGCTGCAAAAATCGCAAGTAAGAAAAAAAATAAAACATTTATACTTGCCCAGAGTTCACTGCTTCTTCTCCAGTCCGGCCTCATGGGATGACATTTCATCACATCTGACTGCTGCAGCCAATCACAGGCTGCAGTGGTCACATGACCTGCAACGTCATCCCAGGAGGCCGAACTGCTACCAGAGAAGAGGGAGAGGGTAAGTATGAAAGTTTTATTTTTATCTTTCCAGTGCTGCTTTATGCAGCAGAAATTCCGCCAGAAAAACGCACCTCATTCGACGCGATGTTCAGTGCGGATATGCTGCGCAGCTTGATGCAGCGTAACCGCCCTGAACACGCCGTGTGTGTTCGTACCCTAAAAAAGAGAAAATGGATCCATCAAACAGAGAGAAACTACACCGTGTTCCAAATTATTATGCACATTGGATTAAAGTGTCATAAACATTTAATTATTAGTTTTTCTATTAAACTCATGGATGGTATTGTGTCTTAGGGCTCTTTGGATCATTGTAATCAATCTCAGACACCTGTGATAATTAGTTTGCCAGGTGTGCCCCATCAAAGGAAAACTACTTAAGAAGGACGTTCCACATTATTAAGCAGGCCACAGGTTTCAAGCAATATGGGAAAGAAAAAGGATCTCTCTGCTGCCGAAAAGCATGAAATAGTGCAATACCTTGGACAAGGTATGAAAACATTGGATATTTCAAGAAAACTTAAGCGTAATCATCGTACTGTGAAAGATTTGTGGCTGATTCAAAGCACAGACGGGTTCGTTCAGATAAAGGCATAATGAAGAAGGTTTCTGCCAGACAAATTAATAGGATTAGGAGAGCAGCTGCTAAAATGCCATTGCAAAGCAGCAAACAGGTATTTGAAGCCGCTGGTGCCTCTGGAGTCCCGCGAAACTCAAGGTGTAGGATCCTCCAGAGGTTTGCAAATGTGCATAAAGCTATTATTCGGCCACCCCTAAACAATGTTCACAAACAGAAACGGTTGCAGTGGTGTAATGATGGGGGTAAGGAAACAGACAAGTGAGCCCTAATCTACCCGCCACTCAGTCCCTGCCTACTTGCAACGACCCGCCCTAGGCGACGGGGTACAACTGGGCGACGGTCCCTACGCTCAATAAGTGCACGACAGACAAACAGACAAGGGTACACAGAAGCAAGGGAAAAGGGGCAGTTGCCCACGGCAACACCGTGAGCAACAAGAGTGGTGAACGAGCCGAGTCAAACCAGGAGTGTACGAGGTACCAAACGCAGAGCAGGAGAGTAGTGAACAAGCCGTGTCAAACCAGGAGTGTACGAGGTACCAAACGCAGAGCAGGAGAGTAGTCAGTAAGCCAGGGTCAATATGAAGCAGGGTCAAATAGTTCAAGAAGCTGCAGCAGGGCCAGGAAACCAAACGAGAAGAATCACAAGCAAGGAGGAACAGGAAAGGCAGGTATAAATAGACAGAGGGCGGGAGATAGCTCCATCTGGCCAGGCTGTGATACGCTCTCCCACTCCTAAGCCTGCCATCCTGAGTGGTGGAAGATGGAGTCAGTCTCACAGACATAGAAGCAGGTGCAGACTGATTAGCTATGGGCGTAGACACAGAAGCTGTGCCTGGCAGATCCTTAACAAGTGGGCTCAGAAATACATGAAGACTAATTTTCAAACCGTGTTGTTTACTGATGAGTGCCGTGCAACCCTGGATGGTCCAGATGGATGGAGTAGTGAATGGTTGGTAAATGGCCAGCATGTCCCAACAAGGCTGCGACGTCAGTAAGGAGGTGGCAGAGTAATGTTTTGGGCTGGAATCATGGGGCGAGAGCTGGTAGGCCCCTTTAGGGTCCCTGACGGTGTGAAAATGACCTCTGCAAAGTACGTCGAGTTTATGACTGACCACTTTCTTCCGTGGTACAAAAAGAAGAACCGTGCCTTCCGTAGCAAAATTATTCATGCATGACAATGCACCATCTCATGCTGCAAAGAATACCTCTGTGTCATTGGCTGCTATGGGCATAAAAGGAGAGAAACTCATGGTGTGGCCCCCATGTTCCCCTGACCTCAACCCTATTGAGAACCTTTGGAGCATCCTTGTAATGAATCGGGGTAGGGAGACGGACAGGTGAGCCCTAATCTACCCGCAACTCAGTCCCTGCCTAATTGCACGGCCCGTCCTAGGTGACGGCGTACAACTGGGTGACGGTCCCTACGCTCAATAAGTGCTAGACAAACAACACAAGACAAGGGCACACAGAAGCAAAGGGGGAAGCTGGGGCAGTTGCCCACGGAAACACCGTGAGCAACAGGAGAGGTGAACGAGCCGAGTCAAACCAGGAGAGTACGTAGTAGCAAAATCAGAGCAGGAGAATAGTCAGTCAAGCCAGGGTCAAAGTAACAGCGGTCAATCAGGTAAATAGCAGGAATCACAGAGCCAGGAAACCAGACAATCACAGGCAAGGAACATGCTGCAAGTGAGGGTATAAATAGACCAAGGGCGGGAGCTATAATCGTCAGGCCAGGCTGTGATAGGTTCTCCCTCTCAGCCAGCCTGAGTGGTAACAGATTGCGTCACTCTAGCAGACCTTGGAGCTGATGAAGGCTGATTAACCCCGGGCGTCGACACAGAACCTGTGTCTGGCAAACACTTTACAGTACCCCCCCTTTTATGAGGGGCCACTGGGCCCTTCCTAGGTGGACCTGGCTTGTTGGGGAACCGAAGATGGAACTTCCTGAGCAATATACCGCGTGAACATCCTGGGCGGGTACCCAAGTCCTCTCCTCAGGCCCATAGCCTCTCCAATGGACCAGGTACTGGAGGGAGCCTTGGACCATCCTGCTGTCCACAATCTTGGCTACCTCGAATTCTACCCCATACGGAGTGAGAACAATGACCGGAGGTTTCCTTGATGTAGCCAAGGACGGGGAGCAGCTTTTCAAGAGGGAGGCATGGAACACGTTGTGTATCTGAAAATACGGGGGTAACTCCAGCCGGAAGGAGACAGGGTTGAGGACTTCAATGATTTTGTACGGCCCTATATACCGGGGAGCAAATTTCTTGGACGGCACTTTAAGGCGCAAATGTTATGGCAGGAAGGAGGTGAAGGGAACAAGTGAGCCCTAATCTACCCACCGCCCTGTCCCTGCCTACTTGCAACGACCCGCCCTAGGCGACGGGGTACAACTTGGCGGCGGTCCCTACGCTGACTAAGTGCAAGGGGATACAAACAGGGAACAAGCAAGGGAAGGGGCAGTAGCCCACGGAACACCGTGAGGAAACGGAGTGGTGAACGAGCCAGTCAGGATCAGGATGTAGTGGAGTATACAAACGCAGAGCACGGAGCAGGAAGCAAGCCAGGGGCAGAGCGAAGCAGGATAAGCGGGAACTGAAGCAAGGCAGAAGCAGGCTGGAGCAAGGCAGCAGTGGGGCCAGGAATCCAAGAAGAATAACAAGCAATGAGGAAGAGAAAACGGCAGGTATAAATGGACAGGGGGCGGAGCTAACTCCGACTGACGAGGCCGCGATAGGCTCTCCCACTCCTGAGCCTGCCGCCCTGATTGGTGGGAGCCGGTGTCAGTCTAAGAGGTCTGGCCTCAGGTGTCGACTGATTAACCCTGGGAGTATCCACAGACGTAGCGCCTGGCAGATCCTTTACAGCAAATTTTTAGAAGACAGCCACACCAGATCCCCGACCACAAACAGGGGGTTAGTTGAACGTCTTTTATCTGCCTGAGTCTTTTGGATGCTCTGGGACGCCTCAAGGTTCTTCTGAACCTGGGCCCAGACTGTGCACAGTTCCTGATGAACTACATTTACCTCGGGATTGTTGGAACCACCAGGTGAAATGGAGGAGAACCGTGGATTAAACCCAAAATTACAGAAGACGGGGGAGACCCCCGACGAGTTACTGACCCGGTTATTAAGGGAAAATTCAGCGAGGGGAATGAAGGAGACCCAATCATCTTGACAGTCAGAGATAAAACACCTTAAATATTGTTCTAGAGACTGATTAGTCATCTCAGTTTGGCCATTAGTTTCAGGATGGAAGACCGAGGAAAAGGACAGATCAATCTCCAGCTTCTTACAGAAAGCTCTCCAAAACAATGAAACAAATTGTACCCCTCTGTCAGAAACAATATTGACCGGAACCCCATGGAGACGCAGGATGTGTTTGACAAACAAGGTAGCCAACGTCTTGGCATTGGGTAGTTTCTTGAGGGGTACAAAGTGGCACATCTTACTGAAGCGGTCTACTACAACCCACACCACCGACTTGCCTTGGGATGGAGGCAGAACGGTGATAAAATCCATGGAGATATGGGTCCAAGGTCTCTGGGGAATGGGCAAAGAACATAGTAAACCCGCAGGTCGGGACCTGGGAGTCTTGGACCTAGCACAAATTTCACAAGCGGTGATGTAGGCCTTAACGTCTTTAAGCAACCCAGGCCACCAATAGGTTCTAGAAATGAGGTGCTTGGTACCCAGGATGCCTGGATGGCCAGATAGTGGGGAGTCATGATCCCTGAGCAACCTTAGCCGGAATTGCAGGGGAACAAACAGCTTGTTCTCAGGAAGGTTCTCGGGAGCAGAACCTTGATCAGCCGCAATTTCGGAGACTAAGTCTGAATCCACAGGGGATGTGATTATACCTGGGGGCAAAATACAAGCGGGATCCTCCACAGGAGGAGGGCTGGCCATGAAGCTACGCGACAGAGTATCAGCTTTAATATTTTTAGACCCAGCCCTATAGGTAACCACAAAGTTGAATCTCGTAAAAAACAACGTCAATCGAGCTTGTCTCGGGTTTAGCCTCTGGGCAGATTCTAGGAAAACCAGATTTTTGTGGTCAGTAAGGACCGTTACCTGATGCCTAGCCCCCTCCAGGAAGTGGCGCCACTCTTCAAATGCCCATTTAATGGCTAAGAGTTTGCGGTTGCCAACGTCATAGTTTCCCTCAGTGGAGGAGAACTTCCTGGAGAAGTAGGCACAGGGACGGAGATGGGTGAGAGACCTAGTACCCTGGGACAAGACAGCACCCACTCCCACCTCGGAGGCGTCGACCTCCACGATGAATGGCTCCATTTGGTTACTCTAACTCTAACAGACCTTGGAGCTGATGAAGGCTGATGAACCCCGTGCGTCGACACAGAACCTGTGTCTGGCAAACCCTTTACAATCCTCAAGCAAAATATCTATGAGGGTGCGAGGCAGTTCACATCAAAACAGAAGCTCTGGGAGGTTATTCTGACATCCTGCAAAGATATTCAAGCAGAAACTGTCCAAATACTCACAAATTCAATGGATGCAAGAATTGTGAAGGTGATATCAGAGAAGGGGTCCTATGTTAACATGTAACTTGGCCTGTTAAGTTTTTTTTGATTGAAAGAGCGTTTGATTTCTGTAAATATGACCTCCTGATGCTGCAAATTCAACAAATTACCATTTTCGTTCTCTTTACAACCTTTAAAATGTTTTGATCTCTGTTGTGCATAATAATTTGAAACAGTGCATTTTGAGTTTTTTACTTCTAAAAAAAAATCTGTTATCATTAGGAGATTTTTTCAATAAAATTTGCATTATACTCCAACGGTTGATGGCTTGAAGATTATACTGACTGTCATTTGCATCGACTATTTAGGAAAATCAGCGAAAAATAACATTTGCATAATAATTTGGAATGCGGTGTATATGTCAACTCAATACCTTATCCATTCCACAGATCTGTAAAAATAAATTCTACAGCTAGCATACAGTTGCATCCCTTTTTGGCAGTATACTTTTGTATAGTTATTATTTTAAGTATATCTTTTTTCAAAGTTATGTCTGAAAAAGATGTGGGGTGAACACATACATGTGGGGTGAACCCATCCTTACTAAATGTTCAGATTACACTGACAATTACAGGATTTAATTACACACATCCAACCTTTATGGACATTTGGACATTTATATTATTACGTACCAGCTGTCATATTTAGCGAACTTAAAACAAAACACAATATATATTTATATAAAATATAAACTTGCAAAAAACACATGTGATTGGTGACACTATAGTCTGTGGTGCCATTGACAGGTCACAATGATGATGATGCTGTCATAGAATGTTACGGTGATTTACCGTTAGTCCACCACAACATCCTGAAAACATCAGAGCAGGTGGCGCTAATATGAAGTCTGAGGAGACAACATACTGAAAGGGCAAATGAGGTAAAATAAATCTAAAGCATTTAGATCTGTTCCGCTCAACAACATAGCTCCGATAACTGAGCTTCATAGAGAAGTGTCTTGTTCAATATAGAGATCATTGCTGGTGGCACTGGTGACTATGGTGACAATTTACCACCGGCAAAGTCAAGAATTATATTAAACGCTAGTAATCTTAATATTACAGTAGTTGTATGAAATTAGAAACAAAAGGGTCTGCTTTTTTTTTCTCCCAGAAAAAAGGCCGCACCTATCCATGGGCTGTGTCTGGTATTGCAGCTCATCCTCATAAGGATGCAGTCACACGTGGCGTTTTGTCTTACCGCAGCGGAAAACTTTACAATGTCTGCCTATTGGAAAAATACTCTGCAAAGAAAGAACTAGAGAAATCTGTCTGGGTTGCGGAATATTTATCTCATAGGATTACATTGTAGTTTTCCGCAGAGTATTATTACGCTCCACAAATATAACGCAAATACGCCCCGTGTGACCGCACCGTTAGAGGTAGGTTGCTGATGGGCTCTAAGGGCAACCACATAGAATTCCAAATAGTTGCACCAGTTACAGTGGGAGCAATTTGACAAATAAAAATATATTCTGACATTGTTCATAACGTAAGGCTACATTCAAACGTGAAAAACGTGCGTGAATCGGGTCCGTGTGTGTTGCGTTATGCATCAGTGTGCTTTGCGAGTGACATGCGTTTTTCACGCACTCGCAATGCACATCATTTGGCTGGGGTACGACTCCCGGCAGGCCCACCGATCAGCTGTTTTGAAGGGGCCGCAGTGCTCGTACAAGCGCTGCTTCCCCTTCATTTGTACTTTTCAGACTGTGAATCGCTGACATACATCAAAGAATATGCCATAAGTGACTGATCGATGCGGATCTCAGCTCTGGAACCCGGCACCTACGTTTAGCCTGGTGAGGCAGTCGCTGTCTGCCGATCCAAGGCTGGGACTAAGTGGAGAGAGGCCCTCTATCAATTATGTTCTATGGGAGTTATGAAAACAGCCGAGCAGCGCTTGTCATAAATATCTGCGTTGGGAATAACCCTTTAACACTAAACCCTCACAAAAAGACCACCTCTTTGAGAAGTCCAGCCCTGATGTAGACCAGTTTTTTCTGTGATGAGTATTCAATTGCCTTATCTCCTATGTATATTGGGCACTATTCTTTAAATAGTTGTCTTAAAGTTTTACTGTATTTGTATAGCTTCTTGAAATCTGATGTGCCATGTTAATCACTTTCTATATTTTTTCTTTATATTTTGCACTTGAAGGAACATTCTTAAAACAGACTTTTTATGACTCTCCATCTGACTTTACTTAATGCCGTTATCCTCCATGACTAAATACTGTGAATTATGTGAAGTCCACCAGAAATCTTGCAGTGCATGCCAAACACAAGCTTTGAATACAACCAAAATGTCTTTCTCTAACAACGAGCAATGCACGCTTGGTGCCGACAGCAAGAAGATGCCGAGCTGTATAAAGACCTGCCAATCTCAAACCAAATGTGACCACCACCAACCTTTACATCTCCACTGCGCTCACTGCAACGGGATCATTCAGGATCTTTCTCGCTTGTCCTGTCAAGATGTTAAGAAGATCAGCTCACACTCACCCGAGTGCTCTTCATATAAAGACGTATCATACAAGCATGAAAAATCTCCTCATAAACACAGCCATAAATGCTACAATGCGCCTCAACACCCAAGCAAGAGTTCTTCTTGTGGCATACAGATAACATCAGCTCATGGGAAACACTGCAACATGCCTACACTGTCTTTAATGATAAATTGCAGCAAATGTAAGAATCTAAGCAAGACTTTCCACAGCAAAGACTCATCTCTGCAGGTACATGACCCAATCTACAAAGAAAGAGTCTTCTGTAAATGCAGCATTCCGGTCAACCCTGCCTACGGAGGTAGACTCATCTGAACATATGCAGATTGACAATCTCTGCAAAGCCAAAAAGTGATCTCTTAACGTAGTAAACTGAAACTCCTGGAACCTATTACCGGTTATCTTTAGTTATGTCCATCTCCGAAATGAACTGTACATCTGAGAAGAGCTAAGTCAGGTCTATGCATGGTGCCAACATGGTGTCCTCTCAGCGTGTATTCCAATAAACATCTTGCATGCCCTCTCTGTGTTCTTAATAAAGGTTTATATAAGTATCCTGACAAACAACAGCAAGATACTAACATTAACGCGGCACACTTAGGCCACTTTCACACATTCTGGTCAGTATATTGCATCAGTATTTGGAAGCCAAAACCAGTAGTAGGACCTACACAGAGAAAGTGTATTGGAAAGATTTGCATCACTTCCGTGTTTTGGACCCACCCTTGGTTTTGGCTTACAGATACGGTTACCAAATGCTGACCAAAGTACTGCCATGTGAAAGAGGCCTGAGGCTATATTCACATGTGGCAGATTTGTTCCAGAAAATTCTGCAACTGAAATAATCTAAACCATTCATCAAAATGAGGTATGTAAAAACACATGCACACGCGTAGAAATAGCCCCAAAAGCATAAAACAGATTTTTTTTCGTTGCAAAAATTTCTGTAAACTTAACTGCCATCTGTGAACATACCCCAAATGTACTCCAGAGGCCAAGGTCACATGGAAAAATGAAAGACAAATCTTGGCATAGCTCTGGACCAAGCAAACACAATTCTTACAGCGTAACTGGGATATTTTAGGTGGTCAGAAGGTATCAGGGTACATGAAAGGTAACACCTCCATTAGAAAACTTTAGGCTACATTCAGACGAGTGTAGCTAACCTTGGACGTGAAAAACTGCAGTTTTTCACATCCGAGGTGCACCCGTGCGGGACGCGTTGTCACGGATCCCCCATAGACTAGTCTATGGAGGGATGCGCGACATGCAGGAAAAGAGGACATCTATTTTTTCACGGATCCTTCACACGCTCCGTTGAAACAACAGTAGTGTGAACGGCCCCATTGCAATACTTGAGTCCGTGTGACGTCCATTGTTTTAACGACCGTTACACCGACGAGATACACGCTCGTTTGAATGAGCCCTGGGATTGCACAATTGGTGTTGGACAAAGCTTACCTCATCCCTTTCCCTGCAGTGACCTCAGCACGTCACAGAGAATGACGAAAACACTCCCTCATAGAAGTCAATGGCCCACATTTATTTAAAGTGGCGTCAAAGTTAACCCCTTCCCGTCGTAAACAACTTTCAGATTTTAATTTTCGTTTTTTCCTCCCCACCTTCCAAAAGCCATATCTTCTTTATTTTTCCGTCGATATAGTATTATGAGGGCTTGATTTTTGCGGGACGAGTTGTAGTTTTTCGTATCATCATTTATTGTGCCATATAATTTACTAGGAAAGAGGAAGAAAATTATTTGTGGGGTAGAAAATGAAAAAAACAGCGATTCCTCCATAGTTTTTACAGAATTTACTGTGCAATTAAAACAACATGTTAACTTTATTCTGCGGGTCAATACGATTACAGCGATACCAAATATTGTTTTTTTTCTATAATTGACTACTTTTACAAGTAAAAAAACGAAGTGTAAAATGCTTTATTTATTTTGTGTCGCCAAATTCTGAGAGCCATAAGTTTTTATTTTTCCGTTGATTAAGTGGTATGGGGGCTTTTTTTTTTGCGGGATAAGCTGTAGTTTTTAATGATACCATTTTGGGGTTCATGCGATGTTTTGATCACTTTTTATTCCATTTTTTTGTGGGAGATGACCACAAAAATAGGGTTTTTGGCGTTTACAATATCTTTTTTTACGGCGTACACCGTGCGGGTTAAATAATGATATACTGTAATAATTCAGACTTTTACGGATGCGGCGATACCAATTATGTTTATTTATAATTTTTTTTACTATGCTCTAGGGGGGAAATCGGAAATGTTTTGTTTTTTTTTAACTTTTATTTTTTTTAACATTAAAAAAACAACAACTTTATTTTACAATTTTTTTATTAGTCCAGTATATCGATTTTTCTGACAGGCTTCTATTAAGCCCTGCCAGAGGCAGCGCTTAGTAGGAACACAAAGATGGCGGACCAGGGGGCCCTCATTAGGCCCTCAGGCAGTCATAGCAACCATCGCCACCCCGTGATTGCATTGCTGGGGGGTGTGATGAGCTGCTAGAGGGGGTCGCCCCCTCTTTCTAACGATTTAACCCGTTAGTGACCGCCAATACGCCTTTTTACGGCGGCCACTAACGGGCTTTATTCTGATGCATATGCCTTTTTACGGCGCTGCATCAGGATAAAGTAAACAGAGCAGAGAGCTGTCAAATCTCCCTGCTCTCAGCTGCCAGAGGCAGCTGAGGGTTGGGGGCGTCCCTGCTCTGCCGTGTGAGATCGATATAAGTATCGATCTCACCCGTTTAACCCCTCAGATGCGGTGCTCAATAGCGTGCGCCGCATCTGAGTGGTTTTGGAGAGAGGGAGGGAGCTCCCTCTCTCTCCCACCGACACCCAGCGATACGATCGCCGAGTGTCTGTGTCTCCAATGGCAGCCGGGGGCCTAATAAAGGCCCTCAGGTCTGCATGGAGCGATTGCCTGCTAGGTCATGCCGGACAGGCAGTAATACACTGCAATACAAAATTATTGCAGTGTATTATAATAGCGATCGGAGAATCGCATATTAAAGTCCCCTAGTGGGACTAGTAAAAAAGTAAAAAAAAGTTTAATAAAGTTACGTAACGACCCAGACTATAAATCTATTACATTACTTAACCCGCACGGTGAACGCCGTAAAAAATTTAATAAAAAACTATGGGAAAATTGCTGTTTTCTGTGAATCCTGACTTAAAAAAAATGTGATAAAAAGTGATCAAAAAGTCGCATTAAGTGACAGCCAGCACGGTTTTACTAAGGACAGAAGTTGTCAAACTAACCTAATCTGTTTTTATGAAGAGGTGAGCAGAAGTCTAGACAGAGGGGCCGCTGTGGATATAGTGTTTTTGGACTTTGCAAAGGCATTTGACACTGTCCCCCATAGACGCTTAATGGGTAAATTAAGGACTATAGGTTTAGAAAATATAGTTTGTAATTGGATTGAGAATTGGCTCAAGGACCGTATCCAGAGAGTTGTGGTCAATGATTCCTACTCTGAATGGTCCCCGGTAATAAGTGGTGTACCCCAGGGTTCAGTGCTGGGACCACTATTATTCAACTTGTTTATTAATGATATAGAAGATGGGATTAATAGCACGATTTCTATTTTTGCAGATGACACCAAGCTATGTAATATAGTTCAGACTATGGAAGATGTTCGTGAATTGCAGGCAGATTTAAACAAACTAAGTGTTTGGGCGTCCACTTGGCAGATGAAGTTTAATGTAGATAAATGTAAAGTTATGCATCTGGGTACCAACAACCTGCATGCATCATATGTCCTAGGGGGAGCTGCACTGGCGGATTCACTTGTTGAGAAGGATCTGGGTGTACTTGTAAATCATAAACTCAATAACAGCATGCAGTGTCAATCAGCTGCTTCAAAGGCCAGCAGGATATTGTCGTGTATTAACAGAGGCATGGACTCGCGGGACAGGGATGTAATATTACCACTTTACAAAGCATTAGTGAGGCCTCATCTAGAATATGCAGTTCAGTTCTGGGCTCCAGTTCATAGAAAGGATGCCCTGGAGTTGGAAAAAATACAAAGAAGAGCAACGAAGCTAATAAGGGGCATGCAGAATATAAGTTATGAGGAAAGATTAAAAGAATTAAACCTATTTAGCCTTGAAAAAAGACGACTAAGGGGGGAAATGATTAACTTATATAAATATATTAATGGCACATACAAAAAATATGGTGAAATCCTGTTCCTTGTAAAACCCCCTCAAAAAACAAGGGGGCACTCCCTCCGTCTGGAGAAAAAAAGGTTCAATCTGCAGAGGCGACAAGCCTTCTTTATCGTGAGAACTGTGAATCTATGGAATAGTCACCGCAGGAGCCGTCACAGCAGGGACAGTAGATGGCTTTAAAAAAGGGTTAGATAATTTCCTAGAACAAAAAAGTATCAGCTCCTATGTGTAGAAATTTTTCCTTCCCTTTTCCCGTCCCTTGGTTGAACTTGATGGACATGTGTCTTTTTTCAGCCGTAGTAACTATGTAACTATGTAACTATGCATCTACTCGAAAATGGTACCAATAAAAACTACAAGTCTTCCCGCAAAAAAAAAGCCCTCATACGACCGCATCAGCGGAACAATAAACAAGTTATGGCTCTTCAAATATGGAGACACAAAAACAAATAATTTTGAAAAAAAAGCGTTTTTACTGTGTAAAAGTAGTAAAACATACAAAAACTATACAAATTTGGTATCGTTGCAACAGCTGAATAAAGTTATTGTGTTATTTATATCACACAGTAAAAGGCGTATATTTAAGACGCGAAAAAGAGTGGCAAAATTTTCAGTTTTTTTTCTATTCCCCCCCCAAAAAAAAGTTAATAAAAGTTAATCAATAAATAATATGTACCTCAAAATGGTGCTATTAAAAAATACAACTTGTCCCGCAAAAAACAAGACCTTATACAGCTATGTCGACGCAAAAATAAAAAGGTTATAGCTCTTGGAATGCGACGATGGAAAAACGTAAAAAATGGCTTGCTCATTAAGGTCTAAAATAGGCTGGTCATTAAGGGGTTAAATGCCGCGTTCGCTACTGACCATGTCATTTAACGGGTTAAACGAGCGGGATCGCGCTTGAGCGCGATCCCGCTCGTTACTGTGAAGTGTCGGCTGTAACATACAGCCGACACCCGCATTCTATGGAGCGGGTTCACTCCGTGAGCCTGTTCCATACCTTCCCTACCCGGCTATCACGTATGGATACGTCAAATGTCGGGAAGGGGTTAAAGCTCGCCTACTTTATTGACATATGGTGTGTCAAATTTATCACAGCATTTGCCACCGTTGATAAATCTGTCACAATAGACATCACTGCCATTAAGGGTATGTTCACACGCTTAACAAAAAACGTCTGAAAATACGGAGCTGGTTTCAAGGAAAAACAGTTGCTGATTTTCAGATGTTTTTTGAGCGTTTTTCGCTGTGTTTTTTACAGCCGTTTTTGGAGCTGTTTTCAATAGAGTCTATGAAAAACGGCTCCAAAAATGTCCCAAGAAGTGTCCTGCACTTCTTTTGACGAGCCATCATTTTACGCACCGTATTTTGACAGCGACACGAAAAATTAAGGCTCGTGGGAACAGAACATCGTAATTCCCATTGAAAGCAATGTGCAGATGTTTGTAGGCGTAAAAGGGGCGTTTTTTCAGGCGTAATTCGAGGCGTAAAACGCCCGAATTACGTCTGAAACCACTGCGTGTGAACATACCCTTACATTCACACTAGCTAAAATGATGCCATTTTCTCCGTCAGGGTCTGTGTGGAGTAGAGATGTGACTTTTTAATTCACATTTAATAAATTTGTTTCCATTCTGACCAAGTACTTAGCCACATCAACTTTTCAATCCACCTTTAAATGTGCATGGGGCAAATGGCACTAAATTCTGATGGTTAATAGATAAGTCACACAGCAAATAAGTAAAATGCGCCCCAAAAAATGGAGGTTTCTTATGTCCTGGTGCCTGCTGTAAAGAAATAAGGCAATACATTCCCTTCAAAGCATGCCCCATAGTTATTACTACTAATAAAACATGCTGTGCTATTTTGTCCATGAAAATCAACGGATTCAGTGTCGGAGCCTCCGATGCAAATGTTAACAGGGCCTAACAGGACTCTAGAATGCTAAGATTTTGGGAGTCTTGTCACTGGTGGTTTTCTTTTTCAAAATATTTAGTGACTCCACAGGGTCAAGGAGTCAAAACTAACTTTTGTTTAACCCTGTGGACCCGTTATGCTTTTTTTGTAAAGAAAAAATTATCACCGGTGACCACAGTATCATCTTGTTGTTGCAGGAGGCAATAGGGACAGCTAAAGCTTCTCTACAGAGTGAGGCCTCATTTACACGAGCGTGTGCGTTTTGCGCGCGCAAAAAACGCTGCGTTTTGCGCGCGCAAAAGGCACTTGGCAGCTCCGTGTGTCATCCGTGTATGATGCGCGGCTGCGTGATTTTCGCGCAGCCGCCATCATAGAGATGAGGCTAGTCGACGCCCGTCACTGTCCAAGGTGCTGAAAGAGCTAACTGATCGGCAGTAACTCTTTCAGCACCCTCGACAGTGAATGCCGATCACAATATACACCAACCTGTGAATAAAAAAAGATGTTCAAACTTACCATGAACTGCCTGCTTCCTCCAGTCCGGTCTCCCGGCCGTTGCCTTGGTGACGCGTCCCTCTCTCGTCATCCGGCCCCACCTCCCAGGATGACGCCGCAGTCCATGAGACCGCTGCAGCCTGTGATTGGCTGCAGCCTGTGCTTGGCCTGTGATTGGCTGCAGCCTGTGCTTGGCCTGTGATTGGCTGCAGCTGTCACTTGGACTTAACTGTCATCCCGGGAGGTCGGACCGGAGTTATCGGTAAGTCAGAACGTCTTTTTTTTTTTACAGGTTCATGGATTTTCGGAGCGGAAGTCACTGTCCATGGTGCTGAACCAGTTTAACGCTTTCAGCACCGTGGACAGAGACTGTCTCCTGACGTCGCGTACCCGAACATTTTTTACCGGTTTCGGTCAAAACGAGTTTTGCCGAACCCGGTGAAGTTCGGTGCGCTCATCTCTAATTTGACACTCCGTTTGGATGTTTGTAACCAGAAAAGCACGTGGTGCTTTTCTGTTTACATTCAGGAGTTTGACAGCTCTTGCGTGATTTTCGCGCATGCAACGCAGGACCGTCAGTGTGGCATGCGTTGTTTTCACGCACCCATTGAAGTCAATGGGTGCGTGTTGCGTGAAAAACGCAAGAATATAGAACATGTCGTGAGTTTTACGCAACGCACTCACACTGCGCAAAATTCACGCATCGTCTAAACAGCCCCATAGACTATTATAGGTGCGTACGACACGCGTGAAAAGCACGCGCGTCGCACGCGCGTATAATACGCTCGTGTAAATGAGGCCTGAGAGTCCATATCTTAACTTCCCGGACCCTCTTGGGTACGACATGGGAGAAGAGGGGATATAGGGGTTAAGTACAATCATACCTGAACTTTTAGGTTTTTTAATAAACTTCATATGGATGCAATGGAAGATAAGCGGGTACTAGACACGTCTGGTGCCGCTTATATTGAAAATGTTTATTATTTGCCATTAGGCTTAATAAAAGTAAAAGTAATTCTGGCTCCATAAAACGTCCTACATGTCATAGAGACACTAGATCGAGGGCTCCTAGGCAGGTTTTCGAGCATAATGTCTAGATTTTGACAGGCTAACCATAGGAAATATGAGACCAAAATGCCCATGACCATCACATTGCCATTGAATGTCAGAAGATTTATCAAATAAATGCTGCACCTTAGACTTACACCTTATTTACTAAAAATTTTTCCATTCCATCTAGGTTTCTGGTACATTTGACGTTAAGAACAGCGTAGTTGGCAGAGCTATTCTTGACGTCAAAAATACCAAAACCCGACAGAAACCGGAAGAACCACATTATACGTCAGTGGGATCCATCAGGATTTGTTGAAATCCATTTGCCATAAACGGAAGCCATAACACTAGTGTAAACAGCCATCTTGGATAAGTAGTGACACACTAGATCAGGGTTCAACCACCTTCGGCACTCCAGCTGTTGGGAAACTACAACTCCCAGAATGCCCTGACAGCCTAAATCTTTATTATTCCAACCAAAGGCTGTCAGGGCATGCTGGAAATTGTAGTTTCACAATAGCCGGAGTGCCGAAGGTTGCGGACCCCTGCTGCACTAGATATCGGTGTCTGATTTTGTGCTTTATATATATATATATATATATATATATATATATATATATATATATATATATATATATATATACCCACAGGAATTTACAGTCAGTTCTTCTGATAACCACTAGATGATGCCCCAGGATCAATGGCCATGTTGCTTCTCCAATATGCATTTGCTGTAGCTCCTTTATTTATCAGCACAAAATATATTTACAGGATGATTTAACCCTTTAGTGACCACCCTAATTTAAACCTCAATGGCGGAGCGATTTTCTCCATTTTTTTATTGTTGTATTTCAAAAGCCATAACTTTTTTAGTTACATAGCCGTGTGAGTTGTATTTTTTAAAGGCACCACTTTGGGGTACATATAATTTATTGATTAAAGGCTATGTAAACCCCTGAAAGTGATTTATATATATATATATATATATATATATATATATATATATATATATATATATATATATATATATAAATGTCAGTTAGTGTGTTTGTTGCAACTTTCTAATTAACTTTTATTGAAAGTTATTTTTACTTTTTGAGATACAGCTGCTCTGTATTCTCTATACAGAGCAGCTGTATTGTTCTCTGAATCCTTCAGGTCTCTGGACCCTTCAGGTCTACGGGACTGACGGGGTCAGTGAAAGCGGGTCCTGCGTGTCTCTGAACCACAGTGTTCTTGGCCTCTGGACAACATTTAGGGTATGTTCACACAGCTTATTTTCGGTCGTTTTTCGGGCCGCAAACGGCTGAAAAATCGGAAGCAGAATGCCTCCAAACATCTGCCCGTTGATTTCAATGGGAAAAACGGTGTTCTGTTCCGACGGGGCGCTTTTTTACACGGCCGTTCTGAAGAACGGCTGCGTAAAAAATCGGCCGCAAAAAAGAAGTGCATGACACTTCTTGAGCTGTTTTTCATTGACTCTATAGAAAAACATCTTCAAAAACGGCCGTAAAAAACGCTGCGAAAAACACGAGTTTGCTTAAAAAACTTCTGAAAATCAGGAGCTGTTTTCCTTTGAGAACAGCTCCGTATGTTCAGACGTTTTTTGCTAAGCGTGTGAACATACCCTTAGGGTATGTTCACAGACAGCAGATTAGTTTTCAGGAATTTTTGTAACTAAAAAAATCTGTTTTATGCTTTTGCGGCTATTTCTACGCATGTGCATGTGTTTTTACATGCCTCATTTAGATCTTAGGGATAGATTTTTTCAGTTGCAGAATTTTCTGCAACAAATCTGCCACATGTGAATATAGCCTCAGGCCTCTTTCACATGGCAGTACTTTGGTCAATATTTGGTAACAGTATTTGTAAGCCAAAACCAGGAGTGGGTCCAAGAGGTGCAAATATATCCAATACACTTTCTCCATGTAGATTCTACTCCTGGTTATGGCTTTCAAATACTGATGCAATATAACTTAGATGTGATCGATTACAGGTGGATCCTGCGTCTCAGGCTGACACTGAAACCCGCAGGTCCGCGGGACTGACGGATTCAGGTCTTAGCGAAAGATACAAGTGCTCTGTACGGTATACAGAGCAGTTGTATCTCAAAAAGTTCAAAGAATTTTTAATAAAAACAAATTAGAAAGTTGCACCAATCACACTAATTGACCTCTTTATCATTATTTTAAAAAATAAATAAATAAATGCCTTTCAAAGGTTTACATATCCTTTGACATATACATTTATTTTGAAAAGTTCTGCAGCCCACATTTTTTCAATACCGTCAAGAAAAGGTATGCAGTCTTATAAACCTGCCAGATGTACATACTGGCCAAGTGCCCCAAATTTACCGGGACAATCCTGGCAAATTTTTGTCGTGGGCATGACCCAGTAACTCTGACCCTGTAATGTAAAACTCCGCCCGCAGTTGCCCCCACTTGCTGAAGTAACATGGTAAGGGCTTATTCAGACGAACGTATAATACGTCCGTGCAACGTGCGCGATTTTCACGCGAGTCGCACGGACCTATGTTAGTCAATGGGGCCGTTCAGACTGTCCGTGATTTTCACGCAGCGTATGTCCGCTGCGTAAAACTCAAGACATGTCCTATATTTGCCCGTTTTTCGCGCATCACGCACCCATTGAAGTCAATGGGTGAGTGAAAACCGCGCATGGCACACGGACGCACTTCCGTGTGCCGCGCGTGATGCGCGCTACAGCAGTCAAAACTATGAATGAAAACAGAAAAGCACCAAGTGCTTTTCTGTTTACAAACATAAAAACAGAGTGTCATAATCATGGCGGCTGCGCGAAAATTATGCAGCCACGCATTATATGATGCTGACACACGGAGCTTTTATGGACCTTTTGCACGCGCAAAACGCTGCGTTTTTTGCGCGTGCAAAACGCACGCACTCATGTGAATCCGGCCTAATGGAAATAAACCTTACATTTTGCCATTCTTTTTTGCGTCTTAAATTTACACCATTTGCTGTGTGGTATAAATAACATAACCTTATTTTGAGGGTCGTTACGATTGTGGCGATATCAAATGTATATAGTTTTTTTTTGTTTTACTCTTTATACACAATAAAAACACTTTTTCTGTCAATGTATTTGTTTTTGTGTCGCCATATTCTAAGAGCCGTAACTTTTTTATTTTTCCACCGACATAGCTGTATGAGAGCTTATTTTTTGCAGGACGACTTGTAGTTTTTATTGATATGTACGCCTTTTTGATCACTTTTTGTTGCATTTTTTGGAAGGCAAGATGGACAGAAAACAGCACTTGTTTTTTTATTACATTTTTTACGCCATTCATTGTGCGGGTTAAATAACAATAGTTTTATAGTTTGGGTCATTATGGATGCGGCAATACCAATTGTGTGTAGCTTTTTTTATTTTACTTTTTTTCATAATAAAGCATTTTGTAAGTGGAAAAAGTGGGTGTTTCTTTTTTTTTTACTTGGGATTTTTCATTTATTTATTATAAACTTTATAAAACTATTTTTTACTTTTTTTTTTAGTACCGCTAGGGGACTTTACTATGCGATCATTTGATTGCTTTTATAGTACACTACAATACTTCTGTATTCCAGTGTATCATGCTTGTGAGTGTAAAACTGACAGGCATCTATTAGACACTACATCTGGCAGGGCCTGATAGGCAAACACTGATGGCAGACCTGGGGGCTTTTGTTAGGCCCCCGTCTGCCATGGAATCCATTCGCAACTCGCAATAGTGTCGGTAGGGTGCTGATGGGGTTACAGTGGGATCCCCCTCCCTCTAAAACCATCATCAACCTTTGACCGCAGCATCTAAGGGGTCAAACAGGCAGGTTTGTCACAGCCCTATGAACAGGCGGCGCTGTGGCAAAAGTACCCTTAATGACCGCCGTGAAAACACATATTGGCGGTCATTAAGGGGTTAAACCTGGCACAAGTCAAGAGTCGCATAAATTAAAAAACTTTATTAAAAAAAAAGTAGTCAGCCTCTCTGCCCTGTGTGCCCTGAATGTATTCTGTACTGTACTCACACAGGCATTAGTGATAGTGGATCAGAACAGCCGGTGTCTGCAGTTTTATTGACAGGATACAGGCTGCTGTAAACTGCTCAAGACAGCACATGAGGAACTACACTGCGAATGTGGATTTCCCAGAAGTGATATTTTCTCATAATTTCATATATATATATATATATATATATATATATATATGTGTAATTCTAGTAATAACATTATATTAATGAATTATTAACTATGTAATGTAATCCCCTAATAAAATCATTAAAGTTGCTCCATACTACGCCATTCCAAGTTCTTGCACTTATATCTGATTATTACCATGACCAAAGTTCATCTTACATATGTCCAGCCACTAGGTGGCAGTAGAATAGTCTTCTTGTGTAGTCTTGATTACCTGTTCTTCTTACATAAATACTCCTGTCAATCTTTAAGGATCAGCTGATCAGGATTGCATTGTAGACAGTTATGTGTGGAATGTTTACAAGTTTCATGGGTACTGGAGCCATGGACACTGCTAGGTAGAAAGATACACAGCGTGACTCATTATTGAAGATGATAAGGAGGTGCCAGGTTTTATGTGGACAAAGTACCTTTGTTATCAGTGCCTTCAAATTAAACCATTCACATGTTTGTCCCTTAGGCATCATTTACATGACCGTGATATACGACCGTGATATACGTCCGTGCGACGCGCGTGCTTTTCACACGGGTCGCACGGACCTATACAAGTCTATGGGCCAGTGCAGACAGTCCGTGAGTTTTGCGCAGCGTGAGTCCGCTGCGTAAAACTCACGACATGTTCTATATTTTCCCATTTTTCGCGCATCACGCACCCATTGAAGTCAATGGGTGCGTGAAAACCACGCAGGTCGCACGGAAGCACTTCCGTGCGAACTGCGTGGTTCGCGCAACAGCTGTCATTCTCTGAATGTAAACAGAAAAGCACCACGTGCTTTTCTGTTTACAACCATCCAAACGGAGTGTCAAAATGATGGCGGCTGCGAGAAAATCTCGCAGCCGCGCATCATACACTGATGACACACGCAGCTGTTAAGTGCCTTTTGCGCACGCAAAACGCCGCGTTTTTTTCTGTGCTTCTTCATCCAGGCCAACCTTCTGGGATGACATTTCATCCTATGTGACTGCTGCAGCCAATCACAGGCTGCAGCGATCACATGGGATGAAACGTCATCCAAGGAGACCGGCCCGCAGGATGTCAGAGGGACGTGTTGCCATGGCTACAGAAGTATGAAACTTTTTTTTTTATGTGTAGTTTTCCGCAGCAGACATTCTGGCCGAAAAACTGCACCACAATTTGGTATGGTTTTTTCTTTGGAATTCCCAGTGGTGCCCAGGGCGAATACGCTGTGTGATTTTACGCAGCGTGTCTGCCCCGTGTGAACATAGCTTTACAAATGGGACTAGGTCTGAACAGGTTTTGAATGAAAACATTTATTAATAATGGCATATTTATTTGCACAATTGAAATATGAGGGGACCGTATGGCTCTCCTAATAAATCTGGTGTATTTAAAATTGTCTCTTTGAATTTCTTGTTTAGACCTGCTATTTCAAACATTTCAGATGCGTTTCTTTTGAAAATACAAGAAAAATACTTAAAGAGGCTCTGTCACCAGATTTTGCAGCCCCTATCTGCTATTGCAGCAGATAGGCGCTGCAATGTAGATTACAGTAACGTTTTTATTTTTAAAAAACGAGCATTTTTGGCCAAGTTATGACCATTTTTGTAGTTATGCAAATGAGGCTTGCAAAAGTCCAAGTGGGCGTGTTTAAAAGTAAAAGTCCAACTGGGCGTGTATTAGGTGCGTACATTGGGGCGTTTTTAATACTTTTACTAGCTGGGCGTTCTGACGAGAAGTATCATCCACTCATTCAAAAATGCTCGTTTTTTAAAAATAAAAACGTTACTGTAATCTACATTGCAGCGCCGATCTGCTGCAATAGCAGATAGGGGCTGCAAAATCTGGTGACAGAGCCTCTTTAAAGAGTGTTTGCTCATTCATCTGCTGATCACTGCCCTGTTTACAAAGGGCAATTATCGGCAAAGAGTGTTCTGTGAACGCTTGTCTGCCTGATAATTGGCCAGTGTAAAAGGGCCTTTAGACTTCGTTCACACTGCGTTCGGTCTTTCTGTTGTACTGCTCCGTCAATAGAGCAGAACAATGAAAATCACAGAAGTGCCAGAACCAGTGCATGACGGTCACCAATGGCGCCGGACAGAAATCATTGACTTTAATGGGTTCAGTCAGATTCCCGTTGTGGTCTCCGTCTTTTCACCAGAAAACATAACCCAGCATGCTACGATATTTTGTCTGCCATTTTTGTCCTGATCTGATCCTATTGGTGCCTCCAATTCAGATGTGAACAACGCCTGAAACACTTTGTAAAAATGCATAAATATTTAAAAACGCATACGTTTCTCCATAAGCATTTAATGGACATATTGGGAAGGTCTGACCAAGTCACTTGTCACTGCGCAGTGGGTTAATTATTGTGTTGCCAACACAAATGTCACAGTAAGGCCTCATTTACACGAGCGTATTATACGCGCGTGCGACGCGCGTGCTTTTCACGCGTGTCGTACGCACCTATAATAGTCTATGGGGCTGTTTAGACGATGCGTGAATTTTGCGCAGCGTGAGTGCGTTGCGTAAAACTCACGACATGTTCTATATTCTTGCGTTTTTCACGCAACACGCACCCATTGACTTCAATGGGTGCGTGAAAACAACGCATGCCACACTGACGGTCCTGCGTTGCATGCGCGAAAATCACGCAAGAGCTGTCAAACTCCTGAATGTAAACAGAAAAGCACCACGTGCTTTTCTGGTTACAAACATCCAAACGGAGTGTCAAATTAGAGATGAGCGCACCGAACTTCACCGGGTTCGGCAAAACTCGTTTTCACCGAAACCGGTAAAAAATGTTCGGGTACGCGACGTCAGGAGACAGTCTCTGTCCACGGTGCTGAAAGCGTTAAACTGGTTCAGCACCATGGACAGTGACTTCCGCTCCGAAAATCCATGAACCTGTAAAAAAAAAAAGACGTTCTGACTTACCGATAACTCCGGTCCGACCTCCCGGGATGACAGTTAAGTCCAAGTGACAGCTGCAGCCAATCACAGGCCAAGCACAGGCTGCAGCCAATCACAGGCTGCAGCGGTCTCATGGACTGCGGCGTCATCCTGGGAGGTGGGGCCGGATGACGAGAGAGGGACGCGTCACCAAGGCAACGGCCGGGACACCGGACTGGAGGAAGCAGGCAGTTCATGGTAAGTTTGAACATCTTTTTTTATTCACAGGTTGGTGTATATTGTGATCGGCATTCACTGTCGAGGGTGCTGAAAGAGTTACTGCCGATCAGTTAGCTCTTTCAGCACCTTGGACAGTGACGGGCGTCGACTAGCCTCATCTCTATGATGGCGGCTGCGCGAAAATCACGCAGCCGCGCATCATACACGGATGACACACGGAGCTGCCAAGTGCCTTTTGCGCGCGCAAAACGCAGCGTTTTTTGCGCGCGCAAAACGCACACGCTCGTGTAAATGAGGCCTAACAGTCATTCGGCCCCATACATTACCGACGAATATTCCTTGTTAATGGAGCTAACGAGCGCCAATCGACGTGCTGTATCGTTGTTCGCCTCTCGTTTTCACGGCAAATATCTGCTCGTCTAAAAGAAGCTTTAGGCTATGTTCACACAGGGCGGATACGCTGCGTAAAAGCACACAGCGTATCCGCCCTGGGCGCAGCAGGGAATTCCAGCCGAAAAACCGCACCAAATTGTGGTGCAGTTTTTTCGGACGGAATGTCCGCTGCGGAAAACGGCACATAAAACTAAAAGTTTCATACTTACGTAGCCATGGCGATGCGTCCCTCTGCCGTCCTGCAGGCCGGCCTCCTGGGATGATGTTTTATCCCATAAGACCACTGTAGCCTGTGACTGGCTGCTGTGGTCACATAGGATGAAGAAAAACAAAATTCTGGGTAAGTATAAGATTCCTTGTGAGTTGTGATTTTTGTAGCAGAATCACAGCTTTTCCGCTGCAAAAATCGCAACATCTGCTATTTGTTGCGGGTTTTGATTTGCTGCTACTGTATTATCTAGCGGATTTTACACAACAAAATCTGTTGCAAAAAATCCACCGTATTTACGCCACGTGTGAGCTTACCCTTAAGCTGCTTTTACATGGTCCGATACTGGCCGGAAAAAATGAATGCTGATCAACTAAATAGCACCTCAATCGGCGTTCGTTAGCTCCATTCACAAAGAGCAAGGATCAATAATGTATGGGACGAAAAATCAATACTACGATCATTCGTCCCCATGCATTTGCATCATGTCGGGAGCAGCACATCTCCTTGTCTACATAGGGAGATGGGCTACCGACAAGCAACCAGTTTTTTTGCCACATAAAAGCGATCAGCCGATGAACAAGCATTTGCTGGTTCATCGGCTGATCGTTGCCGTTTCCAAATGACAAGATCAGGAACAAGCGTTCGTAGCTACGTTCCTTTTTCCAATCATTGACCCGTGTAAAAGGGCCTTCACAATTTGATGTCCTCAGATGACCTGTGCACTGTCCTGTGTTCATTTTAAAAGGAGTTGACATGTGACATGTCCTATTAAATTATAGAATGACACCATTTACTTATCTTATTGTGTTCATACATCCACATATTGTATGTATGAAGAGACTGCCGTTTTCCACAATCTGGGTGGTGTTTTTATAATAACATATTTGGGTTCTGCCAAGCCAAATATTTTGTGCGATATTTCGTTCATGTGAAACAAGCTCCTCGGAGTATTGTGATCTTGGTAAGGTTAACTAAGGCTACAATATAATGATTCATAGGAGTCGGAATTACCCTCCAGTAATACTAATATAAATACCATTATCCTTTGGTAAGAATTGGGCACTATCTACTAGATCCATAAGATGTTCATCAGAGATCATGTGGGAGGTCAGGACAGAGTGGTGATTAATACCTTATTACTGCTTTGATGATGTGATGGAATGAAGGGTGACTACTTAGCTTCTGCCCACCGGCCAGGGCCGGTGGCTCCTGTTTGAAGTGAAGGTCTCCAGCAGGCTAACCGGCTCTGTGTATGGAATCAGGCGTCAAGCAGCGCCTGTTAAAAGTACAAAGGGACACTTTTTGTATTGTGTATAAAACTCAGTGCTGCCCCTCCCCCCTCAGGGCACACACACGTATTGTAAATGTCTGTAAATACCCTGGTGGCAGGAGCTAATTACTAAAAACTAGTCAAGGCAATTAAAAAGTAGCCGCATGTCGTCACACTGTGCAACCGTTCACGGGTAATAAAACTGGTATTTAACTAGTTCAGGAATGAATAGATAAGGATTCAGCATTGTGATCTGGTTTGCTCAACTTACCCCCTCCATGGAAATTCTTGTGGAAATCCTGCCTTTCACAATCACTATTTTATAATGCCTGGTGCCCACAGTCCAGCTTATCCCCAAATCCTATCATCACTTAATTGGCAAAGCCATATAATGAAGAAATAGTCCAGCAATAGTCCTAGTGACGACAGAGTTCAGGATAAGACATGACATCAAGAAACAGGAATGGATTCCATTCGTCTTTCCCCCCGGTATTAGTTTCTGAGAATTGTAGACCCAGTCATTCAGACCACCGAAGCAATCCAATTATTCTTGATAAGCAGTGGCCAAAATATACTCTTAGGCCATTGCAAAGCGATAGGTGCCACTGCTAGTGGGTGATATTGTCATATCTTTGCTTTCTGGTGGTGATCCAGTGACGTCACCCACCAGCTGGGTAAAGGCTTTAGTGCATTGTGATATGGGCCGCCAAGGCATCTGGATACTGGAGGGCAAGAGAGGGGTGCTACTACATATCCTTACATTATAATTCCCTGCCGCTGTCCTATTTTGCTTCAGATCAGAAGTTATGCCCATAAACTTTCTATTTACTATAAGGGTTTCCAAAGTTTTATCTTTTTAGAATTGAACATTTTTACATAAACAGCTATTCAACATCCCGGTGATATTTAAACATCATTTGACAGTTTCTATTTATTTTCAGTTCCTGGGCTTGCAACTGATGATGAATGACAATTCATGAAAATTAGGATGTGTATATTTCTACATAACTTCCCTGCCACTACTTGAGTATATGTATTGTGCATAGAATGGCAATGCAATGGTATTAATCAGGGAGGAGGAGGTCAGATTATAGCATGAGCAAAAGGGCAATGGTCCCCCGAGCCTACGCTATTTTGGGTCTTTCCCCAAAATCATCCCTACAACTGTAAACTTCCTCTCTGACAGGCTTGATCTCATGCTACCAGCTATGGTATTATTTGTGTATGTTGGTGTTATTTTAGCCCTATAGCACTGTTTTTCCCACAGAAGTCAATAAAAGAAAACTGTGGCAGGTAGGACATAATGTTTAAAAAAAAAAAGTTGAGAGGTAGTCCTGAATAGGAAAGGGGGATTTGGGTGCCCAGGAGAGAGTGTAGGAGAATAGGAGACAGAGGTTCCCAGGAGAAAGGGTGGGAGCAAACGGAGAGAATAGGAGAGATAGGTACCCAGGAGTATGGGTGGGAACAAATAGGAAGAATAGGGGAGAGGTGCCCAGAAGAAAGGGTGGGAACAAATGTGAAGAATAGGAGAAAGAGGTGCCCAGAAGAAAGGGTGGGAGCAAACGGGTAAAATAGGAGAGAGAGGTGCCCAGGAGAAAGAGTTGGAACAAATGGGAAGAATAGGAGAGAGAGGTGCCCAGGAGAAAGGGTGGGAACACATGGGAAGACTAGGAGAGAGAGGTGCCCAGGAGAAAGGGTGGGAACACATGGGAAGACTAGGAGAGGTGCCCAGGAGAAAGGGTGGGAGCACATGGGAAGACTAGGAGAGAGGTGTCCAGGAGAAAGGGTGGGAGCACATGGGAAGACTAGGAGAGAGAGGTGCCCAGGAGAAAGGGTGGGAGCACATGGGAAGACTAGGAGAGAGAGGTGCCCAGGAGAAAGGGTGGGAGCACATGGGAAGACTAGGAGAGGTGCCCAGGAGAAAGGGTGGGAGCAAACAGACAGAATAGGAAAGAGGTGCCGTGGAGAAAGGGCAAGGACAAAAGGGGAGACAAGGAGAAAGAGGTGCCCATGAGAAAGTGTGTGAGCAAACAGGGAGAATATGAGAGAAAGGTGCCCAGGATACAGAGTGAGAGCAAAAGGAGAAAATAAGAGAGATAAGTGCCCAAGAGAAAGGGTGGAGCAATCAGGGAGTCATTGCCATGGGGCACATTATAAGGTGGAAAGGGGATCGCAACTTGAAGTGGGGCAACATAGGAGTAGTGAGAGGGTAGTCGCTTAGTGTTCTTCATGTGGGTGAAGCTGATTATCCATCTATCATGCCCCAATCATCCTCTCCCTTACTGCCCATTATCCACATCACATAGTCCATATTGTCCCCATCTTGTCCGTAGGACTTCACGCCTTCAATAGTTCCAAGCTCATCTTCCAAACAGCCTGCACCACTGCTAAACTGACCCAGTCCCATAATGGTTCATTACCAGACAGATTGTCCATTCAGGACTATAAAGAAACAGGGTGACAGTTCCTATGAAAACTGTTATATAGAGGCCACATTGGTTGGCACCCGGCTGTCAAGAAAGAGGAGAAAGCTATTAGCTGGGTGTAGGGGAAGCCTTCTACAGTAGATCATTGCTATGTGGACATACAATACACAGTGTAACACAGCACAATACACAGTACAGGCAGCCTCACGCGTACACTGTCCTCATAGTTCCATCCACATCAGACGGACAATCGCGTTACTATTTTTAGTTTGTCCCCCACAAGCTTCCGTACGGTTATCCGGAAGTGTAACCATGGAGACGGTGGGAAGTTTGTGCCGGGGGGCTTCAAGATGGAGAAATACAAGAAAATCCGGGTGGTCGGCAGAGGAGCCTTCGGGTGAGATTCCTAGGATGCTGAAGGGATTATGATCTATTCCCAGTAATGCGGGCGCACTGCTCATTTACATGTGACAGGGACACGGATTGGCCGCTACTACGTGACGTGTACAGGACCCGTTGTCTGCTGCTCTGCCGCAGAGTGATGAGCTCATGACTTTTTATTTTTTTAATCGGAAGGAGGAGGGGGGTTGTCATGAACGATATTTATCCAGTGTAGAAGTCTCTTTTATGTACACATCGCACTTTATGACCTTTTCACAACCTCCACAAATAGTAGCAGGTCGTTATAATGTGTCATTGACACGACTACACGATTTTATTGTTAGAATGCATCTAAAACAAAAAATGAAGCAAATTTGCAAGAAGTCTTGATTAAAAACTTTTGCTATCGTTTTGTGTCTGCAGCTCCTATGCAGATCTATGCATCTCCATGTTAGCAGAAAAAAACAAACCCTGTGTAGTCTGATCCTGCAGTAATGCATACTTTCATCTGCTCCCCTACAATGTATATTGGCAAAAAGTAGGGGACAAATAAAAGAAAGTATTATTGCAGGTTCAGACTACACAGGGTTTTTTTGTCGTTTGTTACCATGGAGATGCATAGATCTGCATAAGAGCTGTAGACACAAAATTGTAGGGAATTTGTAATCAAGTTCATATGCAGAGTTCCTTCATTTTTAAATTGACATGTATTTGGACAATACATTCTAAACCTCCTCCCCGACGACAGAAATGATGTCATGCTACCAGCCATGGCCGGTAGGAGGGGCCAGCCACACTGAGGGGACGCAATTTTCCAATGACCTCTTCCATCAGTGATGGAGGCACTCATTGGCACAGAAGGCCCGGTCCTCTTCTGCACTCAGCGTCCAGATGCTGTCGCACTCTACATACTGACGGTGGAAGGCGTCAGAATCCAGAGCAATGGTGCCCGGAGCACACTACAAGGACCCAGGGCAGTGGAGAACGTAGGTGTCTGGAGTCACTATCTACAGGGGGCACTGTGTGTGACACTGTCTACAAGGGGCACTGTGTGGCACTATCTACAGGGGGCACTGTGTGTGACACTAAAGCGGGCACTGCATGTGACACTGTCTACAAGAGGCACTGTGTGGCACTAACTACAGGGGGCGCTGTGTGACTGTCTACAGAGGGTAGTGTGTGACACTACAGGGGGCACTGTGTGTGACACTAGCTACAAGGGTCACTGTGTGGCACTATCGATAGGTCACATTGTGTGTGACATTATCTACAGTGAGCACTGCATGTGACACCATCTACATGGGGCACTGTGTGTGACACTATCTACAGGTAGCAGTGTGGCACTATCTACAAGAGGAACTGTGTAGCACTTTCTACAGGGTGCACTCTGACATCTTCTACAGTGGGCACTGTGTGGCATTTTCTTCAGAGACCGCTGTGTGGCATTTTCTACAGGGGACACTGTGTGGCATTTTCTACAGGGGCACAATGTATGACACTATCTACAGGGACACAGTGTGCCACTATCTACACGGGGGGGACTGTGTGACACTATTTACAGGGGCCCTGTATGACACTATTTTCAGGGGGAAGTGTGGCACTATTTACAGGAGGTACAGGGTCATGTTCTTCAGGGAGTACTGTAACTTTTTACAGAGGGCACAGTGTGCCACTTTTTACAGGGGCATTGTGATACACTATCTACAAGGGGCACTGTGTGTAGTACTATTTACAGGGGGTACCGTGTGTCACTTTCTACAGCGGGCCTTGGGTGGCACTATTTACAGGGAGCACTCTGTGACACTGTCTACACGGGTCACAGCGTGTGGCACTCCCTACAGGGGGCACAGTGTGTGTGTGGCTTTATTTGTATGAGGCACAGCGTGTGTCTGCGGGAAGTAGGAACACACCCCTGTCTCAGGTTACCTCTATGTCCTTCCTCCATGCTTTGCACTACAGCTCTGATTGATCAGATTGGCGGTTGTGTATAATAACAAGCACACCAGTAAGTCAGTGCATGGATATTTCATTTATATTCCATTATTACAATGAAAAAAAAAAAACATGTCGAAGATTTTTATTAAGATACATTAACTTTTATTTACCCCAAAATAATGCTGAAATAATACTGCTCATCTGTAAGAAAAAAAAAAGACCCCATACAGCCACATCAACGATAAAAAAAGTTAAGGCTGTCATAATGCAGAGCAAAATAACAATTTATTTGCGTTCTTTGCTAAAATGTGAAAATATGTACTAAAGGGGTTAATAAATAAAGAGTTCCACCATAAATGTTAAGGTTTACCTTAACCAGCGTTGTGATACTTTTCAGGTTCTAGTCTCTGGCTATCAAAGGGCATACATTGGAAGATATCTGCAGTTATGGGAATGTTTTTCCAGTGTTAGGTTATGTTCACACTAAATAAATATTGCGGCGGAATCTGCCTCAAAATTCTGCCTCCCATTCGTTTCCGGTTCTTTTTTCCGCTAGCTGTTTTTTTCAGCTAGCCTGAAAAAGAAGCGTCCTGCTTGATCTTCGGGTGGATTCTGCCTTTTTGGTCAGACATCAATGGGAGGGAGGAATCTTCCTGCAGGAATAGTTCCGCGGCACATATTGCCCAATAGTTGTGCCTTTCGGACACATTACCATTGGTTGGAAATAATCATTTTGAGACCATAGACCTAATCATTTTTGATAATGGCCATCATGGATTTTAAGACCGAATTACTTTAGAATCAGGCCTACCGTGTTGCCAACCACTCTTCTGAAAACGGTAACCTCAATTTTAGTTTGCTGCCATAGGTTTTAAAATATTGGGAAACATTTTTACAGGTACGTCTCCATGATTGAGCGTCAGTATATGATTTGTTCTTGTTTGTCCACAGGATTGTGCACTTGTGCCTGAGAAAAGCAGACCAAAAATTAGTGATCATCAAGCAAATCCCTGTGGAGCAGATGACTAAAGATGAGCGCCTAGCAGCACAAAATGAATGTCAAGTACTAAAACTGTTGAATCATCCAAACATCATTGAATACTACGAGAATTTTCTGGAAGACAAGGCCCTTATGATTGCAATGGAGTATGCTCCAGGTAAGTACTTGTCACTTGCGGCGCTATTTTTACCATCAAAACGACAGACACCACGATGGAACTCTACGGCCCCTCTTGTAAGCAATGTTCCCTCTAAGTCTTGGCAGCTCCTGAGCGGGGCAGTTAGGGAGCAGGGCAAGTCTCCATCACTGGTGGGCGATCTGATGACCAAAAGTAATACCCCAGTAAACGCTAATATAGCGACTAAATAAGAGAATAAGAAAACTTATTTTAAATGAGTTTTAATTACTTTTTAAAATACTATAATATTACAAGTCCAGCAGAAAAATAGACAGTTATAAACACCAATTATAGGCATCAATGGCAATAAATCCTGGACGGACCGCGCACTGTCACCCGCATTTGCTGACCGTGTTCAAATGATAAAATATGGGAGCACGGTCCGTAAATGCAAAAAATAGTACATGTCCTATTACTTGCAGGTCATTTCTAAAGCCCGGACACACATCCGTAAATATTCGGGAAGGTGTCTCTAGCCCATAGAAATGAATGGATCAGTATTTTTATCTGCAATTACAGATCCGTAATTGTGGATAAAAATGACGCTCGTGTGCATGAGGCCTAAAGTAACACTTTTTTATAAGTGATCACATGAGTGGGATAGTAAAGATGAGAAGGGCACAACTCAGGTTGAATTAAAAAACAATTAAAGTAATACAATTGAGATATTCCTGCCTGGGTTTGAACCAGAGACCTTTCACATGTAAGGCTAACATACTAACCACTACACAACAGAAACTGTGATATTTAAAGAGGCTCTGTCACCAGATTTTGCAGCCCCTATCTGCTATTTCAGCAGATCGGCGCTGCAATGTAGATTACAGTAACGTTTTTATTTTTAAAAAACGAGCATTTTTGGCCAAGTTATGACCATTTTTGTAGTTATGCAAATGAGGCTTGCAAAAGTCCAAGTGGGCGTGTTTAAAAGTAAAAGTCCAAGTGGGCGTGTATTATGTGCGTACATCGGGGCGTTTTTAATACTTTTACTAGCTGGGCGTTCTGATGAGAAGTATCATCCACATTACCATTAGCAGGTAAGTCAATTTAGCTACTTACCTGCAAACGCTGATGCTGCCGCAGAAACAACTGTAGCCTCTGGTGCCGATGTGTCCTCGCTCGTCTGACACGATGCAGGACCTGTGAGTGACGTCACAGCGTGATCTGGCAGAAGCTGGGCGTTCTGAAGAGAAGTGGATGATACTTCTCATCAGAACGCCCAGCTAGTAAAAGTAGTAAAAACGCCCCGATGTACGCACATAATACACGCCCACTTGGACTTTTACTTTTAAACACGCCCACTTGGACTTTTGCAAGCCTCATTTGCATAACTACAAAAATGGTCATAACTTGGCCAAAAATGCTCGTTTTTTAAAAATAAAAACGTTACTGTAATCTACATTGCAGCGCCGATCTGCTGCAATAGCAGATAGGGGTTGCAAAATCTGGTGACAGAGCCTCTTTAAAGCTCCTTTACAGTGTTGTATAAACTTTTCAACCAGTACAAGTCAGTGAACACTCAGCCCCATTACATAAAGTAAACTTGCCAAGAAGTGGTAGTTTGGGATCAGTTTTATTACGGCCGGCACTGTCTGTCTCTCCTGAGGTCTGTCTGCTGCGTGGGGGTGGTAACTGGTCAGAGAGAGACTCAAGTCAGACTGGCTGCCGCTGCATGCACTATATACTGGGAGTGACTGTAAGACTCACCAATCCCAGCCCCACTTGTTGCTTTCACATGCTGGTCTGAGCCAAGGTTGTGACGTCAGGACCAGGTAACTCACTGGTCCAGGGACCGACCCAATGATGGTCTGTCACTTGACTGAGGTCACCTCAGTCAGTGACAGTCGCAGACCGTCATACGCTCCGCCTCCTCACTGTCCACAGCGACTCCAAGTCCTCCTCTCTACCGGCTACCCTTCTTGTTTGCACTGCGTCTGCGCATGTAAATTTTGGCGCATGCGCAGTGCAAATCATATGTGGGAAAAGAAGAAATCCCGGACAGTGCTTTTTTCTGCCGGACGGCAGAAAAAAACAATGCGCATGCTTTAAAGTTTAGTGAGCGGGGGGACCGTAGAAGGTGCGCAACCGCGCACCTTATAGGGAACAGTGCTTGTAAGTTAATAGGGTTTGTTGGGCATTGTTGGTGTCCGATATACGACGGATCAGGCAATGCGCCGTGGTTTCCAATCTAAATGCAACTGTAAACATATCCATAAAATGCCTTCAGTATAATAGTATCTCACAGTAATAATGAGTATTGCTGACCAACCTAAAAAGATGAAGGCATTTGTGTGGGGTGCAAAAGTTTCAGTATTGAAGGGTGGGTGAGATGGTTTCCCATTTTTGTTGTATGTCAATATTTCTCAATGTTTTTAAGCCAATCACTACTCAAATACCCCCAAGGCTATGATCATACACTGTGCTGGACCTTTCAAAAGCACTGAATGACAACAGTCTGTGTACCCCCTAGACACATGGCATGTACCCCTTACGCTACACGTACCAAAGGTTCAGAACCAAGGCCGTAGACAACACTCAGTGGTGTGATACAATTTTGTATGACATATGATACATCACAGTAGTTTATAGTTTGTAAGTTATATTTTTCTAATGTGATGAAGGCCTCAAAATGTAGCATTTTTCTCTTTTTTTTGCCTTTCACAAATCAGATTTTAAATCTGTAAGTGCTAGTTCTTGGGATGTATCGATTACTAGTAGTGCCATCTAGTAGCTGGTTTATACCTATTATTAGAATAAGCAGGATTTGCTGACTAAACACAAATGTATATGGTCAGATTTAGGCCCATATGACACAGCGTTTTGTGGCGCTGATTTTGACGCGAAAACTGCGTTGGAATCGTTGCCAAAAATGCCTCAAATCTCCCTCAATTGATTTCAATGGAAGGCAGAGACGTTTTTTTTCTCCCGGGCGTTTTTTGTTCGATCGTGGAGAAAAAGGCATCATACCCTATCATGAAGGGGTTTCATGCGTTTGGAGCGTCTTTTAGCGCAGTTTTTGCATTTGCCTAATTAAGAAAATGATTAAGGCCTAAACAGCATGCGGTAAGCTTATAAACTCCCTCTAGTAGTGGCTGTTGGCACTCTATCTGTGCAAGGGATTTTGAGCTCTGACTGAAATAAAATAAAAATAATATTAAGAAATTAATCAGCTTAATGTTGGACCTAAGAATAACATGGTGATAAAAATGGACATTCACTTGAAGCCTCTAGTTCTAAGTGATGCAGGGGCTGCGGTTGCATCGGGGCCCTGCTGTTTAATCAGGCCCAAATGCCCCTCTGTCACATCATCGGACAGCATGATTACTATAAACGACAAGTGACAGTCTAAGGGCCCTGATCCAGATTCTATATATCCAGGCCTACGAGGTTCCCCCCAAGCCTCTACTTACTTTCAACCCTTTCAGGCGTTACACCTTTTATGCGAGCAGATAGCATTCTGCTTCTTCCAATTTTCTGTGGTTATTGCATTGTAATCTGATAAAAGGACCGAAACCAGTTGCTTATGTAAATTCAGGTCAGAAACCAGAATGACTCATATTGTTGACATAAGGCAGGTCATTGTTTTGGAGGTAGATGTCAGAGTAATGACAGGAATGTGGCGGCTTCTAGTCTTGTAATTACAGCTCGGTATAAATGATGTTCTTGCCACATACACTTGTTACTGTAACCAATAAAAGCCTAAAATTTTACTGACTGGATTATAACTTCAATTTCCACCAATGTTTAATTAAGAAAGTGTATTTAATGGAAACACAATAGGAAAAACTTCCTAGCACTGTAATGATCCTAACTATCTGGCCCACCACATTGCCAGTTGAAGTCATATGTCGTCACTTCACTATTGTAATGGGAGACCCAGGAACCAAGGTGTGGCAAAACTGCTGCTGATTGGAGTCGGCATTCGAGATGAACAAAATAAAATTAGTCGATACAATTGGAATAATTTGTTTCAGCTGATAAATATCCAATATCTATGCCCACTTTATGACAGCAGGAGGCGATGGAGGATCCCGGTGATCGGCGGGACAAGAGTGGTGCCAAATTTTAAACATAAGTATATTAGAAAGATTTTTGCATTGGAACGTTTTGTGCCTATAGAAAGTGATTGATTTTTATGGGTCAGAAAGAAACACCATTTAAGCTGGTCATAGACTTTAAAAACATTTTGGTGAGGTCTGTCTGCGATCTAAAGTGTAAGGGGACAATCCGACTGTACTTCAAGATGTCAGAGGCATGTTGGATTTTTAAACATGCACGATCCTCTCCTCTCCTGACAGAGATGTCTGGAAATGACGTATACTACTCTTCATATGCCAGTTAAGATGCATACTCTTCTAGTCTGTCATATGTATATGTTAAATTATCAACATATTCTACCAAAATGTATCTGACCCTGCCGACAAATATTTTTCTTCAACCCCTGGATAGTACTGACTCGGACAATTTGATATTGAACTAAAACAAAAAGAAAAAGACACGGCGCCACATAGTGCAGACAAGTGGGGTAATGTGGGAGAGCAAGAAGCAATTCGTGCTCACCTTGTAAATGTGAATACTGGCAGGTATTACACTTGTAATATGGAGGCACACTGTGTCACAAGGAAAAAAGCTGCTGCCCAGTCCCATACGCAACGACCATAAGGAGTTGCCGATAATGATTGGGGAAATAAAGGGAAAGGAGGGACCACAATGGCGCTGCTAATGATATAATGAACCAAGGTTCATGTTTAATGAAAGATAAAATTGATATGAAAGTGCTACGCGTTTCATCGCCGGATCGGCATCTTCATCAGGCTTGCCTTTTTTTCCCCAATTTGATATTGAAGGTGAGAGAAGGACCGACGTGGTTATATGTTGTCATATCAAAATGGTGACACTACTTGAAATAAATTAAAAGACTAAAAACAAAAAACTTACTTTGTCCAATCTAAAAATACAAAAAGTGGATAGTCCAAAGTATGTTTAAAGCAGAGATTCCTGACAATGAGGCTATTAATAAGAAATATCAGTATCCCGTCCAGTTTTGTAGGTCAGTGTAGTCATGTTTTTTTTCTGATGGTTTTGAGGTTATGTTTTGGCATATTGAGCATTTATGATTGTTCTTTTTTATGTAGGTGGCACATTAGCTGAATACATCCAGAAGCGCTGTAATTCACTGTTGGATGAAGATACTATTTTACATTTCTTTGTCCAAATCCTCCTTGCGCTGCATCATGTGCACAACAAACTCATCCTTCACCGAGACTTGAAAACACAAAACATCTTACTGGACAAACATCAGATGATTGTAAAGATTGGCGACTTTGGAATCTCAAAAATTCTCAGTAGTAAGAGTAAAGCCTACACCGTGAGTAGACAAAAGACTACTGTGAATCATCCAGTTTATTGTCAAGCAAAGGCAAACCAACAATGTAAATATTCAATAGTATAAGTACTGTAAAATGATAACAATCTGGCCACCAAATAATATAAGGTAGAAAGGTCCTGCAAGTATATGAATGAAGAAAATACTGAAGAACACCCACGCCTTTTATGCTCTGTCTTCTCCCTGCCTCACCAAGAGAATCGCGGTTAACTGGCTGGACCTGTGACAGGAAGATAGTGGACACCCATTGTGCTCCCCAAAATCAGTGCCATAATTTCCTGGCAATCCAGCATCGGGAGTATATTCGTCCAATGCTGTATTACCAGGAATTCACAACCAGCTCAGGTACTCGGCCAGGCTACATCATCTGCATATTTCTAGTGCATAGTGTTTGAAAAGGCAGTTTTTATTAACTTGGCTTTAAAGGGATTTTCGAACCCCTTAAAATAGCCCACAACATCCTCCAAATGGGTAAAATTAGAAACAGTAATATACTATTTGTATTTCTGCGCTGCTTTTACATCTTCAGCGCAACGATGTGTCATATACAACATGTGACTGCAGCAGCCAATCACTGTCAGCAGCGGTGACCTATGGTCCATAGTGACGTGTACATTCTCAGCGCAATGGGGTTTCGTACACAATATGTGACTGCAGCAGCCCATTGCTGGCTACAGTGGTGACGGGCCGTCCATATTGATGTCACTGCTGCAGCCGGCAATTGGCGGCCACAGTCACAATATATGTATCACATGTCATCATGCGATATTGGGAACAGTGCAGGATGAAAACAATAAGGGCTCATTCAGACGAGCGTTGTTAAAACTCGTCAGAGTTG
Source organism: Rhinoderma darwinii (assembly GCF_050947455.1). NCBI lineage: Eukaryota > Metazoa > Chordata > Amphibia > Anura > Rhinodermatidae > Rhinoderma > Rhinoderma darwinii. Next base: position 421,910,361 of record NC_134688.1, read on the forward strand.
AGTCAGTGAATACCTAACAATTTTGCATCAGTGTACGTCAATGTTTTCTGCGATTGCCTTCAGTTTGTCAGTTTTTTTATGTCCAGGGGGCATCAGTGTGTGCCATCCGTTTTTCACATTAGTGAAAAATGTCCTCAATTGTTCGAACTCGCTGAAAACACCCCCCTTGATGATCACATGACAGCCGAAACGCTATTTTCTATTGCTTATAGCACTGAGCGCATTGTGAGATTTTTCTTGTGCATATTTTTGGCTTCTGACCATGTCTTATATTCAGGACCACACTGCTCTAGCTCCGCTTTCTGGTTTCACTTCTCAAGTTCTCCAGGCAACCATTTGTGAAAAACGTGAAGTAATGGATGGCATCCGTGTGGCGTCAGTTTTTCACACAGACCCATTGACTTTTATGTGCCATTACTGCATGAAAATCAGACAAAGATAGAGCATGTTGCAATTTTCTCATTACGAGTGGATGGTCAGTGATAGAAACTGTTGCCTAAATTGAGTTAAGTATAATAGGTCATTGTTTAGTCTGGGTGCTGTCCGTTCTACACTCGGCAATACCCAGACATGGAAATTGTTAGTCAGAATGAGCCCTAAGTATGTAACTTATTGATATTGTATTCTTTGTAGGCGGTTCACACGTTGCGGACAATTTCATTTTTGTGCTACAATTTTCATGAAAATTTCAGTAAAGAAACACAAACTGACCACAACTTGTGAACACAGAGCTTTAATATATGTAGCTTCTAAAACAAGCTGCTAATATCACCAACACCAGTGGCGTAACTACCGCGGTAGCAGCAGTAGCGGCTGCTACAGGGCCCGGGGCTTGAGGGGGCCCGTGCCGACAGCCGACACGCCCTCCCAAATGCCCGGTGGCGCCGCTAGCAGCCGTTATGGCTGCTACAGGGGTAGCACCGCTACTGTGGGGCCCGCGCCACCGAGCCTTACACAGGCACTCTCATGCCTGTAGGTGTCGCTAGCACCGGAGGGGGCCCCGGTGCTAGCGGCAGCCAAATACATGTATTAGCACTGAATGGCCGGGCATGTTCCGTGCCTGACCATCCAGTGCCTTACAATGACACTGATTGGCTAGCGGCGCGATGACATCATCGCGCCGCTTCTATGCTTGGAAGGTGCTGATTGGCGGGGCAAGTCATTCTGCCCCGCCAATCAGCGTCATTGAAGGACGCTCATTCAGCTCCTGCAGACATGCTCAGAAGAGAGCATGTCTGCATCGCCAGTGAACATCGTGGGAACCGGAGAATGTGAGTATGTCAACTTTATATATTTTTTTCCTCATAAAAATGTGAATGGCATTATCTATAGTGGGGGGGGTCGTCTTTATGTGGGCTATTATATATAGGGGGGTCTATATGTGGGGCAGTAGCTACAGGGGGGTCTATATGTGGGGCAGTAGCTACAGGGGGGTCTATATGTGGGGGTGTGGGCCACTATATACAGGGGGGTCTATATGTGGGCCACTATATACAGGGGGGGGTCTATATGTGGGGCACTAGCTACAGGGGAGGTCTGTATGTGGGGATGTGGGCCACTATCTACAGGGGGGTCTATATGTGGGGCAGTATATGTGAGACACTATACAGGGGTGGGCTATATGTAGAGCACTATCTATAGGGGAGCTATTTTTTAGGGTACTTTCTATAGGGGTGGGCTATGTGTGGGACACTATATACAGGGGTGGGTTACCTGTGGGGCACTAGCAACAGGGTGGCTATATGTAGTGCACAATCTACAGGGGTGGGCTATATGTGGGACAATATCTACAGAGGTGGGCTATACGTGGAGCACTAACTATAGGGGAAGCTATATGTAGGGCAGCACGGTGGCTCAGTGGTTAGCACTATTGCCTTGCAGCTCTGGAGTCCATATGTGGGCACTATCTACAGGGGCTTCTATGTAGGTCACTATCTACAGGGGGCACTATCTACAGGGGGCACGGTGTGTGTGTGTGTGTGTGTGTGTGTGACAGTTATATTTAGAGGTGTTGAGAATTTTAACTTTGTTTATAGGTGCAGAAATGTTTTAAAAGTGAGAAGCTGAAGACATCTAAACGGAAAACTGCAGAAATGGGTCATGGCCGGGAGAAATCCATCATAGATGTCTGGACCGGAGGGAGAAGAAAAGAACTAGAATCTGAGACGTCACCGGTGAGTCACTTAATGTAAATGTTTATTCTGCCTCTAATCAGTATTGTAGTCACTGTATGATCTGCAGCGAGATGATGGGTGGTATGATTTTTTTTTGTGAAACCGCATCTCCCAGCATATCCTTATCATTGTTTCGGCCATGCTGGGAGCTGTAGTTTTACGCCGTACAAACCTATGCGCAGTGGCGTAACTACCGCTATAGCAGCCGTAGCGACTTCTACGGGGCCTGCAGCATGAGGGGGCCCGTGCCACCCGCCGGCACGGCCCCTCCCATGGCCGCAGGCTCCGCTAGCAGCCGCTATGGCTGCTACAGCGCGACGCCACTGAAGGGGTTGTTCCTACAAAAGACATGCATCCCCTAACCACAGGATAGGGGATACATGTGGGATCGCTGGGACGCCCAGCGATGAGGAGAACGGGGGACCGAAAGTCCCCCCTAAGTTCTCCATGACAAACCTCGGACTTCCGTAGTCTGTCTGCAGCTCCATGGAAATGACTTGCGCACCGGTCGTGCTTGTGCGCATGCGTGACCAGCGCTCCTTTCATTTTTATTGAACTGCGCAGACGCCGGAAGTCCGAGGTTAGTCATGGAGAACTTCGGGGGACTTTCGGTCCCCCGTTCTCCTTATCGCTGCCAGCGATCACACATGTATCCCCTATCCTGTGGATAGGGGATGCATGTCTTTTGTAGGACAAACTATAGGCCATTTTTTTTTTTGGGGGGGGTCTGTATGGCAGAGGGGGCTGTATGGCGTTATCTACAGAGGGGGTCTGTATTGCGTAATCTACAGAGGGGGCTGTATGGCGTTATCTACAGAGGGGGTCTGTATGGCGTTATCTACAGAGGGGGCTGTATGGCGTTATCTACAGGGGGCTGTGTATGGTGCTATCTATAGGGGGGCGCTGTGTGGTGGAATCTAGGGAGGCACTATCTACAAGGGGGGGGGGGTTGTGTGATACCCAGCAGAGGGGGGGGGGCCCAGTCAAAAGTTTGCTATGGGGCCCAGTCTTTCCTAGTTACGCCCCTGACCAACACATACTGTATCTTAATGTTTCTGAAGGTTCTCAGATATTTGAGATAAAGTAGTGATCAGAGCAACTCTTTATCTGTCCTTCTATTCCGATCCTGCAATTGCTCATAACAGGGAGCAATAGCATAATCACATATAGCAGCACAGATTATATCGCCACCAGCACATGCATCAATAGTTCCAAATTATCTATCATTTGTAGATTCAATAGCCCTTAAATGAATTAACTTGAACTTGGCTTTTCTTTTGTAGTTTTTTGTTTTTTTTAGGATTTTTTTTTAAGAGACCTCAAAGGTAATTTACTACCAGCTGACCATGGAGGATCACGGGGAACTTCACTTTCAACAACCTTTCTTTTTGCCGGCCTTGCACATTCATGTATAGATGCCCACATTACCACATTTGGAATGAATGTAGATTGGGGCTCCATGCCCAGATTGGAAGGTTAAAAACATTGCATAAAATATCATTATGGTGTCAATTTAGGCATCACATTCTAAATATAGAATTTTTCTTTTTCCACTAAAATTTGCTGAGTCCTCTTTTTGCGCTATATTAATCTGACCATTCATGTGCAGTACTGAAACATAAGCGCCAAGCAGCTGCTCTAAAGTCCAGTTTTACTGCACATTAAAATAATTTTCTGACTAAATACTCTTTTTGAATATATCCAGAACAAACAGATTCTGGTCCCGTCTTTAGTTGATAGGAAATTATGCATTGGTGTTCTACCAACACTGAAAGGATTATGACACCTCACATAGTCTCTCTCTGGACTTCGATCCCATTGATTTCAGTGGATAGCGAAACTGAATAGAATGTTCGAACTATTACATAAAAAACAGCTGCAATTTTATTAAGTTCTTAGCATTTTTTTTATGTTGTTTCTACATCTGTGTCTAGTGATTTTTTCATTAATGTCCTTTTGTGCAGGCGGTTTTTTCCAGCCATTTTTGAAGGTATATTGAAAAGCCTATTAAAGTTTATGGAGAAAATTGGGAGAAAAAACACCCATATCTTCAGCATGTTGTGTTGTATGAGATTAGTGCCACAGTGCCACACCGATCCGCGGGTTAGGTTCAGTATTGCAGTTCACCCTTATTCTCAGACACGGGCCATGAACAATACGGGTGTTATTTCTTCCGCCATATTTTAATCTGATAAAACGTGTCGATCCTTTGATCACTGGGACACAGGCTGCTGCTAGAGGTGTCTGACAGTAAAATAACCATGCACACTTGCCCAACTTCATTTCCTAAGAAACTATCACCTTTTCACTCTTGTTTTTACAACTTTGAAGATACTAATAAAAATATTTCTTAAAAGATTCATTCCCAGATCACTTAACTTGGGGTGTATATTTTAAAGCAGGTAGGACTGATTGTTTGCAAATGTGTATCCAGAATAAATGTTCTTAGTCTTCTTGCTAAAAAAATATCCCCTACACCCCTCCATCAGCCACATTTCCATAGTTTTGGTCCAGAATGTGTAACATGTTTTAGCATGGAGTATGTTAGGAATTTTATAGGGATTTGGAGCACTCCGTGTGGTCATTTATAGAACTATTCATATTCATTTATAGGGCCCATTTTATTAATATTAATATTGTAGATCCTGCTGTGGCGTCTACAACTTCCGTGTTGAGTAGTGGAGGTGAATAGGTTTGTTGGCTCAGCCTGGAATGTAGCGTGAGTGACATGAAATGTATCTCCACCTGCAAGATATACCTAGACATTGTCTTCATATGTCATGTCAGACTGCGGTATACTGTATACCGCTCCTTTACTGGTAACTTGATACGTACCTTCTCCTTGACATCAGTTTCCTTTTATACCATTTAGCTTGTTATTTCTAAACATGCTGCATATTTTTAGTATGATTTGTCTCTCTACAACTCTTAAATATCCATTTCTGGAATTTTTCATGGTTTCACCCAATACTGAAGAAAAGTAATACTGCTGGGATGCATGATTGTCAGTTGCAAACTTAAAGGCTATGTAAACCTTTGCACACACTTTATTTTTATTTTTTAAATAAAACAATGTATCTTGGTAATTTATACAACTTTTTAATTGGTTTTTATTAAAACTATTTTTCACTTTTTCAGATACAGCCTCTATGTAGTATCATGGATACAGGGCAGCTGTATCTTGCGCTTAAAGCCGAATCCGTCAGATCAATGGGACTGACGGCTTCTGAAACCCACAGGGTCCAACTGTTATCGATCTCACCTAAGTTCATGAAGACAGATACTATTTACCAGCAGTGCAGGAGAGCACAGCCTCTGTCGTCTTCTATGCATATTGATACAATGATGCACTGCAATGATTTTGTGAATGTGGTCATAAAAAAATTGTGACAACCTGTGAAGTAATGGTAATCGATTACTTATTTTCTTCAGTGTAGGCTGCTTGGCCATCTGTTTCTTCAGGGGCTGAGGCTGCCCTTCTGTCCCCCATGCTTCGCACTACAGCTCCGCTTGCATGGCCGTTGTGTATAAGCACCAGGAAGTCCATATACTGAGTGCTAATTTCCATTAAAGCTATAAACTGCAAAAGCTAACCCATTAGTAAGAAAAAAGATCAGGTAACATAAAGACGGAATCCCAGAGATCCAGTTTATTATTACCAAATTAATATTTTACTGTCTAAATTTAAAGAATCATCAAAGACGGAACCGATGTCATGATTGACCTCGCTTGATGTAATTTGTGTGGTTTATGTATGGCTGTGTTTCTCCTGCTATTACTGTCATTTGTCATTAATAGGTCACTGTATATAGAGCAAGTCTGCTATATTTATCTGCCCACTATTCTGAATCCGTAGTGTTTTTCGTACCTTGCTCCCGAAGTCAGAAGCTGTCCAAAACTCCACACTGATAAATACAGATGCAGATGCTTCTTTATAAATGTTCACAGTTGTGAGTGGGACACAATTTACAGATTAATATAAAGATTCTTCAGGGCTAGAAAATTCCCCTGCCTGGTGACCTAGTGGTTATAAAATGAAAAATAAAGGAGGTGATTTATTAACTTTCCTATGTTCGTTTTCTGGCGTAGAAAAGTCACAAACGGCACAAAAGACGCAATTTGCAGCAAAAAGTACCTTTCTAAAAAATTGGCAGAGCTTAGTAGAAGTGGAGAGTCACAAATTTAATATAAGTTACACCAGAAGGTGGGAAAAATTACAGCGCAAATCTACACCTGCTCATAGCTAGTGTAGATTTGACTCCCTGGCGCACAGACGGCCAGAGATGCGCCTCTTAATAAATTTGGCACATTTTACTCCAGTGATCTGCCTATTAAAGTATAACTAAACTTTCCAAAAACTTCTGACATGTCATAGTGAGATGTCAGAAGTTTTGATCGGTGGGGGTCCGAGCATACAACAGCCCCATAGACTTTCTATTGAGCCCATACACCACTTGATTGGCTTTCCGAGAAAAGCTGATCAGAAACCAAGCGGCTCAGTGCTCACTCGAGCGCTTCTGTTGCTTCATTTTAGCGATCGGTGGGGGTCTCAGTGCTCGGACCCCCACCGATCAAAACTCATGTCACTATGACATGTCAGAAGTTTTTCGAAAGTTTAGTTACCCTTTTAAGACCTGCGTATGAAATTCCAGTTTTAATAAATCTCCCCCAAAATGTTTTGTGCAAAGACAATTTAGCATAAACATGTGGCCTCTGGTGACGTATAGATCAGTGCGACGTAATGTACATCGATCATGTGACCACTACACCAGAGCTGACGCTATGAGCAGTACTATAAATATTGTATGATCAGGAGCGGATTGGAAAGGTTGTGGTCACATTTGAAAACACTTGTCGTGGTAGTCTGTGCCACATGTACCTGTCTCTTTCCTATTTCGATTTGGGCGGGGGCCTCAAGAGTACTGTTCATCAAAGTCGGTAAAATGACCATGATGCTAAAACTAAGAGTGTATCTCAGGCCTATGCTAAGAGAAGTAGTCTTAAAAATTGTAAGCGTTCACTACCATGAGAACTATAACTAAGCTTCGCTGTAGGGGATTTTTATATACAAATATTTTGGGTACTGCAAATATGGATGTAATGATCTTAGTTTTTAATATTTTTGCTAGAACTACCTTTTCGTGTTTTCCAATCATCTGTTTTTGCCATCAAATACTGAATAATACTATTGGACTGTGGGAGAATAGGGAGAGGCAAAATATTGAGGCACATGACATGAGTGACCCTGCCGTGCTATGGGACAGTCATCTGTGGGATGATTTGGAATGTCAACTACAACCCGATAGTTTCCCCATGTCACTACCGGGAGAGATTGGGATGTATTGATTTTACAACAGTTCCTTCTGTACACAGACACATGGCAGAAGCGGAAGAGCCTTATTACAAAAGCCTATGGCTAGAGCTTCACGGCCATTGCACAATTTTGGGGGAAAAAGTCATGCAAAAATAGCAAGAATTAGAGACTTTTTTTCCCCATAGGAAAACATTGAGGTTGTGCGATCAAAAATCATGCCCTAGCGTAAAGTAATGGTGAGAAGGCTTGGACATTTCTGGTATTCTTATAGCATTAGTTAGGCAGAGCAGGCAGGGGGGGGGGACATGCTTAAACTGGGGGCGGAGCTATGACAACTTTTCCTTAATTTTCATATTACTTTAAATTAGAGTTCTAGTTCTTTAAATAATGGTTTAAATAGCTTCTTGGTATATACCATAATGAATTAGGTTGTGTGGATAGTCAAACTCTACCTGTCAGTTGTATTGACAATTCAGTCCTAGTTAGTCCTTTTTATTACATTAACAAAGCTGCTTATGTCATTATTTCATTTATCGTTCCAATTGAAATATGTTCTGCAATGATAGAACTGTCTATTGTCTAATATTTGAAGATTATACATAGGATCCATTGATACGTCTTCTGTGGTGATAGTGAGAATTTTTATTGTTTTTGTATGGGGAAATAATCCTATTTATTGTGTGTATTTCCCAGGTTGTCGGAACCCCCTGTTATATCTCTCCAGAACTGTGTGAAGGAAAACCCTATAACCAGAAAAGTGACATTTGGGCTCTTGGCTGTGTCCTCTACGAACTTGCCAGCCTTAAGAGGGCATTTGAAGCTGCGGTAAGAATTACATTGACTAATAATGCAGAACCCTTGAATTCCGCCTTCATGAAATTCTCGCAACTAAAAGGATCAATGGCGTATGTATGAGTAGTGAATTGCCATTTCAATAAATTCTATTTATTTCAGCACGGATTCTCCAAATATGGATATTCTCCAGATAGTACATGCTTGATGCCTGGCTTTTAACTTTATTTTTAATACAGTGAAATTCCTTTCACTTGACATCTGATAATAATAATCCATCACAGACACACAACTCAGAAACTCAATATAATGTGGAATTTTTCATGACCAGGAGCAGAAGATTAATCAAAGAGAGGAGAACCATTTAGGAAATTCCTCTGATTAAAAATAAAGTTTTATGTAACCATTTTTGGCATTTTATGTTGGCCTTATAGTTGGGTTTAATAGACAATTCTATGACCATCCAATAGTCCAGAGTGTTTGATAATCTGGCACCTATCCCATTCATGATGGATAAAAGGAATCGTGGTATTAGAGAACAACTTTTATAGCAATATCCTCATTTACATGCATTAGCGGATATGCTCTATTTGCCTGTACTGGGCCAGTAGCTACATTATTCCGAAATCCCAGATCTGCCAGTCCACATAGACTAATATCTTCATTCTAATTTTACTGCCTGACTACATGCTGACATAGACGGCTGCTGGGGGTTAGTGGCCATGTTAATCTTTAAAACGAAGGAACTTGTACTGTAGTGCCGTAAAGCGCACTGGCCCCACACTTTGTATCTGCACAATGACATGAAAATCCACAACTTAAGCCCATTAACTTGAATAGAATAGGCCAAATTGGATTTCTCCATGCTCCATTTGTTCGAGGGATAGGTTCACATCTGCGCCAGGGCTCCGTTCCAACGTAACGTCAGAGCTTTCCGTCGGAATGGAGCCCTGACTGACACAAACGGAAACCATAGGTTTCCGTTTCCATCAACATTGATTTTCAATGGTGACGGATCCGGTGCTAACGGTTTCCGTTTCTCCCAGTTGTGCTGGGGTTTCGTTGTTTTCCCGGAATCAATAGCATAGTTACGCTATTGATTCCTTCAAAACGACGGAACCCCTGCACAACTGAGAGAAACGGAAACCGTTAGTACCGGATCTGTCACCATTGAAATCAATGGTGATGAAAACGGAAATCTTTGCTTTCCGTTTGTGTCAGTCAGGGTCCCAATCCGACGGAAAGCTCCGACAGAACTTCGGAACGCGACCCTGGTGCAGATGTGAACGAAGCCTTAGTCGGCCCCCTATGATCAAGTCATTGAATTTCTTAGAGATATGTCATCACTTTTTATAGTGGGAAACCCCTTTAATCCCTGAAACTGCCAGTTCAGTCAGGTCTGAAAGCTGATCTGTCACTATTTTATTAATTCCTTATCTCCTAACTAATCTAATAGGCGCTATGATGCTGATAACTACAGTGTGATTTAAAAAAAATATATATATATCAAATTATTATTTGCAAAGTTATTAGCATTTTTCTAAATATGCTAATTTGGCTCTAATAGCCAAATAGCAGGTGACTCTTTCTTTTCACTCTGGGTGGTGTAATGTTTTCTATATGACGTTGTCCAATCAGCATACAGCTTCTCCCCCTTCCCTGCCCAGCAAAACAACGTGATTACAGCTTCCATTCCCGATTGTGTATTCAACTGGTGATATCTCAGGTTGTTTCACAGCTAGAACTGCGATCCTGGTGTCATATGAAAGACTAGAATCTCATCTTTCATATGCCACCAGAAGCACTATGTAGTCAACAGCCCGAGATGTGGCTATTTTAAGGGATCCCCTTCCCTCCAGCCTTAGTCTCTAACACTGTGTGAAACAGCTTTGTCACGATCTGTGGGTATGTGGACCCACTGGGCCATACCGCCGTAGCGGTATAGCAGCTGGCCAAACAGGGTAAAAAGTCAATGTCTATTGTTCGGATAAAGGTACCTGTGGCAATTCAGACAGTAGCGATGGTTTAGGCTCGGATAGAAATCGGGCAGCAGGCAGACAACAGGTGCGGAGAAACATCACGGGTGTATTAGGCGACACAACACGACTCCAACTCCGTATAGCACGGTAGCACGGGAAACAGGATACAGGTAGCAGGAACGGGAACATTGGAACTGGAAAACACTCAAGGAACCATTAGCAAGACAGACACGGGTAGATACAAACACGCTCAGGCAATGCAGGGAGGGGCAGAGCCCTTCTTATAGTCCAGGGTGATCTGGCCGCATGTGCAGACATCTCTGGAGAGAAGGGCGTCAGGATGGGAGGAGTTTGTGGTCAGTGACCACGGACGTTACAAGCTTCATGCTGATCGGACAGTCTCAGAGGCTGTGATGTAGCTCCACTTCAGGAGAATCGCTGCTGTTACCTCCCAGTTGTCTAATAAAGGCTCATTTGCATATTTAGAAAAAAAGCTCATCACTTCTAAAATAATAAAAGTTTTGGGACACAATTTTCCCTAGCATTATCAGTTTGACAGCGCCTATTAGATTAGCTAGAAGATAAGGCATTACTAAACTAGTGACAGATCCTCTTTAAACAAAACTTATCTGTTAAAACACTGTTAGTGCCTGTTCACATCAGCGTTGGGTTTCCGTTCAGGGGTTCCGTCGGAGGTTTCCGTCGTGGAACCCCGCAACGGAAAGTGAAACGGAAACCTTAGCTTCCGTTTGCATCACCATTGATATCAATGGTGACGGAAACATTGCTAATGGTTTCCGTTTGTCACCGTTCCGGCAGGTTTCCGTTTTTTTTAACGGAACCAATAGCGCAGTCGACGCTACCAACGGAACCCCTGAACGGAAAGCAAACGCTGATGTGATACGGCCCTAAGTATATCATGATATTGGTATTACAGCATTTTCCTAATGTTAAATGAAAAAGTGGTGTAACACTTTAAATGTACTGGAGAAGATGAAGAAGATTCCAGCTTTTTTTGTTTTCTCATTTCTCATTTGGTTCTTAGGAGGCAACTTCACTACACCAGTTTTGATAAACCCCCTACAAAATGTGTTTTTTTTTAATGTTGGATATTTTAATAAAACAATTGTATAGAAAATTAAGAAACAGCCTGACACCACACTGCGGCTTTGTGGTTTGGTCACAATTCCTGATTTAGATCTATTTGAACTCTCAAACCTTACTCTGATTTATTTTATTTTTTTTGCATCTTACATGAAACTAAAACTACAAGGATTGTGTGATAGTTTCATGTTAATGTAGCCAAACAACCCTGTGGCATAATTGTTTTTAAACACAGGAAATGCCTTACCTGGGAACAGCCACATACCTGATGTCTGAGCCTTTTCCCCCAAATAATTATTTTTTTTTTATTAGAGAAATGGTATCATTTAACTTTTCAGAATGTTTATTTTTGTGTTTTTTGTCATGTCCGACTAATTATGTTTGGCTAATCTAGTAATTGTAATTGCTCCTTCTTAATATATTGTAAAAAACATATTTTTTAAATAAAGAAAAATGTTACATATATATAAAAGAGCTAGGAGAACATAAATACTACTATGCTAAGCCAAGCAATTGCCATGACGTCACCATTAGGGTATGTTCACACGGCAGCGTCCGTAACGGCTGAAATTACGGGGCTGTTTTCAGGAGAAATCAGCTCCGTAATTTCAGCCGTCATGGCATGTTGAGGTGCATATTCGCTGCGTCCATTACGGACGTAAATGGAGCTGTTTTTCCATGGAGTCCATGGAAAACGGCTCCATTTACGTCTGAAGAAGTGACAGGCACTTCTTTGACGCAGGCGTATTTTTTACGCACCGCCTTTTGACAGCGGGGCGTAAAAAAAATTAGCGTGTGCACAGAACATCGTAAGACCCATTCTAATGAATGGGCAGATGTTTGCCAACGCTATCGACCCGCATTTTCGGACGTAAATCGAGGTGTAAAACGCCCGAATTACGTCCGTAAATAAGCCGTGTGAACATACCCTTAGCATGGACACAAGTTAGTAAACCATTTTTGTTGGGATGCAGACTTGTACATGCATATTATAGTGTGCCTGATTATTTTCAACGACAGGTTATTATACTGGACATTTATTATATAAGGCTATCAAATCCATTAAAAAATGCTCATGGTGGGCTCATGGGCCCATCAACAAATTGGTAGTGTCCAGGATGTGGGCTTTTCTAGTCGCTGTTCTACCCAAGTGCTACCTTTTGGATGATCTCCTTTACTTGTGGTTGCTACTAGTCCCTGTTGACAGCCATTGTTCTCCATGAATGAGCTGTTGTTCACATGAAGATTAGTGCCACAATGCACACTAATACAGCCAATCTGTGCATTAGGGTTTCTAAGCAACCTGCCCAGGATCTTTAATTATTTATATATATATATATATATATATATATATATATATACACTGCTCAACATTGAATTTGCAACACCAACAAGGAAAAGCTCTGGAATTGTGGAAATCACAGGATCAAGAGACATGTTAATGATATGTGAATGCAATTTTTTTTTTTTTTTTTTAAAACACTCCTAACAACGCGCAGAAATACACACACTTAGGCCTCATGCACACGAACATATTTTTTTTCCTCCCGTAAATACGGGTCCTTTGTCACACGTATTCGACCCATATTCCACCAGTATTTACGGACCCGTGCCCGTAAATACGGGTCCGGTGTCACCAGTATTCCACCCGTATTTACGAACCCGTGCCCATAAATACGGGTCCGGTGTCACCAGTATTCCACCCGTATTTACGAACCCGTTTTCTCTGCACTAATCGGCAGCCCCTTCTTTCTATCAGTGCTGGAAAGAGAGAAGGGGCAGCCCTTTCGGGCAGAGTTTCCTCAGCAATTGTAAGTAAAAGAAGTTCATACGTACCGTTGTCTTGGTGACGCGTCCCTCTTTTGACATCCAGTCCGACCTCCCTGGATGACACAGCAGTCCATGTGACCGCTGCAGCCTGTGTTTGGCCTGTGATTGGCTGCAGCGGTCACATGGGATGAAACGTCATCCCGGGAGGCCAGACTGGAGGAAGAAGCAGGTAAGTTAACTTTTAATACTATTAACTCCAACGGTAGTCACTGTCCCGGGTGCTGAAAGAGTTACTGCCGATCAGTTAACTCTTTCAGCACCCTGGACAGTGATTATCCCCTGACGTCGCCTAGCAACGCTCCCGTAATTATGGGTGCACACACATAGCCACCCGTAATTACGGGAGCCCCATAGACTTCTATGGGCCTGCCCGTGCCTTTATTACGGCCTGAAATAGGACATGTTCCATATTTTTCAACGGTACGGGCACCTTCCCGTAAGCATAAGGGAAGGTACCCGTGGCCAATAGAAGTGTATGGGCCCGTAATTACGGGCTGTAATTACGGCTCGTAATTACGGGCGTTTTTACGTTCGTGTGCATGAGGCCTTACTGCTATCTTGGAATGCTATCAATGAAGTTACTAATGCTTGTTTGAAAAATGTTATGTCACGCTAAATTCACTTGGGCACGCAAATCATCAAGATTGGCTGCTGGCAGCTCTCTTTGCAATTGCCTACCATTGCCGTCACAGATGTGTTAGATGGGAGACAAGTCTGGAGAGACTGCAGGCCTTGGTAACACATTTAGGCCACGTAGGCTGCTCACAGTAGCACAAGCAACATGCGGCCTGGCATTGTCCTGTTAAAAAAGTGCTTCTGGGACACTTTGGAGGGAATGGCCTTACCACTGGTTCCACGACCAAATCAATGTAACACCGAACTGTTAGTGTACCTGAAATGAAGACTAGAGGGGTCCAGCTACCATACATTATGCCACCCTACACCATAATCCCGGAAGTAGGACCAGTGTGACGTTCCCTTGTGAAGGATTCTTCATGGCGTTGCCCACGTGGTCTCCAGACAAATCTCTGGCTATCATTGTGTCCGAGACAAAAGCAGGACTCATCTCTAAAGAGGATAGAGCTCCATTCCGGCCTCCATTGCCATCTTGATGTTCACCATGATAGCCTTTGAGAGCGGTGGCTTGTGGTCAATGGAACACCTGTAGCTGGACGTCTGGCTCGTAGCCCAATGTCGTGCAAACGCCTTCTGATGGTTTGTGTCAACTCTGATTGCCGTCCTAGGCTTGGGATGTCATATCCAATTTGCAGTACACAATGGATCACTACACTACTTCCAATCGGATGATCCTTCCGTGCAGAGGTTCGCCTCCACGCACCTTTTGCTGTCATTCCCGTTCCTTTTTGTTCTCCCAACCTCTGGGACATGCAACGTTGAACATTACTGACATCTCGGCCTAGTAGTGTAGCGATCTGCCGGAGTGATAAACCAAGGTATCTCAGTTCAAGGATTCTGTCCCACTCAGTTTGCGACAAGTGGTGATAACTGGCACGTAGACAAATAGGAGGCATCTCATAATCATCCCACATCGCTTGATACGATTTTTGAGGTTTCCTGTGGCTAAAAAACGTTGCTTTCAATCTGGTTTTTATGTAACTCCCACATGCCGCAGATTGGAGCTGTGTGCTTGAAAATGTTATCATTTGCAGATCTTAGCGACACTTGCTTCCTCGATTTGCATAACCTTACGGCTTGCCATTCTTGGTGTTGCAATTTCAATGTTGAGGAGTATATGTACAGTGGTGCTTTAAAGTTTGTGAAACCTTCCGAATTTTCAATATTTCTGCATAAATATCTCTCACAGGTGCAATTTAACTTTATAAGAAAATTCTATCAATGAGATAAAAAGTCCCCCACCCCATTTCCCCCAGCTATTTCCAAAACTGCACGTAAAAATGATAGGAAAAATAAATACAAATACTTGCCAAGAAATACAGCCACCAACTTCTTCTTCCTTGTATCTGTGAACGGAAGTGCTGGTGCCATCTATGAACATGCAGTAAGGCCTCATGCACACGAACGTATTTTTTTCCTTCCGTAAATACTGGCGTAAATACGGGTCCTTGGTCACACGTATTCGACCCGTATTGCACCAGTATTTACATACCCGTGCCCATAAATACGGTGCCCGGGCACCTTCCCGTAAGCATACGGTGAGGTACCCGTGGCCAATAGAAGTCTATGGGCCCATAATTACGGGCCGTAATTACGGGCGTTTTTACGTTCGTGTGCATGGGGCCTAAGTGACAATGCTGGATCTACACAAAAGCATTGTTATCCGGAGTGTCACCTGTGTCACCTGTTACTAAGCAACAGGCTGAAGATATTTGGGCTGCTAGTAATCAAAGTATCAAACAGAGCAGTTGAAAATATATTAATTGGGGAGTTTGAGTTTCCTTTTGTACCATTGAATTAACTATTGAGTTGCCGAGGTTTAAAATGGCTGTTTAGTGACTGGTTAGACTACAGTGTTTGACTGGATCATTTAGGGCTTGTCCACACATAACGGAATTGCTGCAGAAAATTTCTGCAGCAATTCCGCGGAAACTAACAGGATTTCCGCCGCGGAAAAAACGCACCATTTCCTGTGTTTATTACTGCAGAAAATGGTGCGGATTTTGCTGCGTTTTTCTCAATATTGGGAGATGGTGATCTCTTTTCTGAAAAATGCAGCAATTCAGTCCACTTTCCGCAGCAGGAATTTACATGCTGCGGTACGAAAAATGCGCACCGCAGGTCAATTTCAGGTCGGAAATTTTACGCAGCGTGTGGATGGGATTTGTTAAATCTCACCCACTTTACTGCTACTGTATTCTGCTGCATATTTTCCGTCCACAATTCCGGACGGAAAATATGCAGCAATTCCGCTACGTATGGACAAGCCCTTTATAATTCATCTTATATAAAATAATGGAAGACACCATCTTTTATATTGTAGTATATCCAAACTGTTGATAGTAGGAAGTTCTAATAGAATTGCTGCAAAAGGTACCCATTCAGGATAGGTCCATTCCAACATCTAGAATATATTTAGAAGTATTGTATAACTAAAATGCCTCTTGGTCTTGGGTTCAAATCCAACCAAGGACCGTTTTTGCTTGGGTTTCCTCCTGGCACTCCAAAAACATACAGATAAGGAATTTAGATTGTGAGCCCCACTGGGGACAGTGAGTGAGGACAACTTCTGTACAGTGCTGTGAAATATGTTGGCGCTATGTAAGTAACAGAAATAAATACATTTTAAGTTCTCAATTTTTAATCCACTGAATTGGACTTGAGTTGGTTGCTTTAGATGCCTCCACCTTTTTTCTTTGTAAATGTTTTCTAATGTGTTTTCTAATGTTTTATAAATTACTCTGTGTGCACAGAATTTGCCTGCTTTGGTGCTGAAGATCATGAGTGGGACATTTGCTCCAATATCAGACCGGTATAGTCCTGAGCTTCGACAACTCATTGTTAGCATGCTCAACTTGGACCCTTCCAAAAGACCACAGCTGAATGAGATCATGGCTCATCCTATCTGTATACCCGCACTTCTCAACCTGTACAGTGACATTGGCTGTGTCAAAATGAGGTTAGTATAGTATACAGCTATTCAGCCGGGCACTTCAAATAATATTACCAGTGAAAACAAAATTTTCATTAGTTCTTTAGCTACAGTCATTTTTGTTGCCTTTCATATCCCTACGTGAGACGCCACTGGAGACATTTCAACTAAAGCACTCATAGAAACATTTTTATGGTATGTTCAGTATGGTCTTGATGAGATGGCATCTTTTCAGACTGAATTTTTTAGAAAACTGTGATAACAGCCGATATGAAAGATTCAAGATATGGCTGGCCACACATTTTCATTCAAATGAATAGTTGTCTTTTTAAGACATGGATGTGCTGGGACTGCCAAAGCGAGAGCAGCTCATTGTTATTGGCTCTCTGCTCTGGTAAAAAGGCTGGTTACACGGGCAAATTTTTACCAATAACAAGCGTCAATAAACAATATGTAGATAACTGGTTTTTATTTTGAAAAACGATCATTTTTGAGCAAGTTACGAGCAATTTTAGATTTATGCTAATTCGTTTCTTAATAGACAACTGGGCGTGTTTTTACTTTTTACCAACTGGGTGTTGTGAAGAGAAGTGTATGACGCTGACCAATCAGTGACCAATCAGTGACCAATCAGTGACCGATCAGCTTCATCCACTTCTCATTGTTCCAGCCCAGCTTCTTTCACTGCAGAATCACACTGTAACAATGGGCTGGAACAATGAGAAGTGTATGACGCTGATTGGTCACTGATTGGTCAGCGTCATACACTCCTCTGTACAACGCCCAGTTGGTAAAAAGTAAAAACACGCCCAGTTGTCTATTAAGAAACTAATTAGCATAAATCTAAAATTGCTCATAAGTTGCTAAAAATGATCGTTTTTCAAAATAAAAACCACTGTTATCTACATTACAGCGCCGATCAGATTATGTAGGAGATAGGGCACTTATAATCTGGTGACAGAGCCTCTTTAAGCACTCCATTACAATGTGATCAATAGGGGTGCTCAATTCCAGCTTCCGTTTTTAACTGAGATGTGGTCATATATATACACAGCAACTTTCTTTTGAAATGAACGGGAGATAAAGAAACAGTCAAGGCTTTGTGTTTGGTGAAGGTCACAATGATCAGACCTGCACAATTTGTCTAATTAAATTGTAGAATATGTTAATGCCTCAGGCTGGGGCTAGACCTAGACTTTTTAACACTCACTAAAAAATAACGGCTGTCCATAGGAATCTCTTCAAAATCGCTCCAGTCAAGACATTTGCTAGTGATTTTTTAAAAATCATTACATGCTGGGATTTCAAAGCTACACGCTTGCCGGGAGCGATTTTGAAGAGATTTTCACTCTACTCAATATATTCCTATGGACAGCGATTTATCACAGCGATATTACAGTGATTTTTTTTAATAGATAGCCCTAGCCTAATGCATTCCTATGAACAGTGATTTATCACAGCGTTTTTTTTGTAGTGAAATAAATACTCTGTGTGTAGCTATAACCTAATGCATTCTAACCGGTTTTTTTGTAGTGAGTGATAAAAAGCCTAGGTGTAGCTCCAGCCTTATAGGGGGTTTTCCGGTTTTATGTTAAAGGGTGACTAAACTTTAAAAAAAACTTCTGACATGTCAGAAGTTTTGATTGGTGGGGACCTGAGCACTGAGACCCCGATCGATCGCTAAAACGAAGCGCTCGGGTAAGCGCTGAGCCGCTTGGTTTCTGATGGTTTTTTCTTGGAAAGCAGAGCAATTGGTGTACAGGCTCAATAGAAAGTCTATGAGCCCGTACACCACTTGCTTGGCTTTCTGAGAAAAGCTGATCAGAAACGGAGCAGCTCAGTGCTCACCCGAGCACTTCTGTTGCTTCATGTTAGCCATCGGTGGGGGTCTCAGTGCTCGGACCCCCCACCGATCAAAAGTTCTAACATGTCACTGTGACATGTCAGAAGTTTTTCAAAAGCTTAGTTAGTCTTTAATAAAGCCTAATCAGTGTATAAATAAAATAAAAACTTTCTAATATATTTTGTGTTTCAATTTCTCATCATTTTTAAGATACTAGTTTGCTGTCAGTGAATGAGAACACTTGTTTATATTCAGAGACTACAAACCTGTACATAGCTAGTCCTGCTCTCAGCTGAGAAGTGGATACAATTGTCTCCAGTCTCGACAATGCTGGTTGAACTAACACATTATCAGCAGCGGCATTATTACCACTGATATTTTGCTACAATGGATAAAGTTCCTCTTACACCGGCCAATTTTTAACTGGTGCAACGAGCGCCGATCAAAGAGACAGCTCGTTGATCGGCGCTCGTTTGCTCCAGTCACAAGGAGCTATGGATGGGGACGAGTGCTCGTTACTCCACACGCTCATCCCCATACATTATCATCATGTGGGCAGCGCGTCTCCTTGTTTACACAGGGAGATGTGCTGCCGACAACGATAATATTTTCATTTTTTAAAATGATATGATCAGTAGATAAACGAGTGTTTACTCGTTCATCTGCTGATTGCTGCCCTGTTTACACAGGACAATTATCCGTAAAGAGCGTGTGCACGATAATTGACCCGTCTAAAAGGGCCTTTAGTCCTGGTTATTTACCTCACAGAGGATTGTCTAGACGATACATTTGCATCCACTTCTCATCTGAGACCAGGACTAGGTATGTACCTGAGTTTGCAGCCTCTGAATGTAAACAACAGTATTTTCTTTCACTGACGGCAAACTTATTACTTGAAAATTGCAACGGAATTGAAGTTGTTTTCCCATAAATGATGTTTATCACCTATTGACAGGATAGGTGATAAATGGTTGACTGGGGGGGGGGGGGGGGTCAGATCGCTGGGACCCTCACCGATCACCAGAACGAACGTCCCTGAGTCACATATGTGAGCTTTATTTATATAGATTTTCGGCATCACGGTGGCTCAGTGGTTGTCACTATTACCTTGGGTTCAAATACAAACAAAGACAACATCTGCATGGAGTTTGTATGATCTCCACAAGTTTGGGTGGGTTTCCTCCAGGTACTCAAGCTTTGGCCCACACTCAAAATCATAGATAAGTCAAAATCTGAGATAAGAAAATGAGATTAGAAACAGTGAGTGATTTGAATGGTGACAACCTCTGTATAGCACTGCAAAATATGTTAGTAAATTAATGCGTACATCGGGGCGTGTTTACTACTTTTACTAGCTGGGCGTTGTGTATAGAAGTGTCATCCACTTCTCTTCACAACGCCCAGCTTCTGGCAGTGCAGCACTGTGACGTCACTCACAGGTCCTGCATCGTGTCGGCACCAGAGGCTACAGATGATTCTGCAGCAGCATCGGCGTTTGCAGGTAAGTCGATGTAGCTACTTACCTGCAAATGCTGATGCTGCTGCAGAATCAAGTGTAGCCTCTGGTGCCGACACGATGCAGGACCTGTGAGTGACGTCACAGATCTGCACTGCCAGAAGCTGGGCGTTGTGAAGAGAAGTGGATGATACTTCTATACACAACGCCCAGCTAGTAAAAGTAGTAAACACGCCCCGATGTACGCACATAATACACGCCCAGTTGTACTTTTACTTTTCAACACGCCCAGTTGTACTTTTGCAAGCCTCATTTGCATAAATACGAAAATGGTCATAACTTGGCCAAAAATGCTCGTTTTTAAAAAATAAAAACGTTACTGTAATCTACATTGCAGCGCCGATCTGCTGCAATAGCAGATAGGGGCTGCAAAATCTGGTGACAGAGCCTCTTTAATTCTTGTACTAAACACTCCGGTGGTTACTGAATTCATTCATCTTCACCTTCTTACACCTCACAGTGATCTGATGTCCTCAATATCCGAAAGAATACGAGTGATCAGAATAATAATTGCCCAATGTAATTGCAAAAATTATGAGCAATAAACAATTAAAATATAGTTGTCCTGAGTGAAAATTGATCTTTCATACATAAAACTAATTTGCACAATATTATAGAGTTGTACCACGTAGATTTGTTACCACTGTTCTTTATTACCATTACTATCAAATAAACAACCGCAATCTTTCCCAGTATGATAATTATACCTGTTATCGGTATTCGCTGATATGAAATTATTGCTACGTATCAATGGGTTTACTGAGATAATTTAGTGCTAGGGATGTAGAGCAGCAGTCGTCTAGTTCTCTCTCTGGATGACACATCCATATCTGTACAAGAAAGTGGAGATCCGGATGTGTCACCTGTTTTTGTGGCCTATGTTACCCAGCACAAACATTCAATTGCTTGAAGGTCAAATAATTATTCATTAGGGAGTCTAAGGAGTTCCCCTTTATTGTTTTTCTCTGTAGAGTGGAGAAGCCTCTGGCAGCAATGCCTGCAGTAACCCGTGGACGGCCAGCTGGCCGGATCCCCAGTGCCAGATCCCACGGTGAGGATTTACTTACCAATGTTATGTTGTAAAAATTATATGTAAATAGGTTTGTAATTTGGTAACAAAAAAGTTCAACTAGACAGCTCTACTGTGGATTTTAGATAGAGAGATCACAATGGTTGAGCGTAAAAGAGTTATCCATGTCACACAAAGTGATGGCATATTGCTAGGATCACTTTGTGATAGGTAATGGTCTGACTGCGGGGCCCCCAGCGATCATGAGATTGAAGGTGCTGTAGGGATGGTTTATCGCTACGTCTCCTCCTCAGTTTTTATCTGCACAGTGACGCTCCCAGCTACCGGCTTTGCAGGAAACTGCAGCGCGGCCCCATTCATTTCAATAGAGCAGTGTTGCAGTTCCTTGCACAGTGGGTGGCCGATGTGCAGTTAAAAACAGTGAAGAAGCCATAGCACTAGAGCAGCACTACGGCACCTGCTATCTCAGGATTGGTGGCGGTCGGTGGCATGTCCTAGCGATATGCCATCACTTTCTGTGATAGGAATAACAATTTAACCATTCTACCCAAAAGCTAATTAATGACATGGCATCTTTCCTTTGTCATCATGTGGTCTAGATAGTATGAATGACCATATTCATAGAGACCAAATTCATCTCCCAACTACATTAACCAGCACTTTATTAGCTAAAAAGCCTAAAAAAGATTTTGCCAAAATGACGTTATAAATTTCTTCAGAAATGATCATTAATTATGTTAAAAATAAATTTTCTAGGTGATGTCCACACATTATAGAGTTTCTATATGAAATGACTCTGGCCACGTGAGGTTACTGGTTCTATGTGCTTTTACAGGGGAGGATTTATTCATATTATACTCCGTCCCAGCACTGGAATAGAACTATCTGGGTTCTCATAATTCAGTCCTATTCCAGCCTGGGCTTGTTTCTTGTCATGTTCTGAATTGATGTCATATTTCCTGGAAGCTACATAGATATCATTTATCCTGCATGCGAACATCCCATCAGCACTTCTGAAATGCTTCTCCATATTGGTCACTAATTTATTTAACCTGACAGGTGCCTATTACGGAGCCAACGGCAGAATTGTGCGGCACATTCCATTATTTCCTATTATCACCAGTTTTTGCCATGACATGTTGTGCTGGAGCAGAATATTCGGAAGTTCAGTTTGAAGTCATGCTTGTATTGATTTGTTATGATCAGGTGGTCGTGTGGGATATTCTGCGGCAAAGCCTGGCATTCCTCCCCCTCTGTCCTCTGTGTACACCTGGGGAAGTGGGATCACCAGTCCTCTCCGGCTGCCAATGCTGAATACAGAGGTGGTCCAGGTGTCAGCAGGTAGAACTCAGAAAGCAGGAGTCACCAAGTCTGGGAGGATTATCATGTGGGAGGTGAGTATCCGTCAACTCTGACCCATGTTACAAAGAAGAGGCTTGGACCTGTCTTGTAGTAATAATGCACTATAGAATACGTAGGAAAGTGGAAAGGGAGATTTAGATGGAAGGATTCATCAGACAGACATGTTTATGTTCCGGAAGTATAAGAATGAGCATTGTTTTATACTAAATGAGTTAAATTACTCCCAGGATTTACAGTAGGGTATAATTTATTTCTTATCTATTGCTCCAATGTATCAAAAATGAAAAAAAGGAAGAAACTATCCTACCGTTTTGTGTACACAGCTCCTATGTCCCTCTTTTTTACCAACCTACAGATGGTTAGATAAAAGAGGGTGCAGATGAAAAGCACTAACACATGACTGCAGTTTAAGGCCCCATGCATACGACCGTGCCAGCAATCACGGCCCGTGATTGCGGGCACGGCCGGTCGCCGACTGACAGCCGCATTTTCGGGCCGTGCTCTCATACAAAGTATGGGAGCACGGCCCGCAAAGTGCAAAAGAACGGACATGTTCCATAATTCCCGGAACATTTCCACGGCACGGACACCCTTCCGTAGTGCTACGGAAAGGTGTCAGCGTTCAATGAAAGTGAATGGCTCTGTTTTTGCGGACCTCAATTGCGGTCCGCAAAAACGGAGGTTCTTTACGGTCGTGTGCATGGGGCCTAAGGCCTTATTCACACAAACGTGTTTCTCATCTGTGTTTGTTTTAACAACGGACAGCACACTGACCCATGCAATTCAATGGGGTTATTCACACATCCGTGTTTTTTTCACAGAACGTGTGTGCGCTGCGAGAAACTGCAAATCCTATTTTGGTCTGTTTTTGCAGACCAGACTCATCCAAGTGTTTGGGTGCGTGAAAAAACAGACATCACACGGACGACATCTATGGGATGTCCGTTTTTCACGCATTAGGCTCTGTTCACATCTGCGTTGGGGTCCCGTTCTGACGTTCCATCGGAGGTTTCCGTCAGAGCGGGACCCTGAGCGGACACAAACTGACACCGACGGAAACCAGAGGTTTCCGTTTCCATCACCATTGATTTGAATGGTGACAGAGCCGGTGCCCGTGTTTTTCGTTTGTGTCGAAGACTACCCACAGGGTTTGTTTTGAGTCTGCACCTATGGACACATACATTTGCATAGGGGCTGTATACACAAATTCATGGGATAATGCGAAAAGTAGGCTTCATCCCTATTTTGGAGTGGTATTGATTATTGAATTCCAGTAAAATCGATCATGTTATCATTAATTCCATGGAGAAGTGTTATTAATTGCAGCACTTGGTTTTTAATAATACAGATTATACAATTAACGCGTCATAGGAATGTTGTGAGTTTCAGTAAAGGAAAAAAAGCATAGACCTCAAGACTCCTCTTCAGCAATAATAACAGGGCAGCGATGTCTCTTATTTATACGCTTTTCTGATCCAGCTTTTTGTCTTTGTATCGTTCTGCCTCTATACAGCCCCACTGTCATGTCTTTTATCTATCGCAGCTTGCATTTTAGTTTTACATACACTTTCTAATCATTTGTCAACTTTTTTATTTTAGGCACCTCCAATCGGTGCTGGAGCTCCTTCTCTTCCTGGCTCCATAGAGCATGCGCAGCCTCAATTCATCTCCCGCTTCCTGGAGGGCCAGTCTGGAGTTACCATAGAGCATGTGTCCTGCGGTGACCTCTTTACTGCGTGTTT
Source organism: Rhinoderma darwinii (assembly GCF_050947455.1). Taxonomy (NCBI): domain Eukaryota; kingdom Metazoa; phylum Chordata; class Amphibia; order Anura; family Rhinodermatidae; genus Rhinoderma; species Rhinoderma darwinii. The sequence continues at coordinate 421,934,615 of NC_134688.1, forward strand.
GACAGGTGTGAACAAATATATAATGTAAACCTTATGGAGTCCTTTAGATCCATGATTACTAATGGTCTTCATATCATAGACATAGTACAGTGGTTGACATTCAGTCATGATTCTAGAAACCAGAATGATTGCTAATGAGGCTTTCATCTTCCTCCAGACAGGGGTATCATCATGACATTTGGCAGTGGGAGCAATGGTTGTTTAGGACATACCAATTTGAATGATGTCACTCAGGTAAGGTTTATTAACTGTAATGCCTGAACTTTATTATATTGATCATTTAGATAGATAAAATAAAGGTCACTTTGGTGCCATCGCCACGTACTTCTCATCATCCTCCTTAGAAGAGACAGTGGCTTGTAGAAATCTTATAATGTGCCACATAAAAACTCTGTCAGGGGAATACATAGAGGGAGATTTATCAGATCTAGTGCAAGGGAAAATCTAAGCTGGTGCCCAGATCAACCAAAAACATTCCACCTCTCATCTTGCAGACACCTTGGAATATAAAAGCAGCAAACCCAATGGGCAACTTTTTACTTGGCAACAGTTTTGAAAAATTGTCCACAGTGTCCCCTGCTCCATATCGCACTAGTAAAAAAAGAAATAAAGCTAAATTGTAATTCAATTCAGCCGTTGTGTATGGGGACCGCCACCAATTCTATGTTATGTGAGGGACAACAAGCGGTGCTGTCATCCACAGGCTTTTAGTTGGGCATTTGATGGCACAGATAGTACTGCTTCTCTGTCTCTTCCTGTTCTCCAAGACAGCAAGAATAAACATGGCTGCTGAGCTAAAAAATTAAAAGATGAATATAAGTGGATTTTATAAGAAATATGAACAGCCAATTGTTTGTCAAAACCGAACTATTAACCCTTTAATGACCAGGCCTGAAAAGGCCTTAATGACCATCTAATTTTTTCCCTCTCTGACTTTCAGCAGCCATAACTTTTTAATGTTTTCATTGACATGGCTATGCGAAGCCTTGTTTTATGCGGCAGAAATTATTTTTTTTGTTCTGCGCAGTTTGGGGGGTACAAAGCATTTACTGTGTGATTTATTTTTATGGCATAATTTTAGAAATAAATTTTGTCAATTTTTTTTGTTTTTGTTTATTTTTTATGCTGGTCACATTTTACACTAAATAAGCTGTTAAATTGATTCTTCAGGTTATTACGGTCATGTAGATACTTAATATGTGTAGTTTTTTTGTTTTTATGTAATGTATGGGCAATAAAATATATTTTATACTAAATAATGACTTCTGGGGTGGGGGCATTTCTTTATTATTATTTATCTTTGTAAAAAAAAAAAAATTCAATCCCATGAAGGTATAACTTTTGAACATCTTTTTTTTAATGCTTTGAATGTATTAGAATACTCCTGTATGCTACTACATTATACTGTGTCATTATGACACAAGCTACTGTTAGGGCAACACATAGTGTGCCCTGACTGCAGGCATACAGAACAGACCTTTCTAGGTTCCCAGGGCTGACTGCAGAGGGTTCCCCCAGTCTCCAATCGCATCACCGGGTTCGAAGAGGAGAGTCTCCTTTGATCATGCTGCGTTCACGGACCTCGGTGATCAAAGTGTTAAACATCTGGGGTCGTAGTTTCCTCCCATCCCAGCTGTATTCAGCAGGCCTCTCTTAGTACAGGAGCTGTTAGTAATAGCTCCTGGTTAGAGAGTTGAGCGCTCATTGAAGCGTACAGAAGCCTTTTCTACCAAAAGACGTTGCTGTAGACTCCAGACCTGCACCGCCTGCCGTCAAAAGTCAGTGGGCGATCAGAAATGGGTTAAAGGAACACTTTGGGCAAAATGAATATACTGTGTTATGCCTAATGCTTGGTTATGGAGGTTGTGTATGACACAGGAATTCTCTCTTTGGTGTTCTTAGGATCCCTATCTCATGCACCACCCTGTCAAGCCTTAGTAGAATTAAAGGGAAGAAGGAATTTTTTCCTCCATTAGGCAATGTTGGCCAGTTCAGCATCAAACAGTTAATTCTGAGAAAGGTTAAACTTGGTGGATATGTGTTTTTTTGTCAACCTAAGTAAAGGCAGATCTATTTGGCGCTGTATGGTGCCTCCATATGGCACCATATTACAGAGATATTCTCCCCTAGATGCAGTGCTACTAGGTGAGAATCTTACAGAAAAAAAACCCTCTATATGCCTCCATATGATATCGGACACCTATGAAGGTACAATATGGCCCTATAGAAGGCTATAGGCTTTGTATTATGGCTCTGTACAACATGGGGGTTGTAACAGTATACTTAGTCAAAGACTAAGGCCCTGTTCACACTGAGTTTTTTTGGAGGCAGGAAAAATCTGCCTCAGAATTCCATCAGGAATTTTGAGGCAGATTTTAAACTGTGCGCTTTTTTCGCAGGTTTTTTCTGCGTCCCATTGAGTTCACCGGGAGGTCAGAGGCAGAAGCTGCGGCAAGAAAGGACATGCCACTTTGTTTTTCCACGAGTGGCTAAAAACTGCCCGGGGAAAAAAAACTGCTCCGCCTTCCATTGAAATCAATTTGGGGCAATTTCGGCCGCTTTTTGGCACGGGTTCCGACAAGGTTTCTGTGTCAAAATCAGTGCCAATAAACTCTGTGTGAACAGGGCTTAAAAACTGTATTTCTGTGTATGTGCTTGGCAAGCCCCATATTGCTTGTAGAACAGCATATGCTACAGATTGCAAAATAAGGACAGGAATGTGTGCAAAGCCGTTACAACTAAGTCATAAAAAACGTTTCTCTTGGAGCAGATGCACGATGACAGCTTGTGTAGGCGAATGATAACTGCACAATCACATATTGCTACTTTTACATGCAATATTTTACTAAGCTTGCCAATAGATTTTCTTGCTTCATTGCTTTCTGATGAACATTAACTAAAAACTTTAACATTCAGAGTTGATACTCCTGTCATTCTGGTAATGAAATGTTACGGACAGTACATGCCAGTTATGTAGTTACGTTATCCTAAATCACATAGGTTAAGCAGTTAGGAAACTGGGGAATCCTAGGACCTAATCCTTCATTGAGCAAGAGGAAAGGGTGTGGATGAACTGTAGTCAAAAATGATACATCAGTTGAAAAATACAAAGGTTATATTGTTGGTGACTTTTTTTTAACTTGGCTTTTTTCTTGGCGTAAGTAATTTGTCGTCATTGCAGGGTGTGTGGCCGGCATAACAGAGGAATCCAGTATACAGCCATAATAATACTTGAGTGCCCTTACAAAGAACCCCAACCCAGTAGTGAGCTTTCTAAGACGGACTTTCGATAACCATAGTGCTAGAAAATATTGTTTGAAGATCATTGTTTCTGCCTTGTATCATGCAATCCCACTAAAGGCCCTATTAGACCGAGCGATCATTGTGCGAATGTTTTTTGAATCGTTTGAATATAGGAGATATTTGCCACGTGTAATAGCGTGCAATGATCGTAAAAGATCAGCCACATCTACCTGAATGAAAGATTATCGTTCATCGCCGCCACATCCCTTTGTCTAATTGGAAAACTTCCAGTCGCTAGCAGTTCAGAGATGAAGTGTGGGCGAACGAGCAACGATCGCAGTAACGTATGAGCAGTAAAAATCTTAAAAACCATCTTTTGAACGTAAATGACTTGTTAAATCACTCGTAGCTCGTTCATGAAAGAATATGTGGCCGTCTAAAAGGACTCTAAAACCATGCTCATACTTTCCATTTTCCGTTTTTTTCATATTTTTATTTTTTTTAGTAGAAAAAATGACCTTGATGCAAATCTGTGGTCGCATGATAGGTTTAGATACACTACCTCAACACATTCCCTGGATATTATTTATAATTAAATGCAGCATTGTCAGACCTGTAATCTGTTCCCATAAATGTTTGTACCGGCAAAAGAAAGCTTTGCAGTGCTTCATTGTTGTCTAGTATGCAATCTATGATGTTACAGCTTGAGATATTTAGATTTGTAATGTGTATTTTGGTGCTCAAACTCCTTGTGCAAGCTTTAATCTTTTCTTTATGTGGGATGCAGGGCCAGCATTAACAGACATGGGCCAATCAGAGGAGATCCAAGGGATGATGGGCCTAAGAAAGCTGCCTGTAGAGCAGAAGCACTTTCCACTACATTATCTTCCTTTAGTAATCCGCTAGTAAAATAGCCTGGTCTGACCACCTGATGGATGGGCAGAAAAGGCCCTTTTACCTTGGCCGAAGATCAGAGGAAAGGAATGCTCGTTCCCGAGCATCGGCCCATGTAAAAGTGTCCACCGATCAGCTGACAACCGGCTGATCACATTTTTTATGCGGCCTTAAAAAAGATCATCATTGTAGGCAGCACATTTCCTTGTGTAAACACGATGTGCCGGTCGACAATAATTCACCCATTCAGTTCAATGATGGCTCCATGTAAATGGAGTTGAAAGAACCCCCTTCGACGTGCTACATTGTCAATCTGCGCTAGTTTAGATGCATGCAACTGCCAGCTTAAAGGGCCCTTAAAGTCTTTGTACACCTTTGAAATCTATTTTTTTTCTTTTTCTTTATAAAAATGTATATCAGTGTGATTGGTGCAGTTTTCAAAATCCTTTTTTTTTTTTTTAAATAGTTTTTGCTTTTTAAGATACAGCTGCTTTGTATCCTGTATACCGATCAGCTGTATCTAGCACTGGAACCGGTATCTGTCAGGTCCGCGGCAGGCCAAGCTGCTATCGATCACGTCTAAGTTCATAACTTAGATGTGATCTATTACAGGTCGATCCTAACGGGTTCAGGTCTTAGCGCACGATATTAAAAAAAAAATAAATAATTATTTCAAAGGTGTACATAGCTTTGAAGGTCCTTTTACACGGGCCAATAATCGGGCAAACGAACGTTCATGTGACAAGGCAACGATCAGCCAATGAACGAGCAAACGCTCATTCATCCCTGGTCGTATCTTTTATGCAGCATGAAATATTAACATTGTCAGGAGCGCATCTTCCTGTGTAAACAGGGCGATGTGCTGCCGACATGATAGAAATTTATAGGAATGAGCGATTGTAGTAACGTTTCATCGTCCCCATGCATCGCTACTTGTGAAAGGAGCAAATGAGCGCTGATCAATGAGCTGTCTTGTTGATCGGCGCTCGTTTACACGGCCCATATCGGGCCGTGTAAGAGGACCCTTAAGGTCCTATTACATGACCCAACGAGGGCCATGTAAACGAGTTCCGATCAGGAGAGACAGCTTGTTGATCGGCGCTCGTTTGCTCCTTTCACAGGAAGCTATTGTCCGTAATGTATGGGGACAAGCGCTCCACATACATGTCGGCAGCGCATCTCCCTGTTTACACAAAGACATGTGTTGCCAACAATAATAATATTTTAGGCTGCGTAAACGATGAACAGCCATTATTGAAAAGCTCAAGACGTATATATTTAACGGATGCCTGTGAAGGAAGCCATACAGTGGCATACGTCACCGATAGGCTCCCAATTTTAAAAAAAGTATATGATTTGATGTTCCTAGCACCACAATCGCATGTGCCATGGAGACGGACTCATCATGTTTAGTGCTGAAGTCTCTCTGCAATGAACGCTGCCAGACGCTATCCTTTACTCTGAGTGACAGCTCTAGCATTCAATCAGGCAACCACTAGAGCCGTTACTCAGAGCAGAGAGCGACATTTGCGACTGCCGCAACGAGGACAATAAAATGGTGATTTTTTTTGGGGGTCATGCAACGTGCATGACAAACAACATTAGTATCCTTTTGCTTCTCTCCCCACCATTTATATAGTGCTGTAAGCCGTTTTAAGGACTTGCCTTTCTAGACGAAGGAAAGTGCACCGAAACGCGTGTTAGGGTGGACGCCAATCTGTTGCTCTGTCTGTGTACCACATTATGGGTCAGTATGGTTGTTTTGTTTCATGATTGTATCATGAGCTACCTATTTTTATTGTAATACTATCTATACTGTCAAAATACCGCTTATTATTAGCTTTACTATATATATTTTTTATAACATTTATAATTGGTGACTCACCATGTTAATATTTTACACCATACCTATGCTTACTATATAATTTTTATCAGAGCATATGACTAGGCTGTCCTCTTATTAGTGTGTCTGTGGAACTTTTTAAATATAAAAGTTCCAAGTAATAAAATAAAAAAATCGCCCCTTTTCCCTTATGAATATTTTATTATTGAAAAAAAATGAAAACATTTAATAAGCTATACATAATTGAAATGGTGGCGTCTGTAACAGCCTGAACTATAAAAAATATTATGAACACCGTAAAAAAAACAAAACCTAAAGAACAATGTCAGTATTTTAGTTTTTTGATCACCTTGCCTTAAAATATGACTAAAAAGTCGTATGTATCCACAAATGGAACCAATAAAAACTGCAGCTCGTCTTGCAAAAAGTTGTAAAACATAAAAAAACAATATAAATTTAGTAGCGGCGGAAATGTACTAACCTACAGAATAAAGTTAAAGAGACTCCCGTGGAATGTCTATTCACTGTCTAAACACTTCAGTATCGGTAATGTGTTAGTATAAGACAGCACATAGCGCTCTATGCGCTGTCTAAATGAATGGAGAGGTGTGCATGACGCTGATTGGTCAGAGTCATACACACCTCTGTACAACGCCCACTTGGTCTAAAGTAAAACACGCCCACTTGGCCTTTAAGCAACTCATTAGAATAAATCTAAAATCGCTAATAAAGTGGTGAATATCAGATCGTTTTTTTAAATAAAAAGCTCTGCTGTCACCTACATTATAGCACCGATCTCCTTATGTAGGAGATAGGACACTTATAATGTGGTGACAGAGTCTCTTTAACATGTCATTTATAATGCAGTCAATGCTGTATAAAAAAAAAACAATATCAAAATTGCTGTATTTTGGTCACCTTTAGCCTCCCAAAAAATAGGTTAAAAAGTGATCAAAAACTCACATGTACTCCAAAATGGTAACAATAAAAACTACAGCTCATCCCGCAAAAAAACAGCAGTCATACCACTACATCTATGAAAAAATAAAAAAAGTTATGGCCCCCATAAGTCAAGAAAGAAAAAATGTGCAGTTTCAAGAGGCCCTAATATTAGGGAACCAGGAAGTGGAGGGCTCAAACATATCTGCTGGAAGCAAGGGTGCCCGTATTATACCAGGACAACACTTTCCCAGGATATTTCCCCAAACTTCAAAGGTGCAAAGTTTATACCAAAAAGGGGATAAGAAAGGACACCATTTATCAGTGCAACACTGGCCTGTGCAGAAAGGATTGCTTCAAAGTGTAACAAACGTCGTTTTTTTTTGTTTTTTTTTACGCCATTATTATACCATCATGTCCTGATGTACTCCACACAGCTTACATATGCCCCCACATTATAAACTGAAATACCAGTAAACCTCCAAATAAAACTACTACTAAGCAATATCTGCGCTCCAAAAGTCAAATGGTGCTCCCTCCCTTCTGAGCCCTACACTGTGCCCAAACAGCAGTTTAGTTCCACATATATAGCATCGCCACACCTTGGTGTGTGTCTCCTGTGGCACAACCTGGGCACAAATATTTGCCACAGAAATGGCATATTTGGAGAAAAATTTCAATTTTTCTTTGCACCACCCACAGCGCATTCATTTATGGAAAAGACCTGTGTGGTATTTTAGTAGTTTCTAGGAGTTTCTGAAATCGGGGCACTTTTGGGGAGTTTCCACTGTACTGTTACCTTAGGGGCTTTGAAAAGTGAATTAGTACCGAGAAACCAATCCAGAAAAATCTGCCCTCCAAAAGCCAAATGGCGCTCCTATAGAAGTTTATGACCACATGTGGCGTATTTCCGTACTCTGGAGGAGTTGCTATACAAATGTTGGGGGGGGGGGGGGCATTTTCTTCTTTATCCCTTGTGGAAATTATTATTTTTTTAGCTAAAACCACAAAATTTAAATTTTTCATGTCCAAATTTGGGGGGGGGGGGCTTTTTCTTCTTTATTCCTTGTGGAAATTATAATTTTTTTTAATCTAAAACGATAACATTTTATTTTTTCATTTTTATATCCAAATTTTATTAAGATCCATGAAACACCTATGGGGTCATTTCAATACATACATACATACATATAAATGTAGAAATATGCTAATTTTTGCACATTTTCTCTAAGTGTTGGTATTTTTCACAAATAAACGCTGAATCTATCGACCAAATGTTACCTCTGACATAAAGTACAATATGTCACGAGAAAAAAATAATCTCACAATTGCTCGGATAGGTAAAGGCATTCCAAAGTTATTACCACATAAAGTGACACATGTCAGATTTGAAAAACGAGGCTCTGTCAGGAAGGTCAAAAGTAGCTACAGCGAGAAAGAGTTAGGGCTTATTCAGACGAACGTATAATATGTCCGTGCAGCGCGCGTGATTTTCACGCGCCTCGCACGGACCTATGTTAGTCAATGGGGCCGTTCAGACTGTACGTGATTTTCACGCGCCTCGCACGGACCTATGTTAGTCAATGGGGCCGTTCAGACTGTACGTGATTTTCACGCAGTGGACATGTCCTATATTTGCCTGTTTTTCGCGCATTACACACCCATTGAAGTCAATGGGTGCGTGAAAACCACGCACGGCACACAGAAGCACTTCCGTGTGATGCGCGCTACAGTAGTCAAAACTATGAATGAAAACAGAAAAGCACCACGTGCTTTTCTGTTTACTAACATACAAACAGAGTGTCATAATGATGGCGGATGCGCGAAAATCACGCAGCCGCACATCCATGCTGATGCCACACGGAGTTGTTATGGACCTTTTGCGTGCGCAAAACGCACACGCTCGTGTGAATCCGGCCTTAGGCTGTAAAATGGAGTGTCAAGGTAAACTTGTGCTTCTACTGCAGTTTTACCTTTATTGGTGCCAGGGAAATAACTAATTGTTCTTGGCGCTGTAAATTACCAGATCAGGACATGTTTGGCTAACTGATTAGAGTTCGGCTATGTTCTCTGTGTCGGGGGTTTCCGTTCTTCTGCTCAGTCAGACGAACGGCACAAGGGAAAACAAAGCGACTGTACCGTTGCACCACGGATACCATTGGCGGCCGACGGTACTCATTGAGTTTAATGGATTCCGTTGGGGTGTCTGTGGTTTTACAGGAAACAATAGTGCAGCACGCTGCACTATTGTTTCCGGTAATAGCCTAATCTGCGATGGAGATCTCCAATGCAGATGTAAACGAGGCCTTATCCAGATTTAAGATGAAAGTCCTCATTCATATACTGATCAATAAATAAAACAATTTATACTAATAGTAATATTATCTAACAGCAAAACTAAAACCTTCGTACTACTCTCTAAACTTGTTGATATTCTTTATGTGCCTAAATGATTCAGTCATCTTCTTTCTCTTTTTTCCACAAAGCTTCACACTTTAATCTTCTTGGGTATTTCATGGTAAGCTTGTTTCTTAGACGTCATGCTAATTGGTTATCCAAATGTGGACCATTTTATTACTATGGTGAAAAGTTGACGTGTTGCTTGGCACAACCAATCATATTCCAGTTGTCATTTTCTGTTGTATATTGGACCAAAACAAACAGATGCCTGGTTGATAGACGTGTATGGCTCTTTTTACACTTCGTTTCGAGTCTACATGGGAGGTATATGTCAGGAGTATTTCCCAACTTATACCTCCAATGGAGGCCTGTGATACTCTTTTGGCATCCATCGGATGAATGGGGCCTTGTGGATACGTTTGGCATATTCATCGGGCGCTATCCTGGTGCATACGGCGAACATGCACTGCATACAGAGTGATAAGACCCTAACTCCACTTTTTATGCAGTAGTATTTATGAATGAAAACCCATGTTAAATACAATTGCTTGCAAAGAGTTATCAAGAATAATCAGAACATAGTGGAACTTGGCTGCGTACTTTGACTGCCGACACATATGAGTTTGTCTTAAATGCCAGCTGCTTTTTTTAAATTGTTTTTTCTTGCACAAAATTCTAGTCATGGTAAAGAAAATCAACTGCTTTAGCACCACCAAGAAGGTGACAATTGTTAACGAGCAATCTCATACAATGACTTTTAGTTATTGTTTATCTTACCAGTTTACAAACAGTGGATAAACTCTGCAAACTAAGAGCTCATGCCCGTTTTGTACAGAACAGTGAGGGTATGTTCACACGATAGACTAAAAACGTCTGAAAATACGGAGCTGTTTTCAAAGGAAAACAGCGCCTGATTTTCAGACGTTTTTTAAGCCACTCGCGATTTTCACATCGTTTTTTACGCCCATTTTTGGTGCTGATTTCTATAGATTCTATGAAAAACGGCTCCAAAAACGTCCCAAGAAGTGACCTGCACTTCTTTTTCACGGCCGTTTTTTTACACGGCCGTAAAAAAACGGCCCATCGGAACAGAATGCCGTTTTTCCTATTGAAATCAATGGGCAGATGTTTGGAGGCGTTCTGCTTGAAAAATAGGCCGTGTGAGCATACCCTAATAGGTCTTCCATAGAAGGTGCATATTTCCATTCATATATCACCCTACATATAGAGCCTGTATGGCAGCACACAAAGGGCGTACAGCTGCGTACTAAGGAGCCGTATGCCCTCCATGCAGTGCCATGTGCATGAGCCATTACTAATTAATCAGATGTTAAACAAAAAAAAACTATTTTTAACTATATTTGCAATATTTATCAAACATCCTTACAATTATTGCAAATATATTTTCGTTTATGCCCCTTTAATGACCAAGGTTTTCAAAAGAGGCAAATATTAATGTCTATGGCCAGCGTAGATTTAAAATCCAATAAATGAATATAACTTAATCAATGGTGAAACTCTCAGGGGATTGTGCATGAGAAAACGATGGCTATGGATTTATAATAAGAGGGTCTACAGTAGTCCTAATGCAAGTTAAAAGTTGGCTTTTTGATAAGATCCTTATGCTGGACTTCTTCTGCTTTCTCCCACAGCCCAAGATAGTAGAAGCTCTCCTGGGTTATGAGATAGTTCACGTGTCCTGCGGGGCTTCACATGTTCTTGCTGTTTCAAATGAGAAAGATGTGTTTTCCTGGGGCCGTGGAGACAATGGTAAGGCTTGTTCTGACCTCTCTCTACATAAATCTGTGTAAATAGCTTATTTGACAGTCTGACACTGTCATTACATATGGGTCTTGTTCTTAGACAGTTTTACTGTCCTGAGTGCTGAAACTGTAACCTTTGTACAGGTAGAACAAGAATGTCTTGGTTTGGTTCACACAAGGGACCATAAGTTCTTGTCATAGGGGCTAATGATGCTAATTGGTTCTTACGGCAGTCGTGCACCTTACAAGTCACTAGAGTCTTTTCCGACAACAGCTGAGACCTTGCAATGTGTCAGATCTTATATTTGCTAACATTTGGAAAAAAATAATCAGTGCTGCAAAGCTAACTCCGCAAAATCACTCTATGCTGCAGTTTTATTGCTATATGTTCCAGTGTACCACTGGTGTATATACTTCAGTATTGCAACATCCATTTTTTTTTTTTTATTATCAACTCATTCCTAATAATTTTCTTCTCACAGGTTTCTAACTGGCTTTAAAGCGGTTGTGTCATAAAGCCAACCCCTTTCCATATGCCCTATTAGGTTACGGACCCCCTCTCTTTGTGCTCTGGCGGACCCGGCCCAGCCTCGTCATACATGGTCGCCAATTTAGTTGAATGGTGGCCATGTAAGACTTCATGTCCCCTGCAATAACGACTGCTCACCAGGGGCTAAAGAAGCTGGACCTGATCGCCGAACTGCCTTCTGTTAGGAAAGGGGTCGTCAACCCTGTTAATTCGAATTATTACATTTTCTCCAAAAGAATTGACAATTTGTAACGCCGGCGGCGGGCCCCATATCTGCCAGTGGTCCCCTCCACCGGGTCTTGTGCCTCTTTCGGTGCTCTCAGTCTTCTGCGGCTCACGATCACCAGATCACTAGTGAGAGCGCGCTCTGGCCATCTCTTAAAGGGCCATTGCGCGCAAAATTCTAAAAGTTTCTCAATCACCCCTGCTGTTTCCCAGGACTATTTAAGGCACCTGTCCTCTATCTCCTAAGTGCCTGAGCAATGTTGTTGCTAACCCAGTGTTAGTCTGCAAAGGTTCCATAACCTTTTCCTGAAAACTGTGTTAGTGACTATCCAGTGTACGGGTCAAGTCCAGTGTCTGATGACTTTATCTCTCGCCACTATTGGTGGCCTACATTGCCCAAAAATGTTATGGACTGTCTCCTCTTGTACCAAGTGTGCTCAAAATACAATTACTCACTCAAGGCCTGCAGGACTACTCCAGCCATTGCCAGTTCCGAACAGCCCTTGGCAACAAATAGCCATGGACTTCATTACAGATTTTCCTCTCTCTGATGGATGCTCCACTACTTGGGGTGTTGTGGACCATTTTTCCAAGATGGCACATTTTGTTCCTCTGTCTGGTCTTCCTTCAGCACCTCGTCTGGCAAGTCTATTTGTTCAACATGTTTTTCGTATGCACGGTTTGCCCCTCATGTCGTGTCTGATAGGGGTGTGCAATTCACATCCAAATTCTGGACAGCCCTGTGCAAACTTTTAGATGTGAAATTGGACTTTTCGTCTGCATACCACCCGCAATCAAACGGCCAAGTTGAAAGAATTAACCAAGGGCTTTAAAAGTCTCTTCGCCATTTTGTATCTGCTCAACACGAAAACTGGGTATATCTCCTTCCATGCGTCGAATCCTCTTATAATAAGCACACGTTTGAATCTACTGCTACATATCCATTTTTTATTGTTTAAAGCCAACATCCGTGTGTCCTTCCTCCTGTACCTACTACATCTCAAGTGCCTGCATCTAATGTTTCTTTTGGAAGTTTTCTCTAGATCTGGCAGCAAACCAAGTCTACAATCCTGCAGGCGGTGGATCGCATGAAAAAGAATGCTGATAAGAAAAGAAGACCACCTCCTCAGTTCCTTCCCGGAGTTAAGGTGTGGTTATCTTATAAGAATATACGCCAGAAAATTCCCTCCTACAAATTGGGTTTCTCGGTCCCTTTGAAGTCTTGCAACAGATTAATCCGGTATCCTACAAGTTACGTTTAGCTCCTACCCTCAAGATTCCCAATTCCTTCCACATATCTCTCCTGAAACCTGTGATCCTCAACCGGTACAGCAAGTCCTCCAATTCTACTGCCCCCAGGGGTTTAGCTGATGTCTTTGAAGTCAGGGAGGTTCTGGACCACACAGGCTTGGAGGAAAGACTTTTTATCTTGTGGACTGGAAGGGCTTTGCTCCTGAGGAGAGATCTTGGTAGCCTGAAGAGAACACTGATCCCCCAGCTCTCAGTCAGAAGTTCCTCCTGCACTATGGATCTAAGACGAGGGGGCGTAAGAGGGGTGTACTGTAACGCCGGCGGCGGGCCACGCATCTGCCAGCGGTCCCTGTCACCGGGTCTCATGCCTCTCTCGGTGCTCTCAGTCTTCTTCGGCTCACGGCCACCGAAATCCCTAGTGCGCGCGCTCTGGCCCCCTCTTAAAGGAACAGTGTGCGCGAAATTCTAGAAGTTTCCCAATCACCCCTGCTGTTTCCCAGGACTGTTTAAAGAGGCTCTGCCACCAGTTTAATACTTCCCGATCTCCTACTTAATCTAATAGGCTCTGTGTTGTAGATAACTACTGTGTTGTTGTTTTTTCTTTTTTAAACGTTTATTAGTGACAAAGTTATGAGCATTTTAACATTTATGCTAATTTTTAGTAAAAGCCCAACGGGGCGTTTTTTTTTTAGTTTAACCAACTGAGCGTTGTAAAGAAAAGTGTATGACCCTGACCAATCAGCGTCATACACTTCTCTTCATTCATGTCCAGCTTTAGTCACAGCACAGCGTGATCTCACGATTTTCTAAGCAAACCAACTGACCTACCTATGTTTGTATGTTGCATTCGACACCAAGTAAAATACTGCATCCAATCATCATTTCTATTTTTGGAAACCATCCAACAACTTTTTGGTAACCAGAAGACTGAGATTTTAAAAGCTACTAAGCGGATTTGAGGAGTTGATCACATGGGACACAGTGAATTATCCTATTGAATGGCCATGTACAGATTATCCGGTAACCAATCATGTATTTAACTATATTTAATACATTAAATCAATGCCCCCAAATGGTTCTTGTGATCTCTCGAGATAACGCTGTGCTGTGACTAAAGCTGGACATGAATGAAGAGAAGTGTATGATGCTGATTGGTCAGCGTCATACACTTTTCTTTACAATGCCCACTTGGTTAAAGTAAAAAAAACACCCAGTTGGGCTTTTACACAAAATTGCCAGATCATCTTCCCAGGTACTCTACCCCAGAGACTGTTACTGACTGTTGTTTTGGCCAGCTGCTACTTCGCTACGGCGGAGCGGCCTAGTGGGTCCACATACCCCACAGGCGTGACAAAGCCATCTTCCGGTAATCCAGCACAAGCCAGCTTCCGATAATCCAGCACGAATCAGCTTCCAGCTATTCGGCACCAGCCTGACATCCAGGTACCATCGACTGTTCTTTATTTGTTTGGCCAGCTGCTACTCAATTACAGCGGAGTGGCCCAGTAGGTCCACAACAACGGTGGACATTACACAATTTCTCAACAATTCGGATCTCATTCACTATCTGTATATCCTATATGTCTTGTGCATCTCTGATTTTTCAATTGGAAATACTATTCATGTGTGCCAACATTATATGTTTTTGTTGTTTTGGGTATAAATTTATGGGGTCCGGATTTGGTTTTGTTTTAAAAGAAACCTAACTTGTTTCCGAAGCTTGCCTTCTCAACCTAATTTAGTTTTACACCCTGATGACGACCATTGATGATCTCAAGCATTCATTTTTTTTTCGTAGCAAAAAATTACTTAATGGCATCTATTCTTTAGGATTTGTTATGCATTAAAGATGGCATACTACAATGCATCAAATAAATAAAATTGACATTTTGGCAGTCCACAAAATGTAAGCTTTTACTCACAAGAACCATTTGGCGGCATTGATTTAATGTATTAAATATAGTTTATTTCATAATATTTTACTACTGATTGTTTCTGGATAATCTGTACATGGCCATTCAAGAGGATAATTCACTGTGTCCCACGAGAGCAACTCCTCATATCCGCTAAGTAGCTTTTAAAATCTCAGTCTTCTGATTACCAACAAGTTGTTGGATGGTTTCCAAACATAGAAATGATGATTGGATGCAGTGGCGTAACTACCGCCGCAGCGGCTGCTACGGGGCCCGCGGCATGAGGGGGCCCGTGTCGCCCGCCGGCACAGGTCCCCACCATGGCCGGAGGCTCCGCTAGCAGGCGCTATGGCTGCTACAGCACGACGCCACTGAACACTACGGCAGAGCAGGGAGGTATCTCCCCGCTCTGCCATTAAACAAATATCCACAGGATAGGGGATACATGTGTGATCGCTGGCAGGGATAGGGAGGTCTGTATGGCGTTATCTACAGGGGGGGCTGTATGGCGTTATCTACAGGGGGGGCTGTATGGCGTTATCTACAGGGGGGCTGTATGGCGTTATCTACAGGGGGGGCTGTATGGCGTTATCTACAGGGGGCAGTATGGCGTTATCTACAGGGGGGGCTGTATGGCGTTATCTACAGGGGGCTGTATGGCGTTATCTACAGAGGGGGCTGTATGGCGTTATTTACAGGGGGATGTATGGCGCTATCTACAGAGGGGGCTGTATGGAGTTATCTACAGGGGGGCTGTATGGCGTTATCTACAGGGGGGGCTGTAAAAAAGGCACTATCTACAAGGGGGGGTTGTGTGACACCCAGGGGAGGGGGGGCCCCAGTCAAAAGTTTGCTATGGGGCCCAGTCTTTCCTAATTACGCCCCTGATTGGATGCAGTATTTTACTTGGTGTTGAATGCAACATACAAACATAGGTAGGTTAGTTGGTTTCCTTAGAAAATGTCCCTAGTGTGTGTCTGAGGGAAATTGTGAACCAACTAGGGACAAGTACTGATGTAAGTTTATTCTGTATGCAGCGCTGTGGAACATGTACGAAAAAGAAATAGTTAAAATAACAGAATCTTTTGATACATCTTTCTCTCCGTTAAAATTCTTACTTTTCTTCCCGCAGGACGACTTGGCCTTGGGAACCAGGAATCTCACAACTCTCCTCAGCAGGTAGCAATCCCACAGGAATATGAACCGCAAAAAGTCGTGTGTGGCATTGACAGTTCCATGATTCTAACAGTGGGCAATCAGATCTTGTCCTGTGGCAGTAACAGGTAGGTAAACTTTAGGCTGATATTGGTGTAATTTGCCTGAAAATATTTGTCTTTCTATTAGACTCACACAAACAAAAGCTGGCCATAAACCATTACAAATCTTGTTCTGCCAGCTGACCCTTTCCACCATTAACATTTACGTTTGGTTGTGCATGTTATTTCTATGACAAGACGGTATGGACTGTGCCTGAGGGAATCTCCAGGTTGCACTTTACAGAATAGTTTCCAATAGTAACCGTTAACCAGATCACAGGCTAGAATATCAGAAACACAGTATAGATCAGGCAGCATCATAGGTGAACAAAGCAGAAGGCTGAGGCAGGTGCCCCCTGTAGAAAGGGACACACAGTGCCCCCTGTAGATACTGTCACACACAGTGCCCCTTGTATATAATGCCACACAATGCCCCCTGTATATAGTGCCACACAATACCTTCCATAAATAGTGCAACACAGTGCCCCCAGTAACCAGTGCCACACAGTGCCCCTTAGGATACTGTCATATACAATTCCCCCTATAGAAAATGCCACACAGTGCCCCCTGTAGAAAGTGGCACATAGTGCCCCTTGTAGATAGTGCCACACAGTGCTGCCGGTAGATAGTGTCACTCACAGTGCCCCCTCTACAAAGTGACACCGTGCGCCCTGTAAAGTGTCACAAACTGCCCCCTATAAATAGTGCCACACAGTGCCCCCTTTAGATTCTGTCATACACAATTCTCCCTGTAGAAAATGCCATACAGTGCCCCTGTAGAAAGTGCCACATAGTATCCATTGTAGAAAAAAGCAACGGATTGGAGCAGCACTGTGAGCAAATGCCTGACTAGGCTGGTGCAGAGCTTCAAAGATAAAGGAGTGACCTCTCCTTATGTGTTGGATATCCAAAAAAGAGAACGTGAAGCGGCACTCAAATAAAGTGAATTTATTCATCGAACATGGAACCACTTGTAGATAGTACCGCCTGTAGATAGTGTCACACAGAGTGCCCGGTTTAGGAAGTAATACAGAGCCCCCTGTAGATAGTGCCACACAGTACCCCCTGTAAATAGTGCCATACAGTGCCACCTGTAGATAGTGCCACACAAAATGGCCCCCTGTATAAAGTGCCACACAGTGCCCACTGTAGATTCTGTCATACACAATTCCCCCTGTAGAAAATGCCACACAGTGCCCCTGTAGAAATTGCCACATAGTGTCCCTTGTAGATAGTGCCACACAGTGCCGCCTGTAGGTAGTGTCACACAGTGTCCCCTGTAGTATGTGCCACACAGTGCCCCCTGTAGAAAATGCCACACAGTGTCCCCTGTAGAAAGTGCCCCCTGTAAATAGCGCCACACAGGGCCCCCTGTAAAGCGTGCCACAAAGTGCCCACTGTAGATACTGTCACACACAATTCCCACTGTAGAAAATGCCACACAGTGCCCCTGTAGAGAATGCCACATAGTGTCCCTTGTAGATAGTGCCACACAGTCCTGCCTGTAGATAGTGTCACACACCGTGCCCCCTGTAGAAAGTGACACAGTGCCCCTGTAAACCGTGCCACACAGTGCCCCTGTAAATAGTTCCACACAAAGTGTCCCCTGCATAAAGTACCACACAAAGTGTCCCCTGTAGATAGCGGCATATACAATTCCACCTGTAGGAAATGCAACTGTAGGAAATGCCCCTGTAGAAAGTGCCACATAGTGTCCATTGTAGATAGTGACACACAGTGCCGCCTGTAGATGGTGTCACACAGTGTCCCCTGTAGAAAGTGTGTGTCCCCTATGATTAGTGCCACACAGTGCTCCCTGTAAATAGTTCCACACAGTGCCCCTGTAAATAGTGCAACACAGTGCCCCCTGTAAATAGTGCCACACAGTACCTCCAGTAAATAGTGCCACACAGTACCCCCTGTCGACAGTGCCATACACAGTGCCTCCTGTAGTGTCACACACAGTGCCACCTATAGATAGCGCCACACAAAGTGAACCCTGTATAAAGTGCCTCACAGTGCCCCTTGTAGATACTGTCATACACAATTCCCCCTGTAAAATTGCCACACAGTGCCCCCTGCAGAAAGTGCCTTATAGAGTCCCTCATAGATAATGCCATAGCGTGCCGCCTGTAGATGGTATCACACACAGTCCCCCCTGTAGATAGTATAAAACAGTGCCCCCTGTAGATATTGTCACACACAGTGCTTCACAAATGTTGTACGGATGATGTTTGTTCAATGATGGATATCAGGCAGAGGACTGCAAGGTCAGGAAAAACATCTGATACCAAACAACCAAACTTATTGCTCAAGAACCAAACTTGTGTCCTGAGCCAGAATATTTAGGGGAACGCATAAAAACCAATCACATCAATATCTCACATATGCTGACCCTTTAGATCTACTGGAAAATGCATGTGCGTGCTGAGTAATCGAACATCGTCATGAGCTAGGGTAAGAGGAGCCCTGCTGCCTCACAGACCCGACACAGGGACAGGGTCAGGGAGCAGGTACAGGGAGACAGCGGACAAGTTGGACACTGTGACTGGTGGGTTGTTACAATACATTCACATGAAATACTTGATTTTGTCAGATTTAACAAGCTGGGTATAGATCAGATCTCTTCTGTTAATGAGCCCTCTTCAGAGAATCTCGTGGAAGAGGCCTACAACTTCACTCCTGCACAATCGGCACCTCTGAACCAAGAAGCCATCCTGTATTCTGATGTGGGCACTTCCCACTCTGCCGTAGTAACCGGTGAGTAAAATTTACATTGAGGGCTCATTCAGACAAGCGTAATACTTGTCCATGTGCTGTGCGTTTAAATCACTCACAGCACACGGACCCATGCAACTCAATGGGACCATTCACATATGCATTGTTTTTCACGTAGTGTGTGTCCGTTGCGTGAAACTCACTGCATTTCCTATATTGGTGCGTTTAAACATACCTAGTCGCCCATTGAAGTCTGTGGGCGCGTGAAAAACCCACGGAAAGCACACGGACGATATCCGTGTGCTCTCCGTGTTTCACTCATCAAATACATTGAAAAGCAGAGAAATATTTTTTTTTTTTAAATTAAGTGCTTGCACAGACGTGAAAAACACATGCCACACGCAAAGCACACTGATGCCAATACGCAACGCAGACGGACAAGAAATGTAGGAAAAATGCGGCGGTTTTTACGCACACAAATCGTACACGCTCGTCTGAATGTGCCTTAGGAGTGTGTAGGAAAAGTGAGAGTGAACCATGTTTACAATGGGATTTAGCATTTGTATTCGCTCAAATGACCGACACTTGTCTTCTTTTGTGAATGGCAAGGAAAGTTTCTTCAGTGTGTCTTTCTAGAGCTAACATTAGTGTTGACTTACTATTGTATGTGCAAACACACAGAGACATGTGAGATGAGTGGGTGAACTTTGAGAGTATCCCTTTTATTTAACTTTTTTTTCCTGTCTTTCAGCCTTGGGTCAGTGTTACACTTTTGGTAGCAATCAGCATGGACAGCTGGGCACTAACACGTACCGACATAGTAGAGTGCCCTTTCTTGTGAGTACACCACAAGGAATAAAGGTCACAATGGTGGCATGCGGTGATGCCTTCACTGTGGCTGTTTGTACAGGTGAGGCCATTAGTTTATATATTATGTCCATTAAATTTACAGCATACTGATTGCCTTTATTTATGGCACCAGACATGTGAAAAGCCAAATTGTAAACTTGTATAATCAGGCAATGCTTTATAAATATTTAACACATTCTTGTAATGTATTTTCTGAACTTTGCATTTCTTAATGGGGTTTTATAGCACATCGATTTAATATGCCATAAATGTCTGATAAGTGAGAGCTCAGCTGTTTCTCCCCTCCCCCACCTGTCCTAAAAACACATTATCGGAGATATGAAAACGAAATGAATAAGCATGATTGGTTGTTTCTGTATTTCCCAAAGAGTTCAGTGCAAACTAAACACGCATGCACAGGCATACCATTGGTCACATATTTATGGCGTATCCAATTAATATGCCATAAATGGGTTGTCCAGTCATAAGAAATTGATGGCTTTTCTTTAGGATAGGCCATCAACATCTTATCGGTGTTCGTCCAACATCCGGCACCCCCGCCATTTAGCTTTTTTGAAAGGGCCATGACGCTCATTACTGTCACTGCTCGTATTGTGAATCACCAACACACTTGTAGTGGCAGTGCACAGTATTACAGCCTTCTCATATTCACTTGAATGGGAGAAGTCTGTAATACCCTGAACTGCCACTACAAGTGTTTCGGCAATTCACAGTACGAGCAGGTAAGGAATGAAGGGAGTCGGACCCCCACCAATCAGATATTAATGGCCTATCCTGAGGATAGGCCATAATTTTCTTATGACTGATAACCCCTTTAATTGTGGGAAAACTCAATCAAACAATCCCCCCCACCCCCCCCCCGCCTAACCTTCTCTCATTATTTTAGTTATTTTCATTGGTAGGCCATGCTAGTAGTAGTGGACTATAGACCTCTGTATCTCATGTCCATGACACAAATATTCCGATAGCCCTTCTCTTGATATAGTTGTTGATGATGCACCCCAAGCAGAGCACATGACATGGTTTAGCTTGCCATGTACAGTCCTCCCTGCTCGCTTGTCCCTTATGTAGCATTAGCCAACCATTATGCAGCAGGAGCGAAGTGCTTGTTTCGGGAACTGCCGGTCCTGTATGGTGCTTCTCGTAGGCAGAGCTTAGTTAGAGCATACCCATTAGAGCAATAATTAATCGTCTTTCTTTTGAAACCTTGTAGTACGAGAGCAAGTCACAGTATGTGAGTGGAAAATATCCTGTTACATTACAGATTCTATAGGGTTTTCTAGGGTTAGGAAGCAAGCTGACCTTCCCACAGGCTGAAAAAAGCTGCTGACCATGTCTCCAGAAAAGGGCCGAAAAGGTAAATGAATACACTCATTTAGGTATGTCATCACCAATAATGGATGAAGCTGGCTATACACATTAGATCAAAGTCGTCCGAACCTGCTGATTTCAGAAGGATCAGCTACCAATCCAATGTCTATGGGAGCAGCACAACAGTGCAACGATGGCAGATGTCTTGGGAAATAAGTTTTTTAACATGCTTGTTCCTCTTTCCCTATTAAAATAAACATGCACGCTCGGCGTTTAGACTTGGATTCGCACATACCGTCCATTTTTTGCAGCGTTTTTAGCAGATTTTTTTGTGGGTGTTTGTTCTTTGCTAAATGTTTGCGGCCAGATGTTTGCCTTTAGTCAATAGAAAAAGTTCTCAGCGTATATAGTATTTTGGTTTGTAGCATTTCTTTGGTGTTCTTTTTATATCGCTGGCCGGGATTTATCATTACAAGCCAGCAGTGCCTGTGCAGTGAAGCGAGGTGTGCTGACTTCAGCTTGCTCCGGATGCCATCAGAGCTGAATTGTAATGATGAATCCTGGCTTGTGGGACGTCAGTTATACCAGGACTGCATGACCCTTCAGGAGACTGGGACCGCCCACATGACTCTTGTAGGGATAATTTACATGCAGCATGCACTACTTTATAACTTAATTTACACTTTATGCTGCTTGGGACAGTTTTGACAGGGGCATCTTTAGAAACCTTTAGATTATTGCCGGGTATAATGCCAAAGTGGCATTGTAGAGGCAGAAAATGTGGTTACAGCCACCCTTTAAATGCACAAAATTAATGGAGGCAACATGGAAGTGATGAGGGCTTTCATTTCCATGAAACTGTTTACTCGAGAATACCATTGCCAATCGAGGCAGGTTCTGGATTCAACCATAGCTGGACTAGAGGTGGCTGAATAAAATAGTATTATTATGTTATGTAGCTATTTGTGTCCTGAGATCATAAAGTTTGGGTTACAGTTCACAAGAGCAGATACGTCATAGTCCGTCATATGAATGTTTAGACTAGTGCTACACAAACAACAGTTTTTACACCTGCAGTTGTTTACCATTGTAGCAATAGGTTTGGATGGGTAAGCAGCAAACATCAGAGCATCCAGCCCAAAAACAATGTCCTGTCACTACACCAACATCTCAAACCACTGGTGTTGTTGTAGTGCTAATCCTTGGCTTCATCTAGCAAACTCTGTTAATTCGTATTTTTTGTATTGTAGGTTTCAGGAAAAAAGTGGAACACCGAGATTGTAAAACAATTTAAATCTCATGACCTTGAAATCCTATGGAAACATTAGTACGGAGTAGTAGTAGTTTTTCCAAGCTCTGTGGTACTTACAATAAATAAACACAATTATTCCACTTCAGATGCAGACGTATAGAATTGACATTGTGGGTAGGGTGTATCTGATGAGGAACACCACTGTGTACCAACATACTCACATTACTCATTGTGGGAAGCTCTGTACAGAAGAATAACATATTACCTTACCTGCTTGTTGACCATCCTTCCATCAGAAAATCATGGTAGAGTTTACTGTAAATTTGGAATATACTCCTACATCAGTTTATTACAGGGTGTTCTAAACTGAAATATGTTTTCGATGTCTCCAAGAATTTACTATTTGTTTGTATATTTTTGTTACAAAAACTTTTACATGTAGAAACATCCTTTTTATTTTAAAGGGGCTGTCGGGTTTAGAATATGTATTTTTAAATACCCCATTAAAGAATTCTCCCATCTTGCATCCATGACCCTCATCTATTATCCAAAGTTGAGATTGAATATCTTATTCTGGAGGACTAGGCACACCCATGCATTACATAAACAACCTATTAATTTCAAATGGCACGGTGTAATGCTTAATTTCCCCTGTGGTGGCGCTGCAGGGAAATTGAACACTTACTGCTGTGTTTCTCCACAGTTTACAGCTGATCACTAGAGGTCTCAGCAGTGGTCGATGCTATGATCTATGATCAGCTTATTGTTGGGGGAGCCTTCTAACAAAAAGAAATTGTCCAGAGTGGACATACACTTTAAGGTCTAGGTTTAGATGAATATGGACCTAGGGATTGTTAGATTCTTACCAACACTCTATCATGTCCACACTATTATTATTTACCTAATTGTGTTGATCGAGAGCAGTGTTCACCAACCTGTGGCTCTCCAGCTGTTGCAAAACTACAACTCCCAGCTCACCCTAATAGCCGGTGGCTGGACAGCTGGAGAGCCACAGGTTGGGGAACACTGATCTAGAGGATGGGAAACTAAAACCAAGTCTGGAATAGTTGCTAAGTTGTCCTTATAGCCGAAGAAAAGGTTCCTCTCTGACTCTCATGACATTCCTGAGTAGGCTGCTATAAAGAGATCTTATTCACTTTAAAGAAGAAACCATGAACCTACTTTTAGGCATGTGGCACTCATGTATTTATTATAATGCTGATCTGACAACCTAAGGCCATTATCATAAGCAGTTACATAATCTTATTATTTAATTGGAATATTCCCAGGTCAGCCAGGCTCATCAAGGTTGACAATGTCATAGCTATTTTTTTTTTGAAACAAAAGTTTTTTATTGAGAAAATAAGAAAACATCTGATGTACATACATTCCACTTTACCAGAGTATATCGGGACATCCCCCGCTGACAGTCATATATGAAGATCATACTTATAAAAGTCAAGGATGTTCAAAGCATACTTAAATATACATCTTAGGCCCATATAAAGTTGTAACATGAACAGTCAATGATATATAAAGGACTAAGAACATATGTACTCCTTTAGTAATATATTTGTTTTACTCGGATTTTGATACTAAATAAAATAATAAATAAATAAAAAAAAAAAAAAAAAAAAAAAGAAAACAGAAACCATCTAGGTCAAACTAAACAGAATTAACTAAAAACAGAACCAAAAAAATAACACTAAACCTTACTCACAGGATCATACATTTGTAAGGAGAAATGTTTTATGTGTGAAGAGCATCAACAAAGTAACGAGAATCAGTCCATTTATCCCAATGAAGACACTGGGTCCCTAGGGTTCTCTGCTGATAAATCGAACGTTCCATAATACAATTTAAATTGACACATTGAATCACCTCCCTCATCGTAGGAGTGGAGGTCTTCTTCCAATACCTAGCAATTAATATTCTTGCTGAGCACAACACATGAAAGATTACGGTCTTATCATGTGTATGAAAGTCGCCTAATCCCACATTAAGTAATGCCAACTCCGGAGTACATTCTAGCGGAAAATGTAGGACATTGGTTAATAGTTTATCTATTTTCTTCCAAAACGTCCTAAGAGCTGAACAAAACCAAAAAATATGCTTAAGAGTACCAATTTCCTTACAACACCTCCAGCACATATTAGAGGAGTTGGGGTAAATGAGAGATAGGCGGTGAGGTGTCAAATACCACCTGTATAATACCTTCCTAGAGGCTTCTAAATGGTGAGTGGAGTTGGATAGTTGAGAGGCCAGGGAGAAAGTAGCTTCCCAGTCTACACTACCCGTGGGCAATGCAAGATCCGTTTCCCATTTATCAACGAATAGAAGGTTAGATTTGTTCAACACTTCCAAAATGGCCTGATAGGCTTTGGACACCCCTTTTGCTCTTCTATCCGGCTGGTGAAAGTATATTTCGTAAGGTGTTTTAAGGGGAGAAGGAGTATCACTCATTCCCAACAAAAAGTGACGAACTCTAACGTATTTGTAAAATTCTGTAATTGGCAAATGATACTTAGTAGATAGCTCCGCAAAGGTAAGAAGTAGACCTTCACTCCACACGTCTCCCACCCTCTCAATGCCCTCCAATTCCCACATTGACAGGTTCATATCAGGTAACAAGTATGAGAGATTCTTAATGGATAACTCTGCTACCCTTAGTGGAACTAGGCCTCTTTTTACTACCATCATTTTCCATGAAGCAAAAGCAGCCTTGGTAGTTAACATAGTTGGGGTGGGAGTGGACTGTTTAAGTGCCATAGCCCATAGGTATGAATCTAAGGAGCTAACATTTTCCCATTCTTTTTCTATGAGAACCCAATGCAAGGACTGTGTAGGGTGCATCCATTGTCTAACCTGATCTAAAATGCAGGCGTGATAGTACGCTGTAATATGAGGGAAGCCTAAACCGCCTTGAGCGATTGGTAGGTAAAGAACCTGAGCCGCGACTCTGGCCCTTTGTTTTTTCCATACATATTTCACCAGTAAATTTTGTAATTTATGTAAATATGAGGTAGGGATCCAGATGGGCAAATTCCTAAACAGGTAGAGAATTTTAGGTAAAATCATCATTTTCAGTGCTGCAATACGCCCTACCCACGAAACCTCAAATTTAAGGAATTCCTCTAGCTCGCTGGATAACTGGCTCAGTAGCGGGGGGTAGTTAAGAGCATACATCTGAGAGGCTGGGAAAGATAATTTAATCCCTAAATAATTCAGCCCTCGAGTCGACCATTGAAAGGAGTACAAAGATTGCAAATTCTGAACCACCGAATCTGATAAGCCCATGTTCATAATTTGGGACTTATTTTCATTTAGTTTGTAATAAGAGACAGCACTGAACGTGCTTAGACTATTCATAATGTGTGGAAGGGAGGTGCAGGGGTCTGTCAGAATCATAAGAACATCATCAGCGAATAGACCTATTTTGTGTTCTGTTCGCCCTGCTTTTACCCCTCTGATTTCTGTGTTTGATCTTATGACCTCCGCCAAAGGCTCCATCACCAGAGTAAAAATCAGCGGGGAAAGCGGACACCCCTGACGCGTGCCATTAGTGATAAGAAATGGGGAAGATTGATACCCCGAGGCCAACACCGTAGCGGAAGGATGAGTGTATAGAGCCATAATGATGTCTCGAGCTTTCCCCACTATGCCAAATTTGGTAAGAACAGCCTCCAGGTAACCCCAGTGCACCCGATCAAACGCCTTCTCCGCATCCAAAGATAAAAGCAGAGAAGGCGTCCGACTTCTCCCCACCCAGTCGATGAGGTCTACAAACCTTCTCGTCCCATCTACCGAAGATCTCTGCCTAATAAATCCGACCTGATCTTGATGTATCAATTGAGGAAGTATCAAAGCCAATCTCGTGGCTAAGATTTTGGAGTACAACTTTAAATCTGTATTAAGTAGGCTAATGGGACGAAAGTTCTGCGGCCTGTCCACAGTCTTGCCCGGTTTAGGTAATGTTATAACTGTAGCTCGGAGCATTTCTGGAGGCATTTGACCCGTTGTGTGAATATGCGTGAATAAAGATAAAAGCTGGGGGCCTAGAATAGCTCGGAATTTTTTAAAATAGTCATTAGTAAGCCCATCAGGCCCTGGAGATTTTTGGGACTTCAGGGAACTTATAGCATCTCCAATTTCTGTCAGTTGGAAAGGTTGGGATAAGGTTTCCAGCTGGTCTGGCGTGACACACGGTAGCGCTACAGAGTCTAAAAATCCTGTAATGCCCAACGAGGAAGGTTGGGGAACCCCTGGATCCTGTTTTAAATTATAGAGAGAGGAGTAATATTGTGCGATAGAGTTCGCAATATCCTGTGGATTAAATAAAATCTCGTTTTGTTGGTTGTAAAGGAAGGGAATTCTAGATTTACAGTCTTGACGTTTTAGTTGTTGCGCTAAAAGAGTTCCCGCCCTATTACTGTGCCTGTAATACTTGACTTTCAGTCGTCTTAAAGCTTTATCGTATTTGTATAAGTCTAATTGGTGCAATTGTGTATGGAGATGTCCAATCTCTCGGGCTCTTCCTGTATCAAATGTCCCTTTATTTACCTGCGTAAGTCGGATAATATCTTCTAATAATTGAATTCTTTTAGCTTCCCTAATCTTTTTGTCCCTAGCTGCTAAACTAAGGAAGTGCCCTCTCATATAGGCTTTATGGGCACACCAAACCATTGTGGGAGATACCTCCGGGGATACATTAAATTGAAAAAACTCTTCTAGGTTAGTTACATGAGCGTCTTGGTATTTAGGGGAATTTAAGATAAAGTGATTAATCCGCCAGGGGAATGAAGGGGGTTTATTAAAATTTTCAGAGATTGAAATCGAAATAGGGGCGTGATCAGACCACGTAATGGGTCCAATTTGAGAGGAAGAGACCTTGTCAAACAAATACCTATCCACAAATACCATATCGATTCTCGAATATGTGCCATGAGGGTGTGAAAAGAATGTGAAATCCTTCTCATTTAAATGTTGCAAGCGCCAAACATCCACCAGACCCTCCTCTGACATAGTTTTGAATAATTCCGAGGGAGAATGCACCGCTCCCAGTGTTGTAGTGTCTAAAGACGGCCACATAACTTTATTGTAGTCTCCTACTATTATAAGATGCCCTTTTTGAATCTGATGAATCTTTCTAAAAAGTCTATTAAGGAATCGGATCTGATGAGTGTTTGGCGCATATACATTGACAATAGTATACTGTACATTATTCAAATGGCACACTAGAATGATATACCGGCCTCCAGGATCAATATGGATATGATCCTGTACAAATGCAACTGCGTGATTAATTATAATAGCCACACCTCTTTTCTTTGCAACTGCCGGGGCTGTACATATGTGGGGAAAATGCTTGTGCTTTAAACGAAATGTGTCTGCCTGATTTAAGTGTGTCTCTTGTACACATAACACCGATGCCTGCAATTTCTTAGCTTCAGCCCATAACATGGAGCGTTTGAAAGGGCTATTTAACCCTTTCGTGTTCAGGGAGGAAAATTTAAGTACCATATTGACGGTTAAAATGTACTTGCGTAAAGGCCCCTTTCACACGGTGTAACAACCCCATCTGTAATTTCAAACTAGCTATGAGATCTAGTATCTTATGACCTGTGAGTGTGAGTATGAGTAACTGAACCACCGGATCCAACCCGCGGATCCTTAAACAAACAACTAAACATAGCAATCCAGGTCCTATCTGACAAGCAGATAGTACAACCCCAGAAGGGAGGGAAATCTGCATCAACACTAGCAGACATGACCCTACCCTAGGCCATATCAACGAGCTCATCCCCTCAAAACAAAAAGCATAAAGCTTAAAACTCATCCAATACTGGCATAGAATAACTGCCTCCACAGAGGCTACTTATACATGAACAATGCATTCCAGCAGTGTAAGCAATAACAGAGGATTTAAATGGGAACCCCCACTGGAGGTTAAGATAAAGAAGACCGACGATGGCGCACTTCGCGCCATTCCTCCTCAAGGCGGTGAAACTTTGTAGCTGGGTTGACAGCTCGGAGCCGTGGAGAAGATCCCCCTTTTGGTAGTCCCCCAGATTCTAAATTCCACTTGGTGATGAGTGCCGCGGCTTTAGCCGGAGTGTCCGCAACATGCCTTGAATCTTTGTATGAGATAACCAATTTAACAGGAAACCCCCATTTATAGGGTATCTGGCAGTCTCGTAAGACACGTGTTGTGGGGCCAAATTCTTTCCTGCGAAGTAGTGTAGCTGCTGAAAGATCAGCAAATAGCTGTATATTTTTAAATCTCTCAGGTAGAGAGGTTGAGTTTCTCGCTGCCAGGAGAAGCTTATCTTTGAAATGGTAAAAGTGTATCCGGGCAATCACATCTCTTGGTGTCGATGCCGGCAGGGATTTAGGTTTAGGGATACGATGCGCCCTATCCACCAGCAAATCTCCCTGCGGCGTCTCCGGCAACAGGGCCACAAATAGATCCATTAGATATTCCATCAGTTGAGCATTTGTTATATCTTCAGGAATACCCCTAAAGCGCACATTATTTCGACGTGACCTGTCCTCCAAATCCGCAATTTTACACGACAATGCTTCCACTTGTTCTTCCAAACAGATATTAGAGTCCACCAAATCATTATGGGCCACAGAGTATTCTGATAACTTAGTTTCAATGTGAGAGGTTCTATCCCCCAAGGCCATGAAATCTTTTTGTAAATCATGGAATGCATGCTGAATGGACTGCTGTATAGAAGCATGAAAATCGTGCAGCATGAGTTTAAGTGCAGATTCAGTCACTGGTTTATCAGCCCCTGTGCTGTGTAACATCTCAGACGCCATGTTTAGCACATGGTCTGAAGGAGATTTATCAGTACTCACTGTTGGGGAAGATGGCGGCCTGGAGGAGAACAGTCCAGCTTGAGGCCCGGTATGCAGCAATGCAGGGTCCGAAGATCGAGGAAAGCAGGGTGAGGAGACTGCGAGGCCTGCGCCTCTAGCAGCCCCAGAAGATCTGCGGTCAGCTACATGCTCCTCTGACCTCTCTGAAGACGGCGATCCGGCGCCATTTTGGGACCTCGCCGCCGGGAAGAACTCCGTCATCTTTGCAGCGGCCGGTTTCTTGCGAATCCTTCCCATCTTGACAAGGTAAGTATCCTTACGGTGTCCGGTTAACGGTGCTGTTATTTAAAATCACGGATGAGCCCTGTGAGAGCCGATGTTAGCCGATTATAGCCTAGGAGCTAGGGAGCTGGAACAACACACGTCCTACTCCATGCGCTTGCGGCCACGCCCCCATGTCATAGCTATTTTAATCATTTATAATGCTGCCTGCTTTTTTTGAGTTCCTACTCCCCCCCCCCCCCTCTTAATCATATTCATTATTATATACTCTGGTTTGTGAATATAAAGTTTGTAACATAAGTAGTAAATATCCTCAATTTAATACAATGTTGTTTTTAGATCAAGCATTCTGTGCTAATTATAATTTTGTTGTCACACAGCTCCAAATCCACTGTATAAAAATAGATAAATACCAGAAAACAATAATAATCTGTCTGCCTACAGCCACCACTAGGGGGAGCTACATAGTTTTAATTATTTAATTCAATACTGTATACAGTAATATAACGGTATGCTGTAATTTCCTAAGCTGCTTTTAGTGGTGTACCTCTGACCACTATAAAGATACAGCATATTAGGAAATGAATCAGAACAGAATGATGGACCTATTTAGAAAAAAAACAAAATAACGTCATATTCAATGGTGTACAATCACTTTAAGGTCCTTCTCTAATCAATTAGTGAGGTTTTTATACAGCTTATTACAGGGTTCTATACCATATCTGGATACAGTCACCTTTGTACTGAATTTGAACCTGTTGTATTTGTACATCTGCATTGATCTCAGGGTATCCGCAACATGTGCATATACCTTCCCCAGCCTTAAAGTGTACCTCCACTTTTACTGAAAAGCAATTATAGGGCAGGAGTGTGCACTATAATCAGTTTTATAAGCTATCTTGCATCTAGCAGCAGCACAGACCGTCTATAGTCCGTGCTGCCGGCTGCTCATAACTCTGCAGTAAAAGACAGAGAATCCAGCTCTTCTCCATGGCTCCTGTAACCAGAACGGCTGTTAGCGCTTTAGAATACTATAGCGCTGACGGCCGTTCTACATACGGGAGCCATGGAGAAGAGCAGGATTCTCTGTCTCTTAGGCTACCTTCAGACGAGCGTAGCTAACCTTGGGGTAACCTCGGACGTGAAAAATGAACTAGAGTCTATGGAGGGATGCGTGACACGCAGTAAAATAGGACATGTCCTATTTTTTCACTGACCTTTCACACGCTCCATTGAAACAACGGTTTTGTGCACGGCCCCATTGAAATACATGAGTCCGTGTGACGGCCGTTATTTTAACGACCATCACAAAGACGTGATACACTCTCGTCTGAATGAGCCCTTACTGCAGAGTTATGAGCAGCCGGCAGCACGAAGCAAAATCGGTAATATAAGCGATTTTGAAAAACTATTATAGTGCACACTCCTGCCCTATAATCGTTTTTCCGTGAAAGTGGAGGTACACTTTAAGGCTGGGGGCAGGAAAATGCACAGGTTGCTGATACCCTGAGATCCATGCAGAAGTACAACTAGAACATAGACGTGTCTTTTATTTGATGTATTAACGGCATATCCTCATTAAATGGGTTGTCCCACAAATTAGATTTATCACCTATTCACAGGATAGGTGATAAATGTCTGATTGCTGGAAGGGCCCACCGTTGAATGAAGTAGCCAGGCACATGACTGAACACCGCTCCACTCGAACTCGTCCTCACTGCAGTCATGTAGAGAGGGGAAAGGGAGGGCCCTTGGGGCCCCCTATTCTAGTTATAAGTGGGACCTCTAGCGATCAGATATTTATCACCTACCCTGTTTTTCCCTGCACTGCGGCGCTCCCAGTCACTGGCTGTACAGGGTACTTCAGTACAGCTCCATTCACTTTATTGGGGCAGTCAGAGCTCCACCAATCAGAAAGTGATGTCATATCCTTTAAACCTTTAATTTATGACATTTGTATGACAACCTAGCAAAGCTAAACTAGCAAATACAATGACACCCTGTAAATGGTCCTCAAGGGACAACTCCTTAGAAAGTGGATTCTTCTATTTTTTTTTAGAGGAGCCTGAGCTGCAGGAGAGTGTGTCATGTGATCTGTCTCGGCACTGCTGAATGGCTAGAAGGTCTCATGGAGAGGAGTGGCAGATACAGCAAGCTTTTATGAACCCACTGATTGGCATTTTGAGAGGCTGTTTAAATGGCACGATTGTATTCACTAGTTCAGGAATTGTACACATGCCCACATGTACAGGAGAGCTTTTCTGCTGTCAGTATGCCTTTAAGAATATTCTCCGCTGTTATGCGTTTATACGGTGTGATAATTACCTATATAATTAACATACTCCAAATCAGTGTAAGTCCTTTAATAGCAGGCAGAAGATGTGGGATGCATCTTGTATACTAATAATGTCCTCATAGTGTCTACTAACAGAATAACAATATCAGATGCTGTCTCTGCAGATGGCCAAGTCTTCAGCTGGGGAAAGGGAGCCAGAGGACGATTGGGACGCAGAGATGAGGGAATCGGGGGACCCAAAATGGTCCAACTCGAAGAGAGTCACCCTTATATCGTGACATCGGTGGCCTGTTGTCATGGCAACACTCTTTTAGCTGTGAAACGTAAGTATGCCACAAGTGTTTAAGCTTATATCAGTATGCATGGGCTTGGTCCTGCAGGGACATCTCGGCTATGCCAAGCTTCTTGTCAGTGATGATGATTGCAATAAGCCCTGAAAACCATTATATATGTCTCCTTCCTCAAATCCTGTAATCATAATCCGCTGCCATTCTCTGAGTAAGAAGCGACAGTGAATAAAACTGCTGGCAAAAGTCCAAGTGAGGATGTCAAAAACTATGTGAAGAATGGAGGGCTTTTACACTGACATTTCAGATATTTGAGCTCTCGCCTCTGGTAGAAGCGTATACCTTTGGGTATTTTAAACTCTGTGAGAGATCTGTACACTGCTCTTTAACAAGGACCTCTCTTGCTGTGATTGATATTCCCTGTTTGAGCGTTGAAAGGTGCATTGATTCCCACAAGTCATGCCAATTTAACACATATGTCCAAGACCTTATGTTTAAACAGGGTTGTGTTCCCATAGCCGCCCTCTCCAGACCCTGTGTTTTTCATTTGATTTTATTGACCTGTTTCCATGGTTAATTGTGAACATACCAACAGCTCATTGCGTTTTTACAGTTTGTCTATCTTCAGACAACCATTTTTAGGCAGAAACAATACAAACAGTATGCAGTTTATCAATTCACTAGCGACCAACACGAACCGAGGCATGAGGCACATCGTCCCTCTTCTATTCTATTGAGTTCCTAGTTCTGGTTTCACTTCTATGAGAGTTACAGAAACAGCATAGCACAGCGAGCTCAGCTGTTTCTGTAATCCAAGCCACCTCTCTACTGAGTCTCCCTCCGTCTAAATGCAACGGCCACCTTACTGGACAGGGTCGGGGGATCCCCATTCTCAAGATAGGGACTGGCATTTATCAGACATTTATGGCGTATCCACAGGATGTCTAAGATAGCAATAATCCCTTTAAGAGAATTCTCATGACAAGAGATTACATTTTTACAATCCAAACATAGTTTTTTTTTAAATAAAATGTAAATGAAATTTATCATAGTACAAGTGCAATTTTTTATTTTTACAAATAAAATATAAAGTAAATGCATAGCCTTCACTATATTATTATATGGAGGCGATATACTAATACATCTAAGAACGGAATATATGAATAATTTCCTCCTTTTGCTGTGATTTGCAATTGAGACTTTAAATAATCCATCGTGAAAAGAATCATTGCCGGATTGTCACTCCCAGACACGGGGTGGATACAGGGAATCATCTACCTTTCAGTCTTCTTGTTAGTGATATCTGTATACCATTACCTCCTCCACGTACACTGTACTCCTGAAGTAACGGCTTGTTTCTATTACACTTACAGCCGGCATTGAAGATGTTTCTATGTGAGAGAAGAACGTGAAGAGAGATCAGTCCACTTGTCCATGAGCCATAAGTCCTGACAGACCCCAGACAAAAGTATCCGACTCATATTCTCGCAGTACTTTGTATTCTTCCCCTGCCAAATAGCAGTTTGTTACAAGAAGATTCAGCCAAAGCCGATGGCAGCCACAATAAGTTAGATTAAGGTAAAGTAAAAACTGTAAATTTCCATAAAATAACCGGCGGTTAAGAGCTTCATTGCTATGGGTTCTTTAATGTACTGGATAAGCTTTTCTACCAACTTTTACAACACAAGTCATTTCTAATACGTGAGACGGTAAGACTTCCCCGGCTGTGAGATATGTAGATTAATATAATATGTAATATATAACGGCAGTATGTTGATTGAAAATTGTAGCCGTCTGTTAGGCAATAAAATCTTAACACTATCTAGTTATCTTTTGTATCTATCTGTCTATGCTATCTGGCCGAAAGTATGTGGACACTTGACCATCCCACCTATATGAGCTTGTTGGACATCTCATTCCAATACTACAGGCGTTTACATAGAGTTTGCCCCCCCCCCCTCCTTTTGCAGCTATAACACCCTCCACTTTTCTATCAAGGATTTCCAAAAGATTTTGGAGAGTCTGTGGGAATTTTTGCCCATTCAGCCAAAAGAGCATTTGAGAGGTCATCTACTGATGTTGGAGGCAAAAAGCCTGGCTCACAATCACAGTTCCAATTCATCCCAAATGTTTTCAATGGGGTTGAGGTCAGGGCTCTGTGCAGCCACTCAAGTTCTTCCACACCAAACTTGTCACGCCATGTCTTTATGGACCTTGCTTTGTGCACAGGGCACAGTCATGTTGGAACAGGAAAGGGCCTTCACCAAACTGTTGCCACAAAGTTAGACAATTGCATGCTTTTAAAATGTCTTTGTATGCCGTAGCTTTAACATTACCCTTCCCTGGAACCAAGGGGCCTAGGCCAACACCTGAAATACAGCCCCAGGCCATTATTCCCCATCCTCCAAATTTTACAGTTTGCACTATGATACTATGGTAGGGTGCATTCTCCTGGCATCCGCCAAACCCAGCTTCATCCATCAGACTGCCAGATAGTGAAACGCAAATTAGCATTCCAGAGAACACATTTCCACTGCTCCAGAGTCCAGTGGCGGCGTGCCTTACATCTCTCTATCCGAAGCTTGGCATAGTGTATGATGTTCTATCTTAGGCTTGTGTGCCACTGTTTGACCATGGAAACCCATTTCATTAGAGGGGTTGTCCGAGACCAAATGAAAATTGGCTAAAGGTAGGGTATGTGATAAAATACTAATATAATCATCACTCACTTGGTATATCCCCCACCGCTCCAGCAGTTCCGCCAGTTTTTGTTAGCTGTCCTGCAATGATGCCGACTACCAACACGTGACCACTGCATTACCGCTGAGGCTAGTAATTGCCTATAGTGGTCATCACTGCTGGACAGCTAAAGAAAATCGGCGGGGCCGCTGGAAAGGCGGGGCTGGAGTGGCGGAAGATATACCAGATGAGTAGTGTTTCCTTTGTTATTTTATCACATGCCCTGCCTTTATCCAATTTTTTGCAGTCTTAGAACAGCCCTTTCAGCTACCGACGCAAAGTTCTTGTGCTAATTTCAATTCCAAAGACAATTTTCAACTCTGTAGTAAGTGATGGAACAGAGGATAGGCAATTTTTATGCACTATGGGTTTCTGGACTCTGCAACCCTGCTCTGTGAGTTTGCATGGTCTACTACATGTTAAACTATTGTTACTCTTAAGGCCCTTTTACACTGGCCAATTATCGGGCAAACGATCGTTCACAGAACGCTTGTTCCCAATAATTGCCATGTGTAAACGGGGCAACGATCAGCCGATAATCGAGCAAACACTCGTTCATCAGCTGATCGTATCGTTTTAAATACTGAAAATATTATCGTTGTCGGCAGCACATCTCCCCTACACAGGGAGACGTGCTGCCGACATGATAAAAATGTATGGCGACGAGCGATCAGAGTAACGAGGTTGGGCCGTGTAAAAGTACCTTTAGACGTTTCCACTTCACAATAATAGCACTTACAGGTGCTGTAAATGCTATTGTCTATGGAGATTGCATGGCTAAGTGCTTGATTATATGTACCTGTTTGCAATGAGTGCAGCTGAAACACCTGAACTGGATAAGTAGGTCCACATATTTTGGGCCATATAGTGTATCTGTAGCTGTGTACTTGTCTGTCTCCCTACATCTATTTGAAAAATATTTTTGGATTGGGGCTGATATCTATCGAGAGAACTATTGATTGGCACACAGATCTTTTTGCCATATAGTATATTAGGGGACTGTGCATGCCTTTGGTAATATATTTCGTGCCGGACGCCTGCTGCACACTGGCAATAACTTGCATGAGCTAGAGCCACGCGCTCTGTCTGCTAGACTTCTGTGCTGATCTGAAGCTTCGCTCTCTGCTAGGGGCTTAGAGCCTGAGTCCTGAGTGGGAAAGTGTATGTAGGAGATAGCTTCTCACCAGATTTCTGGCAGTTATTGCTGACATGCAGCACGGGTGTTCCTGATAAAGTAAAAAGCCTTCAATGAGTAGCTACTAACACATATTAAAATGCATTGATAGCTGGAGGGGCACTTTTAAGAGTTTATATATTGTGTGATTGATCTCATTGAATAACACATATATAAGACGAGACCATTATAACATGAAGATTAGTAAATGGAGGGAAGATTCTATGTATATGCACCTAACTATTCCCATGTTGGATCTAGATTAAGTGGGGTCATTTTATATAATATCTTGAATTTTATGTTGTACGCTGGGGCAGAGTTAGTTTTTTTTCTTACACGCATAGAGATTAAGAAGTAAAATTAATTTTTATAAATTAATGTTAATGCATTTTCTGCAATACACTTCCACTTCTTAATAATTTTTATAAACTCATATCCTGTCTTGGAATCAACACTATTATTTTATTGTAAATACTTGTATTTATTTTATGAAGAAAATAAATGTTTATATCATGCTTGGTAATTCATTATATATTGCCTTGGTTGACCTTGCTCTTGCTTAGCTTCCTGGGATGCTTCTATGGAGTCCTGGTAGCTCATTCACTTCGTAAAACCATTAGAAAAAAAAATTAAAAATGAACTTAAATTTCAGTGGGAACCAGGTGTCAAGCCATGAAGTGGAAGAAAACTAAAATAAGTCGTCTGTTAGTAATGGTGGGTGCAAAATGTACTCGCATCACAGCTGAGATCTCTGCATCATGAGATGTGTGACTTTTTTTATAGGTTAGTATTATATAATGCATATTTCAGAAAAAAATGTTTCAGATCACACTGCAAATTAGAACCAACAACTAGTATTGTAGACAGTTCATACAGTTATGTGTTACAGAGCTCCCCAGATACTGGACCCTCCAGCCGTTCGACCGGGTTGGCATTAATTAACCAGGGTGCAGAGTCTCTGGGTCAATTAAATTCTTAACCCCATTAGGGGGGAGTTCACACTGAGTTTTTTGACAAGTTTTTTTTACGTGGAAACCGCGCCGCAAAACTCACCAGAAAACGGCCGAAAATGCCTCCCATTGATTTCAATGGGAGGCGGAGGCGTTTTTTTCCCGCAAGCAGAAAAACCGGCTCGCGTGAAAAAGAAAGGACATGCCCTATCTTCAGGCGTTTACGCCTCTGACCTCCCATTGACATCAATGGGAGGCAGAGAAAGCATATTTTTCTGCGTTTTATGTCCACGGCGCTCAATGGGCGCGAAAAATGCAGCGAAAATCGGCGTGCAGGCAGAGGAAAATCTGCCTCCAAATTCCAAACGGAATTTTGAGGCAGATTTTTCTCCTGCAAATAACTCAGTTTGAACCCAGCCTTATAGAGGTATGGACTTTCTTGGTCAGAACCCTAGCCCGCGGCCACGAGTAGTCACTGATTGGTGACAGGTCTGCTGCCAGGAGTGGCGATGATACAGGTAGGAAGGTCAGGATAGCCAAAGGTTAATACCAGAAAACAAGTATAGTCAGGCAGAAGTACCAGGGGTCATTAGAGATGGAATGAGGTCCAGACCAGGCGTAAATTTGAGGGAGCATGGCAGGAGCCTTGGGTGAAAATTCAGGATCAGGAAAAAACAATACAGGAGATGATGCAGTCAGTGACATTAATCAGAGGATCAGGTAAGGTTTAGAGGGCAAGGCACATACATATAGCCTGCCTGTAGTGATGTCATCGGGCTGCTCTGGTTGCGTGACTTTGAGTCGTAAACAGAAAGGTTGCATCTGGGAGCAGGATAGTGGCACTGGAGCGGAGTAACAAAATGTTATGTGTCACAAGGTGACTGCAGGCAAAACTTAAAGCACCATGCTTAAGTGTGGTCAGAGAAATTTGACAGTCATCAATTGAAAGATCTTTTGGCCCTCCTTTAATGGTGCCTCATTACCTCCCATGTTATTTTTCATCTTAAAGAGACACTCCAGCAAATTTTTTTTATTGTGGTCCCCGTTTGCACAGTACACCTGGTAAAAGGTAGGGCAGGCCATCCTCTTACTGGGCGCTTTGTTGCAGAAATATCCCGGCCGCAATTATGTCACATTGAGCGTCTCATAGCAATGTATAGTAAAAGAGACTTCCAAACCACATAGCAGACGCTATAGGAATTGGCCGGTCACAGTGCTGTCACACTACTGTTTAGGGTTGCACGATGCATTGAAATATCAATACTATTTCGATGCCGTGCAACCTCAAATGGTTCAATACCATTATTTCATGTATTTCGATACTAAACTGTGCGGCCTCATGAATTTAGTCAGAGCGGGGCTGTGGTTGTGTAATACAGCCATTGCCCGCTCCTGACAAGTGTGCGCGTGGTCAGCATGATGTGATGCGGCCAGCGCTGCACTAATGAGCGGTGGCGCTGAAGACAGAGAACATGACGGGCGCACAGCAAACCATCCCCATGTTCCCCATCTTCAGGGTCGGTGGCGCCGCTCATTAGTGCAGAGCTGACAACGCGTGCACAATTGTCAGTATTACACAGCCGTAGAACACCTGCACTAACGGCAGAGATTAGAGAAACCTCTGTTCTCTGCCGCTATTCACTTGAATGCTGCGATCAAAGCTGACCACATCATTCAAGGAGAAAATGAGAAGGGGGATGCCCCTTGGATCGCATCATAGGGAATCCCTGTGACACGATCGAGGGACATGCCATATATGGGCAGACAGCCCAGGGTTCATTGAAGGACCCCAGGGCTGTCTGACCATATTTACTGTTGTTAGGGAATACTTAGGTATGTCCAAACAACTGCTTATGCACTATCAGTACACAGGCTAATGTACTGCTATATAGATATATGCCAGTACATTAAAGTTTAAATACAAATAAAGTAAAAAATACACATTTTTTACAAAAAATATTAAAATAAAAGGCTCAATACAAAAAATATATACATATTCGGTATCGTCGTGACCGTAATAACCTGCACAACAAATTTATAGCATAATTTATGATGTGTACGCTGCAAATAAAATAAAAACTACTTTATTTCACTTATTAATGTGAGGCACCAGGTGTTATAAATTGAGTACCTCCATGTGCCTCACATTAAGGCCTTATTTAC
Organism: Rhinoderma darwinii; assembly: GCF_050947455.1. Taxonomy (NCBI): domain Eukaryota; kingdom Metazoa; phylum Chordata; class Amphibia; order Anura; family Rhinodermatidae; genus Rhinoderma; species Rhinoderma darwinii. The sequence continues at coordinate 421,973,738 of NC_134688.1, forward strand.
ACGAGCGTATTTAACGTCCGTGATTTTATTCGCGCTTCACGCACCCATTGAAGTTAATGGGTGCGTGAAAATCACGCACGGCACACGGAAGCATTTCCGTGTGTCGCGCGTGATTCGCACTACAGTAGATAAAGAAATGAAGGAAAAAATAAAAGCACTTCCTTCATTTCTTTTTCTAAACATCAAAACCGCGTGTCATAAGGATGGCATATGCGTGAAAATCACGCAGCCACGCACCATTCACTGATGTCACACGGAAGTGCAACACGCGCAAAACGCAGCGTTTTTTTGCCCGCACAAAACGCACACGCTCGTGTGAATCCGGCCTAATAGTCATTAACCCCATTATGACAGTGAGAAACATGATGGGGTTAATTACTATTAATGTGAGGCACATGGAGGTTCAAAATTCATCACATCATGTGCCTCACATCAAAACATGAAAGAACCTTTTTTTTTATTATTATTATTATTATTATTATTATTATTATTATTGGCAAAGTATCGTTTTGGTATCGAGAATCGCAATACTACACAAAGTATCGGTATCGAAGTCCAAATTCTGGTATCGTGACAACCCTAATGCTGTTAGGGTATGTGCACACGACAATGCCAAATACGTCTGAAAATACGGAGCTTTAGAATTTCAGACGTTTTTACAAGTGCACGCGTTTTTCGCGGCGTCTTTTACGGACGTAATTGGAGCTGGTTTTCATTGGAGTCCATGAAAAACGGCTCCAATTATGTCCCAAGAAGTGTCCTGCACTTCTTTGGCGCGGCAGTAATTTTACGAGCTGTCTTTTGACAGCGACGTGTAAAATGACAGCTCGTCTTCACAGAACATCGTAAGACCCATTGCAAGCAATAGGCAGATGTTTGCCGACGTATTGGAGCCGTTATTTCAGGCGTAATTCGAGGCGTAAAACGCCTCCATTACGTCTGAAAAGAGGTCGTGTGCACATACCTTTACTTTGCTTCAGCAGTAACCACCCGAGAAGGATGATAAGGAGCCTACCGTCCAGACAACTTATGCGGGTCAAGAGAGTAGTAAGTGACTGACACTTCTGAAAAGACACTAGACACCATGATCAATAAGTTTAGAACACGTGGTTATCCGTCACGACTACTGACCAAACGCTGACAGGGACACACTCCACAGACAAAATGTACCTAAACCCAGGTCAGATTGCATACCGTTCATCTCTGTACATACAGAACAGAGTGATCAAATAGCCAATGTGATCCGATCGCATTGGCCCATGCTTGGCAACTGCCTAAATCATAGTACTGAATTCACTAAATCTCCTATCGCAGGTCTGCAAATTTGAGAGACAAGCTCGTGAAAGCAGATACTGGCTCTTTTAGAGTTGTATGATTGAAGGAACAGGGGGAGTGGGAAAAGTAGTGTGTTTCATAGATATAAAAAATAAAAAATACTTTATTATTAAATTGTTATTAAAAACAATGTTGGATGTAATTTACGTTGCGCCAAAGTCCCCTAGATTGGCACAATATGACAAATTATGTCTAAATTAAATTGCTCCAATTCTGTAGTAGTATATTGATTTATATAGACGACTGACCTCTCAGTGTTGGTGAGAAAACAGTCAATTGCAAGCAAAAAATTATTATTAAGGTTCCTCCAACGGGCTGTAGATAAAGCCCAGCGATGGGGAAACCCCTACATCAATCTTGCTGCAATGGGTTCCATGTACATGCATATAACTGCATAGATTGCATGCACAAATATCCTGTGTGAGCAGACACGACACAGCAGAGTCGAAACTGCTGCGTGCCAGCAACTACACAGGAGTAGGAAAGGAACAAGCCACAACAAGTGACAGCACTGTTGAATTGCCTAGATAGTGACCTGTGAATGATGTATCAGCAAATACTCTGCCCTGTCAGGCAGTCAATTACTTGCGAATCACAGCTTGTGTGTTATCATGTATGTGTATCTCGGCATAGCAGAGTTGAAACTGCTATGCTGTGACAGCTCTGCAAGGGGGAGTAACAGATCGGCCGTGCTCCCGGACGGGCGGCCACACAGGCAGTGTGCCTGATTCGCAAGTCATTGACTGCCTGACAGGGCAGAGTATTTGCTGATACATCATTCACAGGTCACTATCTAGGCAATTCAACAGTGCTGTCACTTGTTGTGGCTTGTTCCTTTCCTACTCCTGTGTAGTTGCTGGCACGCAGCAGTTTCGACTCTGCTGTGTCGTGTCTGCTCACACAGGATATTTGTGCATGCAATCTATGCAGTTATATGCATGTACATGGAACCCATTGCAGCAAGATTGATGTAGGGGTTTCCCCATCGCTGGGCTTTATCTACAGCCCGTTGGAGGAACCTTAATAATAATTTTTTGCTTGCAATTGACTGTTTTCTCACCAACACTGAGAGGTCAGTCGTCTATATAAATCAATATACTACTACAGAATTGGAGCAATTTAATTTAGACATAATTTGTCATATTGTGCCAATCTAGGGGACTTTGGCGCAAAGTAAATTACATCCAACATTGTTTTTAATAACAATTTAATAATAAAGTATTTTTTATTTTTTAAATCTATGAAACACACTACTTTTCCCACTCCCCCTGTTCCTTCAATCATACATTGACAATCGGTGGTGTACACCTAGTGTGAGTTACTCCGACATATATTATATATAAATTGTACGGGGGTAATACCCATCCAAATATATAACTCTTTTAGAGTTGGCAGACTTACCTGAAACACCCTAAGTTAGGATGTTTCCCATGCCTTAAGACTGATTTCACACTTCACAGATTTGGCGCAGATTTTCAATGTAGATTTTACCCTTTTCAATGCAAAAGGGTGATATCTGCGTCAAAATCTGCGACGTGTGCTCTTTATCTCTTCTGGATGTACTGCTTTTCCACATATATCACCTTGAAGAATCCAGACCGGTGTTCTTGTTTAGCGTTCTGGTCATTTATACTTTTCTACTTTTGGGTAACTTGTAAATGCTTAGTCTTTTCCTTACGTACCTCTCCTATATATGGTCTCTTGATTGGAACCTATACCTGACGTCCATCTGTGCTTCCTCTTCACCACTTGCCAATTGCTTCACAGAAGTGGGCCTCTCAATATACACACATTATGAGTACACCCATTACCTCTACCTTGGGGAGACGTGGATACCTATTGGCACATGGATGTGTGACGCACACCCTTAGTTCCGGCCTTCACATTCTGGTTAGGGTACAGTGACTATCTACAGGATGGCCACTTGTGTTCTTTCCCCTCTCCTTCATTACTTGCCATGTGTGAGGATACCCACATATCTATCTTAGCTCTCTGACAGACATGTCAACTAAACATAGGAGCGTGTTCAGACACACCCCAGATTCGGTTTTAGTGATATTGATGTGATATTCTAGCACTGGACTTCTACCAGCACAAATGGTTTCCATAGTTTATATTGGTTTGTATTATTTGTTTCTACACCTGTATTCCCAGTATACTATATATTCTTTATGCTCCCTTATCATGTGCTGACATGTGCAGTGCATTTTGGTTACCGGCAACTAGATTGATTTCTGCGCATGCGCAATAGCGCGGCAGGGACACCGCTTTTTGCGGTAGCTACTATCTGGACACTAAGAGGTGATTGTTTTTAATTAAGTGTTACACCTGTTATCACCTACATTTTTATTAACCATTGTATGAATACAGATTCATTATTAATAGCACTCTTATTATATGTATATATCTTCCACATATGACTTTGTACACTGTACGCTATCACTCCTGGACTTTTGTATATCTATAATAAATATCGAAATAAATATATCTATGATAAAAAGTGGCAAAATGTGTGCATAGAATTATTCAAGATCTAAACTAGGAAACATAAGGGGATAAATTAGATTAGTATCTCTGGTCTCTGGAGATGTTATTCAAGAAAAAAAATAAATTTTTCTAATCCTTTTCAACTATTTAAACTGGCTGTTTCACCAATACAACCCCTTTATAAAATGAAGGCAGTGCAGCAATCGTCTTATCGCATAGGTCCGGCTTTTCTAGGGGTCGCATCCGGCCATTAATTTAACCCCGAAACACACCAACCCTTTAAAGGGGTTGTCCAAGATTATAAGAATATTAATGCTGTTTTACCACAAACAGCTGCCACGCCTTTCCATTGAAGATAATGGGGCTCAGGTGCAATACAAAACACAACCTGTAGACCGGTGTGGCACTGTTTTTAGAGGAGGGCAGTAATGTTTTTCTAATCCAAGTAATCCTGGATAACCCCTTTAAGTCATATTAAAGTAGTAATTGGTTTTATTTTTTTAAACCCTTAACGACATGCCACGTACATGTATGTGGCAGTAGTGAAGGGGAAAAATAAAGATGGCTCACAGGCTGAGCACGATCCAAACGAAATGGGTGATGGCTATATGTTACAGCCGACACCTCACTGCAACGGGCGGAATCCAAGATCACTTTAATTCTGCATGTTAAACCCCTTAGACCGCGGAATCTAAGCTGTTAGAAGTAGGGGGCAACCCCCTCCAACAGCCCAGCCCCCCCCCGCAACGTGATTGTGGGGTGCTGACCGTTGTCATGGCAGCCTGAGGGCCTAATGAAGGCCCCTGTTCTGCCACCTTTGTACAGAGGCAGGGCTTAATCGGAGCCAGTCAAAATCACTGTATTCATTTAAAGAACTAAACGACAGTTAAACAAAGTTGTTTTTTTTAATGTACCAAAAATATATATATTAAAAATGTAAAAAAAAAAAATCCTGTTTTTTTGCATTTAAAGGGAACCTGTCACCAGCATTTTACCTATTAAACCAGCAATACCAGGGGGTAGTGGGTGAAAAATCATTTCTATATAACCTATAATTGTTTTCTTAGTCGGCTCTGTAGCTTTAGTAGTCAGTTTTTTAGTGTTCCCACACCGTATGCTAATGAGCGTAAAAGAGTCAAATCTTCGTTTGAAAAAGTCAAATCTTCATTTGAAAAGAGTCATATCTTCATTCCTCAAGTCTTTCCGAGTTTACCCCGCCTCCTTACTTTTGATTGACAGCTCCTCGCCTTCCCCCAGCACACACAATCCTGCACTTGTGCATGGATATCCTCTTCTGATGTGTGCGCACAAAGGGACACCAGATTATTACGATAAAAGGCGCGACATGTTTGCAGAGCGTTATTTACATTCGGAGGAGGAGTTTAGGAGAGGGGATAACGGCAATTAACTTTTGATAGCAGCGGCCAGTGAGGGATAAGTAAAGTTCAATAGGTGAAATGCTGGTACAGGTTCCCTTTAAGTAATGTTAAAAAATGAACATAACTGGTTTCGCCGTGTCAGTAAAAGTCCAAACTATTACAATATAATGTTATTTAACCTGCAATGTAAACGCTGTCAGCTGTAAAAAAAAAAAAAAAATGCTTAAAATGTTGTTTGTTGGTCACCTTAGCCCCCCCCCAAAAAAATTGAATAAAAAGTTGAATGTACTCCAAAATGGTACCAATGAAAACTACAGCTCCCCTGCAAAAAATAAGCCCTCACGCCGCACAATCGGGAAAATATAAAAAGTTATGGCTCTCAGAATGTGGCGACACAAAACATTTTTTTTTTAACAAATAGTTTTTACTTTGTAAAAGTGGTAAAACATTAAAAAATATATAAATTTGTTATTGCCGTAATCCTATCAACCCGCAGAATAAAGTTGACATGTCGTTTTAACCGTATGGTGAACACTGTAAAAACTAAACCCAAAAACCAATGACGGAATCACTGTTTTTTGTCATTTCACCCCACAAAGAATTAGTTTTTAGTTTCCAAGTAAATTATAACGTATATTAAATGGTGCCAGGAAAAACTACAACTCGTCCCGCAAAATTCAAGCCCTCATACGGCTAAGTCGACGGAAAAATAAAAAGTTATGGCTTTTGGAAGGCAAGGACGAAAATGCAAAACTGAAAATTAGCTGCGGAGGGAAGGGTTTAATAGATAGCTCTTTATAGATGCACTAAACAGAAAATTCACAAAAAATGCACAAAAAAATTACAAGGGAAGGGAGAAAGAAGGGAAGATTCTGCAAAAACCACAGCCCGCTCTAGTCCTTACGTCATCGTATGGTTTAAAAAAAATGGTTTTCTGACAAGCAAATGACCCTGGCATGTGACCAAAACAATTCTGCTTGCTGGGTTGAGGATGGATGTATTTGGCGATTGGCCTTTCACTGCTAGTCCACACTATTTAACAGTATGTAGGCTCTGCCGTTTTTGCTTCTTTTCCATTCCCAAAGTTACATAAGCTGCCTCCTAGCTAGTTACATCAGTATAAGTGCACATGACATCTCTGGACGAGGCCTGATTCTACCTCCCCCTTAGACAGCAGAGGATGGCGGGAGAGGTAACTCACAGTGCCAGCGTTCCAAGACGCAGCCTAGAGGAACTACGAATAGAAGAAATGTTGAAAGGGCTTTTATTTTATAGAAGGTCATCATAACCGCAGCATTACAAAATTAAATTGTTTGATAATCCCAAGATGAAAGAAGCAAATAATAGAATAAGTAGGTCAGTGAGTTTTGGCAGATGAGCAGAATGCTCAGTTAAAGGATCTGCCCTCTGGGAAAGGGTGGATTCAACACTAACAGAGGGTTAACCCTCTACCTCTTATTGGGGGGATATCTACTTTACTGCGCTTGAACTTTTAATGTGAACGTTCAGTGAGAAAATATATTTACAATGAATTGACTACATTTCCCCGAGGTTTTTATCTACTTGATAATATGTGTAAAGCATTTTGGATATACAATTCATACTAAAAATGTAAACTGTATAGACCATGCAAGGAGATATCGTATGATAAACTTGTAAACTACAATATTCACTATAGATACAATATACAAGCAAACACATAATGGTACATGGTGGGGACTGTACACTAGTCTGATAGACATTTACTGCATATCCCATTTCCAATGGGTCTTTTAAGAAACAAATAAAGATTTAAATTATACAGAACTTTTCCATAACTTGAGTGGGATATCTGCCAAAAGAAAGTATAAGGCTGTGTTCACATCAGCGTCAGGTTCCGTTTGGGGTTTCTGTTCATCCATTCCGTCAGAGGAACAGATGAACGGAAAGCCTAACAGAAACTATAGCTTCAGCTTGCATGGTAACACAAGCGCCACCCAACCTTCCAAACGCACATACTAAAAACGTAATTAATAAATAAAGACCAAGAGACAATGCAGATGGAATAAAATGGCCGCGGTATTTATTAAGGGGTTACATAAATAGAATAAATAAATATTAAACTTGTAATAGATACCAAATATTTTAATAAATATTAAAAACCAATAAATATTATACCAATAATTCATGACCTTGTCCACCCATAAACTGGGCGACTAACCCCCCACTAACAAGATACCGCGACAATAAAAGAGAGGTGGGCGGGGCGATGATGTTCCTCTTCTTCATCCAACTCGGACGGGCAGCAGACCACTCCAAAACCTGGGAATATATATTCAAAATTCCCGCCTTTTTACCAAAGGGAACCAATGAAAACACCATATTTTCCCGCCACATAGGAATTTTCCAGAACCTGTGCGTGCCAAGACCAAGTGGGTGGGGCAGCACTGACCTGAACTTGACCTCATACTGGTAAGTACCAAATAAAAATAGGGGAAAAAGAGGGTTAAACCAAATGACCTTTAATTAATGACCATAAAAGGAACTGAAGGAAAACAGGAGGAAAAAAAAGGGGGGGGAGGGCGCCAGGTTACCATGAGGGGCTACGCTGTAAACAGGCTAATAGCCCCTATTCATTACCTTTGATTTTAATGGTAATGCTTCTGTTGCAGTTGGTTTCCGTTTGTTTCCATTCCGTAAAGTTTCAGTTTTTCGCAAAAACAATAGCCTAGTCGACTAAACTATTGTTTCCGTTAGAAAAACTGAAACTTCATGGAAAGGAAACAAATGGAAACCAACTGCAATGGAAGCATTACCATTGAAATAAATGGTAATGCAAACGGAAGCTATGGTTTCCGTTTGGCTTTCCGTTCATCTGTTCCTCTGACGGAATGGATGAACGGAAACCCCACACGGAGCTCTACGCTGATGTGAACAGGCCCTAAACTGAGGTACATCTAGCAACTTTTGGTAAGATTTGAATCCAAACAACTGAACATATTTATTTCATGGTATTTTATATAGCACCAAATTATTCCGGAGTGCTGTAACATTTTGTCATCACTCACATCAGTCTCTGCCCTTATCTCACCGTCTAATCTCACACACACACACACACACACACACACACACACACACTGAAAACGAGCACTGATCGATGAGACAGCTCGTCTATCGGCGCTACTTTCACAAGGAGCTCTGATCGGTAATGTGTGGGGATGATCTATTAACCCCTTCCCTCTTTAGCCACTTTTGACCTTCCTGACAGAGCCTCATTTTTCAAATCTGACATGTGTCACTTTATGTGGTAATAACTCCGGAATGCTTTCACCTATCCAAGCGATTCTGAGATTGTTTTCTCGTGACACATTGGACTTTATGTTACTGGCAAAATTTGCTCGATATGTTCAGTATTTAATTGTGAAAAACACCAAAAATTAGCGAAAAATTGCAAAAATTAGCATTTTTCTCAATTTAAATGTATCTGCTTGTAAGACAGGCAGTTATACCACACAAAATTGTTGCTAATTAACATCCCCCATATGTCTACTTTAGATTGGCATAGTTTTTTGAACATCCTTTTATTTTTCTATGACCTCACAAGGCTTAGAACTTTAGCAGCAATTTCTCACATTTTCAAGAAAATTTCAAAAGGATATTTTTACAGGGGCCAGTTCAGTTGTGAAGTGGTTTTGAGGGCATTATATATTAGAAACCCCAAAAAAGTCACCCCATTTTAAAAACTTCACCCCTCAAAGTATTAAAAACAGCATTTAGAAAATGTCTTAACCCTTTAAACATTTCACAGGAATTAAAGCAAAGTAGAGGTGAAATTTACAAATTCCATATTTTTCTGCAGAAATACATTTTTAATACAATTTTTTTTATAACACAGAAGGTTTTACCAGAGAAATGCAACTCAATATTTGTTGCCCAGTTTCTGCAGTTTTAGGAAATATCCCACATGTGGCCGTAGCGTGCGACTGGACTGAAGCACCGGCCTCAGAAGCAAAGGAGCACCTAGTGGATTTTGGGGCCTTATTTTTGTTAGAATATATTTTAGGCACCATGTCAGGTTTGAAGGGCTCTTGCGGTGCCAAAACAGTCAAAATCCCCCAAAAGTGACCCCATCTGGGAAACTAGACACCTCAAGGAAATTATCTAGGGGTGTAGTGAGCATTTTGACCGCACAGGTTTTTTACAGAAATTATTGGAAGTAGGCCGTGAAAATTAAAATCAACATTTCTTCAAAGAAAATGTAGGTTTAGCGATTTTTTTTCTCATTTCCACAAGGACTAAAGGAGAAAAAGCACCGCAAAATTTGTAAAGCAATTTCTCCCGAGTAAAACAATACCCCACATGTGGTAATAAACAGCTGTTTGGAGACACGGCGTGACTGAGAAGGGAAAGAGCACTATTTGGCTTTTGGAGTTCACATTTAGCAGGAATGGTTTGCGGAGTCCATGTCACATTTACAAAGCCCCTGAGGTGACAAAACAGTGAAAACCCCAAACAAGTGACCCCATTTTGGAAACTATACCCCTTGAGGAAATTATCTAGGGCTATAGTGAGCATTTTGACCCCACAGGTTTTTTGCAGAAATTTTTGCAAGTAGGCTGTGAAAATGAAAATCTACATTTTTTCAAATAAAATGTAGGTTTAGCTAATTTTTTTTCATTTCCACAAGGACTAAAGGAGAAAAATCACCATAAAATTTGTAAAGAAATTTCTCCCGAGTAAAACAGTACCCCACATGTGGTAATAAACAGCTGTTTGGACACACAGCGAGGCTGAGAAGGGAAAGAGCGCCATTTGGCTTTTGGAACTCAAATTTAGCAGGAATGGTTTGCGGAGGCCATGTCACATTTACAAAGCCCCTGAGGGGATAAAACAGTGGAAACCCCCCACAAGTGACCCCATTTTGGAAACAACACCCATTGAGGAAATTATCTAGGGGTATAGTGAGCGATTTGACACCACAGTTTTTTTGCAGAAATTATTGGAAGTAGGCCCTGAAAATAATAATCTACATTTTTTTCAAAGAAAATGTAGGTTTAGCTAATTTTTTCTCATTTCCACAAGGACTAAAGGAGAAAAAGCACCACAAAATTTGTAAAGCAATTTCTCCCGAGTAAAACAATACCCCACATGTGGTAATAAACGGCTGTTTGGACACACGGCAGGGCTTAGAAGGGAAAGAGCACTATTTGACTTTTTGAGATCACATTTAGCAGGAATGATTTGCGGAGGCCAGGTCACATTTGCAAAGCCCCTGAGGGGACAAAACAATGAAAACGCCCAAAAAGGGACTCCATTTAGGAAACTACACCTCTTGAGGAATGCATCTAGGGGTGTAGTGAGCATTTTGACCCCACAGATGTTTCATAGAATTTATTAGAATTAGGCAGTGAAAATAAAAACAGTCCTTTTTCTTCAATAAGACGTAGCTTTAGCGCAAATTTTTTTATTTTCTCAACAAATAAAGGAAAAAAGAACCCAACATTTGTAAAGCTATTTCTCCCGAGTACGGCAATACCCCATATGTGGTCATAAACTGCTGTTTGGGCAAACCGCAGGGCTCAGATGGGAAGGACCGCCATTTGGAGTGCAGATGTTGCTGGATTGGTTTCTGGGCACCTGTGGGCCCAAAACAGTGGAAACCCCCCAGAAGTGACCCCATTTTGGAAACTACACCCCTCAATGCATTTACCAAGGGGTGTAGTAAGCATTTTAACCCTGCAGGTGTTTTGTAGAAATTAGTGTGCGCTCAATGTTGCAGAGTGAAAATGGGATTTTTTTCCATAGATATGCCAATATGTGGTGCCCGGCTTGTGCCACCATAACAAGACAGCCCTCTAATTATTATGCAGTGTTTCCCGGTTTTAGAAACACCCTACATGTGGCCCTAATCTTTTGTCTGGACATATGACAGGGCTCAGAAGTGAAGAGTACCATGCGGAGTGGAGGCCTAATTTGGCGATTTACAAAGTATTGGTTCACAACTGCAGAGGCTCAGATGTGAAATAATAAAAAGAAACCCCTGATAAGTGACCCCCACTATGGAACTGCACCCCTCAAGGCATTAATTAAGGGGTGTAGTGAGGATTTTCACCCCACAGGTCTTTTCCATAAATGAATGCGCTGCGGATGGTGCAAATTAAAAATTTATATTTTTCCCTAGATATGCCATTCAGTGGCAAATATGTCATGCCCAGCTTATGACGCTGGAGACACACCCCAAAAATTGTTAAAAGGGTTCTCCCGGGTATGACGATGCCATATATGTTGAAGGAAACTGCTGTTTGGGGACGCTGTAGGGTTCAGGGCCGAGGGAGCACCATTTGGCTTTTGGAGAGCGGATTTTGCTTGGTACTATATTTGTTTGAGTATTGCTGGTGTTTTATAATGTGGGGGTACATGTAAGCGGGGCGGAGTATATAAGGGGCATAGTCAGGTGGTATAAAAAAATAAAAATAATCCATAGATGTGTGTTACGCTGTGAAGCAATCCTTTCCGCACAGGCCGGTGTCGCACTGATAAATGGTGTCATTTCTTATCCCCCTTTTGGTCCACACTCCGCGCCTTTGTAGTTTGGGGAATTTTGCTGGGAAAGTATTATCCTGGTATAATACGGGCACCGTCGCTTCCAGCGGATATGTTTGGGCCCTCCCCTTCCTGGTTCCCTAATTTTAGGTCCTTGATAAATCGCCTCTTGAAACAGAAGAAATGTTCCCCTCGGGCACAACTGCATATTTTTTTATTTCCTGACTTATTGGAGCCATAACTAATTTTATTTTTCATAGACGTAGCGGTATGAAGGCTGGTTTGTTGCCGGACGAGCTGTAGATATTATTGGTACCATTTTGGGGTACATGCGACTTTTTGATCACCTTTTATCCTATTTTTTGGGATGCCAGGTAAACAAAAAAACACAATTCTGGCACAGCTTTTTTTAGTTTTTTTTTATACAGCGTTCACCATGCGTTATAAATTACGTTATCTTTATTCTGTGGGTCAGTACGATTCCGGCGATACCTAATTTATTGAACTTTTTTATGTTTTACAACTTTTTGCACAATAAAATTACTTTTGTAAAAATAATGTCTTTTTTCTGTCGCCAAGTTGTGAGAACCATAACGTTTTAATTTTTTTGTCGACGGAGCTGTATGAGGGCTTGTTTTTTGCGGGACGAGCTATAGTTTTTATAGGTACCATTTTTGGATACGTGCGACTTTTTGATCACTTTTTATTGTAATATTTGTAGGGCAAAGTGACCAAAAAACAGAAACTCTGGTAACGTTTTTTACGGGGTTTTTTTACGCTGTTCACCGCGTGAAATAAATAATATAATATTTTGATACCTCCGGTCGTTACGGTCGTGGCGATACCAAATACATATGGTTTATTATTATTTTTCAATAATAAAGGAGTTGATAAGAGTAAAAGGGGGATTGTGTGTTATTTGATTACTTGAAACTTTTATTGTTTTCAAACTTTTATTTTTTGCACTTTTTTTTACACTTTTTTATACTTTTTTTACACTTTTTCTCAAGTCCCACTAGGGGACTTGAAGGTCCAACGGTCAGATTTTTTTTTTTCTAATACATTGCACTACCTATGTAGTGCAATGTATTAGATCTGTCAGTCATTCACTGACAGCAAGCCGTTTAGGCTTCGCCACCCGGCGGGGCCTAAATCGGCTTCCGTAATGGCAGAGCAGGAGACCATTGTGTCTCCTGTTGCCATAACAGCAGTCGCCAGTCCCGATTGCCTGTCAGGGCTGGCGATCTGCTAGTAACCGCTACGATGCAGCAATCGCTTTCGATTGCTGCATCGAAGGGGTTAATGGCAGGGATCGGAGCTAGCTCCGGTTCCTGCCGTTACAGGTGGATGTCAGCTGTACAGTACAGCTGACCTCCACCGCTGATGACGCCGGATCAGCTCCTGACCCGGCGCCATCTTGCCGGCAGCTACGGAAGCCGATCAGGCTCCGCCGCCGGGCGGATCTTGACCGGCTTCGGTGCTAGGCAGACCGGGAGGCCAGTATTAGGCCTCCGGTTGCCATTGCAGCCACCGGAACCCCGGAAATTTCATTGCTGGGGCTCCGATGAGCTGCAAACACCTTAAGTGCAGCGATCGCGTTTGAGCGCTGCACTTAAGGGGTTAATGGCGGGGATCGAAGCTAATTTCGGTCCCCGCCGTTACAGTCGGATGTCAGCTGTAAGATACAGCTGAGATCCGACGATGATGGCACCGACTCAGCTTCTGAGCCGGTGCCAAACGTTTGACGTACATGTACGGCATTTTGCGGGAAGTCAATGCTTTCCATGACGTACATGTACGTCAAATGTCGGGAAGGGGTTAAAGTTTACAATTACTGTTTACACAGGGAGATGTACTGCCGACTAACGACCATTTTTTCGGCCACATAATCGAGCCAACAGCTGATGCTCGTTCATCGGCTGATCGTTGCCCTGTTTACACAGAGCAATGATCGAAGACGAACATTCGTATGAGCCCTCGTTTGTCCGATTATTGGCCTGTGTAAAAGGGCCTTTAGGCTGGGTTCACACGTTGAGGTAAAAATGGTGGCCTGTGTACGATAATGCCGGAAATGTCCATCAGGTCAGCGTTTTGAAGAACTGTAATGTGTGTAGAGGCCTTCATAGGAGAAATTAATTTTTCATTTAAATCATTATAACACTCTCCTGCACATGCATGGAAATCTATAATATACAAAGTCTCTACAAACAGGACAATACCATTAAACATCAGCCTCTCTTTACCGCATGTGTCGTCATCATTGAGAGCAGTGTTTGCTGTAATAGCTGCATCGTAAAGACGTCTGTAAGGCTGGGTTCACACAACCTATTTTCAGGCGTAATGGAGGAGTTTTACGCCTCGAATTACGCCTGAAAACACGGCTCCAATACGTCGGCAAACATCTGCCCATTCATTTCAATGGGTTTGCCGATGTACTGTACCGACAACCTGTTATTTTACGCGTCACTGTCAAAAGACGGCGCGTAAAATAACAGCCTCGTCAAAGAAGTGCAGGACACTTTATGGGACGTAATTGAAGCCATTTTTCATTAAATCCAATAAGAACAGCTCCAAATTACGTCCGTAATGAACGTCCCGCAAAACTCGAGTACGAGCAATTACGTCTGAAATTTAGGAGCTTTCTCAAGAAAACAGCACCGTAATTTCAGATGTAAATGCAGTTATCGTGTGCACATACCCTAAGTCCTTCTGTCTCTGCAAGTATCCTTAACAAGAAGTCTCAAGGATTCTAAATACTTTGTCTGGGTTTTCATCTCCTAATAAAATAATGAGAAATGTTCAGGTCAGCCATGAGCTAATGACACTAGACTGCATGTCTGTGCCATAGTCACATAAATGTCCAAATTACTTTGTTACCCTGTTATCTCCCAGTACCCCATTTCTAACTCTTCACAGAGCAATGAAAAGAGACAATGTAATCGACCTGGAACAATTTTCAATTCCCACAGCTGTGTCTAAGAAGGACACGTGATATCAGCTCACGCTATTACTAAATCCAAATATGCAGGTAGCGGCAGCCGCAATTTATGAGTTCACATTTTATGTATAGAACTTGTGACATATCCGCTACACACTTTTATCAAGGCTATCCTTTGTGAAGCTGCATATACATAGCTGTAAACAGTCAAAACCCTGCAAGTTGGGTGAATAAACTTAATTCCTAAATCTGTCCTGATGATACTTGGATTTGTATTTTTGTAGGGACTTCATTGGACCAACTAGTAGATGATTTTCTGCTTATTCTGAATATCACTCATAATATGCCTAATAAAAGAAACTGTATTATGTGCATCCTGACAAATACTAGCCTTCATATGAGTATTAGTAGATATAAATAAATCAGTCTGACAAGTTTAGGATACATTGAGAATTAGGGCTGTGATACGGCTCCTTTAGAAGTCCATGGGGCCCTACTGTACCTCTGTATTCCTTTCATTTTATATAAAGACATACAGAGTTTATTTTCTGTCAGATTAAAAATCAAAAATAGGGCTCCTTGGATTCGGTATTACAGAGGTATCTATTACTTCTAGGGGAGAATATCTCAGTAATCCAGTCCAGTACAGAAGTACTATACAGTAACACAAGTGCTTACGGCTCCATAGCATATAGCTATAGGGACTATGCGTGCCGACGTACAGGCTCTGTGTGTGTATGAGGCCTAAAGCTATTTTACTACATATGGGTAATAGTGGATACTGAGCAAAGGCTAATGGCATTTACTGAACTGCTCCATTCTTAGTATGGGCATTATAACATGGACTTCCCAGCATGCTTTGTCCCTCTTTACCACCTTGTGTTACAAAGAAGATCCCCCCTTCCCAATATAAAAGCTAGTGCAGGAGCAACCAGATGCCATGTTTTTCATTAACAACTTTAGAAATCACACACTTCCTTTGCTATCTGTCCTAAATTTGCTGTCTCAGTAATGCCTTGCGGCCATTAAATTCCTATATTATTTATATCATATTATTTCAGGAATCAGTAATAATTCAGTAATTGCCACATTGTACTTCTCCCATTTAACAGCAGTCCCATCCATAAAGCTTAATAGTGTCAGTAACAGCAGTATTACCTACCGTCTATGACAATCTATATGGGGTCAATGGGCAGCCACAGTGGTTGGATTGCTGCCCTGAACCCTTACAACTATTCCATATCAAAGTAGCTTTAGTAACCAATATCATTAATGATTAATTTATCAATCATTATTCATCATGAATAGCTATTTACAGGGGAATATTCTTGTTTACTGCACTTATGAGAAATGGTCTTACATTAAGGCTGGGTTCACACGACCTATTTTCAGACGTAAACGAGCCCTAATCTACCCCTGCCTACTTGCAACGACCCGCCCTAGGCGACGGGGTACAACTGGGCGACGGTCCCTACACTCAGTAAGTGCATGACAGACAACCAGACAAGGAAACACAGAACAAAGGGAAACGGGGCAGTTGCCCACGGCAACACCGTGAGCAACAAGAGAAGTAAACGAGCCGAGTCAAAACCAGGAGAATACGAGGTGCCAAACGCAGACAATGAGAGTAGTGAACAAGCCGAGTCAAACCAGGAGTGTACGAGGTACCAAACGCAGAGCAGAAGAGTAGTCCGTAAGCCAGGGTCATATGAAGCAGGGTCAAATAGTACAGAAGCTGCAGCAGGGCCAGGAAACCAACAGAGAAGATTCACAAGCAAGGAGGAACAGGAAAGGCAGGTATAAATAGACAGAGGGCGGGAGCTAGCTCCGTCTGGTCAGACTGTGATAGGCTCTCCCACTCCTAAGCCTGCCATCCTGAGTGGTGGAAGATGCAGTCAGTCTCACAGACATAGAATCATGTGCAGACTGATTACCTATGGGCGTGGATACAGAAGCTGTGCCTGGCAGATCCTTAACAGTACCCCCCCTCTTATGAGGGGCCACCGGACCCTTTCTAGATGGACCTGGTTTATTGGGGAAACGAAGGTGGAACCTCCTGACCAATACCCCAGCGTGAACATCCCGGGCGGGTACCCAAGTCCTCTCCTCAGGCCCGTATCCTCTCCAATGGACCAGGTACTGGAGGGAGCCTTGGACCATCTTGCTGTCCACAATCTTGGCCACCTCGAATTCTACCCCCTCAGGGGTGAGAACTGGGACAGGAGGTTTCCTCGAGGGAGCCAAGGACGGGGAGCAGCGCTTAAGGAGGGAGGCATGAAACACGTCGTGTACTCGAAAAGATGGGGGCAACTCCAGTTGGAAGGAGACAGGATTGAGGACTTCAATGACCTTGTACGGCCCTATAAACCGGGGAGCAAACTTCTTGGACGGGACTTTAAGGCGCAAGTTCTTAGACGATAGCCACACCAGATCCCCGACCATAAACAAGGGGTTAGCAGAACGTCTTCTATCTGCCTGAGTTTTTTGTATGCTCTGGGACGCCTCTAGGTTCTTCTGAACCTGGGCCCAGACTGTGCACAGTTCCCGATGAACGACCTCTACCTCGGGATTGTTGGAACTACCAGGTGAAACGGAGGAGAACCGTGGATTAAACCCAAAATTACAGAAAAAGGGGGAGACCCCTGACGAGTTACTGACCCGGTTATTAAGGAAAAATTCGGCGAGGGGAATGAATGAGACCCAATCATATTGACAGTCAGAGATAAAACACCTTAAATATTGTTCTAGAGACTGATTAGTCCTCTCGGTTTGGCCATTAGTTTCAGGATGGAAGGCAGAGGAGAAGGACAGATCAATCTCCAACTTTTTACAGAAGGCTCTCCAAAACAAAGAAACAAATTGTACCCCTCTGTCAGAAACAATATTGACAGGGACCCCATGGAGACGCAGGATGTGTTTGACAAACAAGGTAGCTAACGTCTTAGCATTGGGTAGTTTTTTGAGGGGCACAAAGTGGCACATCTTACTGAAGCGGTCTACTACAACCCACACCACCGACTAGCCTTGAGATGGAGGCAAATCGGTGATAAAATCCATGGAGATATGCGTCCAAGGTCTCTGGGGAATGGGCAAAGAACGTAGTAAGCCCGCTGGTCGGGACCTGGGAGTCTTGGACCTAGCACAAACCTCACAAGCGGCGACGTAGGCCTTAACGTCTTTAGGCAACCCAGGCCACCAATAGTTTCTGGCAATGAGGTGCTTGGTACCGAGGATGCCTGGATGACCAGATAGTGTGGAGTCATGATTTTCCCTAAGTACCCTTAGCCGGAATTGCAGGGGAACAAACAGCTTGTTCCCAGGAAGGTTCCCGGGAGCTGAACCTTGATCAGCAGCAATTTCAGAGACTAAATCAGAATCAATAGAGGAAATGATTATACCTGGAGGCAAAATACAAGCAGGATCTTCCTCTAATCTGGTAAAAAATAACGCCCATCGAGCTTGTCTCGGGTTTAGCCTCCGGGCCGATTCTAGGAAAACCAGATTCTTGTGGTCGGTAAGGACCGTTACCTGGTGCCTAGCCCCCTCCAGGAAGTGGCGCCACTCTTCAAATGCCCATTTAATGGCTAAGAGTTCGCGGTTGCCAATATCATAGTTACTCTCAGTGGGCGAAAACTTCCTGGAGAAGTAGGCACAGGGACGGAAATGGGTGAGGGACCTGGTACCCTGGGACAAGACATCCCCACTCCCACCTCGGACGCGTCAACCTCCACGATAAATGGCTCCATTTGGTTGGGCTGAACCAACACCGGGGCCGAAATAAAGCACTTTTTAAGGGCCTCAAAAGCCTGGACAGCTTCAGGAGGCCAGTGGAGGAGATCAGCACCCTTGCGAGTGAGGTCCGTAAGAGGCTTAGCGATGACCGAGAAGTTAGCAATAAATCTCCTGTAATAATTAGCGAACCCCAAGAAGCACTGTAACGCCTTCAGGGAGGCAGGTTGGACTCATTCCGCCACAGCCTGGACCTTGGCGGGGTTCATGCGGAATTCATGAGGAGGGATTTTACCCAAAAATGGTATCTCCTGCACCCCAAACACACATTTTTCGGTCTTCGCAAACAGTTTGTTTTCCCGAAGGACCTGGAGCACCTTCCTGACATGCTCAATGTGGGAGGACCAGTCCTTGGAAAACACAAGTATGTCATCAAGGTACACTACAAGAAATACCCCCAGGTAATCTCTTAAAATCTCATTTATGAAATTCTGGAAGACCGCGGGAGCATTACACAACCCAAAGGGCATGACGAGGTATTCGAAATGACCTTCGGGCGTGTTAAACGCAGTCTTCCACTCATCCCCCTCTTTGATGCGGATAAGGTTATACGCCCCCCGTAGATCAAACTTAGAGAACCATTGGGCCCCCTGAACCTGATTAAAGAGATCAGGAATCAAAGGAAGGGGATACTGGTTCCTTACAGTGACCTTATTCAAGTTACAGTAGTCAATGCATGGCCTAAGACCACCATCCTTCTTCCCTACGAAGAAGAAGCCAGCACCTACCGGAGCAGTAGAGGGGCGAATGTAACCCTTGGTCAGGCATTCCTGGATATACTCTCTCATGGCTTCACGTTCGGGACAAGAAAGATTAAATATCCTACCCTTAGGGAGCTTAGCTCCTGGTACCAATTCGATAGCGCAATCGTATTCTCTATGAGGAGGTAACACTTCGGAGGCCTCCTTAGAGAAAACATCAGCGAAGTCCTGAACAAACTCAGGTGGCGTGTTCACCTCCTCAGGGGGAGAAATAGAATTAACAGAAAAACATGACGTCAAGCATTCATTACCCCATTTGGTAAGATCCCCAGTATTCCAGTCAAACGTGGGATTATGCAACTGCAACCAGGGAAGGCCTAAAACCAAATCGGACGATAATCCCTGCATCAACAGTACAGAGCACTGCTCCAAATGCATGGAGCCAACAAGGAGTTCAAAAACAGGGGTATGCTGTGTAAAATAACCATTAGCAAGAGGAGTGGAGTCGATAACCACTACCGGGACAGGTTTAGGCAAATCAATCAAAGGCATAGCTAGAGACATAGCAAATTCCACAGACATGATATTAGCAGATGACCCTGAATCCACGAAGGCACTGCCGGTAGCAGACCTACCACCAAAAGAGACCTGAAAGGGAAGCAAGATTTTATTACGTTTCATATTTACGGGAAATACCTGTGCGCCCAAGTGACCTCCCCGATGATCACTTAGGCGCGGAAGTTTTACGGCTGCTTATTCTTACGCCTAGGACAGGTGTTCATTTGATGCTTGTCATCCCCACAATAGAAGCAGAGACCAT
The DNA here is from genome assembly GCF_050947455.1 of Rhinoderma darwinii. Lineage (NCBI taxonomy): Eukaryota > Metazoa > Chordata > Amphibia > Anura > Rhinodermatidae > Rhinoderma > Rhinoderma darwinii. Next base: position 421,993,709 of record NC_134688.1, read on the forward strand.
TCTTCCTGCGGAACTCTCTACGTTGTTGGGGGGACACGGAGAACCCGAGTTGCATAGGTACCTCCGAGTCTTCCGTGGAAGAACGAAGCAACGGAACCTCGGGAGGCATCATGGGGGAGTCAGAGGAGAAAACACGTAAACGTTTACGTTGTCGTTCCCTGAAATGTCGATCAAGTCGTACTGCTAAAGCCATAACCTGGTCTAGGGAGTCAGAAGAAGGATAGCTAACTAGCAGGTCTTTCAGGGCGTTCGACAGACCCAACCTAATCTGGCACCTTAAGGCAGGGTCATTCCACCGAGAAGCTACGCACCACTTCCTAAAGTCAGAGCAATACTCCTCAACAGGTCTCTTACCCTGACGCAAGGTCACCAGCTGACTCTCGGCAAAGGCAGTCCTGTCAGTCTCGTCATAAATGAGTCCGAGAGCAGAAAAGAAAACATCAACGGAGGAAAGTTCAGGGGCATCAGGAGGCAAGGAGAAGGCACATTCTTGGGGCCTTTCCTGGAGCCGGGACATAATTATACCCACCCGCTGGCTCTCAGAACCAGTGGAGGAGTGGGGCTTTAAACGAAAATAGAGCCTACAACTCTCCCGAAAGGAGAGAAAAGTCTTCTGGAGTTCAAGAGGTGAGGTGATGGGCACTACCATGGTAGCATCAGGCTGGTTGACCCTCTGAGCCAGGGCCTGGACCTGTAGGGAGAGAACCTGCATTTGCTGAATCAGGGTCTCAAGGGGGTCCATAGTGGTGTGAGGGATCAGGGTAGAGTAGGTATATGGGCTTGTGAATATGTAATGACAGGGATGGGGAAACAGACAAGTGAGTCCTAATCTACCCGCCACTCAGTCACTAGGCGACGGGGTACAACTGGGCGACGGTCCCTACACTCAGTAAGTGCACGACAGACAACCAGACAAGGAAACACAGAACAAAGGGAAACGGGGCAGTTGCCCACGGCAACACCGTGAGCAACAAGAGAAGTAAACCAGGAGAGTACAAGGTGCCAAACGCAGAGCAGGAGAGTAGTGAACAAGCCGAGTCAAACCAGGAGTGTACGAGGTACCAAACGCAGAGCAGGAGAGTAGTCAGTAAGCCAGGGTTCATATGAAGCAGGGTCAAATAGTACAGAAGCTGCAGCAGGGCCAGGAAACCAACAGAGAAGATTCACAAGCAAGGAGGAACAGGAAAGGCAGGTATAAATAGACAGAGGGCGGGAGCTAGCTCCGTCTGGCCAGACTGTGATAGGCTCTCCCACTCCTAAGCCTGCCATCCTGAGTGGTGGAAGATGGAGTCAGTCTCACAGACATAGAATCAGGTGCAGACTGATTACCTATGGGAGTTTATACAGAAGCTGTGCCTGGCAGATCCTTAACAGCAGCCCTGAGTGAAGCTAATGGAGAGATTCTGACCAATACTTGCCCCCCTATAGGAAAAACATGACATAAAAAAGTGGTTGTTCAAAAGTGTTTTTTTTTCCTTTTATGTCTGAGGGCTACTATGGGGACTGGTAAGTAAGTGTTCTTTGTGTAGAGCTGAGTAATTCATTGGTCATATATAAATGTTAAAAATTACTTTTTACTCTAAAATTCCTATTTGTCTCTTTTGGAAACCGCTAATGATCTTCAGTTCAGTTTGACTTTTCATTTCCCTTGTGAGATATTTTTATTTTCATAGTTGTGGAACAATTTGTTTTGTCTATGGACCCACATTAGTATCCACCAAACAGGCCGGTTCTAAACTGCGGGGTTGTTCATATTTTAATTCTAAGAAACAGAAACAGGGTCAAAAATAGAATTTGATTCCAACTGTGCTCTAAACAGATAAGCTCCAGTTATTGTGTCTACTTAACGTAAATGTGAATTATGCGACATGGCAGCTGTGACATTCTGGCTTTCACTAGACGTAGAGGAGGTTGCTATATTTGGACTAAGTTACTAGCAAAACTTACCATGACATCCTCCTCGTCTTTGTTCTTGTTCTGTTCCATGTCAAAATCCATAAAGACAAAAACTTGGTTTAGTTTCTTTCTCCATTTTCTCTATCTATAAGTTATGGTGCAGTGTTAGACCTTATTCACATGACAGGGTTTCCGGGCAGTGTGACGGCCGTTCATAAAACGGCCTTCGCATGGCCGCAGTAGGAACAATAGACACCTAATGGAGCTATTCACAAGACCGATTTTTTGACGGGCCGGGAAACCTGGCCGTCAAAAAATGGGACATGCCCTATTTTCGGCCGTTCTCCCGGCCGCCCGGCTCCCATAGAAGTCTATGGGGCCGGGTAATACACGGCCATCACTGGAATGTGTCCGGAGTGACAGCCGTGTCTTCCGTCGCTCGCTCTCTCTCCTCCTCCTCACAGTCCGAAGTGCATGTGAGGAGGAGGAGGAGGGTATTTTTTTGCTCACTGTAGGAGCAGAATCCCCAATCCCCAGCCACAGCTACGGCAACACTGTGGTCGGTGATTGGGGATTCCGCTTCAGAAGTGCCTGACGTCACTGTGTCCATATATGGACAGTGAAGTCAGGGACTTCTCCTGGAGCGGAAACACCGGCCACAGGGTCGGGGATTCCACTTCAAAAGTGCCTGACGTCACCGTGTCTTCTGAAGCGGAATCCCCAATCCCCAGCCACAGTGTTGCCATATATGGACACAGTGACGTCAGGCACTTCTGAAGCGGAATCCCCGACCCTGTGGCCGGTGTTTCCGCTCCAGGAGAAGTCCCTGACTTCACTGTGTTCATATATGGACACAGTGACATCAGGCACTTCTGAAGCAGAAACCCTGACCCTGTGGCCGGTGTTTCCGCTACAGGAGAAGTCCCTGACTTCACTGTGTCCATATATGGACACAGTGACGTCAGGCACTTCTGAAGCGGAATCCCCGACCCTGTGGCCGGAGTCTCCGCTCTAGAAGTCCCTGACTTTACTGTCCATATAAGAAAAAAGATGCATCAGTCTTTTCTTCATACTTCTCCTTTATTTTGGATCCACTTCTGTCTTTGGCTAAAAAAGTGAGCCGAAGACTTCTACAAAAACTGCATCAAAACTACATGGGGACTGCATGGAACCCATTAAAGTCAATTGGTTCCTTCGAGGCGTTATTGGTGTCCATCAGGCGACAAATCAAGCACTTGCACATTTTCCTGACGCAGATGTGAACAGACCCTTAGGCTGTTTGTCTCAGGTACTTGCTGATAACTACTATATGTACTATACTGTACTATAACTGTTGTTTTTATAGCACAGGTTAGACAACGATGCGTATCTTCTATACCTTTTGTCTTCATTTGTTTTCATACAAGAGTCCCGATTGCATGATACATGGGTTAGGTGTAAACATACATTTCTAGGACCAAATGCTTAAATGTCTCTGCTATAGAGAAGAATGTACAGATGTTACATATATATATATATATATATATATATAAAGCCCTTTATACCTCCTAGCGCAAAAGGCACTTAACAGTTCCGTGTGTCATCAGATAGGATGTGCGGCTGCGTGATTTTTGCGCAGCCGTCATCATTATGACCCTCCGTTTGGATGTTTGTAAACAGAAAAGCATGTGGTGCTTTTCTGTTTCCAAACATACTTTTGACTGCTGTTGCGCGAATAACGCGCGTCCCACGGAAGTGCTTCCATGTGGTGCGCGTGATTTTCACGCACCCATTGACTTCAATGGGTGCGTGTTGCGCGAAAAACGCATAAAAATAGGACCTGTCGTGAGTTCTACGCAGCGGGCTCACGCTGCGCAAAAATCACGGACAGTCTGCACTGCCCCATAGACTTGCATAGGTCCGAGCGACACGCGTGAAAAACACGCCGGTGGCACGAACGTATATCGCGTTCGTGTAAATCCGCCCTCACTATGTGTAATAGGCACGCTAGATATAACAGTGTATATGGGAAGTAGAGACTCGAAAACACCTGTAAATTATACAGCTGTATGAATACAGGGGTATGTTCATATTGAGTTTTTTGCAGGCAGAAAATTCTGCCTCAAAATTGCGTCTGGAATTTTGTGGCAGATTTTGATCTGCCTGCATGCCGTTTTTCGCCCACGGCCATTGAGCGCCACGGGAAAAAAATGCCACGAAATACGCTTTCTCTGCCTCCCACATCAATGGGAGGTCAGAGACATAAACGCCCGAAGATAGGGCATGTCGCTTCTCTTTCCCGCGTGACGGTTTTTCCATTTTCGGACGTTTTTTGGCGCGTTTTTTCTGACGCAGTCTCCGCATCAAAAAACGTGTCACAAAACTCTGTGTGAACTGGCCCTAATATTGCACTTGGGCCCTGTTCACACAGCAATTTTTGCAGGCAGAAAATTCTGCCTGGAAAAATCAGCTCCGTTTTTTTTAACGTTTTTTTAAGGCGGTTTTTGACATGTTTTTATATTTTTACCTATTTTTCAACATGCAAAGGAAAAAACCATGAGCGGGTTTTGGCATAAAATGCGTCAAAAAACGCGTCGGGCCTTCGCGGCGTTTTTTCCATCTCCTATTGATTTGTATGGGATTTTTGAGGCGGAAAACACCTCAAGATAGGGCATGTCGCTTCTTTTTCCCGCGAGCAGGAAAAAAACGCCTCCACCTCCCATTGAAAACAAATTTCGGCCGTTTTTTGCTGCGTTTTTTTCCGCTGTTTCCGCAGCAAAAAATGTGTAAAAAAGCTCTGTGTGAACAGGGCCTTAATGTCTTGTGGGTTCCCCTCCATGACAGCTTGTTTGCCAGGAGCACTATACATGTGGACCATCGCCCCCTCCTGAGATTCTAGTCACAAATAGAAAGGATATGAAAGTGACTCTTTTTTTTTTGTAGCAGATTTGTAAAAGGATCCTTGTATGTTCTGTGATTTTTGGCCAAAAACAAAGGAAAAATGTTGTAGCTTAACAAACATTCGATTCAACCACGTGAACACATCTTTAGAGGGGAATTCATCAACCTTTCTATGTAGAAAAGTTGCAAAAGGGCCTAAAAGTCACAATTTGCTTCACTTCTGGCCTTTTAATTCCGCCCTCGGCACTTTTGTGGAAAGGGGGCGTGGCTATACAAAGGGCGGGTCCACAGTGGCCCGACAAATTTATTATGATTTACACAAAAAAAACTGTCTCCTAGTTGGCATAGATTTCACTCTGTGGGGCGTGTAGCAAGGTAGCATAGTGAGCTTGGGCCTCGTACCTTGTGCCCCCCGACCAGACTACCCCTCAACCTACATTTCCTTCTTTGGACATTTCATTAATAAATAAATAACTATAATATAAAAGATGCATTGCTCAGATAAAGCTGGTGGCACTGTATAAGTTATGTTGCAAAAATGGGTTATGGAGTCGGAGTGATTATGAGGCCACAATTGGGCCTGTACTTCACTTTAAGGGGTCTTCCGAGATACGGAAAGAAAAAAAAAGATTGCAAAAGTGATTTCCATATTGTACAAATTGTGACCATTTACTGAATGTGAAACATTTTTTTTTAACCGATTTCACTTACTCTCTCACACCGTTTGTTTACATCCTCACACTGCTATTGTTGAGCAGTTCAAAACATTCTCAGACTACATTTCCCATGAGTCTATGCCAGCTGTGAAGCCATGGTGTAGCTTCTCCGTGTCTTCTGCTCTACATCTTCCGACCTACACACATTGTGTGTGCTGCCCAGCTTTGCGCCCTTACAAACACATTGTGTCCCTCTGCCTGCTGGCAAGCCCCGCCCCCCATGCCAGCCTGAGGTCCTCACACCACCTGTGTCTCCCTATGTCTGCTGACAAGCTCCCCAGCACTGGAGTGCATTGCCCGAGGTCCTCACACATCCTCTGTCTCCCCCTGCATGCTTGGAGGAAGGAGAGATCAACAGTGACCCCACATGTGCGGTCCACGATGCACTAGAAAACCACCCATCAATGGCACGTCACTGCTGACATGCAGTATACTTTGGAAAGACTAGACATGACTTAAAGAGGCTCTGTCACCAGATTTTGCAACCCCTATCTGCTATTGCAGCAGATAGGCGCTGCAATGTAGATTACAGTAACGTTTTTATTTTAAAAAAACGAGCATTTTTGGCCAAGTTATGACCATTTTTGTAGTTATGCAAATGAGGCTTGCAAAAGTCCAAGTGGGTGTGTTTAAAAGTAAAAGTCCAAGTGGGTGTGTATTATGTGCGTACATCGGGGCGTTTTTAAGGGCATGACCACACATGGCGGAATTCCTCCGCAACTGTCCGCATCAATGCCGCACAGAATCTGCGTTGCAGATTCTGCAGCGGATCTGCACAAAATGTGCAGAAAATTGATGCGGACTAGCTGCTGCGGACTGCGGGAAAAGTGCTTCCCTTCTCCCTATTCAGTGCAGGATAGAGAGAAGGGACAGCACTTTCCCTAGTGAAAGTAAAAGAAATTCATACTTACCGCCCGTTGTCTTGATGACGCGTCCCTCCTTCGGCATCCAGCCCGACCTCCCTGGATGACGCGCCAGTCCATGTGACCGCTGCAGCCTGTGCTTGGCCTGTGATTGGCTGCAGCCGTCACTTACACTGAAACGTCATCCTGGGAGGCCGGACTGGAGACAGAAACAGGGAGTTCTCGGTAAGTATGAACTTATATGTTTTTTTACAGATACATGTATATTGAGATCGGTAGTCACTGTCCCGGGTGCAGAAACAGTTACTGCCGATCGCTTAACTCTTTCAGCACCCTGGACAGTGACTATTTACTGACGTCTCCTAGCAACGCTCCCGTCATTACGGGAGCCCCATTGACTTCCTCAGTCTGGCTGTAGACCTAGAAATACATAGGTCCAGCCAGAATGAAGAAATGTCATGTTAAAAAACCAATACGCTCCGCACCACACATAACATGTGCATGACAGCTGCGGACTTCATTGCGGAACTTAGAATCTCCATTGAAGTCAATGGAGAAATTCCGCCATGAGTCCGCAACCAGTCCGCCACTGCTCCGCAACATCCCTTGCATGCTGCGGACACCAAATTCCGCTCCGCAGCCTATGCTCCGCAGCGGAATTGTACGCATCGTGTAAACGAACACTGCTAAATTAAAGTGAAAGTCAATGGAGAAACGGCTCCGCTGCGGATTAACGCTGCGGAGTGTCCGCAGCGGAATTTAAGTGAAATTCCGCTATGTGTGAACCCGCCCTTATACTTTCACTAGCTGGGCGCTCTGATGAGAAGTAACATCCTCTTCTCTTCAGAACGCCCAGCTTGTGACAGTGCAGATCTGTGACGTCACTCACAGGTCCTGCATCGTGACGGCCACATCGGCACCAGAGGCTACAGTTGATTCTGCAGCAGCAACAGCGTTTGCAGGTAAGTCGATCTTACCTGCAAACGCTGATGCTGCTGCAGAATCAACTGTAGCCTCTGCTGCCGATGTGGCCGTCACGATGCAGGACCTGTGAGTGACGTCACAGATCTGCACTGTCAGAAGCTGGGCGTTAGAGAAGAGGATGTTACTTCTCTTCACAGCGCCCAGCTAGTAAAAGTATTAAAAACGCCCCGATGTACGCACCTAATACACGCCCACTTGGACTTTTACTTTTAAACACACCCACTTGGACTTTTGCAAGCCTCATTTGCATAATTACAAAAATGGTCATAACTTGGCCAAAAATGCTCGTTTTTTAAAAATAAAAACGTTACTGTAATCTACATTGCAGCGCCTATCTGCTGCAATAGCAGATAGGGGCTGCAAAATCTGGTGACAGAGCCTCTTTAAACACATAGTATGTGAATGACGCGCCAGCAGAGCAGACACTGAGCGTAACGTAGCAGTTACGTGAGCCGTTGTAGCATCACCCCTAGAAAAGACTTCTTCAGGACTATAACATTGATGGCCTACCCTTAGGATATGCCATTAATGTTATAGCCCTAGAGAACCCCTCTGCTCTAGCTTCTAGCTGTCCCTAGTGGCAGTCTGTAGAATAAAACATTTTTTCTAAATTAGAATCGGATATTTTAAGGATTTAGTTTCTGATCACTGAGATGAATAGTAGGGAGGATAATATACATGTTGAATTCTTTATGGTACTGGCCAATGTCAATATTTCATAGGACAGGACATTGGAGGTTGATAACAATAGCACTTTTAGAGGGCACTGAAAGAAACAAGTTAAGACATGTTCAAGCCACAACTTTCCTGGAGCAAAGAAAAGCACAATGCCTGCCTCTGGGCACGCTGGTTTCACTGAGAGAGAGAGACCGCCAGTTTGCCTCTATGGAGAATGTGTGATATGTAAGAAGACAATAGACGTGTTGTGTACTGATCACCACCCCTACATCTCAGACAGGCACCTAAACAATGCGGAAGTGGAACCTCTCAGAAGACTTCATATTATTTTATACCGAAACATATTCCCGACTATAATTTGACACTACATACAGTATATATATATATATATATATATATATATATATTAGATAGTGCTTTTGTAGGGGTTTTCTTAGCTGGCCGACAGGGTATGGCTCCAGATCCTCTTCTTTTTGGCAATCTTAATGGGTCCTAAAAAAGCAATTTAACAATTCTCTAAAATGCTAGTGTAGGTTCACCTTTCACTCATCAAAGGTTAACCTTCACTTTAAATTAAGCTATTTCACTTGTCTGTTATGTTTTTTTTAAGGAGCAATTTCTACCATTTTCAGCCATATTGGGATTGGCAGACCAGAGCGTCATTACTTATTTCTCACCCATAAGGTTACATTTTTTTAAACCACTGGATAAGCACGAAAATGCCGGGTAATGTAGTTCAATGGAAGTGTATTTATATTGAGTATTGTCCAAATCTCTTGAAATACGCTTGAAGCAATCCACCATGAGAAGTTGGGGTTGTTGCACGTCGTTCCTAAGACACTTATGGGGAGGGAGCTGGATGCAAAGTTGCACACCCCAAGTTTTTTTATTTACTGGTATTATTATTAATAATAGCCAAAATCTTAGAACTCTAAGCAATTTGCTCATCTATTACAAAAAAATGTGCAGTCGATTTTCCCTGTGAGCGACACAGAGACCTGTAATTAGCCAGCAGTGTGAACGCAGAATACTCATTATATCCGCTAGGCTGCTTTTTTTAAATATCTATATAATGCTATGGTGCACTAGCAGGAGACATTAATATTAATCACATCCGTATTTAATAAGAATATATAGGTCAGTCCTGTTAAACAGATGGCCTGAGGGGAATGCGTTGCAGACCTGATTTTGTGCAGACCTGATTATCAGCTGTCTAGGGATTCTTGGTGGATGTTCTTCTTCGACATAGACATAGCACGCTATTTATCTGTAGTTTAACAACACTTGTGTTAAATATATAAACATATATCTCATAGACTGATACCGATGTCAAGCTGGCAATGCTATATCATATACTGTCTGGGGCAAGTATGCGTCACACATAAGGGACCAAACTGGAAGAGATACCTGTGTTACTTAGTGCATTAGCTGAGCAGTCACATTTCTTTTGGTTGTTGTGGTTCGATGATGACTATACATAAGTCAAAACAGTATACATATACAGTATGTAGGGGGAAAATGAACACGCATATGTCAAAACGGCACTGATAAAACAATTTAAAAGTAAGGCCGACCGATATCCCTAATGAGTAGGGACTTCGCCATACACATTAATTGGTCGGCAGGTTCGGAAAACATACATCTAATGTGTATGACCACTGTTGTCTTTTTTTTCTAATAACAAAATTATTTTGTGTCAGATGTTTCATATCAATCTCATATAACCTTCTAATACGTAGAGTGTTGGTTCACCCTTTACACAACATTCAGTTATTGCACTGAGTAAAAGAAAGTTTTTTTGTGATATAATATATTTATCTGTTTATTGTTATCTTCTTGCTTTGCACTCTATAGTAAAGACCTTTCGAAACCTCAGACTACTGACGTCACTCTTTCCTAGTGCCTAGAACTAGAACCTTCATTATTCCTGTACATCTTTTTTTATTGATATATTGGAAAACTTGAGATTAAAAGAGCCTAAAGAACGCCTGTTGCCGATAATTGCCCTGTGTAAACAGGTCAACGATCAGCAGATAAACGAGCAAACATCTCGATCATCTGCTGGTCGTATCATTTTAAAAAAGTCAAATATTATCGTTGTCGGCAGCGCATCTCCCTGTCTAACAGGGAGACGCGCTGCCGACATGATAATAATGTATGGGGACGAGTAATCATAGTAACGACCGCTCGTCCCCATCCACAGCTCTGTGTTACAGGAGCAAACGAGCGCGATCAACAATGTCTCGTTGATCAGCGCTCACTGCACCGGCCGCTTATCGGCCGGTGTAAAAGGGCCTTAAGGCAATGGGCATCAAAGATTACAAAGCTAATTGAACTACTAAGCACTAGGTCACTAAATGTTTTCCATAAACCACCAGGTACTGGATAACTACAACTGACCACAGGATAATGGGTGATGAATAGGGTTGCCACCAGGCCGGTATACCACTGGCTCAGACAGTATTTACACTGGAAGGCCGGTAATTTTTTTTTACCAGCAATAGCAAGTTCCGGTATTGTTGCATAATAAGGCAATGTGTGTGCGCAGTCAGGTTACTTCTTATTTGGGTTAGATACGTATTGTTTTAAAATAGTAAAAGATTATTGTTGTCGGCAGCACATCTCCTTGTGCAAACAGGGAGACGCGCTGCCGACATGATAATAATATATGGGGACAAGCGATCAGAGTAACGACCGATCGTCCCCATCCATAGCTCCGTGTGACAGGAGCAAACGAGCGACGATCAACGATGTCTCGTTGATCGGTGCTCGGCCTTTAGTGGCAAATTACACTTAGTGTGAAGTAACACCCTCAAATCACACCCACGCTTACCCATTTTGGAGTATATTTACATGTGCCGATTTTGTGGTGTTTTTTTGAGCGTGATTTGTGCTAAATATGCCATCACAAAATGCCACAAAACCAGCATGTGTAATTGCAGCCTGAACCTGGCAGGTAATTTCTGGTGGAAAGCGCAGAAATGCTAGTGATGAATGTAGGTCACTAGGAACTAATATTAAGTTTCATTGACCATTCGGTACTAGAAGTAAAGACTCCCTGGGACTGGACGCTGAATATTCCATTGATTTCCTGGGACTGAATGTTAATAGTACATTGTAGGGGGAAACCTTATTTAGTTATAATGGTTTATGAAGTCTAATTACACCCCAGTGCGACTGTAATTTAGAAAGAAAAAAAAGAAAAATTATTTCATATGTAAATGAAAATAGTTTGATGTTGTTTTCTAAAAAAATAACAGTAGTAACTAAAATTTTAACAAAACAATCAAATAAATGAAAAATAAAGGATTTTCTGCCATCCCAAAATTAAATTAAATAAAACACCTAAGATTCATATTAGCCTTTTCAGATTTCTGTCAGGGGATCCGGTATTTTTGACGGCTAGAATAGCAGAAACCTGATGGACCCCATTAAAAGTCAATAGGATCCGCCAAGGTTTGTTGAGATATATTTAATTAAAGATCCAGCATTGATGTCATGTTATGAATGGAAGCCATGATGCTAATGTGAACAGAAACTAACATAAAATATGTGATCTATTTCCCTTTTTGAGAATAAGTTGACAGTAGAAAGGGAGAATAGTAGAACTAACACCAGTGAGCCTAACGAAAAATTAAGAAACACTGATATAATCACTGTTAAATGAAATATGGCCGCAAGAATTGTTCGTAAATCCTGAGGAGTGGGTGACTTACTCAGAAGTCATGACATTTATGACATAATGCTCAATAAACAGGAAGGTGCAGCAGACCGGTGCATTCTTACAATAGCATCTATGAAAGCTGTCTGTTACAGTACATCTTATCCAACCTCCGTGGGAAATGGACTAAATATCGACACCTTGAGAACAGGTAATGGGAGACACAGAATTTTGTCTCTACCTACACTAAATAATCCTCTAAACATTCATGTCTGACTTTACAAAGCAAACAGGACCAAATCAAGCCAAAGAGCAGGATGTATTTAATTAGAAACCGTGACGCGATTGTAAATGTCACTATTATTTACCGTATCAATCTCAAGTTTATTTTCGTCCGCTTGTTCAGTCAGCAACAATCTTGTATTTACTCTGCAAAAGCTAACCATCAAAGATGGCAAAAGGGGGCAAATGTCAAACCAAAGGGACTGTCTGCTTTTCACACTTTTTGTTAGAAGGTTCCCTGGTGAGCAACTGATCACAGGGTGTCCTGCTGCTGGGACCCCAAGTAAACAGCTGTAAACTGTGAGGCAACAAGTGAACAATTTCTCTACAGCGCCACCACAGGGGGAATGAAGCATTACACCATTCTCATTCAAATCAATAGACTGTCCATGTAATTCACTGACATGCTGGGTCCTCCTAAACAAGAGATGCTTTTTGTAGCAGCTCTCAGCTCTGGCTAATAGATGAAGGTCCTGAAAGGGAACCCCCTCTATTGGCTCAGAATCCCCTAATACTGTATAATGGGTTTTCGTAAACCTCTTTCTAAAAGTTATCCGTCATGGGAACAGGTTTTCTGCAGGTTATTTTTGGAATGCTCTTATGGTTACTGAGAGTGTTTCAAATAACTATTCATTTGGGAAATCACTTATGAAATTCTGTAATATATTTTTAAATTTTCTCCTAAGGTGAAACCTTGATGATAGACAGTTTAAAGGAAAACTCCACGGTTGAATGCTCAAGACCTCATCAATTAATTTAATACCTTTTCTTAGCCAGCTCTATGCTGGAGATTCTAAATGATATAAACCGGCCAAACCCTGAAGGACTGACACATCAGAAGACTTTTTAAGGTAGAATTCCCCTTTAAGCTAACAACTATACTGTAATAGCAGACAATCAACCTTAAGCTGTTATTTGTTCGATGCAGGCTAGACAATGACTGCAAATATGGATTTGGTCATTTTTTTTTTTGTCAAGGCTTTCCCTGTGATCAGTTTTAGGTGAGATTATACTTCCTGACCTATAACACGTCATTTGTTGCTATTAAAGGGGTTTTCCGGAGAGGGAAAATTGATGACCTATCCTCAGGATACACCATCAATATCTGATCGGTGGGGGTCCGACTCTCGACATCCCCATCAATTGGCTGTTTTGAAGGGGCCGCAGTGCTTGTGCGAGAGCTGCTTCCTCTTCATTGCAGCCCTCTCCTAATAAAGTGAATGGGAGTAGCCTGTAATACTGTGAACTTCCGCTACAAGTGTCTCAGCGTTTGACAGTTTTAAGCAGCATGAGCAATGAAACGGAAGATGCGTTTGCCCAAGCACCGAGGCCCCTTCAAAACAGCTGATCGATGGGGTGACGGGAGTTAAACCCCACAACGTTTAGATATTGATTGTCTATCCTAAGGATAGACCATCAATTTTCTCTCATCGGAAAATCCCTTTAAAAGCTTCAAGACATGAAGAAATAATTTTCATGATGGTGGATTTTTAAAAATACAGTGTGTTGTTTTAACCCTTTAACCGCAGTAGTGCCCTCTAGAATGTGTTCTTGTATATCAAAGAGACCCTTCTGCTTCTTCCTCCTCTTCTTCATGGTTCAGTAATAATCTTCTTCACAAACAGCTCAGCTTTTTTTTTTAGCAAGCACATATCTGTTTCTAGCCCTCCGGCAATGTCAATGTTATTTTAGCCTGTCTACGTGTCAGCCATTGGCTTCTCTGATTGTTATGTTGATATTTTCTCAAAGTGTAACTCTATCTTATCTGAAATCTCTCGGCTGAACTTGAAGCAGCAAGAAAGTCAAATATGGCTTAAAAGAATTGTTTCTCTGCATCAGGGGTGGGGAACCTTTATTCTGCCAGGGGCCATTTGGATATTTATAACATCGTTGGCGGGCCATACAAAATTATCACCTTAAAAATTAGCCTGCTAAATTTCGTCAAACTTGAATTAACTCACCCCTAATGTGATGGCTGGATCTGCTTCTCTTCGGTGAGGCACGTGATGTTAGCTGGTATTGATGATGTTACTACTGCGTCAGTCAGTCTGGACCTCAGTCGACTCTTTACAATGGTACGTTTTGAAAAGTACTGCTCGCAGCAGTAAGTTGTTCCGACTTACTTAAAGGGGTTTTCCCATCAGGGACATTTATGACATATCCACTTGATATGTCATAAATGTCAGATAGATGCGGGTCCCACCTCTGGGACCCACACTTATCTCTAGAACGGGGCAACCTAAACCCTGTTCTACCTCTCTGTGTTCCGGCTGATTTCCAACCATGAAGAAGAAAACAGCATAGCTCGCTGAGCTACGCTGTTTCCATAACTCCCATAGTAGTGTATGACCGTTACAGAAGCAGCGTATCATGCGAGTTACGCTGTTTCTGTAACTACTGAAACAGAGTAGTTCAGTGAGCTACGCTGTTTTCTTATTCATGGTCGGAAATCACAAGCTTCAGCCACAACACAAAGAGTTAGAATGCGGTTTAGGGGGCCCCGTTCTAGAGATAGATCTGGGGACCTGCACCTATCTGACATATCCTGTGGTTATATCATAAATGTCCTTGATGGGTAAAACCCTTTAAGTCACCTGACCTCACTTCATGTGTTTAGGATAGATCCTATGTCTACACTACAGCTAAATTTCTACATTTAGGCCTCAGCTAAGTTTCTAAATTTTAGGTCAGGAGCAGGAGGAGGGAAGTTGGAGCCAAGTACTATCATTCACTACTAGTGAATGAAGATCCGGCGGTCTGAATGAGGAGGTCAGTGCATGCCTGGCCCGGGAGTGAACCAGTCCAGTCATCTGACCTGACTCAGGTCAGTTGACTGGACTGGTCCACTCCTAGGCTGACACACAGCGGCCTCACTCAGACCACCGCCTTACTTGGCTCCGTCCACTCTCCTCATGCTCCTAAATGGGAATGAGTAGGGCGGACAGAGCCAAGCAGAGAATGACACAACGGCAGTGGCGGTCAGAGTGAGGTTGGTGCGTTCTGTGACGGGGTGGACCAGTCCAGTCACCTGACCTGACATCACTGACGTGAGGTCAGGTGACTGGACCGTGCTAGCCTGTGAGTGGATCAGTCGGGTCACCTGACCTGAGTCACCTGATCTCACGTCACTGACGTGAGGTCAGAGGACTCAGGTCAGGTGACCGGACTGGTCCACTCTCGGGCTGGCACGTTCCAACCTCACTCAGACCGCCACAGCCGCCATACTTGACCGTCCGCCCTCCTACTGCTCCTACATGTGAGTAGGGCAGACGGAGCCAAGTTTCAAATGACGCGGCAGCAGCGCAGTCTGAGTGAGGTCAAGCCTTATACAGCTCGCTAAATGATCTTGCAAGCCTTATACGGCCCGCGGGCCAGACGTTCCCCACCCCTGCTCTTCATGGACAAATACTACTGAATGTTGTATTACATGTGATTTTACCATTGGTGAACTTACAAGAGTTTATTTTGAATATTTAGCAGTGGCCTCTTTCAGATTATGCTGAATTTTAATTTCCTGGGGCTTCCCAATCAGCCCTTCAATTTACTGCAGTCTGATGATGAATTTGAAGAGCAATATCGAAGAGTACCTTCCTAAAGCTCAAAAAAATAAAAACGTCTAATAGGTTATTTGTGAATTAACCCAAAAGTAATACATTCTAGTAGCAAGTGATTAATCCAAAGTCAGCTCCAAAGTGGGTCGTCTTCTGCTGGTCCTTTGGGGCCATTAATGTGTCAGGGCCTGTGCCCCCTGGAGGATCTTCTGATAGTCTGATAGTCTGTTGTGCCAGTCAGATCCTGCTAATGATAATACTATTGTAGGAAATCTCTATTTAAGCAATACACTTATATATTCTGTCCCCGATCGGCTCTGCTTTAAATGGGCACTAACTTTTCAAACAACTTACGCTAACCTATAAGTATAACTGATATAGATCAACTTTGTAATTTACTTACTGTTAAAATTTAGTTGTTATAGCAATGCAAATTCTGTGTAAAGTTACTGCCACTAGGTGTTACCCTTTCTGAAATACGCTGTCCACCCCCTGTGGTCAAGCAAAGTCCATCCCTAGTTAAAGAGGGACCGCAGAAGGTGGGGGGGGGGGGGTGTCTCTTTTCTGCCTGCCAATACAGGTATATGGATAGGGGAGGGGGAGCAGGAGTAGAGTGAAAAAGACATAGACAGATGTGCTGCAGCTTCTGGTAAGTGTTATATCTCACCCCCAGTGCTAGATTCTCAGCTACACTGCTCATTACTGCTGTATGATGTCCTCCATGCTGCTGCAGCTTCTATGATAGATAGAGATAAGAGAGCAGAATTCTCCTCTTTCCTATGTGTGCTGCGTATAGAAGACATGATAGCCGTTATGCTCCGCCTACTAGCGCAGAGAAAACGTAGAATTAGAAATAGAGCCTGCAGAGTGGAAAACTGCAAAAATAATGCAGGCAGGATACAAGTCATATAAAGGCCAGAAATAGTGTTATTCCTCATGTGCACAGATGACAGATTATTCTGAAAAGTCACCTGAAAAGTTAGGTACGCTTTAAGATATAATGCACTTGAAATTTCCTGTTGCTGTTTTTGAACTCTCAGGAAAAGATGATCTAATGCTATTTTTCTGTATTCTTTACTGTAAAGTCTAAATAAAGTTCTTGTTTTGTCTAAATCTGAAAAGATTATATTATTGTGTCTGCAAAAACGTGAAATGTTGTTTAAAAACTATTTTGAAAAGTTGAATAACCTTTAACTAAACACAGACACTTTACTTTACAGAAGCCCTAATAACACTGAACTAAAGGCCAAAACTGAGTACACAAAAATGGAGATTTATTAAGACTGGTGTTTCATACGCCAGTCTTAATATAAAGATAGCCTTTCACCTGTGCATACATGTGCAGCGGAGTGCAGCATGTAATAGGCAGGGCTGTACAAACCCTGTCTCACTGTAAAAAAAAATCCTATCTTTCTGTGTTATTTAGATATCGGTGCCGTAATATTTGGTGCCCGATATTTAAATAACCCCCTGAACTGTCAATAGGGCATGTAATTGGCAAGGAGGTGTGTAACATCGCTGTTATACTGTCCAATCCATTACGGACAGTGTCACAGCAAGATCTGGAGAGGAAAGCGAGATCGTGTGCAGGCGCTCTCACGCGCAGCTCCGTCGCCACCATGGAACATGGCGGCGGGAGTATCTTTGGCAGCGGCATTGGAACTGTGCGCACATTCACTCTCACTCATTCTTCAGACCAGGGGCGTAGCTAAAGGCTCATGGGCCCTGATGCAAAAATTCTTACTGGGCCCCCCCCCCGCGCAAACTTCTCATGGCCGACGGTCCGCAGCTTTCAGCTGCATCGCTGGGTCTCCTAAGTGACCCAACAATGCAGCACTAGCAGCCGGGGCGTCACTAAGGCTGGGTTCACACACCCTATTTACGGACGTAATTCGGGCGTTTCAGCATTGAATTACGTCCGAAAATGCGGCTCAAAAGCGTTGGCAAACATCTGCCCATTCATTTGAATAGGTCTTACGATGTTCTGTGCCGACGGTCATTTTTTTTTACGCGCCGCTGTCAAAAGGCTGCGCGTAAAAAAGACGCCCAAGTCAAAGAAGTGCCTGTCACTTCTTCAGACGTAAATGGAGCCGTTTTCCATGGACTCCATAGAAAAACAGCTCCAATTACGTCCGTAATGGACGCAGCGAAAGACGCCTGCACATGCCATTACTGCTGAAATTACGGTGCTGTTTTCTCCTGAAAACAGCACCGTAATTTCAGCCGTAATGGACGCTGCCGTGTGAACATACCCTCAGGGCTTAAAATGTCAGGGAAATAGCCCCAATACATATGTGTCCGCCCAAAAAAAAGTGTGTATATGAGACAGCATAGCATATCTATAGCACTACGACCCTATAAACTATGGATAGGATTAGATACAGTGGCTCAGCAGACAGTATCACACATGATAGGATTAGATACAGTGGCTCAGAAGGCAGTATCACACATGATAGGATTAGATACAGTGGCCCAGCAGACAGTATCACACATGATAGGATTAGATACAGTGGCTCAGCAGACAGTACCACACATGATAGGATTAGATACAGTGGCTCAGCAGACAGTACCACACATGATAGGATTAGATACAGTGGCTCAGAAGGCAGTATCACACATGATAGGATTAGATACAGTGGCTCAGCAGGGCCCAGCAGACAGTATCACACAAGATACGATTAGATACAGGGCCCAGCAGACAGTATCACTCATGATAGGATTAGATACACAGCTCAGCAGACAGTATCACACATGATTGGATTAGATACACAGCTCAGCAGACAGTATCACACATGATTGGATTAGATACAGGGCTCAGCTCGCTGACATTGCGTCACCAGCGCTGGACCCAGGATAGGTAAGAATAATAATTTTGCTTCTTTATGTGTTACTGATTATTTTTGTGTGTTTGTGTTTTTTTACAGGTTCGGTTGTTGGACTTCGGATTCGAGGACTTCAATGACGGCGTTTTTTTTTATTCTCAATAAAATGGTTAATGAGGGTTGTTTTTTTATTTCAATAAAATATTTTTTCTATGTGCTTGTATCTTTTTAAACTTTATTATCACCGCCTTAGTAATGGCCGCTGGCTGATTGACAACCTCCATTACTAAGGCGAGGCTTAATGTTAGCCGGTGCAGAGGCTACACTAACCCCCATTATTACCCCGGTACCCACCGCCACCAGGAGTACTGGGAAGAGCCGGGTACGAACCAGTACCCGACCATCTGTAGTGACGGGCAGGCACCGGGGTGGCCGCAGGCTGGTAGTATTAGGCTGGGGAAGGCCAAAAACAGTGGCCCTTCCCACCCTTGTAATGCTGCCTGCTGCTGCTGTGTTGTAGCTGGCTGGTTATGAAAATTGGGGGGGACCCCACATCGTTCTTTCCAATTATTATTATTTTTTTTAAATGACGTGGGGTCCCCCCCATTTTTCATAACCAGCCAGATACAATAAAGCAGCAGTAGCCTAGCATCACCAGGGTAGGAAGGGCCACTGTTTTTGGCCTTTCCCCTCCTGATAATACCAGCCTGCGGCCACCCCAGTGGCCGACCATCACTACAGATGGTCAGGTACTGGATCGTACCCGGCTCTTCCCAGCACCCCTGGTGGCGGTGGGTACCGGGGTAATAAAGGGGGTTAGTGTTAGCCTCTGCATCGGCTAACACTAAGCCCCGCCTTAGCAATGGATACTGTCAATCAGCCGGCGGCCATTACTAAGGCGGTAGTAATATAGTTTTAAAAAAAAACATAAAGACATAGAAAAAATATTTTATTGAAATAAAAGAAACCCCCACACAACCCTCATTAACCATTTTATTGATAATAAAAAAAAAGCTGTAATCGAAGTAGTCCTGGAATCCGACGTAGTCCAACGACCGAACCTGTAAGAAAACACATAAAAAATGATTAGTAACACGTGTGTTAGGCTTAGATACAGGGCCCATGTGTGATACTGTCTGTGGGACCCTGTATCTAAGCCTACCACAACGTAGGCTTAGATACAGGGTCCAGCAGACAGTAATCTTATACAGTATAAGATTACTGTGTGCTGGGGCCCTGTATCTAAACCTACAGTGTGGCAGGCTTATATACAGGGCCCATCAGACAGGATCACACATGGGCCATGTATCTAAGCCTACCATGTGATTGGCTTAGATACAGGGCCCAGCAGACAGGATCACGCATGGGCCATGTATCTAAGCCTACCATGTGATTGGCTTAGATACAGGGCCCAGCAGACAGGATCACGCATGGGCCATGTATCTAAGCCTACCATGTGATTGGCTTAGATACAGGGCCCAGCAGACAGGATCACACAATCCGTGATCCTGTCTCATGGGCCCCCTAAGCCTGCTACATCGTAGGCTTAGGGGTTGTACAGTCCCTAAACATTGATGGCCTATCCTCAGGATAGGCCATCAATAGCTGATGTGTCTCTCAGGACCCGCAAATCAGCTGTTTTGAAGGGGCCGCAGCACTCGTACGAGAGCTGCTTCTTCTTCATTTCACTACTCGCCCACACTGTGAATCGCCGACACGGATTCACAGTGTGACTGGAATGAAGTGACAGGAATGAAGGGGAGCAGCTCTCGTACGAGTGCTGCGACCCCTTCAAAACAGCTGATTGGCTGGTCCCGGGAGTCGGACACCGCCAGTCAGGGCTAACCTTACCTTCCTCTTCGGCCGCGGCGGGATTTCTGTCGTCTCGATGCTGTGCGCGGCGCATAGTGCTGTGACGTCATGCGCTGCGCACAGCGCTTGACGTCAGGACCTCCGCTGCGATCCGGAACCAGGAAGGTAAGTAAAGTATGTTACTATAGTAACAGGGGCCCGCGGCCCGAGTTACTATAGTAACTTTTTATTGATGTGGTGCGGGGGGCCGTGGGCCCCCTAGCTTCGGGGCCCGGTCGCAATTGCGACCGCTGCGACCCCTATAGCTACGCCAGTGCTTCAGACAGCTGAAGAGTGAGAGCGTGCGCGCGCATGCTCGCACATCTCTGAGCTGCGCGTGCGCACACACCCTCTCCTCTCTCCAGCTCTTACTGTGACACTGTCCACAGCTGATTGGACAGTGTCACAACGATGTTAAACGCCCCCTTGCCAATTACATGCCCCATTGACAGTTCAGGGGGTTATTTAAATATCGGGCGCCAAATATAACGGCACCGATATCTAAATAATGGAGGAGGATAGGAATTTTTTTATAGCGAGACAGTGTTTGTGCAGCACTGCCTATTACATGCTGCACTCAGCTGCACATGTATGGGCAGGTGAAAGGTTCTCTTTAAAGGGAACCTGTCACCAACATTTCACCTATTGAACTCTATTTACCCCTCGCTGGCCGCTGCTGTCAAAAGTTCATTGCTGTTAACCCCTCTCCTAAACTCCTCCTCCGCAAACATTTTGCACCTTTTATGGTAATAATTCGGTGTCTCTTTATGCGCACACAACAGAAGAGAACATCGATGCGCAAGCGAGGGATTTTGTGTGTGCTGGGCGGAGACGAGGCGCTGTCAATCAAAAGTAAGGAGGCGGGGTTAACTCGGAAAGGCTTGAGGAATGAAGATTTGACTCTTTTATGCTCATTAGCATACTGCACGGGAACACTAAAATACAGAATACTAAATGTACAGAGCCGACTTAGAAGATAATTATAGGTTATATATTATTTTTCACCCACTACACCAGGTATTGCTGGTTTAATAGGTGAAATGCTGGTGACAGTTTGCCTTTAAATTAGGCTCATCTCTGGCTGTCCACACGCATCTCTGGCTGTCCACACGCATCTCTGGCTGTCTGGCATAAATTATAGTAAATTTGATGGCCGTAGTAGACAACGACGCCCCCGCTAAGCACCACCCAGTTTTCAGAAAAGTCCCGCAAATTGCAACTTATGATGCAGAAAACTGGGGTAGCAATTTTAATAAATCCCCCCTTAAATGTCTCCCAAGGTATCAGTCAGGGGACTAAAAAATACCTTGCCGCATGTGTATTTTCCCTGTAAGGGTATGTGCACACGACCTATTTTCAGACGTAATGGAGGCGTTTTACGCCTCGAATTATGCCTGAAAAGACGGCTCCAATACGTCTGCAAACATCTGCCCATTGCCTGCAATGGGTTTTCACCATGTTCTGTGCAGACGAGGTGTAATTTTACGTGTCGCTGTCAAAAGAAGGTGCGTAAAATTACGCCCGCGTCAAAGAAGTGCAGAACACTTCTTGGGACGTATTTGGAGTCGTTTTCCATTGACTCCAATGAAGAACAGCTCCAATTACGTCCGTAAAAGATGCTGCGAAAAACGCGAGTACATGCAAAAACTCCTGAAAACAGCTCTGTCATTTCAGACGTATTTTGCGCTGTCGTGTGCAGTCACAGGCAGCATATTTTAAACAGATTTCTCAATTTCTTGCCTTGCAGAATATTTTTCCCATTGGTTTATATAGTAAAGTTTTCCACAGCATATTTTTACGCTGCGGAAATACAAGGCAAATATGCCGCGTGTGACTGCACCCTAAAAAACCTTTATATGGAACTGACAGATGGTATTCCCAGGTTTAGGTTTTCCCTCATGAATCCTCTACTAAGGCTTGTTTGTACCCATAAGTTATAATTGTAAACATTCACAGTTCTGCCTTAATGCTTTTTAAACAGGGATGCCTTTAAAAATCCAATAATTTTTCTTCACTTAAATATTTTTACACAGCATATTAAAAACCTGTACTGCAGTATATTGTGTTTTTTGCTGGCTCCTACTATGCCCTGCCTTCATTAGGCTCCCAGGCTACCATGACAACCATTGGGACCCTGCTATCATGTTGCGAGGGGGGAAATGGGCTGTGAGAGGGGGCTGCCCCCCACTTTCTAGCCGCTTAGATGTCGCAGTCGCTTTTTAAACAGCCGAGTTATTTCCGATCCCGGCTGCTGCAGTGAAGTGTCGGCTGTAATATCCATCCGACACCCATCTGACAGCAACTAGGTATAGAGCCCACTCCATAATTCCCCTTCCCGGCATAACCCTTACATTAAAAATGCCAGCAATGGGTTAAGGTTACTGTAAACTAAAATTCCTAAGTCTATTTACATGTCAATTTTACCCAGTATTTACCCATTTAGTATGTAATGGTGACATGTATTTTCCCTTTCCAAGTGCATATCTTTACATTTATCAGTGTTAGGCCTCATTTACACGAGCGTAATATACGCGCGTGCGACGCGCGTGCTTTTCACGCGTGTCGTACGCACCTATATTACTCTATGGGGCAGTGCAGACGATGCGTGAATTTTGCGCAGCGCGAGTGCGTTGCGTAAAACTCACGACATGTTCTAAAATTCTGAGTTTTTCGCGCATCACGCACCCATTGAAGTCAATGGGTGCATGAAAACCACGAAGGTCGCACGGAAGCACTTCCGTGCGAACTGCGTGATTCGCGCAAGAGCTGTCAAACTGAATGTAAACAGAAAAGCACCACGTGCTTTTCTGTTTACAAACATCCGAACGGAGTGTCTTACACATGAGCGAACTGACCTTTACCGGGTTCGGCCGAACTCGTTTTGACCGAACCTGGCAGGAGACAGTCACTGTGCAGGGTGCTGAATGAGTTAAACTGTTTCAGCACCCTGGACAGTGACTTCCGATCCCAATATACGTGAACGTGTAAAAAAAAAGTTCTGACTTACCGATAACTCCCGGCTTCTTCCTCCAGTCTGACCTCCCGGGATGACAATTCAGTCCAAGTGACAGCTGCAGCCAATCACAAGCCAAGCACAGGCTGCAGCGGTCACATGGACTGCCGCGTCATCCAGGGAGGTGGGGCCAGATGTCAAGAGAGGTGCGTCACCAAGGACGCGTCACCAAGGCAACGGCCGGGAAGTTCTCGGTAAGTACGAACCTCTTTTTTTTTCAACAGGTTACTCGATATGGTGATCGGAATGCACTGTCGAGGGTGCTGAAAGAGTTACTGCCGATCAGTTAACTCTTTCAGCACCATGGACAGTGACTGACGTCGACTAGCCTCATCTCTATGATGGCGGCTGCGCGAAAATCACGCAGCCGCGCATCATACACGGATGACACACGGAGCTGTCAAGTGCCTTTTGCGCACGCAAAACGCTGCGTTTTTTGCGCGCGCAAAACGCACACGCTCGTGTAAATGAAGCCTAAGGGTATGTTCACATGAAGTGTTTTCAGACGTTTTTCGGACCGTAAACGAAAACCCGAAAACGGTAACCCGAAAACGGCTGAAAAATTGGAAGCAGAACACCTCCAAACATCTGCCCGTTGATTTCAATGGGAAAAACGGCATTCTGTTTTCAAAACGGCCGCATAAAAAAAGTGCGTGTCACTTCAGTCGTTTTTGGAGCCGTTTTTCATAGACTCTATAGAAAAACAGCTCCAAAAACGGGCATTAAAAACGCTGTGAAAAACGCGACTTTGATTAAAAAACATCTGAAAATCAGGAGCTGTTTTCCCTTGAAAACCGCTCCGTATTTTGAGACGTTTTTTATTTTATGTGTGCACATACCCTTAAACCTAATTTGCCACTTCATTGCCCAAGATTCCCACTTCTCCAAATCCATGTAATAGAACTGTCCTCCTTTGTGTTAATTACTTTACCCAATTTAGTATAATCTGCAATAATTGATATTTGGCTGTGCAATTCCTCTACAAGATAATTAATAAATATATTGACCCCTTTTGTACCCCTCTAGTAATGGTGACCAAATCTGAGTATAATAACCATCCTCTGTTTTCTGTCACTAAGCCAGTTTCTTACACACTGGCACACATTCCACATCCCAGCATTCTCATTTTATGTACCAGCCTTTTATGTGACACAGTACTAAATGCTTTGAAAAAATCAAGATATATGACATTCAATGACTCACCACGGTCCAGTCTAGCACTTACCTCCTCATAGAAGATGATAAGATTAGTTAGTGACAGAACCGATTCCTAATAAACCCATGCTGATATGGAGTTATACCTTTATTCTCATTGAGATACTACAGGATAGCAACTCTTAGAAAACCGTCAAACCTTTTACCCACAATAGAGGTTAAACTTACAGGCTTATAGTTTCTAGACTTACTTTTTGACTATTTTTTGAATATTGGCACAACATTTGTTATGCGCCAGTCCGGTGGAACTGACCCTGTCATTATGGAATACTTAAATATCACAAATAATAGTCTGTCTATAACTGTACTTGATTCCCTTAGAACTCGGGGGGTGTATGCCGTCTGGACCCGGGGATTTGTCTATTTATAATTTTTGGAGAGGTAAATTTTACCGGTTTCAGAAACCAATCAACAAAGGTCAGTGTGAACTGTACTTAAAGGGGTTGTTTTAGTTCAGGTTTTTGAAAAAATTACCATATGTATGCTCAGGTACCTTAAAATGAAAGATTTTCATGATTTTTGAAAAATGTTATACTTACCTACCCATTCTTCTCCTTCTTGCTCCCAGTGAGCTGCACTCTACTTTTTGGGCGCAGTCTAAAATACATGGTAGGTCCTAAACAGAATGTAATGTAATAAAATGTGAGACAATCTGCAAACAGGTCCCCCTCTGCGCTGCTATGAATTTAACCCCTTCATGACAAGTATCTTCAGTACTTAGAGCAACCTTTTGCTGTTATGACCTGCTGCAAACATGCTGCAAAGCCAGACACCAGCTTCTGGCAGCGTTCCTGAGGAATCTTAGCCTATTCAATAATATTCTTGGTTTTGCGTACTGCAACCGCCTTCTTCAAATCCCACCAAAGTTTTTCTTTAGGGTTTAATTCAAGTGACTATGACGGCCACTCCAGAATCTTCCAGGACTGCTTCTGAAAACAAGCCTTGGTAGACTTTGAAATATGCTTGAGATGATTGTCCTGTTGAAAGGTCTAATGATGCCTAAACTTTAGCTTCCTCACAGAAGGCATGGCATTTTCTCTTAGAACTTCCTGATACTTGATTAAATCAGTCTTGCCCTCCACACGCTGCAGGTTTCCATTGCCAGAGGAAGCAAAGTAGCCCTAGAGTATCACCGAGCCACTGCTTCACTGTAGGCAAGGTGTTCTTTTCAGCGTATGCTTCATTCGTCTTCCTCCAGACACAGCGCTGATCCATAGGTCCAGAAAATGCCAGTTTTGTATAATCGCTCCACAGAACAGAAACCAAAAACTTCTGTGGCTTATTTATATGGCTTTGAGCATATTGTAGTCTACTTTTAGGTCAGTTGAAGAGTGCGTCTTGGAATTCGGGTATGAAGACCTTCAGCATTTAGTGTGGACCTATCTGTGCAAACTGAAACATCAGTGCTTCTTGTCATCAAATCTTGCAGAAGGTACTTTGCAGTCAGTCACTCAAGGGTTTTTGACCACCTGCCTCCTCAGCAATCTGGTGGTAGCCGGTGATATTTACCTCTTTCTGCCACGTCCAGGTAGTGTAGCCAGGGTTCCTTTAACATTGAACTTGCGATCTATGCTTCCAACTGCATCCCTAGGAACATTCAGTGCCTATGCTATTGTTTTTATCAATTTCATTGTTTGTTCAAGGCAATGATCTCTTCTCTTAAAGGCTATGTACACCTCCGAAAGCGATTTAAAAAAATAAATAAAAATGTCTCCCAGTGTGTTTAGTGCAACTTTCTAATTCGTTTTTTATTGAAAATTCTTTATTACTTTTTGAGATACAGCTGCTTTATATTCTGTCTACAGAGCAGCTGTATTGTGTGCTGAGACCTGAATCCGTCAGGTCAGCGGGACTGACAGATTCAGTGACAGAGGGTCCACACCGGATCCACCTGTAATCGATCACATCAAAGTTATGTACTTAGATGTGATCAGTAACAGTTCGACATGATGGTAATGCATGGGGACAAGCTATCGTAGTAACGATCGTTCGTTCCTTTACATTACTGTTCATAGCTCCTTGTGAAAGAAGCAAATGAGCGCCGATCAACGAGATCGGCTCTCATTGTTACGGCCAAAATTGGCCGGTGTAAGAGGACCTTTAGCCATATTTCTAACATGCGATCAAACGTCACAGTGTTTTATCTCAATCACTCCTGAAAAATTCAGAGATTACTGCAGTCATTAAAAGTAGAATTATGTGTTAAATTTGGAGAAACCACTTGGTATATAAGTTGTGTTGAGCTATTTAAATTGTTCTTGTTTGATGGTTGTAAATTTTGCTAATAAACTGATTTGCAGTGGGGGTTAAATGCAACTTTATGTTTATTTTTCCCTGCAGCGCGGCCCTATAGGAAAAAAGAAGTATTGAGCCGTGCTGCCAAACACAATAAATCATCCTAGCTACTTTGTCACTGAGCAGTGCGGAGCCATCCTCTACAACTCTGTGTAAGTGCAGGGCGGAGGCCAATAGAATGCGCATGCCCAGAGGCCGTGTTCGGCTATTCAGATAGGACCTGGGACGGGATGTTAGAAAGATTAGCATGCATGCATGTCCTGCATCAATCTGCGCCGCAGGAGGATGGCTGCGGTAGCAACCAATTCTAACAATAGACCCCCCATAGACTGTAAGGGATGCTTTATGTGGAAAAGGAAGCATTTCAAATAATACATTGTATTTGTTTACATTATATTTGAGGCGCAATGTACCATCTGAGATGCATTCATTTTGATGAGACGACACATTTAATGGTTTACATATTCTTAAGTCATGTGAAATAACATTGTTACAGGACTAGACCAGAAACCTGTTGATTAATTCAGCAAAAAGGTTGCAGAATCTGTGGTTTATTTAATCTTAGGCTTCGTTCACATCTGCGTGAGCGCTCCGTTCAAGGGTTCCGTCGGAGCTTTCAGTCAGGGGAACCCATGAACGGAACCCTGACTGAAACAAACGGATTGCATCACCATTGATTTTAATAGTGCCTGATCCGGTGCAAATGGTTTCCGTTTGTCGCCGTTGTTTAAAGAGACTCTGTCACCACATTATAAGTGCCCTATCTCCTACATAAGGAGATCGGCGCTGTAATGTAGGTGACAGTAATGCTTTTTATTTAAAAAACCGATCTTTTTTCACAACGTTAGAAGCGATTTTAGTTTATGCTAATGAGCTTTCTTAATGCCCAAGTGGGCGTACTTTTACTTTCGACCAAGTGGGCCTTGTACAGAGGAGTGCATGACGCTGACCAATCGGTATCATGCACTCCTCTCCATTCATTTACACTGCACTAGCGATATAGATATATCGCTATGTGCAGCCTCATACACAAGCCCTAACATTACTAGTGTCCTGATAATGAATACACATGACCATCCAGCCTGGACGTCATGTGTACTCAGAATCCTGACACTTCTGAATCTTTTCTGTGAGATTCCAGCAACGGATACGAAATCTCGCGAGATCACGGAGCTAAACGAGATTTGGTTTCACTTGCCGGAATCTCACAAAAAAAGAGTCAGAAGTGTCAGGATTCTGAGTACACATGACGTCCAGGCTGGATTTCATGTGTATTCATGATCAGGACACTGCAGTAATGTTAGGGCTTGTGTATGAGGCTGCACATAGCGATATATCTATATCGCTGGTGCAGTGTAAATGAATGGAGAGGAGTGCATGATGCCGATTGGTCAGCGTCATGCACGCCTCTGTACAACGCCCACTTGGTCGAAAGTAAAAATACACCCACTTGGGCATTAAGAAAGCTCATTAGCATAAACCAAAATCGCTCCTAACGTTGTGAAAAAAGATTGTTTTTTTAAATAAAAAGCATTACTGTCACCTACATTACAGCGCTCATCTCCTTATGTAGGAGATAGGGCACTTATAATGTGGTGACAGAGTCTCTTTAAGGGTTCTGTCGTTTTGACGGAATCAATAATGTAGTCAAATGAGCTATGCCTTCTGACAAAACCTATGGTTTGCGTTTGTTTCAGTCAGGGTTCCGTTCATGCGTTCCCCTGACGGAAAGCTCCGACGTAAGCCTTGAACGGAGCCCTGACACAGATGTGAACGAAGCCTTATTGTCATATTTGGAATAAATTTGAAAATAAATATTCAAGTTGTATCAAAACAAAGGTATCATGAAGCCATGGCATAAAGTCTGATATCTAACGCTGGGCTTACAGAATGTGATAAAGGTTATAATAAAATGTACAACCTGACATCAATATAAACTAAGTAGGGAATGCCTTAAAGTCCCTAAACCAGATTGTTGTCCTATATTGGCGTCCCATGATCTCTCCAGCCACTAACTAAGCTCTCCCTACAAGTCGTTTCTAGCATCCACTCTAAGGGTCCATTCAGATGTTGTGGTTGAGGTTCAGTTTTTCGATGCAGTTTTAATCACACCTCAACCGCAACGTCTGAATGGACCCTTGTTTGCCAAAATTGCTGGGGCTGTGGTACACATTTCCTATAATCCTGCTGCTATAGAAACAGAAAGAGAAATGGGGACCCAGAGCTGACACAGCCCGCTTTGAATGAGGCATGGTTTGGCACATACCAGGGGCATCGGCATGGCCTCCTTTATGGTCAGTATCAGAATGTCAATTTGAGCTTGGTGTTTACATGAACATCTACAATGAGACCAGGGAAATGTTTTTTTATTCCAGTAAGATAAAGTCCTGTTTCCCTTCCTGCACGCTACTTACACAATGGACTGGGTAGGTTTTTATGATCTTTTAAACATATCAATTATTGTTATAATTCTCGGTAACATTATAGAATCATGTCATCGACATCCTATGTTTACACAGAGGATTGGATCTTAGGGCCCACCGGTTCCGTTGCATGACGGACACCATCGGCACCTGACAAAATGTATTGACTTTAATAGGTTCCGTCAGGTTTCTGTCATGTTGTCCGTGGTTTTACTAGGAACAATAGCGCAGCATGCTGCGCTATTGTTTTTTTTGGGACAGACCTGTGACGAAGACCCCTAACGAAAACTTCAACGCAGATGTGAACAGGCCCTAAGGATTGTTTCCCCTCTCCCTTTTCACCTGACTATAAAATTATCTTGCATATATGAACAGAGCTTTATGTGAATATTTACATTTTGTAAATTTTTTATTTTTTTTTGTAAAATCAAAATGTAAGATAACATCCACAATTCAGCAGGTGTGTCATTACAATGTGTTTGCTGAGTAAGGCCTTATTCACACGGACGTTGGGAAACTCGGACATGAAAAACAGCCATTTTTCACGCCCGCGTTTCACCCGTGTGGGACCCGTTTTCACGGATCCCCATAGACTTGAGTCTATGGAGGGATCCGTGAAAATGGACATGTTCTATTTTTCAACAGACCCTTCACACGGTCCATTGAAACAACAGCCGTGTGAATGGCCCCATTGAAATACATGCGTCCGTGTGACGGCCGTTGTTGTAGCGGCCATCACATGGACGAATTCAACGGTCGTGTGAATAAGCCCTAATGTATACAATGAGCTCGAATGCCCCCCCCCCCCCCCTGTGTACAGGGTGACAACTGTCATCAGAAAGGTGTTGTCCACACTGGAGACAGATGACAGAAGTGTTCTGCTGTTTATTTACAGTGTCCCCAGTATTCACAATGTTTACTGTCCTGGACACATCACAGTTATAGATAATGACTTACCACTCACAAATATCCCAATACACTGATATTAGAAAATCGCACAATTCTGTTTTGTAAAATCTAAAAGTTACAGAAGAATTAAACTGCATTTATATTTATATTTAGTCAAAATAATAAAATTAAAATTGTATATATGCGAATTAAACCATGGCAGTACTTACAGTGCAGTAGTGTTTTTTACTGTGGGCATGTATACAGATATGATCAGCGCCCATGTGGAAATATGACATTGGGGTAATTTTAGATTTCTTTAATCACTCTTAAAGAGGCTCTGTCACCAGTTTATAAGTGCCCTATCTCCTACCTAATCTGATAGTCGCTGTAATGCAGATAACAAATCAGCATCATACACTTCTCTTCATTCATGTCCAGTTGCACTCACAGCACAGCGTGATCTCGCGAGATCATGCTGTGCTGTCACTTACTCCCACATTAACTTTACCATCGCCTCCAGCCAGGAGACGATGTCTTTTCATTCTCCCGACACTCCAGTAAAGTTAATGTGGGAGTAAGTGACAGCACAGCGTGATCTCGCGAGATCACGCTGTGCTGTGAGTACAGCTGGACATGAATGAAGAGAAGTGTATGATGCTGATTTGTTATCTGCATTACAGCGACTATCAGATTAGGTAGGAGATAGATTATAAACTGGTGACAGAGCCTCTTTAAGACTGATTAAAGAAATCTAAAATTTATAATACTTTATAATGTAAGCACGGCTCGCAAATGCAGGTGATAGTCCGTGGCCGTCCATTCCAAAATCTGTGTACACGGCTACGGTCATGTGCACGAGACCTGACTCTGTGGAAGAAATCATAACCTACTTTATCCTGTCATCCAGCCTGGAGAAATGTTCATTTTTGTCATTAGACCCATGTTGGTATTTTGGTGTTAGGAGACAAGGGTCCACAGTGTATGTGAAGTCACAGAACAATAAGACATCTCTGCTCTTCCAAGATAATTCCTGTTTTTGTCCAATAGTGTTTAGAAATATATATATATTTGTCCCTGGTACCCAGTCAATCCCAGTAGAGAGCGTTGGGTTAACAGTCAGCAACCATTAATGTTAATGGTACGGCTACATGCGCTGCCCTCCTCTAAGCTCCCAGGGGTAATGTCTTATGAGTAAAGTTCCATAATTCTGCTTCCATTGGGCTTTACCCGCATGTATAGCTTTGCTACCTTGAGTAAATGCTGTGGTAAAATAACAGCTTGCCATTTTCTTTCCTTGGGGAAAAACATAAATGCTGGAGCATGGGTTTTATATCATTACTTATAATGATCTTTGCTACAATGTTGTTGTCTCTAAGGGCTGATTGAGATTGAAAAGTGTATATGAATGTAGGGTCATATATGATATATATATTTATATATATATTTACAGCATATATACATTACAAAATAATAACTATTGATCATGGCACATTACCACTAAGCCAATGTTTGCAATGATAACTCAGCAGGAATTTCAGTGCTTGTAGGTTGAACATCCATTAGCTGAGGTTATGTAACAATATGTATCTATTGGGATCTATTCACAAAGGCGGTATAATTGTATATGCAGGACAGATAGAAATGGGGAATATTTTTGTGCTTATCAATAAGCTATTACCTGGGACTCTTACAGAACATGCATAGCATGTCCCCAAACTGTATAAGGAGGTCCCTCACCTTGCACATGTGAGGAATTACATACTAAGGACCTGTTCACATCTGCAATTGAGCCTCCCTTAGGAGCCTCTGTCACAGATCCAGCCAAAAATACAGGCGACAATAGTTCTGCATGCTGCGCTATTGTTTCCGGGGGAAAAACACAAACACCATGCCTAAAAACCCGAAGGAACCCAATAAAGTCAAAGGGTTGCGTCAAGCGCTCATAGTGTTCATCATGCAACGGGATCGGTGCTTCCGGTATTTTCATTGTTCTGCTCCTCTGAGGTAGCAGAACAATGGAAACACAGACGCAGGTGTGAACAAGCCCTAAGGTCTTGAAAATGTTTTAATCAAAAGTGAAGTTTGTCTTTCTGCATACCAGCATTCTTGTTGCTGGTGTTTTTGAGGGGGCACATCAAGTTTTCACAATGCAGCCTGGGCCCATGGTAAGGGCTTTAATGAAACATTTGATGTAGCATTAAACTGCAGTAGTCAGCCACTAACAAAATTTACTTGCTGTAATTTTCCTCATTGTACTGAGAGGGACAACCGAAGTGAAAGCGTGTTTTCTTGCAATGCCGCTGTAATGTCCCAGATGTCACTGTAGGGCCCTAAACAATGCCATAAAATCATGTTACTTGCGCTATTTTGTTTTGTTTTTAAATATCCGATAAGGGAATTTTGAGTTAATAGTGGAGGGTCATCTGCTCTAGACCCTCATCTAAAGTGCCTCTTAGAGTTTATTCAGACAAATGATTCTCACGTCCTGGTGCTGGAGTGTAGAATGGACAGCACCCTGACTGAACACTGACCCATTATAGTTAATGGCCCGCTTAAGACGTCAATTGTTTTTTTCACGGACCATCCTTGATGAAAAAGTCGCAGCATGCTCTATCTTTGTCTGTTTTCACGCAGGAATGGCCCATAGAAGTCAATGGGTCTGCATGAAAAACATAGGCCACGAGGACGCCATCCATTCTGTTTTTCATGGGTAGTTACCTCGAGACACTTAAGAAATGAAACGAGGAAATAGAGCCAGGGCAGTGTGGTCCTGAATTAAGAAGTATTTCACAATGCTCTCTATGCTATAAGCAATAGAAAATAGTGTTTCTGTGGTCATGTGACCATCGTGGGGATCTATTCGGTGGGTTGGGACAATTGAGGACATTCTTCAGCTTTTTCCACTGATGTGAAAATGGATGGCACACTGATGCCATCTGAACGGAAAAATAATTACAAACTAAAGGCATTTGTAGAAAAAAACTGATGTAAAATGGTCAATCTTTCACTGACTCAACTCAGATGAGTTCAACTATGCTTGTCTGAAAAGCCCTTATTTTGGAGGTCCTGCATATCCATGCGTTACATGGACAGCCCATTGAGTTCAACAGGAAATGTGTAATTCCTTTATTCCCCTGTGGTGGTGCTGTAGTGAAATTAAATTCTTGCCTGGTTCCCCACAGTTAACAGTGAATTGCTGGGTCCTCTGATCAGCTTATTGTCGGTTTGAGCCTTCTAACAAAAAAAGACTGTCTAAAGTGGAAAACCCCTTTAACGGGGATCTGCTGGACTAAAAATATTGTAGAGTTTATTAAAATAGACACAATTATGTTATGACATGTTGTGAAGTATTATATGTATTAATTTGGTCTGTGAGTACAGATCTAGGGATTGTAGACTACAGAGGCTCCATTGAGGTGGTACTTGAGGCATGAATATATAGAACCCTATGTATGCCTTCTTGTCTTGGGTTGTGCTATATGTAAACAAACACAGGAGCTCCTGACCTGGTGTTGGGAGCAGAATTGTATTACATTGCATACTGTAAGGATGCAGTGTGCTCACTTCAATAAACTTTTAACTATTAGTGCTGGAGAACGCCTTCATTGTGACCAGGGCCGCCATCAGGGGGGTATTAGGGGTACTGATGTGAGGGGCCCGGCCGAACCTAATTGAAAGGGGGACCCGGCAACTGCCGCGACTTGCCTTTGGTAGAAAAAAAAAAGGCCCCTGCAATGGGGCCCGTTTTTTTCACCAAAAGAATGTCGTGAGCTGCGGGCCCCCCCTCTCGTCATGGGGGCCATCAAACACTGCCCGCCCGCACGACTGATCGCACGCACACGCAAACTCCCGCGCGTGCGCACTCGCGAGCGCACAACCGCGACCTCACACGACCGTCCGTGCACCTGCAACCGCCTGGAACCGCGCACCAAATTTTGAGGCAGATTCTGCCCACACTATCTTGCCCCGCCTCCTGTCATGACATTTCATCCCATGTGACCGCTGCAGCGGTCACATAGTCTACAGCGTCATCCCAAGAGGCGGGGCTACTTTCAGAAGAGAGAGATGCGTCACCTAAACTACGGCCGGGGTATGTCTAAACTTTTTTATAAATTTAAAAAAGTGCCTTTTTTTTTTCTCATTTGTGATTTTTGCGGCAGAACCGCAGCATTTCGGCAACAGAGGAGCGGCGATTCCACAGAATAAATTGACATGCTGCGGCTTAAAAAGCCACACTGCAGGTCAATTTTTTTTGAAGCGTGTGGATGAGATTTGTTCAAATCTCATCCACTCTGCTGCCACTGTAATACGCTGCAGATTTTCCACAATAAAATGTGTTGCATAAAATCCACACATGCAAAAGGTCCATAACAGCTCCGTGTGTCAGCAGCGTATGATGCGTGGCTGCGTGATTTTCGCGCAGCCGCCATCATTATGACACTCTGTTTGTATGTTTGTAGCACGTGGTGCTTTTCTGTTTTTATTCATAGTTTATACTGCTGTGGAAGTGCTGGGCGTGATTTTCACGCACCCATTGACTTCAATGGGTGCGTGATGCGCGAACAATGCACAAATATAGGACATGTCGTGACACACGCTGCGTGAAAATCACTGACAGCCTGAACGGCCCCATAGAGTAACATAGGTCCGTGCGAGGCGCGTGAAAATCATGCGCGTTGCACGGATGTATTATACGTTCGTCTGAATAAGACCTAACAATAAGGCCCAGTTCACAGAGTTTTTGGGCCTTGATATTGACTCGGACCATGCGTCAGAATCAGCACCAAAGAACTTCCAAAACTGCCTCCCATTGATTTAATCTGAAATCAATGGGAGCCAGTCGCGGAAAAAAGAAAAAGCAGCACGCGCGGGAGTTTGCGGGTGCGTGCGATCAGTCGTGCGGGCGGGCAGTGTTTGATGGCCCCCATGACGAGAGGGGGGGCCCGCAGCTCACGACATTCTTTTGGTGAAAAAAACGGGCCCCATTGCAGGGGCCTGTTTTTTGTCTACCAAAGGCAAGTCGCGGCAGTTGCCGGGCCCCCCTTTCAATTAGGTTTGGCCGGGCCCCTCACATCAGTACCCCTAATACCCTCCTGATGGCAGCCCTGGGTAGCATGAAATAGTGCTGGACGGAGTACCGTTAACAGGCGGTGCCATGGTAGGGGGGGCCCAGAAAATTTAGCTGTATGGGGCCCTGAAATTCCTGATGGCGGCCCTGATTGTGACAGCGGAAGACCAATCATAATATAGCTGTCATTTTTTTTTAGCCAAGGTTATAAGATAAATGCAGACATTGTATTGGCTGCGAGAGTTGATACCAAGGACCGTGCATTTATTTTCATAAATCTCCCCCTATGAACAACTAGCATTGGGAAAGTAAGCCCAGCGTAATGTAGGCGCAGCCGTAATGAAGCAAGCGCATGACTAGGTGTTTGGGAGTTCTAGGCTATTATGTATTAGGTATTATGTGTTAGGCTATATTTGTAGGGATGGGAGGGTTATGTGAAAGGGGGCATGGGGCAAAATGTATCTATATGTGGTGGGTGGAGAATAAAGTATATAAGTCCATGCGGGGAAGAGGCAGCCCTCTTTCCCGCTGGACAACAGGAGAAATTTTTGTCCTGTTATTATATTTAAAAGACAAATATACAGATTAATATTTCTACTTACCTGATGGAAGCGGCGATGGAGACAACGATGGCCAGGATCCGCGATGCAGCGATGCAGCACGGCGTGGGATGGCTGGATGCGCTGATTGCCGGGGCTCTTCCTCCGGTTCCAGCGGCTGGAGAGGAGAGTGAGGGACGCAGCAGCAGGCGTTCCAGGCCTCAGGAGAGGCCTTCATCTGCAGAGACGCCTCGGTCTGGTCGGCGCCGAGGGAGCCCCTCCAGGGACCCTCCTCCTCCTGCTGGTCCGGAGCTGCACCCTGGCGTCGGTCCACGGAGGTCTGGGAGGAATCACATCAGGCGGGCGAGACCGGAGGTGACAGGAGGGGGGGGGCCGCGGCGGCCATCTTCCTCCCTCCTGTCTTCAACAACAACGCCGGAAGTGGAGGCGGGACCGGATGCGCGCGCAAGACCGGATGCGCGCACAGGACCGGATGTGCGTGCGGGGCCGGATGCGCGCGCAGGTCCGGAAGTGACGGCTTTCTCCGGCGCCGATGCTCCAGGTGCCGGAGGAGCTCAGCGGACAGACATCAGGACACCAGCGCCGACCCGCAGGAAGAGGCGGGCGGCATCTAGATGGGGAGCGAGATCGCCTCCTGCAGGAGCAGGGAGGCGTGCGGCGGCGACAGCGACCGGAGGTACCCGGGCAACTTCTTGGAATGACGCCGGGCCCCATCCGGACGAGGGGGGGCAGCGGTCTGCTATACAGGCAGCGACGACTACAAGAAGATTTTATTTTGACAGCCCTGCAGAAGGACTGGATCGGCAGGGCTGTCGTTCTGAATATGCCACGCCACCAGGGGGTGGCAGGATCGTGGACGGGCCGCATTCCGCGGAGCCTAGAGCAGCAGCGACTGGAAGTGCGGGGAGCTACGGGGAGCGTGGGGTGCAGGAGCACCACTCCCTAGGATCGTCACGACCGACGCCTGGATTATCTGGAGTGATGGACGCGTCCGCTGGGAGGTCACCTCAGGGACGTACGGGTGAGTCTACCACTGATGTGGTGCCGGGGATGTGTGGGGGGGATGTGGGGGGGATATTGTCAATGTCACAGATGCAATTGTTGTTTAGAGGGATGCAGGAGTATTTTATGAGAATTGTGCCAGGCGTAGAGCAGTCGCCAGCGAGGGTATGGGGCGCTGCTAGTGAGGCGTCTGCTAGTGCGGCAGGGAGTGCGGTTGCTAATGAGGCGATTTCTGGTGCAGCTGCGGCAGTGATTGCGGGTGTTAGTGAAGTGGCGCCGGTTGTGGGTGCCGTAGTGGCTGTGGGAAAAGCAGTTGACGAGGCGGCTAGTACAGCTAAGAAGGTGGTGGAGGATGTGCGTTTGGCTGACGCCGCTAAAGGTGAGGTTTATGTGTGTTTTGAGGGCCCGCTGGGGGCACATTTGAAGGTGGAGATTAGGGAAAAGATATGGAAAGATGAATATGTTGAGATTTTTTCTTTGCTGCCGTTAGAGAAGTTTAATTTGGACCGGTGGAAACCGGATGAAAGTAAGAAGGAGGAGGAGGAGCGGCGGCGGTATCGTTTGATTCCACGGACTTTTGCGAATTGGCTGCAGGCCTTCGCTATCTTGGCTAGTGTGGTGGGTGAGAAGGCGCCGGAGAACTGTTCGGCGCTATTCTGTTATATGGATTCGGTAGGGGAGGCGTATCGGGTATACGGTGGTAATGCGTGGTTGCGGTATGACGAACAGTTTCGTCAGCGGAAGTCGGTGCGCCCGTCGTTGCGATGGGATCACAAGGATATCAGTTTATGGATGCGTCTGATGTCTGCGCCAAAACAGGGGCAGCAGCCCTTTCGTGATGCGGCCGGCGGTCAGGGGTCAGCAGCGGGTCGGTCAGGATCCTCAGGAAAGGGGTGTTGCTGGCAGTATAATGAGGGGCATTGCAAGTTCGGCCCAGATTGTAGGTACAAGCACGAGTGCTCCGGTTGCGGAGGCGCCCATGGTTTGTCCAGATGCTTCAAGAAGCATAAGGGCAGGCAGGGAGATGCTGAGCAGAAGAGGGGCGACGCCGGTGAGGGTGGAAAGGATGCTCCCGTTTTTAAGGGGCTATCCAAATAAGAAAGTGGCGGATTTGTTGTGGTTAGGATTTTCAGAAGGTTTTAGGATTCCTTGTACGTCGGTTGGACGTGACGGGGTAGTCCGTAATTTGTCGTCTGCTTTGGCGCGGCCTGATCTGGTTACGGATAAGCTGCTGAAGGAGGTGGCTTTGGGCCGCATGGCGGGGCCGTTTTCCTCCCCGCCTGTTCAGAATTTGCGTGTTTCCCCGTTAGGTTTGGTTCCAAAAAAGGAGGTGAATAAATTCCGCCTTATTCATCACTTGTCTTATCCGGAAGGCGAGTCGGTGAATGACGGCATTGATCCGGCCCTGTGCGCGGTCAGTTACACTAACTTTGATGCGGCGGTTGTTTGGGTTCGGAAATACGGGAAGGGCTCTCTGTTAGCGAAAACGGACATTGAGGCCGCTTTTCGTTTATTGCCGGTGCATCCGGATAGTTTTTGTTTGCTGGGATGTTATTGGCAGGAGGAATATTTTGTGGATTGTTGCCTCCCGATGGGCTGCTCCATTTCATGCGCTTATTTTGAGATGTTTAGCACGTTTTTGGAGTGGGTGGTCCGTCGGGAGGCGCAGGTGCAATCTGCCCTACATTATCTGGATGATTTCCTGTTTATCGGTCCGCCGGGTACCTATGTGTGTGCAGGATTGCTACACACTATGGAGAGAGTGGCAATGGATTTTGGGGTACCTTTGGCGCCTGAGAAAACTGAGGGACCCACGACGGTCATTAAGTTTTTGGGAATCATGATTGATTCAGATAACATGGAGTGTCGCTTGCCTGATGATAAGTTGCTGGAGATGAGAGAGTTGGTGGCGAGTGCGCTGCGCAGGAAGAAGATACAATTGCGGGACTTGCAATCCTTGTTGGGGCATTTGAATTTCGCTTGTAGGATTATGCCCATGGGGCGGGTGTTTTGCAGGCGGTTGGCGAATGCTACCGCAGGGGTGCATTCCCCTCATCATTTCATTAGGTTGTCGGCGGAGTTGAAAGCTGACTTGTTGGTGTGGGGGGAGTTTTTTGCAGACCTATAATGGGCGGTCGGTGCTCATGTATCAGCCGGTGTCTAGTGTGGACTTGGAGCTGTATACTGATGCATCAGGTGCATGTGGATTTGGGGCTTATTTCCAGGGGCAGTGGTGTGCAGGAGTTTGGCCTGATACATGGCATGAATGTGGTTTTGTCCGTAACTTGGCTCTGCTGGAATTGTTCCCGATTGTGGTGGCTGCGGAGTTGTGGGGGGATTGTCTGCGGGACCGGAGAGTGCGTTTCGTATGTGACAATCTAGGTGTCGTTCAGGCTGTTAATGCGCAGACAGCTAATTCTCCGCCAGTCGTGCGACTATTGCGACATTTAGTTTTGAGAGGTCTGATGTTGAATGCGCATTTTGTGGCAGTGCATATTCCTGGGGTGCTGAATTCTGTGGCTGATTCCCTTTCTCGTCAACAGTGGGACAGGTTTCGTCTGCTGGCGCCGGGGGCGGAGTCTCATGGCCTGCCTTGTCCAGAGCATCTGTGGAAGGTGGTGTGACAATGGCGATGTCGCTTGTGGAAAGGTCGGTTAGTGCGGTCACGTGGCAGAGGTACAGTGCGGTGTGGCAAGTATGGGAGACGTTGTTGGAAAATGCGCAGGCAGGTATTGCAGATCGGCAGGCGTGTGTGCTGTATTTTATAGGAAATGCGTACAGTGAGGGGTCGTCTGCAGCAATGGTCGCTCGCAGTTTGTCGGCCTTGGCTTTTTGGTTTAAGAAGAAAGGTGAGGAGGACGTGACTAAGTCCTTTCTGGTGCGGCAGGCAATGAAGGGTTTCAGGAGGGGTTCCGCAGTTAGGGATCTCAGGAAGCCGGTGTCATTTGAGCTGTTGGTAGCGATTTGTGAATTGTTGAGGGAGGTTTGTGTTTCAGCATTTGAAGTGCGGCTATTTACACTGGCCTTTTCTTTGGCTTTCTTGGGGCGTTCCGGATATCGGAGTTGGTGTCGGCCAGTAAGAGTGTGGCAGGGGGTTTATTGTATGCTGATGTGGATTTGGATGGCTCCTGCCTTTCTTGTTTGCTCCGTAGATCTAAGACAGATCAGGAGGGGAGAGGTTTTGTGGTGCGTTTGTATGAGTTACCAGGGTCGCGGGTGTGCCCGGTCCGCTGTTTTCGGGAGTTTGTTGCGGTGAGGCCTGAGGGCCCGGCATCCTTGTTGGTTCATGCAGACGGGCTGTCTCTGTCAAAATTCCAGTTTTCACAGGTGTTCAAAAAATGTATCCTGTTGTCCGGCAGAGGGGGAGCAGGTTTTAGCTCTCATTCCTTTAGAATTGGCGCAGCTACGGAAGCAGCTCGGTGGGGTTTATCCCCGGCGATGGTTAAGAAGATTGGTAGGTGGGAGTCAGACAGATACAGGTTGTATGTGCGGCCTCACTTGCTTTGAGGCGGTGGTGATAAGATGTGCTGGAGGTGGATATGGAGTAGTTACGTTGTTGTTTTGTGTTGTTTTAGGTGCAGGTCCCTGCTTGATTTGGATCATGGGGCACTCCTACGTACACTGGGGAGGTGTGCGTGCTGATGTTCGTCCGGCCGGACGGCAGTTGGGCATGGATCACGCAGAGGTGCAGGTCAGATGGTTGGGCCGGCGGGGCATGCTGGGGTGTAGGCTGTTACCAGAGGTACAATTTTATGCGGGATTGGACAGGGCGCCGGATATCTTAGTGGTGCACCTTGGCGGCAATGATTTGGGCATTCGGTCGTCCAGGGATTTAGTGAGGGATGTGAAGATTGACCTTTTGCGGTTGTGGTCGGCGTTCCCAGGAGTGGTTATTGTATGGTCTGATATTGTGGCTCGCAAGGTGTGGCGGCAGGCACGTTCCATACATAGCTTAAACAAAGCGCGAGCAAAGGTCAACAAGGTAGTTGGCAGGTTTGTGGCACGCAATGGCGGTGTTGTGGTGAGGCATAAGGAGTTGGAGG
Source organism: Rhinoderma darwinii (assembly GCF_050947455.1). NCBI lineage: Eukaryota > Metazoa > Chordata > Amphibia > Anura > Rhinodermatidae > Rhinoderma > Rhinoderma darwinii. Next base: position 422,034,403 of record NC_134688.1, read on the forward strand.
GTAGAGAGGTAGGTTTCCTCAGGGCGGATGGTGTTCATCTAAACGAGGTGGGTCTGGATATGTGGACCTTGGACATTAAGGAGGGCATGGAGAAAGCCCTGCAGTTGTGGAGGGACAATCATGTGTAAGGGGTCACACATGATTGTCGTGGCGGTAGGAGGAGGGGTCTTTGGAGGCACGGAATGAGAAGGAGAAGCAACAATGGAGATTGTTGCAAGAGAACTCGGGGCGTTTAACCCGGGATAGTATTGGAGGGGCTGGGGAGTGGTTACCCAGCTCATATATATTCCTGATGGGCAGGGTCCCCAGGAAGGGAGAGAGAGGTCTTGGACATGGTTGGTGCCCTCGGGTCAGGTGCAGAACGGCTGTAGGGTAAGGGGTCCAGACCTAATAAGGAAACGATGGAGTTTAATGATTGAAGTGCCTTCAAGGATCCTTTATCTGGAGTTGGGAAATAGAGCAGGATGTTATCATGGAGTTATGATGTGTTTATGGTTATGCTCTTTTTCAGAAAAAAGGTGTGTTTAATAAATGGCTGCTGTGGCCTTTACACCAAAATTCATGTGTGGTCTCTTATTGGGGTTTGGGGTGTAAGGTCGTAGATAGCGGAAGCATCAAACATACCTTAAGTCAAGTAAGCCCAGCGTAATGTAGGCGCAGCCGTAATGAAGCAAGCGCATGACTAGGTGTTTGGGAGTTCTAGGCTATTATGTATTAGGTATTATGTGTTAGGCTATATTTGTAGGGATGGGAGGGTTATGTGAAAGGGGGCATGGGGCAAAATGTATCTATATGTGGTGGGTGGAGAATAAAGTATATAAGTCCATGCGGGGAAGAGGCAGCCCTCTTTCCCGCTGGACAACAGGAGAAATTTTTGTCCCGCCCGCCCTCCCAGTATTTTCTCCTGTTTATGGGAATTTGTCGGTTGGGGTTTTGTTTTGTCACAGTAGCAATGGCGGTAGGAGGAGGGGTCTTTGGAGGCACGGAATGAGAAGGAGAAGCAACAATGGAGATTGTTGCAAGAGAACTCGGGGCGTTTAACCCGGGATAGTATTGGAGGGGCTGGGGAGTGGTTACCCAGCTCATATATATTCCTGATGGGCAGGGTCCCCAGGAAGGGAGAGAGAGGTCTTGGACATGGTTGGTGCCCTCGGGTCAGGTGCAGAACGGCTGTAGGGTAAGGGGTCCAGACCTAATAAGGAAACGATGGAGTTTAATGATTGAAGTGCCTTCAAGGATCCTTTATCTGGAGTTGGGAAATAGAGCAGGATGTTATCATGGAGTTATGATGTGTTTATGGTTATGCTCTTTTTCAGAAAAAAAGGTGTGTTTAATAAATGGCTGCTGTGGCCTTTACACCAAAATTCATGTGTGGTCTCTTATTGGGGTTTGGGGTGTAAGGTCGTAGATAGCGGAAGCATCAAACATACCTTAAGTCATGTTTTGGTATGAAAGGCATGTTATTGACCCCAGTTCAAGAAGACGAAAATTTTCACTTACCAATAAGTTCTTTTATTTGAGGCTTATTAGAGGGTTACAGATTACTAGCTGTGCAAATAACATCCTGTGGGTTTAACACACAAAAGAAAGCGAAAATGTTCATCATCCACACTCATCACCCACCTTCTGTCCAGGTCTATTTATTTCAAAGCCAAGGTACATAAAAGGAACACCCAGCTGAGGGCAACCATCATATAACAAAGGGAAATTATACCATAGATGTGCTAAAGGTTTCATTGTGAAAGCTGACAACATGACGCCAGTGTGTCCAATGAGTACGTTTCAGGAAATGGATCCATCAAAAAAGTTCAAAATTATTTTGCTTCAAAGCTTTATTTACCAACAATTGACCCATAATGCCACCAGGGATCTACAGAGTATAGCCAGGTATCCTGGAGCCTATAAAAAAGCCTACTTGCTCTGATGAGCTTCTTCTGGATTTTACCTAGGGCCGCAAGACTGTTCCTGTAATCTGGCACTACATGTTATTTTTAATGCTGTCTTCTGGTCTTTTATGTCTTTTTATGAACTGCCCAAAAGTTTTCGAGAAGGAATGATGACTAAACATGAGGTCCTCAAAGCTTCGGCAATAATCTAAAGACAGTAAAATACAGAACACGGGCTGATAACCAGCAATTTGTTGCTTTTAGTCTAGAGAGAAAAATACACAAGGTTTAGAGGAAACAAAGCTGGGCCGTGTGAAAATGTTGAGTAGTTTTCATAAGCTTTGCTGTGTGTCAGCTTCTTTGTATGCCCAGGGTCACTTTCTCTTCATAACACCAGCATATCTCCGCTATCCCGTCTAATACCTCTAAATGTAGGAGTTGACTGTGAGATCCCATTCTGGTCTGGGAGAATGGTTCAGGGAGAGGATATTATTCATAGTTACCGGCACTAATGATTGCTGTACGGGAATATACAATCATTGGTCTCAAAACAACAACAACAACAACTTAGGGCTTGATTCCACCAGTGAGATAGTGGTACGTACTTTTTCATAACACTATTTCACACAAAAAAAGAACATACATTCACATTTATAGGGTTTATTTTTTAAGACACATTTCTGGAATAAAGAGCAATTCTGAAACATCTGTTCTTAGAAATCTATATTGTGCCGTTCCTCTGTTACTCCTCCTATAAATGTATGAATAAATTGACAACTGGGTGGTACCAGTTGGGGGAGTGTCCCCCACACAGTCTGAACCTTTTCAATCAGTGCCAGACTATGTAGGGACACACTGATTTGATAAGGGGAATGATAACAACCAAAAGTCAATTTATAAATAAATTTGTAGGAGTAATAACAGAGGAATAATGCAACGTACAGTTCTACTAAAAGATGCTCTAGAATTGTTATTTAACCCCTTAATGACCGGCCTATTTTAGACCTTAATGACCAAGCTATTTTTTACGTTTTTCCATCGTCGCATTCCAAGAGCTATAACTTTTTTATTTTTGCGCCTACATAGCTGTATAAGGTCTTGTTTTTTGCGGGACAAGTTGTATTTTTTAATAGCACCATTTTGAGGTACATATTATTTATTGATTAACTTTTATTAACTTTTTTTGGGGTGGGAATAGAAAAAAATCTGAAATTTCGCTACTCTTTTTAATCACAATTTTCAGGATTCACAGAAAACAGCAATTTTTCCGTCGTTTTTTATTACATTTTTTACGGCGTTCACCGTGCGGGTTAAGTAATGTAATAGCTTTATAGTCGGGGTTGTTACGGACGCGGCGATACCAAATATGTGTAACTTTTTTACTTTATTTTGTTTTTTTAATACTAAAGCAGTTTGTAAGGGGAAAAAGTGGGTTTTTCATTTTTTTTTCACATTTTTTTTTCATTAACTTTATGAAACTTTTTTTTAAACCTTTTTACTAGTCCCACTATGGGACTATAATATGCCGTCATCCGATCGCTATTATAATACACTGCAATACTTTTGTATTGCAGTGTATTACTGCCTTTCCGTTTAACACGGACAGGCATCTGCTAGGTCATGCCTGCGGCATGATCTAGCAGACATTCGCTACAGGCAGACCTGGGGGCCTTTATTAGGCCCCCGGCTGCCGTTGGAGACACAGACACTCGGCGATCTTATCACCGGGTGTCAATGGGATGAGAGGGAGCTCCCTCCCTCTCTCCAAAAACCACTCAGATGCGGGGCACGCTATTGAGCACCGCATCTGAAGGGTTAAACGGGTGAGATCGATACTAATACCGATCTCACCCGGCAGAGCAGGGACGCCCCCAGCCCTCAGCTACATCTGGCAGCTGAGAGCAGGGAGATTTGACAGCTCCCTGCTCTGTTTACTTTATTCTGATGCAGTGCCGTAAAAAGGCATATGCATCAGAATAAAGCCCGTTAGTGGCCGCCGTGAAAAGGCGTATTGGCGGTCACTAACGGGTTAATGAGGAAGACGAGTATGTACTAAAGGAGGCATCTCAGGGGAGCTGACAGGTCCTCTTTAATGCTAAAGAAAATGGCTTCACAATTTTTTGGGGGTTGCTTAAAAAAACACCAACAAACCATTAAAAATCTGCTTTAAAAAAAAATGCAACAAAAGTCACACAAGCAGTTGCCATTTTTATGCAGTTTTTGTTCAAATTGAGATACCCAAAAAAAGGGACAAAAACAAACAAAAAACTGACACACAAAAAGCCTTGTGTGTAGAGAACTTCATATTCTCCTGTTTACAAGCAACAAATATCTGGCTGGTGCATTTTTAGCAAAAAAAAAAGAAAAAAGACAGGAACAAATGCCACAAAACCAGACGTAAAGCGGTGTGTAAATCCAGCCTTAGGCCAGGTTCCCACATTGCGTAAACGCTGCAGAATTTCCGCAAAGGAATTGTGCGCAGAAATTCTGCTGCATTTACAGTAGCAGCCAAGTGGGTGAGAATTCGTAAATCTCTCATGCCCACGCTGCGGAAAAAAGCGCAGCGTAAACGTTAATAAATTGACCTGCGGTGCGGAATTTAATTCCACAGCATGTCAATTTATGCTGCGTTTTTGTTGACTTTCTGTTGTGGGTTTTCCCAATTAAATTCAATGGGGATACAAAACCCGCAACAGAAAGCCATGTGCTGCGACTTTTGTGGCGTAATCACAGCGATTACGCAGCAAAAATCGCAACTCTAAAAATAACAAAAAACATAATTACCCAGAAGGCCCTCTTTCTTCCTGGAGTCCGGCCTCCTGGGATGACATTTCATCCCATGTGAGCGCTGCAGCCAATCACAGGCTGCAGCATCACATGGCCTGCCACGTCATCGTAGGAGGCTGGAGCGGACGTCAAAGGAGGGAGGGGGTAAGTATGAGTGCTTTTTTACGAAGTGGAAATTCCGTCTGAAAAACCGCACCATATTGTGGTGCGATTTTTGGGACAGAAGGTGCTGCAGGTTCCAGGTCGGATACGCTGAGTGATTTTTACACAGCATATCCGACCCGTGGGAACCCGGCTTTAGGCCTTTGAGCCATAGCCATGAGCCTTTGTATTGTGCCTCCATATGGCATTGTAATATGGAGTTGCAGTTCTTCTAGCATGCCATGATTTTTTTCTGATGGATTCAGGCATCCCAGTTTGGCAGTACAGAAGGACCCATAGGATGCTATGGATGCCTTATTATTGTTCCGTACATCTTGGAGACATAATGCGCCAGTGTGTCTGAGCCCAACACTGACTAGTTGACCATAGAATATATTTTTTTTACTTTTTAGGAAATACTACATGAGGCTCCAGCTGTGATGCTCACGGGAAGATAGCATCTGTGATAGGATCTAATATCTGTGAAAGGAAAATAATAATAATAATAATAATTATGATGCCAATTTAAAAATGCAAAAGTTAATAGATTGAAATCTGTGCAAAGAAAAATGGATTTGTTTCCAAGACTGATCCTACACCATGCATCATTGCTTTCATATTACAGACGAAAGTGCCTGGTCCACCAAGGTCCTAGTCAGATACATTATATCTTGTTGAATTTTCTCATTACTTCATACAGACCCATGTGGCATTCAATCTGGGCCACCAGTACAGGTACCTGACATCTCAAAAGTGTTTGGAACAGGGGCGTAACTAGAATTCAAGGAGCCCAATAGCTACATGAGATTGGTCCCCACTATCCAGCAATAGGAAACTGAAACAGCAGCATAAGTAGCAGCGATTACATGTATGGTTAATAGCGCAATTTATATCAGAAAACCCACATAGTAGTGCTAGATAGCAGAAAGACATAAACTTGTTATCCTCCACAAAAAGGAACCATATTCTTGAATCTGAGTGGCTCCCTGTCAACCTCTGGGCCCCATAGCAGTTGCTATGTTGCAAGTGTTGCACGACTCCAACACTCCAAGGCAAAGGAACAATTATAGCATGGGATACATGACATCGGTAGCAGGGCACGGGAACAGGATAACACTAAGGGACCATTTGCTAAGACTAACATGGGTAAACACAACAATGCTCAGGCAATGAGTAAAAGGGCAGAGCCCTTTTTATAGTCCAGGGTGATCATGGGCTAATTACAGATTTTACTCATGTGTGTACTGGCCCTTTAAGGCCGGACGCGAGCGTGCACACGCACCCTACAGGAACCAGTGCAGCGATGCAGGAGGGAGATGCCGCCCAGCACTCACTCGTCCATGGCTGCGGCCATCGGGGGGCAGGTAAGAACGACGGTCCGTGGCTGTGGACATTACAGCCCTGGCACACAAACCCCTCCAGCCTAGCCAACATTGCGCCCTCATATTGTGGAAAAAAACTTGGCCAACCCCTCGCCACTTCCTTAAATGAAAACCACACCATCAACATAAAACACCTGATCACATGGCCAAGGACAGATGTACACTCGCTTTTTCAGTCAGAGCCAAGTGTACACTACTACTATCCAAACACCATTATAACCAGTGTCATTTTCTATGGCATTTTGCTCTGTAGACCTTAAAGGATTTGTAAGAATTTTAAATATGCCATAAATGGATACAAACTTTTCAAACAACTTTTGCTAATCCAGCATGTCCAGGCTGTTATGTGATAGCTGAGGACATTACAAGGAGAAGGTATAAGAGGAGAGAACTACAACTCCCGGCATGTCTAGGCTGTTATTGTGGGATATCGGAGAACATTACAGGGAGGAGGTATAAGAGGAGAGAACTACAACTTCCAGCATGCCCAGGCTGTTATTATGGGATATCAGAGGACATTACAGGGAGGAGGTATAAGAGGAGAGAACTACAACTCCCAGCATGTGCAGGCTGTTATTATGGGATATCAGAAGACATTACAGGGATGAGGTATAAGAGGAGAGAACTACAACTGCCAGCATGTCCAGACTGTTATGTGATATCAGAGGACATTACAGGGAGGAGGTATAAAAGGAGAGAACTACAACTTCCAGCATTTCCCTTGCTCCAGTTCTCACACAATTTCTAACAATCTATATAATAAATACTTACCCTGCCCAGCGTTAATGGCTCCTTTCCCTCCGTCAGGGTCTTCTAGTGGGAAGTGGTGGGCGGTACTTGTAGCAGAGGGTGCGCACGTCACGTCTGCTAGAAGCATAGTTAGACTAAGCGTCGGTGGCAGGGGTTGTAGCAAAACAAAATATTTTTAAAAATAATAATTTTTTACAGTGGATGAGGGGAGTATTGTGGCACCCCTGGACGGTTCTCGCGGCACCCCGGATGGGAACCACTGGTCCACACAGTAGCGGAGGCTTAGGCACAGATGGACTTGCAGGCAGATGACACCCGATGTGGCGCGACAGGTGGCACAACACGACTCCAACACTCCAAAGACCAGGAACAACTATAGCACGGGATACAGGAAGCAGGGCACGGGAACAACTGAAACAGGATAACACTAAGGGACCATTTGCTAAGACTAACATGGGTAAACACAACAACGCTCAGGCAAGGAGTAAAGGGGCAGGTCCCTTCTTATAGTCCAGGGTGATCATGGGTTAATTAAAGATTATTTACATGTGCTCACGCTGGCAGGCCAGGCACAAGCAGGCACGCGCACGGGACACAGCAGAACGGAGCGGAAGTGAGCGCTGGCATCTCCTAGGGAGGATCCATGGCTGTGGCAGTCGGGGGGTGAGTAATCCCGACGGTCAACGTCTGTGGACGCTACACCGCATTTGCGCAGGAACCTTTCCATTCAGTCTATGGCTGCCTCGTCTGGTGGCAATAGTGGGACCCCATTAAATTTACTTCAGTTCCTCCAAGTACCACTGGATTCTAGTGTCCCCTGATTTCTAGTGTCTAGTGTTATATCAAGTTCTTGTTATAAGCAAACAAGTTAATTTAACATTCCTAGAAATCTAGGACAAAATGTACTGAAAAGTTAAATAAAAAATATCAAAACTATTTTTAGGTTTTATACATTTCTCCCATAATTGATAACAGATCTACATAGAAAACTTTGCTAATTATTATGCTAAAGAGCATGTAGACATAGCATTCACACACAGTAAAAACGTCCTACTGTGACTCATATATGGGAACAATTAGTTCTGCTATGGGCTGAGAAATTTGGAAAATCATCCCTTTGTCTCACTGGAATGCATTATTAAACAGAACCCAAGATAGATTGTCTACTATCCAAAACATATTGCTTCAATAAGAACACTGAATGTTTGAGCTTATTGTGCGGCTTTCTGAAACAATACGTTAGATTCACTCAGGATGAATATTTAAGGACACAGAGGTTTGGGAAATGGTGTTTATTGATCTGCAGGCCACAAAAGGCACTCAGGCCAATGTATGGGAAATTGTGGAGAACGTCTAAGTCCTGTAGCTAAATTCCTTTACAGTATCGTACTTGAGTTTTCAGAATTGGTGAGCAACTGAATGAGATGAACCATTCATTACGAGCGTAGTCTTAGACAACTGTGTGCTCCCTATGGTTTTGATCAAACATGTGGGGTCACATGATATATGTTCCCAGGGGCTTCATCTATTTTTACATGAACAAGTTATGTACAGTAAAAATAATGAGATTAATAGTGTTATATTTTAATATACTATATTTTAGATTTATACATTTAGTAACAGGCAAATTATATATTACTGGAGGGAAAATTAATTCTGAAATACATTTGCACCTATTTACAGCCATAAAGCTGGCCAAACATAAGATAGCTAATAGTTGAGCAATTGTTTCTCCATCAACTATGTTCTCCGAGCTCCCCTAGTAAACAGATGAGTCTGGGGCCCAAAGAAGAATCTATAACAGAGCCTCGCCCTACTGTGTGTAATTTATAAAACTGGTGTTTTCTTACTTGGTAGAAGGGCTTTTCAGCCCCCTCCGGCTCCAGGGCCTGAGTGCAACTGCTACCTATGCACCGCCTATAGCTACATCCCTGTCTATTTGGCCTTATTCACACAAACGTGTCCTGTTTTCCCTGACAGAGTACAGTTATGATGCACCCATTAGACTTTGTTCGCATCTGCGCTAGGGCGCCGTTCCGACGTTCCATCTGAGCTTTCCGTGAGAACGGAGCGCTGACAGACACAACTGGAAACCATAGGTTTCCGTTTTCATCACCATTGATTTCAACGTTTGTCACCGTTGTGCAAGGCTTCCATCGTCTTGATGGAATCAATAGCATAGTCGACTACCTATGGTTTCCGTTTGTGTCTGTCATGGTTCCGTTCAGACGGAACGGAGCCCTAGCGCAGATGTGAATGAAGCCTTAGACTGTTGACATTCAGCTGAAATAAGCAGGACCCACAAACAAATCTGAAAGGGGTTGTTTGGGATTTGGAAAAAATGGTTTGCTTTTTTCCAGAAATAGGAAATGGGAATATGGCTGAGCTGCAATACCAGACACAGCCTTTGAATAACAGTGGCGCTGTTTCTTGGGGAAAAAAAGCTGACCTTTTTTTAAATCGTGGAAACCCCTTTAATTGCTAGCTTTATGCCACTCAACATAAAAAAAAATATAACCCCTTCTACCTCTTCATGACCTGCAGAAATAAACACAGCTACCTAGCACAATGGGGCAGATTTATTCTTGTCTTTGTGCCTCGGTTCCTGCGTTCCATGTGCCTATTTTATTGGCACATATTTTGCTTGTCCAATTATTAATGCATGCACCAAAAAGAACATTGATCTGTGATAAGCTCAATACATCGGGTCACATACTATATGGCCGTGGATTTGTTGAGTCGTGAAATGCACCAGATTTATCACTTGCGTGCACCAGTTTTGTGGTGAAAAGAAGGGAAAGGAGTCTTAGATGCGCCAAATTTATCAAACAGCGTGCACATCATTAACCCCTTAACGCTCAGCGACGTACTATTCCGTCGTGCTGACCGCCCCGTTCGCGCTCAGCGACGGAATAGTACATCGCAGGGAAAATACATCGCCATTTTCCACCAGCGCGTGCACGAGCTGTGACAGCTGCTGTTTCCGACAGCAGGCTATCACAACTCAATACGCCAGGACCTGTCGCGATGGTCCCGCCTTCACGATCGCCACTATTGGTCAGTCAGTGAGTAACAGTCCAATAGTGGCGATCGACGTCTAAACTTCCGCACAAACTGACATCACATCCTGCCGCACCCGCCCTGAACGCCTCTGTTGGAGATAGCGAGGCATTCAGAGCGGTTGTGAGAAAGAGAGAGAGAAGAGCAAGTTAAAAAAAAAGTCTAAAAAACAACTTTTTTCGGCATCCCACCTCTCCCATCCACTACCCAGTCCTGTACCCTTCCTCCTTGTGTTCCCCCCACGTTTTTGGTCAGTGATCTCCTATCACTGACCACTTCTTAGTCTTCAGGACCAATTTCTTGGTCCCTGGGGATTATTTTTTTCTTTTTTCTCTTTATAAAACAAAAAAATATCTACAAATTAAAAAAAACCAGTTAATTTAGACAATTTAACTGGTTAGTTTAGCGTTAGGGTTAGTTAGTGTCAGGGAACCGTCAAAAAGCGTTGTTAGGTATAGCGTCAGGGAATTTAGCGTCAGGAATCCGTCACCGTAGTTAGATTTAGCATTAGGGGTCCATCACCGTAGTTAGGTTTAGCGTCAGGGAAGCTCGGAATAATCTAGTTAGGTTTAGTGTCAGGCACCCGTCACCGTAGTTAGGTTTACTTTTAGGGATAAAATGTAATACGGCAGGGCTCAGTCAAATGGACTTTTTCAAGTCCTTCTTCACTGATGACTTTATAGATCTTATTGTCTCCCAGACAAATTTATATGCCCAACAGTATATTACTAAGAACCCCACATCATTTTATGCCCAATCCCACAGGTGGACCCCTGTAGATGCAGCAGAGTTGGGCAAGTTCTGGGGACTTCACTTGAACATGGGGCTTCTGAAAAAGCCGTCCATTAGGACCTACTGGAGCATGGACATCTTATACCACACCCCGATGTACCGTATTGCCATGTCCAGGATGCGTTATGAGGCAATACTTCGCTTCTTACATTATACGGATAATGAGCAGTGCCCACCCCGAGATGACCCCAGTTTTGACCGTTTGTACAAACTGAGACCCCTATTAGACCATCTCAGTGCCCGGTTTGCCCAAGCATACACCCCCGAGAATTGTATTTCTATTGATGAGTCCCTGGTACATTTTAAAGGGAGGCTTCAATTTCCGCCAGTACCTGCCGAGTAAGAGGGCAAGGTATGGCGTAAAGATGTATAAGCTGTGCGAGAGTGCATCAGGGTATACATACAAATTTAGGATATATGAAGGGAAGGACAGCAGTATTCAGCCCCCAGAATGCCCCCCTTACTGGGAATTAATGCAAAAATTGTGTGGGATTTGATGCACCCACTGCTGGACCAGGGTTATCACCTCGACTTGGATCATTTTTATACCAGCGTCCCACTCTTCAAGTGCCTCGCTTCCAGAAGTACTGCGGCATGCGACACTGCTAGAAGAAATCTGAGAGGCCTCCCTAAAACACTGCTTGGGCAAACACTCAGGGGTGAGAGCTGGGCACAATCTAGCAGCAACATATTGTGTGTTAAGCACAAGGACAAGAGAGATATCCTTGTATTGACAACAATACATGCCCACACCAGTTCCCATGTACCAGTAAGAGGTACCAGTACAGAGACCCCCAAACCAGACTGCATCCTGGACTACAATAGATACATGGGAGGGGTTGACTTGTCAGATCAAGTCCTGAAGCCGTACAGCGCCATGCGGAAATCGAGGGTGTGCTATAAGAAGCTGGCCGTGCACATCATACAGATGGCATTGTACAATGCGTACGTGCTACGTTGATGTGCAGGCCAGAGGGGAACTTTCCTGGAATTTCAAGAGGTGGTTATCAAGAACCTAATCTTTAGGGACCAAGAAGAGGTAGCACCCAGTACTTCTGGAAGCGGGGCCACACGCATCGTACCAGGGCAACACTTTCCCGGAGAAGTTCCCCAAACTGGCCAGAAGGGAAAAAGTCAAAAGAGGTGCAGAGTCTGCTCAAAGAAGGGGATAAGGAAGGACACAACATACCAATGCGACATGTGTCCCAAAAAACCAGGGCTCTGTATGAAAGATTGTTTTCGAATTTATCATACATCCCTTAATTTTTAATTTACCCTGATGCACTCCGCACAGCTTATCCCCCTCACCTTTCCCTTCTGAGCCCTGCCGTGTGCCCAGGCAGCTAATAACAGCCACATCTAGAGTATTGCCGTACCCGGGAGAACCACATTACAGCTTATGGGGTGTATATCTCCGGTGGCACATGCTGGGCACAATATATCGGACACTGACATGGCATATATCTATAGAAAATTGCAAATCTCACTCTGCACCATCTGCTGCGCATTATCTTTTACACAGTACCTGTGGGGTCAAAATGCTCACTACACCTCTAGATGAATGTCTTAAGGGGTGTAGTTTTTAAAATGGGGTCACTTCTCGGGGGTTTCAACTGTACTGGTACCTCTGGGGTTTCTGCATACATGACTTAGCACCAGAAAAGCTCCAGTAGGCCAAATGGTGGTCCTTTCCTTCTGAGCCCAGCTGTGTGCCCAGGCAGCTAATAACAGCCACATGTAGGGTATTGCCGTACCCAGGAGAACCCACATTACAGCTTATGGGGTGTATATCTCCGGTGGCACATGCTGGGCACACTATATCGGACACTGACATGGCATATATATATATAAAATTGCAAATCTTACTCACCATCTGCTACGCATTATCTTTTACACAGAACCTGTGGGGTCTAAATGCTCACCACAAATGGGGTATTGCCGCACTAAGGACAAATTTGGCAACAAAATGGGGTATTTGGTTACCTGTGAAAATAAGAAATTTTTATAACAATTGAAATCTTATTGGAAAAAATGTCATTTTTTTAATTTCACAGCCCAATTCAAATAGGTACTGTGGAAAAAACTGTGCGGTCAAAATTATAACAACAACCATAAATGAATTCCTTGAGGGGTGTAGTTTCCAAAATGGGGTCACTTCTGGTGGGTTTCCATTGCTTTGATACCTCTGGGGCAGAGGCGTAGCTAGGTTCTCCAGCACCCGGGGCAAAGATTCAGTTTGGCGCCCCCCCCCAACCTCTTTCCCGACATCTCCTTCCCCCTCGCCGTGTTTGTTTTCTCTACCAATCGACGTGTCATTTCTTTTTGTGTAACGCGAGCATAAAATTATTTGTACATTTCACAAGCAATATGGTTCTATACACAACACCAGAACCAAGCTCGGTACATATATACAGCCCCAGAACAAATACAGCTCAATTTAGTGCAACCCCTGCTGTATAGGTTTGTACGGAGTAAAACTACAGCTCCCAGCATGGCCCGAACAATGGTAAGGATATGCTGGGAGATGCCGTTTCACAAAAAATAAATCCTATCGTAATCACACCACCCATCATCTCGCTGCAGATCATACAGTGACTACAGTACTGATTAGAGGCAGAATAAACATTTACATTAAGTGACTCACCGGTGACGTCTCAGATTCTAGTTCTTTTTCTCCATTTGGTCCAGACCTCTATGATGACTTCTCCCGGTCCATTTCTGCAGTTTGCCACTCACATGTCTTCAGCTTCTCACTTTTCCAACATTTCTGCACCTATAAATAAATATAAAGTTATCATTATACCACACACTACGCCCCTAAATATAATAGTGCCATACACTGCACCTCTAATTATAATAGCACCATACACCGTGTCCCACACACACACTGTGCCCCCTGTAGATAGTGCCTGCCATAAATATGATAAAAAGTTAATAAAATCTATACATTTGCTTCATTTATTTATTCATTAAGTGAAGCCTCACCTTAAAGTGGCTTTGAAGATTATATTGAAGAATTTTCTTGTCAGCAGAACCATGAACGACATGTGACCACTGAGGTTAGTCATTGGCATGCGACCGATCAACGGCTGAAGGGGCTTCCAGGAACGGGGCGGCGGGGAACGGGTGGGGATTTCAGGGGTGGGTACCGGATAGTTTATTATATAGCATTTCCTGCCCTAGGAAAGATTTTTTTTTTATAGACCCGGATAACTCTGTAATTGATGAACAGAAGAGTCCATCAAGCCATCACACGCAAACTGGTCTCAGTATTTGACAATTAGAGGTGGTACTTAACTCACTGCATCACTTTGAGACTAAAAGCTGACAACATTGGCTGTATGGTGAGAAGTACATGGTCTCCACAGTGAAGTACAGCAGTGGTAATGTCCCTATATATGGAGATGTATGGGCGCTAAAGGTGTGGGGTGTAACGTGGCTAACAGGAGCAGGGGACCCACATTGTCACTAGCAGATTTGGCCTAGGGCTAAACTAACCAGGTAGCAGAATCTAAGGGATTGTGCACTCTTCACCCTTAACCCGGCAAGCAGGTATGGTCTTGCCTAGAGGGAATCCCCAGGTCGCTACCACAGGAGTAGTCTCCACTAGCAAAGGCTGGGGCGTAGATGGACAGTAGACACCAGTACCAAGGCAAATCATAATCAGACAGTGCACGGGTCGAAACAGGCAAGTTTGGTCGTAAATGGTAGACAGGCAGAGGTCAGGACTGGTAGCATACAGGAAGACATGGTAAAATATAAAAGCCGGCTTGGTAAAAGAGAAAACAGGAACAAACACCTTTGCAGACTTCAGGAACATAATGGACCGTATTGCTCAGGCAAGAAGAGATAGGGGAATGGTCCTTAAAAAGTCTGGGGAAATTGGGCAGTGGCTGAAGTCAAGGGAATTTAGCGCACACTCGCACACAGAGATTTTTTACATGTTTTTTGAGGCGGAAACCACGTTGGAAAACGCGCCAAAAAATGTGTGAAAATGCCTCCCATTTATTTCAATGGAAGGCAGAGGCCTTTTCTTTAACGTGACCGGTAAAAAACGCACGCGGGAAAAAGAAGCGGCATACCCTATCTTCGGGCGTTTACATCTCTGACCTCCCATTGACACCAATGGGAGGCAGAGAAAGCGTTTTTTAAAAATCAGAAGCAGAACGCCTCCAAACATCTGCCCATTGATTTTAATGGAAAAACGGCGTTCTGTTCCGACGGGGCATTTTTTAAGCGTCTGTTTTGAAAAAGGCCCACGGAAAAAAAAAAAAGCGAAAAAGAAGTGCATGTCACTTGTTGAGACGTTTTTGAAGCCGTTTTTCATTGACTCTATAGAAAAACATCTCCAAAAACGGCCGTGAAAAACGCGAGTTGCTAAAAAAAACGGCTGAAAATCAGGAGCAGTTTTCCCTTGAAAACAGCTTCGTATTTTCAGACGTTTTTTAGTAAGCGTGTGAACATACCCTAAGTAACCCATATACTGTTCTTTCACACACAAGGGCCCTCACCTGTCTGTGTCCGCCCCCGTATTGTACATAATGTTATTTTGTGATTTACCCACATGTTATATTTTACTAGTAATATATGAAGCAAAAAGAAAATGGCAACATCTGGAGTAAGAAAAAGAAACTCAAGCCATTTATATAAAGAAAAAAATAAATATATATATATATATGAATATATATACAGTATATGTATATATGTATATATATATATATATATATATATATATATATATATATATATATATATATATATATATATATACTGTATATCCAAATCCTAATAGAGGGAATGCAGCTGAGATCCATTGAAATCATTGAGAATTGCTTTCATTTATAAGAGACGAAAGCTCAGTGAACCTATATACTGACCTATGAACGGAAGGAATTGCATTGTTGGTTTTACTTAATTCTGTGAGTCACATCAAATCCAGCGCCCTATTAAAAAGCAAAGACAGGTAATCTCTGCAAATATTTGAATTGTCTAATTCCTGTGAGTAAATATGTTATAGGAGCTGCTACATTAAACAAATAATATTAGAGTAATTCTTTAACCCATTAAATCCTTTATTATATACTCTGCACACCTCACCTGCACACAGTTGTTTTAGCCAGTTTGGAGACTCTCAGACAATGGCCCACATTTATCAAAAGTGGCCTCATTTGCCAAAATCTAAATTAAAGAATAACTAAACTTTTAAAAAACTTGTGACGTCAGAAGTTTTGATCGTTGGAGATCCGAGCACTGAGACTCTCAATGATCGCTAAAACAAAGCAGCAGAAGCGCTCGAGTGAACGGTGGGCTGCTTCATTTCTGATCGGCTTTCCGCAGAAAGTCGAGTGAGCAGTGTAGGGGTTGGGATCCATAGACTTTGTATTGAGCCTCCACAAAACTCGTTCAGCTTTCTGAGAAAAGCCGATCAGAAACAAAGCGGCACAGCGCTCAACGAATGCTTTTGCAGCTTCGTTTTAGCGATCGGTGGGAGTCTCACTATGACATGTCAAACGTTTTTAAAATTTTAGTTACCCTTTAAAGCTAAGCTCCGTTTTTGACATAATGTGCGCCAAATTTATGCCTGCAGGTACCCTCTTTGATAAATGTTTTGAAACATATATCACTACCATTAACTTTGACACTGGCTAAAATTACGTCACCTTTTGTATATCATGGACTATGTGGAGTAGAGATGCAACTTCTTAATAAATTTGGCGCAATTTGCACTGTCTGAGAGCCAGAAAAACAAATCTATGTCTGCTATTAGAGCAATTTGCGCCGTCTTAAGGCTTCTGACTTAATAAATGTAATTAAAACTATGCCTCCTTGGAGACCAGGCCCACTTTTCTCGTCACTTTGTAAATTTGGTGAGGGACCATAAAAGTTGCAAATTTGTTGCACGTTGCGATTTGC
This sequence comes from Rhinoderma darwinii, assembly GCF_050947455.1. Lineage (NCBI taxonomy): Eukaryota > Metazoa > Chordata > Amphibia > Anura > Rhinodermatidae > Rhinoderma > Rhinoderma darwinii. The sequence goes on from NC_134688.1 coordinate 422,051,114, forward strand.
TACCTTTCTAAACTGCATGATAAATATGGTACAATGGCTCTTTCCATAACAAGTAGGAGTTGGCACACTTTAAAACCAGATATACAGCTTTTATAAGATCTTATGTGCTTGATTTTGCATATTGTATCAGGTTCTTGTTAGATTTGGGTCAACTAAGGATATGTTCACACGGCTTATTTTCAGGTGTTTTTGCAGGGAGTAAATGCCTCGAAAAACGCCTGAAAATACGGAAGCTGAACGCCACCAAACATCTGCCCATTGATTTCAATGGGAAAACCGGCGTTTCGTTCCGATAGGGTGTTTTTTTACGTGGCCATTTGAAAAAACGGCACGTAAAAATAAGCCGTGTAAAAAGAAGTGCATGTCACTTCTTGAGCCGTTTTTGGAGCCGTTTGTCATTTGGTCATTAGAAAAACAGCTCCAAAAACAGCTTGAAAACAGCTCCGTATTTTACAGCCGTTTTTACTTTAGTGTGTGAACATACCCTAAAACTTACAGCTACTGATCCTGCAAAATGTGGGACCTTTTTGATAGGGTTATATGGGTACCCGGGTGTTACAGCTGTTATACAGACCTTGAAATCTGGCCGTATTATAGCAATGCGAAACTGACCAAATTATATGAAAGATAAAGCTATGTGCACATAATGTTTGGCCCCTTATTTGGTGTGTACATCAGGAATGCACCAAACGTACACGTTAAATGTGTCAATAGGGCTACTTTAGCCTGACCAAGGCCAAAAAAGTGGCTGTTAGACGTCGGAATGCTACTTTTTTTTTGAGGATGTAATAGCATATCAGACCGCACGGTTTACACTTTTTTCACATGGGAGTCTCTGGGTTATGAATGCCACTGTATGACATACGTCACAGGTATACGTTTAAGGTCTACGTCAATAGCTTTCAAATAGTGGAGTATAACATCACAAAATCGGCTTTAACCACTTCCTGACCAGGAGCTTTATCCCCCTTCTTGAACAGGCCCATTTTTAAGTTTTAGCCATGTGACAATTTAAAAGCAAATTGTTCTTCTATTATTTTTCCAACCCACGTGTATTTGGTCTTGTTTTTTTCAGAACGTATTGGGCTTACATATTGTGTAAAAAAATAATAGATATATTTTACTTTTTTTTAAAATATGGAAGGAAAAATGGAAAATTAATTTGAAAAAAATGTGAATGTGTGATTTTAGGTGATTTTTTTTTTACATCTGGTGCATGCCACTGGGTAAACACACCTGAATACATATTTGGCAACTTCTACCGACTTCAACTATACCAAATATGTGTGCATTTCTTACACGCTGGGCGCAAGGTGGCGCTTACAAAGAATGGTGCGCAAACTAACTTTTAGAGAAAAAATTTCCAAAGCTGGTTCGCTGACACCATACGACCATTACAGATGTTGTGGCGTTTCCAGTCCACAAAAACTGACGGCCTATCCTCAGGATAAGTCATCAATATCTGATTGGTCAGGGACCAACAGCCACCACCCCCTTTCGATCGGCTGTTTTGAAGGGGGCACAGTGCTTATACGAGCGCTGCTTCCACTTCATTTCCTTTACTGCTCACACTGTGAATCGCGGACACACTTGTAGCGGCGGTTCACAGTATTACAGACGTCTACCATTCAAGTGTATACTGTAATACTGTGAACCGCCACTACAAGTGTGTCCGCAGTGTGAGCAGTAAAGGAAATGAAGGGGAAGCGGCGATGGTACGAGCATCGCGGCCCCTTCAAAACAGCTGATCGACGGGGCTGCGGGGAGACGGGACACCACCAATCAGATATTGATCGCTAAGGCTCTATTTTCACGACAGGCTCCGAGTGTCGGCCGTTTGGCATCCGTTTTGCATCCGTTCCAGGCCGTGTTTCCGTTTTCAACGGCCGATTTTGACCAGTTTTTCATCCGTTTTTTTCCCTGTCCATTTTAAAATCGGATGAATTTCATTTGTACATTTTTAGCCACACACTGCCCTCTGTAGATACTGCCACAGCCCCGCTGTAGGTAGTGCAACACAGCCCCCCCGGTAGGAAGTACAACACAGCCCCCCTTGTAGGTAGTGCCACACAGCCCACCCTGTAGGTAGTGCGACACAGCCCCCCCCCTGTAGGTAATGCCACACAGCCCCCTGTAGGTAATGCCACACAGTCCCCTGTAGGTAATGCCGCACAGCACCCTATAGGTAATGCCACACTGCCCCCTGTAGGTTATGCCACACAGCCCCCTGGTAGGTAACGCCACACAGCCCCCCTGTAGGTAGTTATACACAGCCCCCTTGTACATTGTCACCCCCATAGATGGCATCCCCCCCCACCTTCCTGTAGAGGACGGCTCCAGGAGAAGTCCCTTACTTCACTGTCCATATATGGACAGTGAAGTGAGGTACTTCTCCTGGATCGGTATCCCCGGCCACAGCGGTGGGGATTCGGCTTCAGAAGTTCCTGACGTCACTGTGTCTATATATGGACAGTGAAGGCAGGTACTTCTCCTGGAGCGTAATCCCCGGCCACAGCGCTGGGGATTCCGCTTGAGAAGTCCTTGACATCAACGGTGTCCATATATGGACAGTGAAGTCAGGGACTTTTCCTGGAGCGGGATTCCCAATTCCCGGCCACAGTGTTGCTGTGGCCGGGGATTGGGGATTCTGCTCCTACAGGGAGCAACAAAATACCTCTCCAAAATACTTCGCACTGTGAGGAGGAGAGAGAGTGAGCGACAGAAGACACGGCCGTCACTCGGAACTCATTCAATTGATGGCCGTGTATTACCCGACTCCATAGACTTCTATGTGGGCTGGGAGAATGGCCGAAAATAGGGCATGTCCCAAAAAATCGGTTGTGTGAATAGCCCCATTTGGGGTTTATTGTTCCTACTGCTGCGGCCGTGTGACGGACGTTTTTTGAAAGGCCATCACACGGCCGGGAAACACTTATCCTGAGGATAGGCCATCAATTTTTGTGGACTGGTAAACCCCTTTGACACCCCAAAAATGATTATTTTATGAAAAGCAGACCCCAAGGTATTAATTTAACGACATATCAAAGATTTGAAAATCTGCCATGTAAAATGTCTGCAGCATGCAGATGAGTTTTGTCAAATCTCATCTACTTGCCTTGTACTGTAATCCGTTGCAGACTTTGCCTGCGCAAATCTGCAGGTAAAATTTGCAGTGAATCCGCCACATCTAACGTCACCCTAAGGCCCAATTCACATAGAGTTTTCTGGTGCTGATTTTGACGTGGAAACCGGGTAAGAATCAGCAACAATATACAGCCGAAATTGTTGTTTTTTCCCGGGCGGCTGGGAGGCAGAAAAAGCGTTTTACGCCCACGTTCCTCAATGGCCTCCGGCGAAAAACACGGCAAAAAAGTACAGGCAGGTCAAAATCTGCCTGCAAAATACTCTGTGTACAGGTTGTCCGACCAAAGATTGCTATGTCCCATAGCCTACACCGCATGTAATGAAAGTCAATGTGGTCAATGTTGACTTTTATTACATGCAATGTAGGCTACGGGACATAGTGATCTTTGGCTGGACGACCTATGTCGTGTGTGGCCAAAGTCGCCGTGTAGCAGATAGACAAATTTATTTATAGAGAAAAATGTTATTGAAAAAAAAAGTGTGTGTGTGTTTTTTGTTTTTTTTTTACATTACATTATTCTGCAGTCTGCCAGAGAGGGAGAAGATGCAACTGGTGATTGCTGTGACAGGCTGTCACAGCGATCACCTGACCAGAGACCACTCAAGCTCGGTGATACAGATCTAGGCAGCTGTGTCATGGAGCTCCTTACTGTCGGCATGGATGTGATCGCTGTGACAAGCTGTCACAGCGTTCACATAGCTGAGCGCCTTACCGTTGACGCACAAGCGCTGCTGGGAGGAGCAATGTGATCGCTGTGACACGCTGTCTCAGCGATCACATGACCGGAGACCACGCTGAGTGGTCTCTGGTTAAAGTTCCATGATACAGCTGTCTAGAGACAGCTGTATCACGGAGCTAAAGGCCGCCAGGGAGCGGCAAACCTGCTAACTCTGCAGGACATTTACTATATAGACAGATATTGTAGATAGACAGACAGTGCATCCAAACTAGAGTTTATTATGAATAGACAAAGGTAAAAATAATTTTGGCACGACAGGGACAGGTATATACCTGTGTCGCTGCAGAATTTACATTGTCCATTAACGTTGGACATTATCTGCATTTGTCTATGAGCTCCAAATTAATGAATGCCCTCTCAATGGTGGATCTGAGAGAGGCCGGCCGGCTGGAGAGAGACCATGACACGCAGCGTCAGTGTTCAAACAGTCTCTGCCCACAGGGGGCAGATCCATCTTTATTTATAAGAAAATGAGAGTAGGTGGTAACCTCGTACTTGCAAAGCATGAGCATTCTAAATATGGTAATATCCCAAAACTCCACATATATCTTTAGCCATAAGAAATACAATGTCAGCACGTTTTCTCACGTTGCCTTTGTAACAGCTGAAATGCAAAGCCATAAACTAAACGACTTGAAATAGAATAGCCATCCCCCCATGTAGGCTCTTGTTTCAGCAGGTCTTTGAGCTTTAGTGACAACTCAACTGTCCATTTAAAGCAATATATGTTCACACATATAAAGATAATTAAAATATCTTTGACAATTCCCTTCTTTTGAACATAAAATTGCTTAGCCATGTATTCGAATATTCGTTCGAGATTACGTTCTGGCTAGATCCCCTAGACCAGGGCATTTTTTAATGCCATTCACCGCGAAACGAATACTCAGGATACGTGTCTAGCAATAGGTGCGCGTACAGCGTTACATACTGTACACACCTGAAGATTTAGGGAATTACAGGTTTCACAATTCGGGCAATACCATCTATCTTGGTGGTTTTCTACGGCTTGACAGATGACTTTATCAGGTATGGAAGCATTTAGTGTCACGTACACAGGTGGCTCTGAATGTTTCCTCCCACCTCGGTTCTTAGGGTGGTCTGGACCTCATGCACTTTAATATCCTGTGCTATTTTCTTAACTGCTGATACTTTTGCAATCAAACATGTTACATAATATATCTCTATCTAAGTAGCTGGTTGTAGTCTAGCTAAGGTACATACTCCTGGTCTCCTGGGTGGCAACCACTTATATGCCTCGTACCCACATATATGACATACATGTTGGGTTGAAGCACATCCCTTGACCTGCCTAGGTAGACTCGTGGGTTAACCTTAAACCATACTATCCCCCATCCCCATTTAGTAACGACACATGACACCGAGGTTGGATGTGAAATGGCCACAGCAGCCGTTTATTAATTTCACAGTTTTATAAAAACAATTTAAATCCGAAACATTCGGATAACTAGTTAGGAATCCACCAGAGAATTCCTCCTAATAATTCACATGACCCAACATGGGTCAGAATCATAAATAACAATTAAACGTTAACATTAACCCGAGCAGAGGAAGTCCTTGAAGCCCCTTCAGATGTTCCTTTCAAGAACACACCGAATTAGCCATCTGCAAACCACTAATTACCTCCAGCCGTAAACCAGCTCGGAAGCACCGTTCACCTCTGCAGATGGCTCCAACCACTAGAAGTCCACTTCAAGGGGATAACACCCGATGAAGCCCTCAAGTGATATACCGACCACTAGAAGTCCACTTCAAAGGGATAACACCCGATGAAGCCTTCAAGTGACATACCTTCTACCAGAAGACCACTTCAAAGGGATAACACCCGATGAAGTCTTCAACCATGTACCTTTTTTGGGGGACGCATACCCCCGATGCGACCCCCCCACCATTTTGTACTGACTGGCCTCAAGGACTCCCCCCGCCAGCTGCCATGACAACAGAACCTACTCCGGAAAAAAGAAAAACATGTTAAATAAGCACACAAAATAAAACACAACGCTCATAGCCAGACGTACATAAGACCTAAAGAGTAACAAAACAAGGGTGGGAGGGTGGGAGCTTTGCTTACTGTGTGTTACTCCTCCCGCTGCTTCCGGCTCAATGCCGAGAAACAGCGGGAAGCGCAGTAACGGCCCCCCCGCCCCCCTTAACTCCTCCCCGTCCCTCCTTCAGCTCCTTCAACTTTCCCTGACCTCGTAACATTAACCCTTTCCCTACCAGGACGGTCATGTCGGCTTCCCTTAAGCCTGCAGCTGCGTCCAGCCTCTTCTTGACCTGCCTAGGTAGACTCGTGGGTTAACCTTAAACCATACTATCCCCCATCCCCATTTAGTAACGACACATGACACCGAGGTTGGATGTGAAATGGCCACAGCAGCCGTTTATTAATTTCACAGTTTTATAAAAACAATTTAAATCCGAAACATTCGGATAACTAGTTAGGAATCCACCAGAGAATTCCTCCTAATAATTCACATGACCCAACATGGGTCAGAATCATAAATAACAATTAAACGTTAACATTAACCCGAGCAGAGGAAGTCCTTGAAGCCCCTTCAGATGTTCCTTTCAAGAACACACCGAATTAGCCATCTGCAAACCACTAATTACCTCCAGCCGTAAACCAGCTCGGAAGCACCGTTCACCTCTGCAGATGGCTCCAACCACTAGAAGTCCACTTCAAGGGGATAACACCCGATGAAGACCTCAAGTGATATACCGACCACTAGAAGTCCACTTCAAAGGGATAACACCCGATGAAGCCTTCAAGTGACATACCTTCTACCAGAAGACCACTTCAAAGGGATAACACCCGATGAAGTCTTCAACCATGTACCTTTTTTGGGGGACGCATACCCCCGATGCGACCCCCCCACCATTTTGTACTGACTGGCCTCAAGGACTCCCCCCGCCACCGCGAAACAGGCCTTGACCACCTTAAGCCTGTGAGTTCCTCCACACCACCACCGCCCTTTCTATGCCTTCTGCTATAGCCAAGCTCCAAATATCAATGCCAACCTCGGTCAGATGAACCCCATCACTCCTCCAGAAATTCCCCAATCCTGACTCCAAATCCCTATGCCTCACGCAAATGCCCCCGTTCTTCGCCACAAAACGGGACACCGCCCGGTTAACTTTTATCCGAGCCTTATTGACTCTCTCCACCGATCTAGCTAACCGCCAATGCTTCCTTGGGACTATGTCCGACCACACTACCACCAACTTGGGATAAGATACCCACAAACACAACAAATCATGTTTGATATCCCGCACCAACTCACGAAAAGGGCGGACTCCTAAGTCATTCCCACCCACGTGCAACACTAAAACCTCCGGAACCCTATCAAGCCGCACATATGTCTGGAATTCCGCCAACACCCTGTTCCACGACATACCTCTAAACCCCAGCCAATGCACAACCGCATCCTGTCGCGGAATGCGCAACTGGCGACCATCCGGGCGGACGTCCGCCCTCAAAGCCCCCCAGTGCACGTACGAATGACCCATCAACCACACCAGACAAGGAGGCGAATCTGAAACGGAAAACACAGTTAGGTACCACCATATAACATTTGCAAGCATAAACAACAAAATTACAACATATGGGGGCGGACATAGGACTTAAACCTTTTAGACTCCCAACGACCAATACGCCTCACCCCCTCGTCATCCAACCCCCAGCGCCCTGCTTCCGTTGCTGCGCCAATCCGGAAGGAATGAGATGAATATGAGCCTGCCGCAACCCCAACTGTCGTCAAACATTTTTTAAAAACAGCTCCAAACTGAAACCTGGACAAGAACGACCCGTCCACATGACGTAACAAAGGCAAATCTGGAGACCCCCTGTTTTTTGTAAAACCCCGCATGCACTCTACTGGGCACATGACCGACCCCGGGAGAGCGAACAAAACTATCAGTTTTCCCTTCCCTAATTGGTCAGTTTTTGATCTACGCAACCATACCTCCAATCGATCTGCAAAAAGGCTCACCTCCCCAGATCTCAGCCCCCCTGCCTGTTTAGTACTTGGCGACACCAACTCACCTATTCTAAATGCTCCGAAGAACGCCAACGAGAAAGCCAACCGAAACAAATCCATTTCATCTGAAGAACGACATACCGATGCCAATGAACCGCCCAACAAGCCCAGCAAAGCAAACGACACCGGCCTTCTACTATCCGCCTCCACCCTACCTCTGCGCAACCCCTTCAAAGCCTGCGATACCAGAAATTCCTTCGATACATCCCGCAAGCCCCGCAACTTAAGCCCAAACGCCACCGCGGATATAAACCGGTTCACCTTCGCTACTGAAAACCCCCCCTCCCAGGCATCCCCTAACCAATACAAAAGTGCCACCAACCTGTCTCTATCCGTATTGACATCACCCAACCCTCTTACCCACTCCTCCCACTGCCTCCAACAAGCAGCATAAGCCCTCCACGTCGTGCGCGCCAAAGACCTTTGTAACAGCTGCTCTACGGGACCGATACCAGATCCCATAGATGATCCGGACACGCCAAACCGAGACGTTCCGCTCCCGGGGCCAATTGCCGAAACCGGTCCCACTGCGAGCGAGAAAGAGCATCAGCAACACAATTCCGTACACCCGGGACATGCACCGCCACCACCCACGCGTTCAACGACAAACACACCAACACTAAATGTCGCAACAATTGAACTACCGGAGGAGAGGACGCCGTGATGTTATTAATGGCAAGCACCACCCCCATGTTGTCGCAGTAAAAACGGACCTTCTTATCCCTGAGCCTGTCCCCCCAAATGGTAGCCGCCACCACGATGGGAAACAGCTCGAGCAGGGCCAGATTCCGCGTCAATCCACTGGACACCCAGCTAGCCGGCCATTGACCTGCGCACCACGGACCTCCCCCGTAAGCTCCAAAGCCACCCGCCCCAGCCGCATCCGTGAAAATATTCAGATCACTCGTATCCTGCGCTGGGGCCATCCATAGCGAGCGACCATTGTACTGGCCCAAGAAGTCATCCCAAACCTGAAGATCAGCTCGGTGCTCCTCCTTGAGCCTCACAAAATGATGCGGCGCCCGCACTCCCGCCGTTGCCGCCGCCAACCTTCTACCAAACACCCTCCCCATCGGCATAATCCGGCAGGCGAAATTCAACTTCCCCAGCAGCGACTGAAGCTCCCTCAGCGACATTTTCTTCCTTCTACAAGCCCGTCGCACCTCCAGCCTCAAAGCACCCAACTTATCCGCCGGGAGCCGACACTCCATTGCCACCGAGTCAATTTCGATTCCCAAGAAACAAATCGTCGCTACCGGGCCCTCCGTTTTTTCCGGCGCCAAAGGGATCCCAAAATCCCTCGCCACCTTCTGCAGGGCATGAAGCAAGTTACCGCAAACCGGCGAACCCCCCGGGCCAACGCACAAAAAATCATCTAAGTAATGGATCAACGAATCGACCCCGGATACTCCCCTCGTTACCCACTCCACGAAGCTACTAAACGCCTCGAAGTATGCACAAGAAAGAGAACACCCCATCGGAAGGCACCGATCCACGTAAAAGGCCCCATTCCAAAAACAACCCAACAGCCGTTGGCTTTCTGGATGCACCGGCAACAACCTGAACGCCGCCTCGATGTCAGTTTTTGCTAGCAGCGCCCCCGGACCCGCAGCCCGCACTAACCCCACCGCCTTATCGAATGAGGTATAAACTACGGAACACAACTCGTGATCAATCCCGTCATTTACCGACGAACCTTTGGGATACGATAAATGTTGAATCAAACGAAACTTTCCGGGCTCGCGTTTAGGGACAATACCCAAAGGGGACACAACTAAATCTTTCACCGGCGACTCCACAAATGGCCCCGACATGCGCCCCAACGAAACTTCTTTTAACAACTTTTCCAACACGACTTCCGCATGCAAGTAAGCCGATTTTAAATTTCTCCGCGTAACCGGAACCTCATAAGGAGGCGGAGGAATAACAAAACCAACACTAAACCCTTCATAAAGCAACTTAGCTGCCGCCCTATCCGGATACTCACTTAGATAAGGGGCCATCCTTTCCACCCTCACCGGCGACACCCCCTTGACCAGCCCCGTGCTGGTTCCCGGACCTCTTTTTCCGCAGACATTTTGCCGCCCCGTGTGATGCACCATTACACTCGGAGCACACGTGCTTGAACTTGCACGTGGCCCCAAACTTGCACTGGCCTTCATTGAATTGCCAGCAAAACCCCGCCTTTCCCCCGCCGCTTGGTCCACTCTGACTAGACTGGCCTCCCTGGCCACCGCTCCCGGGAAAGGGCTGCCTAACCGGAGCCGTAACCCGTAACCAGAGAGCAATATCCTTCTGGTCCCACCGAATCGCCGGCCGAACCGCCTTCCGCTGACGGAATTGCTCATCATATCGCAGCCACGCCTGACCCCCATACGCCCTATGAGCCTCCCCAATAGCATCAAAATAACAAAATAACGCCGAACAATTTTCCGGCGCCTTTTCCCCTATCACACTAGCCAATATGGCGAACGCCTGCGACCAATTAACGAACGTCTGCGGGATAAGCCTATACCGCCGCCGTTCCTCCTCGTCCTTTTTACTCTCATCCCGCTTGCTCTTATCCAAATTGAATTTAGCCAGCGGCAAGAGAGAAAAAATTTCAACGTATTCATCTTTCCAGATCCGATCACGCACCTCCTGCTTTAAATGCGCCCCCAACGGACCCTCAAAACAAACATACACCTCCCCCCGAGCACGATCGTCCATGCGCACTCGATCGCCGTCCTTCTGTGCCTCAGTCTGCACCGACACCGCGACCGCCTCTCTAACCGCCACCACAGGACGCGCCTGCAACGATCCCACGTCCCTGGGGCCTTCCCAAACTACCGCAGGGGACACTTCCGTTACAACCGGCGCCGCGGCCCTATCAAGGCGCCCCACCAGCTCCCGTAAGCAACCCACTAACTCTGCCAAACCCGCTCCGTCGCGTCCGCCCGCGCCACTACCGGCCCCCGATGCTATGCTAGCAGCCCCCCCGCCGACACCCGACATAAAAATCGCTGGATAAGACAATAATGGAGTTATACACTCACCGGGCTGCACAGGCGCTGTGTTCCCGTCAGCCGGACCATCCTGACCTCGACGATAGACGTCCAGTTCACCTTCCTCCAGTTCTTCTCTCGCCGACGACTGTCCCTCCCAACGACATCTTCGGAAAGGGGATGAGGACGCGCTGACCGATGGGCCGGCAACCTGCCGCCCGACCGCCGGGACCCAGACTTCCGACCGGACCTGTTGCCTCGACGTCGCTGCAGATCTAGTCGTCCGTCTAGACGATCCTGACGAAGCCTGCCCCCTGGCCGGAACATCACCATGCGGGGCGGCCGTACCTTGCTCTCGACATCTTCCATCTGATGGGGGAGGGGTGACAGGGAGCCCGGCCTGCGACTCCCTGCTTACCGCCGGACCCCGTCGCGGCCTGGGATTCCTGCCAGGACGCAGGGCCTGGGAAGGGGCGGTCCTCCCAGCTGCCTGGCCTGCAGCGTCCGGGATCGGGCTCCCTCTGCGACGCCGTGTCCGCGGGACTACCTCCGGACTAAGGCGCTCTGGAGGTCGGGACCGCCGAGAGGGACGGGTCGACACAGCCTGCATCGCCGTCACCCCTGCCACCGCTCTCTGCCTGCCCAGCGCAGGAGCGGTTGTTGCCGACTCCCCCCCCGCCGCCATAGCCATGCTCGTAGGGGAGGGGGGGGGAGCCTGTCCCTTACAACAGACCCCGAACGCCGTGCCCGACGTGGCGAAACGGCGTCCGGGATCCGCGTTAATGCAGCCACGGTCTCCTCCAGCCATCCGGGACCGTGGTGCACAGCAGCGGCGCGCAGCCGCTCTAAAATCAAGGCCTCTGCCATTACTAAAAAACCGGGCAACGGGGAGCTTTGCTTACTGTGTGTTACTCCTCCCGCTGCTTCCGGCTCAATGCCGAGAAACAGCGGGAAGCGCAGTAACGGCCCCCCCGCCCCCCTTAACTCCTCCCCGTCCCTCCTTCAGCTCCTTCAACTTTCCCTGACCTCGTAACATTAACCCTTTCCCTACCAGGACGGTCATGTCGGCTTCCCTTAAGCCTGCAGCTGCGTCCAGCCTCTTCTGGAGTGATTTAACACTCCTGCAATCCAGGAGAACAAGATCATGTCCCGTCCGGTGGCATTCATCGATGCCACCCCCTTTATTAGTTAGATTACCTCGTATTGCACCCTCTAGACCCTGCGTCATCCATTTTCTAGCTGTCTCTGAGCACTGGGAGCTGCCAGTTGCTCTTATCCCCAGACTGTACATATTCTGTGTCTCTTCCCTCACAGCTGGCGAGGTTTACAGCATCAAACAACATGTCATTTTTATTAACCTGACCCATGTTTACACATCACACACTGTCATTGGGGTAACATCTAATCATGGACGGCGGTATTCCTGGCCTGAGATCTATTTTCCGCAGCGCTTCCCTCTTTGAATATCTTACACGGTGTAAACAGACAGGGGACCAATACCCCCGCTGCTATTACAAGAGGACAACTCCAGGAGAGTAAGGGTTAAGCGCTAGGGAAAAGAGATGGGACCGCAAGGCCAAGCAATAACTTCATCTATCTTCAGATATGGCATCATCTTTGAATAGAGACATATACAACAGTCCAGCAATGTAGTCAATACTGATATCACTTGATGTTTGATAAACGTGTCATTAAACTCTTCTTCTAGCTCATCATTTAGACAATAGGTAAAGTAGAGATGACAGAGAAGATGAAGGTCAGCTGGAGCTTGACGAGACTCATAGTTCATCATCGTGATTGAGGACCTGTCAGCAGTGACCGGCGTGTCCAAGTTCTTTCCTTCCAATGTAACGGATGTGGAAGTTGTGAGCTGGACTTGGTACGGAGCGTCACAGTGCGGCTCTAGTGCTTTACGGTGTCTCTTTACACACGCCCAGTCCCCTGGCTGTATACAATGTCCTCCTTTCGCTTAGGTTCTGGAATGGAATCATAAACATATTTATACATCTGCGTGAGTTGTTTCTTCAGAGCTCCCACATAACGGGTGAGGTCAGAGGGCAATGGGCAGGCGCTCAGTCCAGGGTTTATGAGTTTCAGCCATGACCTTCTGGATTTTTAACTTAAAAGTCCCATTCCACCTTTCTACCTTCCCACTGCTCTTGGGATACAGGGTGTGAAAAGCTGCTCTATACCCAGGACCTGCAGGATGTCTCGGAGTTCCTCTCCAGTAAAGGGAATTCCTCTATCACTTTCTATTGTCTCAGGGACCCCATATCTACATACCACTTCTGAGAGCCATCTTTTACTTTTGCCGTGGCCCACGTTACTGGCCACGCCTCAGGCCACCCAGAGAACAGATCTACACGGACCGGTACATGTTCATACTGTCCCACCTTTGGTAACTGAGTCAATCTGCAGTCGCTGATATGGGTGGGCCGCCTTTACCATATGCCTTTTTGCAACCCGCACAGTTTTGCCTATGTTATGGCAGACACATATCATGCACCTCTGGACAAATCTGGCAACAGCACCTGCTGAAACCCCGGGGGTACCCACCATTTGGTCACCATTGCACTCATTCCTTCTCTTGACACCTGCGTTGGTCCGTGCATTAGTTGGGTTATCATGGGGAAGAGGACTCTGGGTAGGCACATCCTGTTACCCACCTTCCATATTCCATCCTCCCCTTCACTGGCACCTTTTGTCTGCCAATGTCCTTTTTCTCTTATATGGCTTGACTTTGTAGTCTACTTAATATTATCATGTCTATGGGACCAGATACTATGCTGGTCAAGAATACTACGTCCTCCTCTATGAGGGACATGAGAGCCGCAGCTTTCGCAGCCTCGTCTACTAGTCTATTTCCCCTTACTTCGGGGGTAGTTTGCATTTTAGTAAGAGCTTGCACTTTACGTATATTTACCTGCTTTGGCAGTGTCAGAGCCTCAAACAGTTCTCTCACTCTCTCAACATTATGGGTTTACCCGTGGATCCAGCAAAATCTCTGCTCCTCCAGATTAGGCCATAATCATGTGCAATACCAAAAGCATATCTAGAGTCAGTATATATGTTTGCGGTTTTACCTTCAGTCAGTCTACACACCTCAGCGAGTACCTTCACCGCCACCTCCTGTGCTGACACGGAGGATGGGAGTGGTTCTTACTTTACTACCTCTGTTTCGGTAGTGACAGTATATACCCAGTCTTGTAGCCTCCTTCATGGTGGTACCTGGAACCATCTACAAAAGAAACTCAAAAGCTGGATTAGATATTGGATCCTTTGTTACATTCTCTAATGTTTTCATCTCTATTTTCATTAATTCAAGACAATTATGTTGATGATCTGGGTACTGGGGAATCAAATGTGCTGAGAAATCAACTTCCCACCAGGCTGGAAATTCACTGTCTACTATTTCCTGCGACTTATGCCATTCCCTCTCAAGTCCCCCATTGACCATATATCCGTCTCTTCCTCCTTTGTTGAACCCTGCGGAAGCAATGTAGTAGGGTTTAACACTGTACATCAATGTATGGTTAGTTTTATATGGGGCCATGAGACTGGTCTTATACTTAGTAGACATGTGCTTAGTGTGTGCTTGATGAAGAATCTCACTAACAGCACGGGGCACCCTGAGAACTAGAGGCTAATCTTAGCACTGTCTGTTGTCTTGTCTTTGAGTAGAGCAGCTGCTGCTACTACACAGATACAAGACGGAAGGTACAACGTTGTTTTTTTTTTTGTTTTTTTTCCATTCTTAGGGAGAGGGGCTTATTATAAGGACATACACATTTCTTCAGTACCTCGGCCTCCAAATACTGTCTTATCTGGTTATCAATACTTTTCAACTGTGGGAGGCTCGGAGGGCACGGCTTCAACTGAGGTTTGGGGATGTTTGCAAACAATTATAAGTCACAGGGACCACAGACATACGTCCTACATCTGTTTACCCTGCGCCCAGAAGGAGGACAGGACCGCCCTCAATGCCTGAGATGTGAGGTCTTCCTCCTCTCAGTGCAATCCCCATAGAGTGCTGCACACATAAAATGTTGCATATCATCAGTAACTTCAATCTGTCCATCAGACTTATATCCAATGACAACCTGAATTGCTGCAAGGATGTCAGAAACTATAAGATTGACTGGACAGGAATCTGACACCATAAACGTGTCAACAGCTCCTGTGAATGCTGTCATCTTATTTGCATTTTCATTTCATAAAATATATTCCCAACATGTTACTGTGTGTGTGTGTGTGTGTGTGTGTGTGTGTGTGTGTGTGTGTGTGTGTGTGTGTGTGTGTCATGTGCATATGTAATGTATATACCATCATTCAACAGAAAGGATACTCTTATAATTAAATAATAGAGCTTTGCAAAATAGCAAAATATTTGTTTCCTTAATTAGTATATGTCAATTATTAAATAAACCAATCTATTAACACAAATGATGAAACATATCGTGCACTATATGCGTCATCATATGCCAATAGAAACCTTTAATATCAAATAATCATAAACTAAAATGTAATAATGACATATAAAAATCTTTCTTCTTTGAATCACTTCTCATGTGGTGATTTCAAAGACACCATTTCCCTTTAAAAATAGTTCAGCGCACACACCAGTCACTCACAATACCAGCTGTTCCCAGACACTCAGTGCTGAGAATCCAATCTCACACATTATATACCTTTTGTGTGTGACCTTATGTAAAACAAGTATATAACTAGAGTGAATGTGTATAAACTCCTATTCTTGGATTATTCATCTTATGGACTATAATCTTCATTTAGTAATGGGCATCATATTAAATTTAAATATGAGAGTCACCTTTTTTTCATTGTGGTCGACACATAAAACACATATAACGTAACATATAACATATAAACATAAAACATATAATACTCAATCCTGTGATTTCATTAGGCTTTTTTTTCCTTTCTTAATCTTTAAGTTACAGTTCTTATTTTGCACTATATGTGCACTTTCTGTAGACACAGCTAAACTACAGATAACAGAGAATGTAGCATTAACCCCTTACTAGCTAAAACTTATTAGCTACAACGTCAAAATGTCACCATGTGCTCCTGTCAGTCAATGACAAAACCTCTTCACATGGTTTTTTTTTTTTTTTTTTTTTTTTCCCACAATGGATATCTGAGGCATGCTCTTGTAAGTAACACGTTATTCTCTTATCATTAGTTCTATTAGTCTAACACGGTTACTATAGATTAACAATAAATCTTGTTAGACATTCCATGCAATTATTAAAATGACTGTTAAATAAACCAAAAAGGAAAAAGATTTACAGTAAAGTTTAAAATGTCTTGGAAAACTCCTATAACGAGAGGAAATTTCATTAGTGACAATTTAGGACAGATGATATACAGTATATTCCAACAACCAGATCTGGATAGAAATCCATAAGAATCTTCACTTTATCAATCTCACGTCTTCTACAATCCTTGGTCATTACACTTATAATTATCCTATTGGCTTTAACTCTATTTCTAGCCAATTCCTAATCCACGTCTATCTCTCTATCAATAATCCCTGAACATTTCACCCAATGTTTCCTTTTTAGGAAGTGAAGAGTTAATTGATTCCTTTATGAACTCAGATGACGCCTTTCTCTCTATGTATGACTAATAACTGATCGCCTGTCACCCCTGGAAACCTCTTGTTTCTGTAAACCTTTGGTTTATAAAGCTGTACATAGAAGAGTTATATGTTGGCACATTATTTTCTACTGGAATGTCTCTATCTATAGAATTAGACGCTGGTCAATTCTTACTGACAACTGTGCTTCCATGTGTTTTTTTTGTTTTGTTTTTTTTCCCCTATTTTTGGTGCATTCAATCACTTCTATCTGTTCTCTGCAACTCTGTCTATTAATCCAGGGCCCATCATCTCTCAAGAAACCATCCCATCTAGTATAACTGAAAACTACCTGCTTGGACATTCTCGATTTCTACGTTATTTTCTCTAGGTTCTAAACTAAACCTTTTCCCACTTAGTTTCCTAACAATATCTGCTGCTGTTTTTCCACACCCTGTACCTTGGGTGTTATGCCCCAATTCCCGGCTGGCCAGCACTTTACCTTGGGCATACTTTGAATCAGAAGTCCCCATGCCCTCTGCTAGACTTTCGGCTTTCTTAGTCTGTCAATGAGAATTCCCTAGGCACTCTGCTAACTCCTGTGTTTAGTATGTCCGTAGGGCTCCTC
The DNA here is from genome assembly GCF_050947455.1 of Rhinoderma darwinii. Lineage (NCBI taxonomy): Eukaryota > Metazoa > Chordata > Amphibia > Anura > Rhinodermatidae > Rhinoderma > Rhinoderma darwinii. Next base: position 422,068,267 of record NC_134688.1, read on the forward strand.
AAAGCACTCTGCTAAATCCTGGGCCTATTTCTAGTCTGTCATGGTGGTTTCCCCCTCACGCGCTCTGCTAAATATTCTAGACTGTCATGGAGTTTACCCCCCCACGCGCTCTGCTAAATGTTTTAGACTGTCGTTGGGCAACCACGTCTCTGATCCGGTCTCCTAAACAGCAGCCAAATCACAACTATTGTCAACAAGATGACAATTATTGCAAGTCCCTCGGTGCAGTGTACGTTAACCTACTTTATGTTGTATTTAAAGGGATGGGTGTGATTTATAACTGTCTCACTGTCTCAGGGGCCCATGGATATTCCATAAACTTTCTAGTTACAGAGATGTTACTTAATAATCAGCAACTCATTCAGTTCGGGCATCCGAGGATTAGCCCACATACATACTCTTACTTCCGGCCAGGTGCGCCTCCTATGGGTCACAGTCTGGATACGCGAAAGTCCTAACAATCACTTGGGCGGGGATGGTTACCCGTCACTTCTGCAAGGATCAATTTGCAACCTGATCTTAATACATACTAAACCCAGGGGCCGGAGGGAACACTTCGGACAGGCCGTTTAGTGTTATCTCGGTATTTGGTTGTTTCTGTATGTTTTGGGATCAGAAAACAAACGCTCCCTTATCTCAGCCTCTCACAGATACACTCACAGATTCATTTCTACTCACACACCTATTCCTGTAATTCATACATACAAATACTCATAGACAAATGGTGTTCATGGTTCCCAAATAGTCAAAAGAGACAATACCTGGACGGCAGCTAAAACAAGAGAGAAGTGCACAGTAAGAATAACATTTCTTACTCACCGGTTTTGTGTGCAGTTCTCCGTTATCCCAGCCGTCATCCACCTTCGATTGTCGCCTTCGATCTGTGTTGAGAATCCCGGACGAGCCCCCAAGTAATGTCGCTGCAGAATTTACATTGTCCATTAACGTTGGACATTATCTGCATTTGTCTATGAGCTCCAAATTAATGAATGCCCTCTCAATGGTGGATCTGAGAGAGGCCGGCCGGCTGGAGAGAGACCATGACACGCAGCGTCAGTGTTCAAACAGTCTCTGCCCACAGGGGGCAGATCCATCTTTATTTATAAGAAAATGAGAGTAGGTGGTAACCTCGTACTTGCAAAGCATGAGCATTCTAAATATGGTAATATCCCAAAACTCCACATATATCTTTAGCCATAAGAAATACAATGTCAGCACGTTTTCTCACGTTGCCTTTGTAACAGCTGAAATGCAAAGCCATAAACTAAACGACTTGAAATAGAATAGCCATCCCCCCATGTAGGCTCTTGTTTCAGCAGGTCTTTGAGCTTTAGTGACAACTCAACTGTCCATTTAAAGCAATATATGTTCACACATATAAAGATAATTAAAATATCTTTGACACCTGCTTTTTTTCATTGACAAAGATTAGGATTTACTGCAAATCCTTGTACTGTTCCACTGCTACAAGCGTGTAAATCTTGGTTGTTTAGGACTTTAAGAATGACATGACCCATTTCTGCTTGTGAAAGACACAAAAGAAGAATTCTCCCACTTCCGAGCCCATCCTTCCATCCTTTCTGTTGTCTTATTTAGGCATTAGAGTGGAGTGTTGGCAGAATAGATGTGTACATATGTAGTCCAGGGAGCTGCCTTCTCAGTATGTACCGTACTCTGGAGTCTGGAACTGTGTTAGCAGCAAGGTTGTATACAGAGTTCCTGGTATAAATTGTCCCATGACCTGCCAGTGATTTAACAGGAAAGGGGTTTCATTTAGATGATGTGTTAAATAATACTAAAATAATTTCTTAAAGAGGCTCTGTCACCAGATTTTGCAACCCCTATGTGCTATTGCAGCAGATAGGCGCTGCAATGTAGATAAGAGTAACGTTTTTATTTTTAAAAAACAAGCATTTTTGGCCAAGTTATGACCATTTTTGTATTTATGCAAATGAGGCTTGCAAAAGTACAACTGGGCGTGTTTAAAAGTAAAAGTACAACTGGGCGTGTATTATGTGCGTACATCGGGGCGTTTTTACTACTTTTACTAGCTGGGCGTTCTGACGAGAAGTATCATCCACTTCTCTTCAGAACGCCCAGCTTCTGGCAGATCACGCTGTGACGTCACTTCCCCAGGTCCTGCATCGTGTCAGACGAGTGAGGACACATCGGCACCAGAGGCTACAGTTGATTCTGCAGCAGCATCAGCGTTTGCAGGTAAGTAGCTACATCGACTTACCTGCAAACGCCGATGCTGCTGCAGAATCAGCGGTAGCCTCTGGTGCCGATGTGTCCTCGTTCGTTCGACACGATGCAGGACCTGTGAGTGACGTCACAGCGTGATCTCTCGAGAACACGCTGTCTGCACTGCCAGAAGCTGGGCGTTCTGAAGAGAAGTGGATAATACTTCTCGTCAGAACGCCCAGCTAGTAAAAGAAGTAAAAACGCCCCGATGTACGCACATAATACACGCCCAGTTGTACTTTTACTTTTAAACACGCCTAGTTGTACTTTTGCAAGCCTCATATGCATAAATACAAAAATGGTCGTTTTTTAAAAATAAAAACGTTACTGTAATCTACATTGCAGCGCCGATCTGCTGCAATAGCAGATAGGGGTTGCAAAATCTGGTGACAGAGCCTCTTTAAGCTGGCCCTACACCAATGATATTAGTCGTCTATAGAGATAAGAAAAATTTTCCTCCAATTCTTTTTTTGCCAATTCACCAAACAGCCCACGATTCGCCGGCCATTAGGGTTCATATGGATTTTCAATGTGAGATTCAATTTTGTTGATTGTAGAGTTTTTTGCCGATGATTTTGACACGAATAAAAAAGCGCAGTTCAAAATCTGCCTCAAAATTAATGAAGGAATTTTGAGGCAAATTCTTTCTGCCTGCAAAAAACTGTGTTAATGGGGCTTAGAGGGATTGTACCACCTACATATTTTTATACTAAATAAAACTGTATACTGATACATTCCCTTTTTTCTACTATTTTTGTTGATTGTAGTTTTTTTTTTTTTGTCTTTTTCTTCACGTGATTACGTCATGGATAATTCATTGAAAGAGTTAAAAAAAGGATTGGGTGCCTTTCTTGTGTTAGTGTTAGGCCGAATTCAGACAACCGTAGTATATGTCCGTGTGACGGCCGTTAAAACGACGGCCATTACACGAATGCATGTATTTCAATGGGGCCGTTAAAAATAGAACATTCCTATTTTGTTCCGTTTTCACGGATCCCTCAATAGACATACACTACCGTTCAAAAGTTTAGGGTCAATTAGAAATGTCCTTATTTTTGAAAGGAAAGCACAGTTTTTTTCAATGAAGATAACATTAAATTAATCAGAAATACACTCTATACATTGTTAATGTGCTAAATGACTATTCTAGCTGCAAATGTCTGGTTTTTAATGCAATATCTACATAGGTGTATAGAGGCCCATTTCCAGCAACCATCACTCCAGTGTTCTAATGGTACATTGTGTTTGCTAACTGTGTTAGAAGGCTAATGGATGATTAGAAAACACTTGAAAACCCTTGTGCAATTATGTTAGCACCGCTGTAAACAGTTTTGCTGTTTAGAGGAGCTATAAAACTGACCTTCCTTTGAGCTAGTTGAGAATCTGGAGCATTACATTTGTGGGTTCGATTAAACTCTCAAAATGGCTAGAAAAAGAGAGCTTTCATGTGAAACTCGACAGTCTATTCTTGTTCTTAGAAATGAAGGCTATTCCATGCGAGAAATTGCCAAGAAACTGAAGATTTCCTACAACGGTGTGTACTACTCCCTTCAGAGGACAGCACAAACAGGCTCTAACCTTAGTAGAAAGAGAAGTGGGAGGCCCCGCTGCACAACTGAGCAACAAGACAAGTACATTAGAGTCTCTAGTTTGAGAAATAGACGCCTCACAGGTCCTCAACTGGCAGCTTCATTAAATAGTACCCGCAAAACGCCAGTGTCAACGTCTACAGTAAAGAGGCGACTCCGGGATGCTGGCCTTCAGGGCAGAGTGGCAAAGAAAAAGCCATATCTGAGACTGGCTAATAAAAGGAAAAGATTAATATGGGCAAAAGCACACATACATTGGACAGAGGAAGATTGGAAAAAAGTGTTATGGACAGACGAATCGACGTTTGAGGTGTTTGGATCACACAGAAGAACATTTGTGAGACGCAGAACAACTGAAAAGATGCTGGAAGAGTGCCTGACGCCATCTGTCAAGCATGGTGGAGGAAATGTGATGGTCTGGGGTTGCTTTGGTGCTGGTAAAGCAGGAGATTTGTACAAGGTAAAAGGGATTTTGAATAAGGAAGGCTATCACTCCATTTTGCAATGCCATGCCATACCCTGTGGACAGCGCTTGATTGGAGCCAATTTCATCCTACAACAGGACAATGACCCAAAGCACACCTCCAAATTATGCAAGAACTATTTAGTGAAGAAGCAGGCAGCTGGTATTCTATCTGTAATGGAGTGGCCAGCCAGTCACCAGATCTCAACCCCATAGAGCTGTTGTGGGAGCAGCTTGACCGTGTGCCCATCAAGCCAATCCAACTTGTGGGAGGGGCTTCTGGAAGCATGGGGTGAAATTTCTCCCGATTACCTCAGCAAATTAACAGCTAGAATGCCAAAGGTCTGCAATGCTGTAATTGCTGCAAATGGAGCATTCTGTGACGAAAGCAAAGTTTGAAGGAGAAAATTATTATTTCAAATAAAAATCATTATTTCTAACCTTGTCAATGTCTTGACTATATTTTCTAGTCATTTTGCAACTCCTTTTATAAATATAAGTGTGAGTTTTCATGAAAAACACAAAATTGTCTGGGTGACCCCAAACTTTTGAACGGTAGTGTAAGTCTATAGGGATCCATGAAAATGGGACCTGCACGGGGGCAACATGGACGTGAAAAACTTCCAAGTTGAAAAACTGCCTTTTTTCATGTCCGAGTTTCCCCACAGTTGTGTGAATTCGGCCTTAGGCTATGTTCTACTAGCATATGTTCAGACTGAAAAACACGCAGCTGATTTCAAGAGAAAACAGCCTCTGAGCCCAGGCGTTTTTGGATCTGATTTTGAAGCGTATTTTGAGGTGTATTTTCGAAGCGTTTTTTGAAGTGTCAATAGGAAATGGCAAAATTCAGCTTGTAAAACGCTTTAGGAAGTGTCACTTCATTTTTAAGAGCCGTATTATAACAAGGAGGTTTTTTTTTAAATTTAGTAGAAGAAACATACGCCTCAGGTAAACTACTCAGTGTATTTATCATTGAAATCAATGGGAAGCTGTTTGCAGGCATATGTCAAGTGTATTTCGGAGCGTAATACGACCGTTTTAAGCTCCAAGATATGCCAGAAAATAAGCCGTTTGAACATGCCTTTTTGGTTACTAGAGCACTTTAGACAGGTCATTGATCCAGGGATTTATTCTGACTGACATATTTGGAGTCGGGAAGGAATTTTTTTTCTAAAATTAGGAAAATTGGCTTCTCCCTCATAGAGCTTTTTGCCTTCCTCTGGATCAACATTGCAGGAGAATAGGCTGAACTAGATGGATTTCTGTCTTTTATTCAGCCTTAAATACTATGTTACTATGATTATGGGGGCAGCCATCTTGCCTGAACTCCTGCTTTGCTTTGTTAACAGCAGTTCAGATATTTGCTTTACAGCAGCCACATGGTCAGAAAATTATCTATTGACTTCTATGGGAGAGTGTTGTGGGCATACCCTGGGACTTATGGAGAGGTCACTGTGCGGGGAGAGGGAGGTGATGAGCTAACCCCATCACCTATTAGCAATGATGGGATCCTGCATTATATGTCTCCTGCATTATAATAGAGGTACATAAATTGTAGGGATTTCAGACATAAATTCAATGTAGGAGGAAATTGAGTGTGTTATAATAGAGGTTTTAGGCCCTATACACATGACAGGGTTACCAGGCCGTGTGACAGCCGTTCAAAAAACTCCCGTTCGCTCTCTCCTCCTCCCTACAGTGCAAAGTGCATCCGAGGAGGAGGAGGGTATTTTTTTGCTCCCTGTAGGAGCGGAATCCCCAATCCCCGGTCACAGCTTGGGGATTGAGGATTCCGCTCCAGGAGAAGTCCCTGACTTCACTGTCCATATATGGACACAGTGACGTCAGGGACTTCTGAAGCGGAATCCCCGGCGCTGCGGCCGGTGTTTCCGCTCCAGGAGAAGTCCCTGGCTTCACTGTGTCCATATATGGACATTGAAGTCAGGGACTTCTCCTGGAATGGTGGCGCTATCTACAGAAAGGTAGGGGGGTTGCCATCTATGGGGGGGTGCTGTGTAGAACTACCTACAGGGGGCTGGGTGGCATTACCTATGGGGCTGTGTGGCATTACCTACGGGGGGCTGTGTGGCACTACCTATGGGGGGCTGTGTGGCACTACATACAGGGGGCTGTGTGGCATTACCTACAGGGGCTGTGTGGCATTACCTACAGGGGGCTGTGTGGCCTTACCTACAGGGGTCTGTGTGGCATTACCTAAGGGGTGCTGTGAGGCACTACCTACATGGGGCTGTGTGGAACTACCTACAGGGGGCTGTGTGGCATTACCTACAGGGGGCTGTGTGGCACTACCTACAAGGGGGGGCTGTGTGGCACTAACTACAGGGTGCTGTGGCAGTATCCACAGAGGGCAGTGTGTGGCATTATCTACAGAGGGAAGTGTGTGGCAAAAAATTTACAAATGAAATTCATCCGTTTTTTAAAACGGACAGAGAAAAAAAAGGGCCAAAATCGGCTGTTAAAAACAGAAACACGGCCCGGAACGGAAACGGAACAGATGCAAAACCGTTTTTTATTGGCCGACACTTGGACCCTGTGTTGTGTGAATAGAGCCTTACCTTGCATTGTAATCCTGCCTAGGTCATTTTCTGATGATACAGTCAAATAATAAGTGAATAATAGGTAAATCGTTTCAAGTACGGGACAGATGGAAAAAACTATGGAGGCAGAATCAAACTTACTCAGGGTTTGTTAGTATTCTGTTACCATGGAGATGCATAGCTCTGCATTAGAGCAGTAGACACGAAACGATAGGACATTTTTAATCAAGACTATGCCTTACAGCAATCAAATTGGTAACACCATAAAACAAAATGGTCATTATAACAATAATTACAGAGTAATTTAGATTATATCTTTCTAATAATACATTTTTTAGAAGGTTCCAAAACACTGACCTTATATGCTCTGAACGCAATGCTTAGCCTATGACCATCTTTGGTGTTGAAATATGTATTAATGAATGCATTAGATCTTAATCTTGAGGGCAGAAACTGCATATAAACTGGACACGTTGGCTGATAATCAGAATTTCTGCGTAATCAGATATAAATAACTCAGGGCAATGTCAGTATGCAGGATCACAGGAAGACAACAACATGGATGCCTAAAGGGACAATTATGTTGGTTCTTCTTAGAAGTGAACATTTTTACAAAGGAATGAAGTCTGCAGTCCTTGTCTACTGGGTTGATACTGTTGAACATGACAGGTTTTCTTTAAGGGCAGACCAGGTTGAGGTTAGTGTTTGAAAGTTCTTAATGTCAAAATGACACTGACAATGTCTTTGAAAACCCATTAAGGCTAGGGCAGCACAGCGACTCCCATCATAACCTGTCAGGAGGTCTACACAGAAGTCTTTGTTGCAAAATGGCCTCAAGTGTAAGATAGGGAAACTGCTTGCTACACCTTAACCCCATCATACCAGTCACGAGTCATAGTAGATCATGGATCGCCAGATTGGGATGAGAATGTCTCATGCATTAAATTTTTTATTAGTGAGATGAAAGTATGTGGAAGAGAAATAATGTGTTTGTTCTCTTTTTCAAATGTAGCCATTAATTTTTTTTTTAGCTTTGTTCTCCTGGGGATAGCCATTTTGGAGACACTTTCTGTATTGTCTGTATAGATCAGGGGTAGGCAACCTTTATTGTATGGCGCACCGATAAAAAAAAAAACAATGATGAAGTACTCAGTGTGCCATGCAAACATGAAAGTCATATAAGACAAACTGTTACCACGTATGTAATAAATAAATTAATCAGTTAATTAAACTTAAATTTCAGTATGTTTCTTTGCAAAGATGATCCATCTGTAGTGCATACAAGGCTACTGAACACCAGCTGGAGGGTGCACATAGGACAGACTGCGGCTACTGAACACCAGCTGGGGGGGTGCACATAGGAGGGACTGCGTCTACTGAACACCAGCTGGGGGGGTGCACATAGGAGGGACTGCGGCTACTGAACACCAACTGTGGGGTGCACATAGCAGAGACTGCAGCTACTGAACACTAGCTAGGCGAAACTGCACATGAGAGGCCGTGGCTAAGGAATACCAGCTTAGGGACGATTCACACAGGAGAGAGAGTGACTACTGAACACCAAACTCCAGGGGTTCACATAGGCGAGACCCCTGCTACTGAACACGAGCCTGGGGGGTGCACATAGGAGAGACCACTCTACTGAACACCAGTTTGGGGTGAGGGTGCACATATGAGAGCTGCTAACATTGCCTTTTACAGAGCGGTTACTGAACTCCGTCCTTACGGCGCTGGTCACCAGGAGAGAGTAGCGCTTCGTTATGCACTTGGCGCTGAACACCAGAAGAGTGAGCAGCGCGGCATTGTGTGCTTGCCAAGTGTTCAGCAGCGACAAACACAATGAAGCACTGCTCTCTCTCCTGGTGATCAGCGCCGCAAAGCGAATAATAAAGCACAGCTGTCTCTCCCTGTGTTCAGTGCCACCAAGCACACAACAGCGCTGGTCACCAGGAGAGGGAAGTGTGTCAGCAAACCATGCCCCACGTGCCGGCTTTGGCACCAGTGCCATAGGTTGCTGACCTTTGGTATAGACAGTGTGTGTGTGTGTGTGTGTGTCTTCACTTTAAGTACAGCCGCCTAACCCAGAGACCAGGATGTGACAGTGGAGGAAATGTAGAAAAGTTCCTTATAGCAACCATTCAGATTCCACCTGTAATTTTTAAGAGGCTTTATGGTAAGTAAAAATAGAAACCTGCCCAACTACTATGGACATCTTCTCAACTACCTGTATAGTAGTTTTCATAAAATTCCCTAGATTTAAAGGCATAAATCATACTACTTTCGAAGAGATTCATTTTTTTTTTACCCATACAGAAATTGATCACTTTGAAGTGGACTATGGTCAAAAACCGAGAGATCAGACCTCTTTGGTGCTAGTTTGAGCTGACTCAAAATCAAGTTTTATTTCCCCATTACAGTCTGCCCACTGAGTAGACTACCCTATCCTCAAACCGAAGGATCGGGTTCTTCAGGAAGGCCAACACCAGCAGTATTTGCATAGATAAAAAATCCTGATCTTGATTTGGGTTGGTATGATCAAAGGTTTTAACATTTCCATGTACAAATATCTTCAGGGGTTGACGAAAAGACATGCTTATGGTTTGAGGAGGCGCACAGGCATGATGACTTTGGTGGGGGGTGTAGTCCAGGTCCATAGATGCAGAAATTATATTTGAACAAGCAATGAATTATATTCGCATAATTACTCATTCTGAAATGATAGGAAAATGTCATTAGAGCCACTACAACACACATGATGATCCAAAATCTACAGAGTGGGAAAGAATTGTGTAAATTCCTGTTCACTTCATCTCGAGAATAGTGGCACTTTATAGCTGTCTGTAACACCACAAACAAGGGTAAGGTCATCCTGGTCGTTAAGAACAATGATTTTTAAGATGGCATTTAATTGCTAAAGCATTTTCCAATAAGAATGAATAGAGACTTATGGAATAGGAAATGATGGTTCAGAATGTAGTCATTTTGGTTCCCAAACTCCACTGACTTTTTAAGGGTAGCTCTTTACTAATTAAATGCCATTCTAAAAAGCAAGTATTTCGACCGTTCATAGTATAACACCCATCAGGTAACATCACACAGGACTGCAAATACAGGCATTTTGTAGTTCTAACTGTTTCTATTTAACCTCTATTATTTGCTGTACAGAGCTCACATGCACTAAAAGACCAAATGTCGCAATCTATAAACTATAGCTTTAAATGAGAAGAAAATACAGACACTAAATTGTGACAGCATTGTGTAGCCTTGTTGACATTAACCTGGCATAAATTACAAGTAGAAGAAGAATTATAGCACAGCCGTAGAGTGAATAGCCAGTAGACGGTAGATTTCTTACTAGTCTGGATGTAATTAGTTTTACAGGACATGATGGAACAGGTTCCTGCAAGTTTTAACACTATTAACTCAATGGACTGTAAAAACTACAATGCCAAACCGTTATTATGCAACTTCTGCAACACAATAAATATATATTGGCAATTTATATTCTTCAAATAAATATGTTTATAGCCAACTATTGGAGATTAAAACACATACACAAGTATAATTATTCAGTCTTTTAACTATAATGGATCATGAATTCAGCTGTAGTATAAGCACCAAGTTATATAGAGCCATAATATGAAACCCATTGATATCTATGAGGCAATACTGTACCTTCATATGCCCTGATTTCATAAAAATGCATAGAGAATTTATTTGTGTTGGATTCATGCAGAACCCAATTATGGCATGTGACATCAGAGGCCTAAGTGATAAAATGCCTCCAAGTTTATGGATGAAAACGCCAGCCATATACCGTAATTCATGGTATTAAATACACAAAGACATTTGCAATTTAGTGAGCGAGTCTTATGGTACAAAAATATAGAGTAAGTTTTATATAGAGGCAAATATGTTTAAAATATAGATAATTCTGAGTTAAAAGCAATAGTTTGTAGCCAATTCTGTTGACTATATTGATTCACTCCAGGGCACATCATGTCAGATAATACATTGTTACTTAATGAGAATCTGTGAGATCTTATTCAATTTGGATAGTTACATCCCTCTCAATTACGATAGTTATTGTATGCCCTAATACAGCATGCATAAGTATGTGGGCCCCCAAACATGCCCTGAAACCAAGAGGCCAAATAAGATGCACATTGTACGGCCATTTTCACATCTGCACTCTGCATTCCGTTGTTCTGCTCCGTCAGATGAGCGGAACAACGAAAATACCAGAAGCGCAGGTTCCATTGAACAACAAAGACAACTGGCGACCGATGGAACCCATTGACGGAACCCATTGACCCGTCATGGTGTCCGTGGATTTACCAGCACGATGCGCTATTGTTTCTGGTATTTCTGTCGGAATCTGTGATGGAGGCCCCTAACGGAGCCGCAAACGCAGATTTGAATTAAGCCTAAGGTAGAGGACTGCCGAAGTTCAGGTAAATATTGAAAAAAAAACCTTCACTGTGTAGTAATAAAATATATATAGACAGATATATAAAATACTCTTCACTGCCATTCATCCTCTGTTTAAAATGATGGGGAGCGACATTACATAACTAATTGTGGCACTGCCCTGTGGATGCAACATCACAGTGCCATGCCATGTTTGTATGGCATGGTCTCCTAATGTCATATCACTGCCCAGCATTCTAATCAGAGGAGCGATGGCAGGGGAAGCAAGACTAAAAGTATATTTTAAATATTTTTTTCCTTTCCTACAAAGAGCACAGTCAATCTCAAACAGAAAAAAAGCCTTTAAAAGAACTATAGTCTATAGACTTCCTAAAAGATCTTATGTTAAGTGTTACATGCTGCAGTCATAATAATAATATTAATAATATTGCCTGACTAAATTTGTGCACTCCATGTTAAGGGACACTGGTGGTTGCATCATATTTGTACTAAAATGTGAAATAGATCTAAATACTTTATTTTCTTTTATTAATTCCCTAATCCTAGATTTTCTCTAATTCCATTAGAGGTTGAATTTTCATTCCATCTTAAAACCAGATGTGTCTTGAGACACTGACGGCCGAGACCTTAATAACAACTTGTCTGTGCCGTCCTAATTAAACATTGATAAGGTAGGTCTGCTCAGCCCCGCAGTGGGGGGATAATGGGACACAATATTGTATGGGGCTGCTGGGTTCACAGTGGGATAGAAAATTTAAGTAATTCTTCACCAGTGCACAGAAGACATACTGATGCAGAAGACAGGGGTGGTGCACCAGCAATAAGAAATAATATACTATGTGACAATAAAACAAAAAAATATTAAATGGAAACACTTGTATGGCCACATATCCATTAAGCTTCTATCCTCTCTGAGACTATGACAGACGTTATTTTCTGTCTGGACCTTTGTGTGGAGGCTATTACAGGGCCAGGCGTGCTGATATATTGATGTAGAGCACAGGAAATGTCTGACGAGCAGAAGCTGTACTACTTATTTTAGAAAGGACATAACCCAGGTGCTTACAGCCATCATGATATTCAGCTTGTTCATTCTGTATTGCCCAACGCCTATGGAATTCCCTAGTACTAAAGTCTCTTAAGCTCACACAATTTGTCATTGTAAAGCCTTAACAATTTTCAGAAAAAGAAGCTTTTCAGTGGTAATCATAGGTTACACACCCGCGCTTATATACCTTTACCTACCCAACCTTCCAGACTGCTTATATTTCACTTCCTGAAAAGATTGACAGCTGTTCGCTGCTGTGCCGTGAATCTACAGAATATATATTGTCAGTATATGATGCTCTTCCCCTAATATTTGCCTTATTTGAACACACATAACAGGTTTCTGATCAAACGGCAACTGAGACAAATGCCTGGATAAAAGACATAGATTTGTGCTTATCATTCAGAAAATGTAACATTTTTATCAGTCAATATTCTTTATTGGTAAAGGTCTCATGCCCACAAGCATATGACAACTCAGAGCAACCTCCGAGCTGCGATACGGTATCCATAGAGGACTATGAATCCCTACGGTACTGTACTGTACATACCAGCGAAAATTCCGTCAGTTGTTTTTCCCTGTTTCCTTGGCAACAGACTACTTTTTTACATTAGAGTGAATGCTACCTAGAGACCTGTTTACACTGGTTAATTATCATTAGGATTCGCTAGTTTTTGAGCTAGGGTAATGATAATTGGCCGCGATGAATGAAGTAGAAGAACAATAAATAATTTACCTAATGTTTATCGCTGATTTCATGACATTATCGTTATAGGCAGCACAATTGGTAAATGTAAATACCAGTCACAGCGACATTAATATTTACAATAGTCATTGCTGCCTAGCGCAGTGTCTTACGAGAGCCGTCACTTGGCGACAATGGCGCTCCTTGCTTGCCATGGAGTAAACTCCTCCGCACCACTAGTGAAGGTTATTATGATGGAAACATCTATTAGATCCCCAACCATGACTTTGAAGCCAATTATTGTTCAGTGGTCATTTAAAAAGATTTTTATTTTCAGGACCAGGCCATTTTTGTTTTTTACATTTTTTCATTCCCCCCTCAAAAAAAGGCATTCACCTTATGGGAAAAACAACATGTTACCTTTTTTCTGAGGATCATTTTTTATAAGTTTTATAAGTCTTGTTGGGCAAAGGTGTTAACTGGCAGATGCTAGTCTGCTCCTAACATTCTCATGAGAAGAAACTGACAGAATCACTTGGAGAATAAACCTATACTTTAAATCCGTGGCTATCATTGTCTGTTTGTGCCCCGTGCTCCTAAAAATGTTCTACAACACAAAATGCAAAGCACAATATGATCATATGATCAGGGTCGGACTGGCCCATTAGAGTTCCAAACAGGGTCCAGCAGAAGTAAAACCCTAATGGGAGCCTATTAGATCTTATTGATGATGTGCCCTTTGATAACAATAAAGGTTATAATGAAATTAAAAGTTGACTTGCACAGGTTTTGTTTAGATGGAGGGTGGGCCCAAAAACCAATTCCTCTTGTGGGCCCACGAAACCTCAATCCGATGCTGGATATTGTCTCGTGTGTGAGGGACCTGTCTTGGTCATGCACTACTTGCAGAACATAACATCTTTCTCTAGGTTATGTGGTAGTAAAATATATCCCAATGTGTAATATTACAAAGCTGCGCAATTACACTTGACGATAAGTGTCTAGTTATGTGTCCATTCTTGAAACTGCCTATGATTTCCCTTGTTTTTACATAGGAGGGTCTTGATTTACTCAAGAAGTCGGATGCTGAACATTATATGACTCAGTATGCGCAATCATGATTTTCCAGGGGTATTTTCAGGAATGTGTTTTACAGAATTACTCAACAATACCTACTCATATTAGGTTTTAAGGTCAGCTTGCAGGAAGCGGTAAAAATATGAGTGGAATGTCCAGCAACTGTCATAGCAAATTCTATGAGACATCAAAAAATGTATGTACCGTATATCATTGGGCATATTCATAGTATGCAAAGAACTGGTTAATTCATAAACAACCATTTATAAATATGGCTTCTTTAATGACACATCTTGTGAGTCATTGCGCTACGTTTAGAGGGCTTTTTGTAATTAGGTATTGATAAACCAGAGGCGTAACTTCAAGCACCAGGGCCCCAATGCAAAACCTGTAATGGGGCCCTTCAACTATTACATGTCAATGACAGTGCTGGTGTCCTTAAGGCATTGTTCACATCTATGTTGGAGGCTTCATTCATATTGCATTATTTTTAATGATGGAACCCAAAGGACCCCATAATAAGTCCATGGGATCCG